>NC_140637.1:3627500-4246250 GCF_057382275.1 Copadichromis virginalis | reverse complement strand
CGGGTCTGTATCAACTTTGCCATTTATGTTGGCATGTATTTTTGTCTTCCTGTCCAGACTCCAAACAGAACGGGGATGCAAATGTGGCCCTTTCAGATGAGGAAGGCTGTAGTTTGACCCAGCCGCTGTCCCCCAGCGAAAAGTGGACATTGCGGTGTTCCCGAGGTCGAGACAAGAATAAGAAAGAGGGCACCTGCTTCCTCCTAACCTCAGAGAACCCCAGCGTTCAAACTGGTGAGTACGTACATGCTGCATTTGAGCCAGATATGAAGCTCCAAGTTTAGCATTTTGGCTGTCACTACCTTGTTGATTTGAAAAAATAAGTGCGGGTTGGATATGACTGACAAGCTGAGGGATACTGCATACTCACACAGAAATAACTTCCAGTTCTATGGTAGCATAGCCCGCTTTAGTGTCTGTTTTACTCTAAATTGGACCACTGTTTGTCATGGATCGGCTGTGTGGCAGGCGGGAGGAGGACCCAATCGCAAGATTCACAAACACGGGGATGAACTCAAAAGCAGCTTTATTGCTGACAGGCAGAACATAGGAAATACAGAACTCAACTAAACTGGGAATCAATAAACTAACACTCGTAGGGAGACACAGGGAATCCACACAGCAATGAGGGAGAACGCGACGCCGAACAGAGGGAGACGCAGACAGAAATACACAGAGGGTTAACGAGGAAAGTGGGAACACACGGGGAACACAGCTGACACAGATAATCATAACGAGACAGGGCGGGGTGAACATAACACTGACGGGAGACGGGCAGTCAAACAGGAAGTACAGAGGTTCAGACAGGAGGAGAGAGAGCACGGGGAAAACACAGACATAACGGGCTGGGGAAACATGGAACAACCACAAAGGGAGACGAGGGCTCATAAATACACAGAGGGCACACAGGGGGGAGAGAGAGCACGGGGAGAACTTAGACATAACGGGCTGGGGAAACATGGAATAAAACATAAGGAGAGACGAGGGCTCACAGATACACAGAGGGGCACACAGGGGGTAAAGGCCACGAAGGGAAAACACTTAGGGAACAACACAACAGGGCAACTCAGGAAACATGGCCTAAGGAACAAAATACAAAAATACAAGAAAACTAAGACTACTGGGCCAACATGGCCCAGGACCATGACACTGTTGCTATATTCAAGATATGTTAAAGCATCAACTGACAAAGTAAAGTTGTTGGAAAAATGTTAACTGGGGTAAAAAAATCAAAAGAAAAGTAGGATCATTTTCACAAACAATTCCACTTTCTTTTGCAATGACTAGCATTACCCCTTGCTGGCTTTAGCCTTAACTTCACTTATGGAGTACATGCATGTAGATTTTTCTACACAGTTTATTCTAAAATATGGAGACAATTGACTATTTTCAACATCGTCATGCTAAAATTTTAACAATACCAATTTTTTGCATCAATACGTAACTCCTGATTTTATGTAAAATTATGACCTTATATGTTAAAATTACACCTTATATTATAAATTAGCTATGATAGTAAGTATAATTACTAAAGATCAAAGAGTTTAAATATGCAAGAGGCAACGAGGGAAGGGGAAACAGGTGGGGAACTAAACACAGCTGAAGCTATTTAAAGATAATGAGACAATGGAAGTCAAGCAGGAACACAACACAACAACAAGAACACAACGACAAGAACACAACAGCTACCAAAATAAGTAACAAATGGGAAACGCTTGACATAGAGAGGCTTAACACCAAGATATGAGGGGACACGGGGCAGGAATTAAAGTTAAACTATAACCATGCCGACAAACAGAAACTAGATTGCAAAATAAAGCGAAAATAATAGTAAGAAACCGAAAGACTGGATTGAACAACTAATCTTGAAGAAATCATGTAGGAAACATGTGCTAAACAAAGACTGTACAAAACAAAAATTCAAAGCTCAGGCAACAGCCCAGGTTCCATGACATACATGAAGAATACAAAGTTAAAGGGAATTTAATGTTTTTGTTTTGTACTACAAGAATAATTCACAGATTGAGGAGAAAAAAAATGAGAAGAGGAGCAATGTTTTCTTTTTTCTTTTATAAAATATTTAGCCCTGAGGGGAACATGAATATCTTTACCAATTTTTTGGGAAAGATGTTGTATAGTTGTGGGATGAATGTTTTTGTCTTACCTGAAGTGTGAGTTTGATTGACAGAGTGATTGACAGATAATGCCATCACAGTTTCCTGCTGCTAGCAAGGCTAAAAGGAACACAGTGTTTTGTCTTTTTTCTGATTCTGAGTATGCAGAGTGCTAAGATGCTTTCAGTGGTGCTTATAAGCTATTCTAAACTTCATACCTACAGTACATGGAGTGTGCATTGTGTGGCAAGATATGAATACCTGTAAAAAATGACACACAAAAACACAAATGTTTAAGAAATGTAAAACATTAGTAGTTACTTGTAGCAAAGTTTCAATAATCATCATAAATTGTGCTTATAGTTGATCTAACAAAAAGAACAGAGAGATGAACAGCACAACGAATGTTTCGCAGGACCCTTCAAACCAGGTTGCAGCAGATCGCCCCGCCCCTCCCTGAGCCTGGTTCTGCCGGAGGTTTCTTCCTGTTAAAAGAGAGTTTTTCCTTCCCACTGTCGCCAAAGTGCTTGCTCATAGGGGGTCATATGATTGTTGGGTTTTTCTCTGTATCTATGAAGCACCTTGAGGCGACTTTTGCTGTGATTTGGCGCTATATAAATAAAATTGAATTGAATTCAAACACCTGTCTTTCACCTCTAAGGGAGTAAATCCTGTTTCAACCATTATTTACCACTCAGATCAATAGAAAATCAATTGAGCCCTAATTGCATCATCAATCTCTCTGTGTGCACAGTTAGTACTCAGGTTAGGATTAGTGCACAAGTGTTCGCAGGGTACCAAGCCTAGCATGTGAGGAAAAAATGATACAGTTAAAGACACAAGATGAAAATCATGACTTGAATTGTTTATTTATTTATTTATTGACTTCTAGATCACATCAGCACACATAACCGTGTAAGCTACACGTTTGTATGCAACGCTATTATTCTTAAACAGAAGATGGGGGGTGAGGGTGAGACAAAGTTGCTGTAATTCTGCTGTGACCCTGCCATCTCTGTCTGCTTGAATGACCGCTGCATCTCATGTCTGAGCTTTCCAAACTACCCAAAAGCCTCTTGTGAGAAGAGGCTCTATATTTGGCAGCCGTGGATTGATTCCTGACACCCTGAGCACTATCCAGTCAACATCCTGACAATTGTGTGCAAACAGTCCAACATTGCTGAAGGTGTTTTGCTGAAACCCTGCACTTTGCGGAGGTTTATTTCACTACCAGGGTTTATCATAACTGGAGCACTTATGGTAGCTTTTCTCCTAGGAGAGTACACCCATGTATTTTTTTAACAGCTCATTATACAGAAATGTTCCTGAATAACTTGTCATTGCCTGAAGATGTTGATGTAAATTGGTGCTAGTTATAATGGCATGTTGTCATATGAACAAAATAAAATATAATAAAAAAAGCATGCACAATTAAATCTGTCCTAAATGAGAAGAAGTGATGTTTGTGGACAGGTTTACTCAGGGGACGAAGTAATCTGTCACTATATAAATGTACAGCCTCACAAACACAATGAAAATGACACAAATGGGGTGAAACTGTCCGACCTTGGTTTCATACTGAGCTTTCTAATAATGGAAAATTGTCTGGTCAGCTCATGAGATCACCATATAAGCGCTATTCTGGTCACAGAGACAAAAACAATAGGAAGCTGAGAAAAGCCAGAACACCTTAATACAAATCTGTGTGTGAGAGAGAGGAGGGGGGGGGGGGGGGGGGGGTAATTCAATTCTTAGCCTGGTATCTGGTGAGTATGTACATAATGATATCCCAGTCTGTTACAGTGGATTATATCACACGTACACAACACATTTTAGTGCACATTATCTGCAAGAAGTGCTCAGTGTTTAGTGCTCAGTGCAGAATTAAAAAGAAAAAAAACTCAGTTGTTAGCCAACATTTGAAAGTCGCTTTTTAGAGCTATGTGGCAAAGGGAGATGGTTTTGGTGAGTTACAGGGTTACAGGATATAAAGGTACATCTAATATTTCACTAGGGCAGTGTGGCTGTAATTAGAGGAATAGATAGATGGATGCAGGCTTGAAGATGCCTGGATGGTTATCAGGAACAGGACAAAAAGACAGTGCTTTTGCAGTGACTAAGGTCATCACAGGGATTCAAAAGCACATTGTATTTGTGTATTTGTGATGAGATAACCACCCGTTTGTGTGCATAATAGTATAGCAAACAGTTCAAGTGCTGCAAGAGGAAGTGGCAGGAAGCTATACAGATGAGAAGAGGAAGGTTTTCCAAGCTCAAGCGAGCCGCCATATTCCCAAGTGATTCCTCAGATATGATTCCCACTAATAGGTTTCCATTAACAACACGGATGGTCACAGTGAAACATCTGGCTCCCATGTGAAGTTCAAATAAAAGTATTGTTTTTGTCTGTGAAATAGAGTTAAAATATTAACTGATTTGTTGGTTGTTGAAAATAAAGATTTTAATAGTCAAGAAATACGTTTAGTTTTATTATTATTATATGCATCCACATTTAGGGCTTCTTCTTTCCTAGGATTAATTAATAATGGAGGGAAGGGTGGTGACCCCGTTGTTCTTAGGTTATAGCACACTCGCTTGGGTCAGTTTCAGTGTTTTTTATGCTAAGTCACTATATTTCATTGTCATTCTGTCCTTTGTGTTTCCTGACAGAGAGCTGTAAAGACATCCTTGCGGCCACGGGAAACTATGCTCAGCCGGAGGTCACCACTCTGACCTGATGCTGATTGGCTATGAAAAGGAGAAAGAGCGTGATTTCCTCAGTGGCGTACACTTCCCTTCCTGAATGAACTGCTGAAGAGATTCTTTGAATTCAGGATGAGAACTTTTGTTTTAAGTTGCATAGCACATTTATCACGTGTACACTTACTTACATGTTAGAGAGCATTTTGCATGTACTGCATGCTCAAGCATTGTATGATACTCCAAAAAATGGCTACCATTCATATGCATTTTATTTAGTGGATATGTCATAGCTTGACTCCAAGGCTCTGAAAAAAGTATCACAGATTTATTCCAAAGTGACGTTAAGGTCACTTCTCTGCCTGATTTGAAGTCGAGAAAGTGTGATATCACATTCCTCCGTGCACCAGTTGAATCTGAATCTGGCGTTCGGTCACTATAATTCAAATTGAAGCCACACACTCGATAATCTGGGTTTTCAAAAAAGACACTCTTAGTCAACTTGGATTAAAAAAAAAAAGTAATTGTGAATATTACATTTTACAGACCTAAAACTTAAAGAAAGTTTTCAGGGGCTTTTGTGAGTCTGTTGTAAACATCCTTTTTTATGTGTTGTTACATTCGTTACCATGTTACTTTCTATTATGATGTGTCTATTTTGGGAGTCAACACACATCAGCAAAACCCCTACATTGTATAAGGAGTGAGAAAATCTGCTTGTGAATGTAGGTTTGTACAGCAAAACGCCTACTGTGAAAAAGGACAAGATGGAAACTTGAAGTCATTGATCGATGTCAACAAATTAGACCCACGTTTTTTATTTTATTTTATTATGTGGTCTCTGTTCTGCTGCTTTTTAGAACCAACCACATGGAAACATGCAGATACTTTGCCAGGGACTAGATGTGATACGAACCCGCCCAGGAAACACATTGTTTGTAAATCCTTGTACAATAAGAGTTTAACAAAAGAAAAGAAAATCAATGGAGCAGTATTGTCTGTCTGTTACATTAGCTATACACAATTGATGTATCATTACTGGTTGAGTGAGGACCAAATGTAGACTCAATTAGATTAGATGGTAAAAGACTTTCAGTACATGTTGGTAAAGATACATACAGTACAATATCATCATCTCCACTTGTGCCTCATGTTGAGTAATGGAGTTTAAATGTGTGCAGTAGTGTAATTCAATTGGTAAGTTAACACTTCTACTTGTATTGTAAAAACTCTGTTACATATTTGGAAAAGAGAAGCAGGAGTCTTTTTCTTTTTTCAAGACTTATAATCTAGTCCTCATGGTCTACCATAGTGGCCTTATGTTAAATAAACAAAGGGAAAGCTCATTTTACCTTCATTAGAATCTTTCTATGCTGATGCAGATGTTTGTAATATATAAGCACAGCTGTATGTATGTAGCACAGTGCAATACTCTAGGTCATTAAGCTCTTTTCTTGTCTGTTCATGTGGATGCAACGTTAAAATTGCTGTTGACCAATGAAAGCTTATTTTAATAATTCACCTTTTAAGCCTCATTTCCTGTTTTCCCTGTTCCGTGTACTCAAATATGACGGTCAAGCACAGTAGGCTGGTTTAACATTTCCCCAGTATGCACTGTGTAGGTGACCGTGATGGTTTTTAACCCGGTAAGATGTCATGTGTGTATGTATGCGTGCCTGTTTGAGTGTGTGGGTGTGATGTTTAACCATGTAGGCATGCATTTATATGCAGAAAATCAAATAAAATCAATTTCTTCACAGATGTTGAAGATAAACTGAGCGTCGTGCGTTGTTATTTTCATTCACAGCTTGCATTGCATCCACATATTCTTCCCACTGCACGTTGCAAAGTTTGTGTCATCACAGCACCTCTACTGTATAGCTATTTATAGAGCGAACACCAGACTATACAGGTTGATGCTGTGCTTGTTCAGAGTGGTGTAACGGCAGTCACAGCTGTGCTTCCTGCTCTCCTGAGCTTCCACGATTATGTACCAAAGGTGTAGATGACTTACAGAACACGTCTCCATGGAGATTTGGTATGACAGGCAACGCTAATTACTGCTCGGCTGCCTCCGTCTCCAACTCTCTCTGTGTGCCACATGCAAGAAGCGCCACTCTTTCTATCACACACATCCTCACAGACACACATGCATCCACCTCAGCCCAGCATGATCGTCATTACTGTCGTTGCACACAGGAAACATTCTGATGCTTGGCAATACAATGCAAAGCACTATGGCAACAAAGGGAGGGAGGATGGCAAGTTGTCATGGGTAAGTGTAAAACAAGAAGGCATGTATTCATAAAAAAGGTACACACCGTCTTTTACTAAAAGCTCTGAGGACTGAGAGAGACTGGTTAGACTGAGATAAGAAGCATGACAAAATGAAGATGATGCTCTTATTATGTTTCCTAATCTCAGTTTTACAGAAATTAAAAAGTGTGGAAGTTACGTGCACTTGCACAACTACTGGATGTGACTGAAATGAGTTCCAGTTATTTAAAACATGGAACATTTGTGACTAGAAACATGCAGTCATATAAACAATTTTCAATTTGCTGTGGTTTGGAGGATTTTGTTAAAATTATTGCGAAAACGATCAATTATTTTGAATAAAACTGACATAGAAATGAGAGATGAAACGGTGAGACTGAGATAACGAGATCGAAAGAGAAATCAAAGAAATTTTTTTTTGAGTCTGCTTGTTTGTTAGAAAGTTGTTTATAGTGGTGTTTAGCTGCAAAGTGTGGTTGAATGTTTCTTATCTTGCAAGTGTGCTTCCTGTTGTTCGTGTGTGTGTTCCTGCTTTGTGTGAGAAGAGAGAGACTAAGATACTCTAAAAGTGCAAGGTAAATAGTAGGGCTGGGCCATATCATACCGTTCACGGTAATACCGGTATAATGTCGGGCAACGAGAAGAAAATGAAATATCGCGATAGAACATGGGTAAAACGCGCATGAGCAGTGCCTTTGTTTTCGCACATGGCAGAAAAAGCGTGCCGGCGACGGAGAATGAGAAGGGCGAAAGCCTATCGTAGAATGAAACAGATGAACCGGAACTGGTTTGTAGAAATGCTGCAACTCCAGTGGTGTGAAACTGGTTTAGCTTTCGTCCATCAGATACACAACAAAGCACTATTTTTGGTAGTGCTTTGTAAAGGTAAATCCTTTGATTTTTCTGAAAATCGACAGAGCCCCTTATAATCCCGTGTGCCTTATGTGTGAATTCTGGTTGTGTTTACTGACCTCGAAACAATTTTCTGTGGTACACGGCGCTCAAAAATCTGTCAAATGTTTTAGTACGACTTTGCTGAGCTACGAAGCCGCACCGCTTGATGGATTGTAGTAGCATTACGGCTATCGTTGGCAGGAGCTTCGCGGAGTGATACGTACCGTGCTTCAACATAATATTACCTTATTGTGTGTGTATAACCTCTTTTTAAGTTTTGTGGATATTATACATGGTTATGCTGAGGATATGTCGGCCAGTTTCCACTGGAAATGCCTTTTGGTTAAACTGTCAGCGAGGAATTTGCATTTGCACTGTTAAATTTTTATATAACTTTAATGCACATAAAAAAACAGCTGCTTGTTTAAGTGAAAATACATTGATGATTTTTTTTTACACTAATAAAGTTGTGGAGTTGTAAAGCATTTTGTCTAGTGTCAATTATATCGTCAGTTATATCGTTATTGCAAATTTTCAAATGTATATCGTGATAAATATTTTTGGTCACATCGCCCTGCTCTAGTAAATAGACTACTACTTTTAAAATACTTTTCTATTCAATTTGAGCTCACTTGAGCAAGTGGTTTCTTACTACAAGCCCCATGCATACAACACTTTAAAAAAAACAAAACAAAACTTAATGTTCCCACACACATACTTGGATTGATGCATTGAGGGGCAACTTGGAATCTTGCCCAAGGATACTTTGAGGTACAGGTTGGAGGATAGGGGGTTGGACAACCAATGTTCTGATTGGCAGACAACCTACTCCACTCCCTGAGTCACAGCCAACTCAGCAAGTAAAGGAAGAGAAAAGCACAGTATAACTAAAGCAGAACAAGTATAAAAACAACCAACCACTCAACCAGAAAAAAATAGATAACCAGACTGACAAACCAGTCTGGCAGGAAACCCAACCAGTAGTTTAGTTCAGCTAAAGAACATTTCTGAGCTGTTTACATTTATACTGCAAACGTAACTTGAAGTAAGCCTTCTGATGGTGAAATCACTTTTGGCCAGTGCTCAGATTTGGAGTGACTGTTAAAATGCCAAATAAGCCAGTGATACAGTGCAGGTAAGTAAGGAAGTGGTAACAGTAGCTAATATGTTACATAGAAGAGACAAAAGAAACTGAAATAGGTTCAAAAACACTTAGAGAAGATACCTTCCTGTAAACTGTGTTTTAGTAAATACAGCAGATTCCAGTCAACCAATTTTCCTGATTTCCTGTTTATGTGGGATTGAGGCTGGCTTTTACATTATATTTATTAAAACCACTGCCTCCAAGAGAAAATGGGAGTTATTAATGGACTCCACATTTTAAATATTAAAGAGAAGAGATTGGCTGGTTCTGTGCCAACTAGATGCATTTTTGCTTGTTTAAACATTTTAGATTTTTTTTTTCACTTTTTGCAACAAAGCAAATCCATGCTGCCAGTTGCACAATTTAAAGAAGCACCAGAATTCAGTTTATTTCTAAGATGCTGTTAAGCTTTTTATATTGTGGGCGAATGAGGTGCATGGGGTGACTGATGCATGAATGTTATTTGTTTCTAGTTTCTGTCTGTAAGAGCTGGTAATTTTTGCTTCATATTAGAATGTACTGTTCATATATTACAACTGGAGTCAATGCACCAGCGCAAAAGCCACATGCTTACAACATACAACACAAATGATCTCACTTACTCCATGGGGAAATAGCACTTTAACAGCCCTCTGTAAATTTATGTTTTATGTCTCTCTGCTCTGGGGTAACTATTGCCCAGCTGGAACATTTGCTGAATGCTGCATTTTAATGACTATATTCACACAAAGCAGTCACCTGCTAGTAATTGATCGTTTTTCCGTACCTGAATAACTACGTTAGTGATGCAGCTTTGGAGGGGGGCTTGGAGAAAGATGAGTGACATGTATCAGGATGTGATTCATGAAATAAGATGAGCTCAGTAGAGGAAAACCAGTCAGAGATGGAAACTGGGCTTGTCCTGTCACCCTTGATTAGGCCTTTTTATTGTTTCCCCTTGTTACTTCCATGATTTTTTTCCTCCTTTGTTGAAGGTTGTCATGACAATATTGAGCCCAGTTTCCATGGAGAGAGGCTGAGCCTGAGCCATTTCACAGTTTGATTCACTGGTGCAACACCGTGGAAAAGAAACCATCCTGACTTATTTTGCCTGGTGGCATAATACACTTCTTCTTTTTTATGTGGCTTTACGTGTATGTAATGCAGAGGGTGACTACTAATGTTATTTGAAGGCTCTTTTGCCATATGTTTAAATTGTGCATCATTATTGGCATATGGTGGCCCAGCAATTCTAAAAGCTCTGTGGTGTGTGAATGTGTGTGTGAATGGGTGGATGACTGGATGTGTAAAGCGCTTTGGGGTCCTTAGGGACTAATAAAGCGCTATACAAATACAGGCCATTTACCATGATTAAAGCATGTGAAAAGTTAGGACTGGATCAATTCATTGAACTGACCTTTGCAGAATTTATTCAGGTTACGAGACGGTCTGTGCATTTATTCACATCCACCGTTTGCTTTTCTGTTCTGGTTGACAAAATGTTTCCAGGCTCAGAAGATATTCAGAAGATATTTTTACCTATCTCTGCAATTTAAGATCACAAGTGAATGTTGTAATTATTGTTTCAGTTCTTTTGTCAAAAACAGTTGAAGCAGCTTTGAATGTCTGCAACGATGCCATATCAAACACATCAGAATCCAAAGCAGCTGCACCACACTCAGAGGATTGGTAGAGAGGTTATGGTTGCTATGCAGATGGCGCTTTGGGGCTCAGCTTTCTTTTTTCAACTTTTCTCTCTTCACTTTCTTAGTTCAAGCATCATGCCACTTTAAAAACAACCTCAAAATTGCCTTTCAGAGCTCGAGCAGATGCTCAGTAAAGCTACACATCCGCCCAAGAGACGCCATCATCATTATCATCTGCTGCTTCTTTAGTACTTGGTTTGAAATTAAAATCTTAATGAAATAAAATTACTAACATCTTTATTTTAGGTCACAGTAAGGTTGTGACACTGAGGACACAAAGACACAACTTATCACACTGTCTTTTCCTATAAATTATCTTATATTTGAAAGAATAAAATGGCTTTTAGAATGGTGTCTTGGGTGTATAGTAGCACAGTAAATACTAAAGGAAATGATGCGTGTCATATGTCAGTTACTTAAAGATATCCTTATTTTTCTGTAGCGCTTTTAAAAATGAGTATTTTTTGAGACATCCTCTCCAATTAGGCTAGTAAGGAATAAATAACTTTTAAGCTATAAAGCTAGCTCGTGATAAACTAGTGTTCGACTGTTGATGAATAGAGATGATGGTGTAAGAAACATGAGCCAGACTGTAATAAACCACAATTATCAGGATGATCAGATCTGTCTTCAGCTGTGATGCCATCAAATCATCCATCTATTTTCTTCCACTTATCATATTTCAGGTCACGAGGTGGTTGGAGTCTAACCTCACAGACCAAATATATGTGTTACTATCATGATTGCCTTAAACTGAAAAGCCACAAGAACAAAATGCTAAATATTAAGTAAAAGCAGTCCAACCATGTGAGCAGGGATGAAGAAGTAATGATCTGTGAAGAGCAGGAGAATTATTTCTCAGTCAACTACCCTAAAGTGAGTTCACCCCCACAACAGAAGCATTATGTTTGGCAGAAGGCCGGCCACTTGTAGGTCACTAATGGACAGCATTCCCTGCTCTCCTGTGTCTATGTGTGTGTGTGTTTGTGCGCACGTGCGTTCGTGCGTGTGCGTTAGTGTAAAAAGTAGAACCAGGAATGAAAGAACATTTATATTGGCCTTTGAATCTACAGCTCCATCAGTGCTGACCCTGGCGGACTATAAATCAGACTCCCACTCTTGCCACGGCTCTTTTTTTTTTGTCTTTTTCTTATTCTAACCGCAACAAACATGGCTCAAACCATCAGCAGCAAACCCTCTGAACACCCCGGACCTCTGTAATCAGAAACTGCATTGTATTTGATTTAAATTGGTACTTGAATTCTAGCTGGCAGGCTTTCAAGCCTGATTAAGGCTCAACTTATCCTCAGCTGGGGGTGGATGTAATGTGTTATGACTGAGCACTAACAGAGATGAAGTTTACTGGATGTAGCTTCAAAAGGAAGGGCGACTAACAGCTAAGTTAGTTGCTAACAGCATGTGACTGAAATAATACCAAAACAAGAGGTTTGATCAGTGTGGTTTTATCGCTGTTGCTTAGTATGTGTCCTCGTACATCCACTATATCACAGAAGTTATAAAATTATAAAATCTGTTGCTTCTTTTTCCCCCAAAAAGAGGTAAATGAATAAATAATTGCTATTTTCTATTTCCCCCCGAGGCTCAGATGTTGTGCATTCACATCTTAATAAGTGATCAAGTTGCAGCTTATGAGTCATTGAGCCAGAGCAAGGCCCGGGCATTCATTACAAGCTCATCAAGGATCATATTCATTATATGGAAAAATAAATAAATGGTGAATAATGAAGGTGCCAGTTTACATGCATTAGGAGCTAGATGCATGGTGTTAGATATGTGTGTTCGTAAATGGGAGTGGCACACAGTGTGTCAACTGTCAGGAAGAATGGAAATAAGCATAGTTATCAAACACAGGATGTCTCTTTAAAAGATATATTAAATATTAGAATATTAAAAATATAGACTTACCATATTTAGCTTTTAGATATTTGTGAAAAAAGAATCACTACATAAAGTACAAAAAAGAGTGCACACATTAGTAGTTGTTACATGAGAAAACAACACACTACGTGTACTCAGCCTTTCACCCCTCACGTTTCCTGACAGTCAAACATGCTGGTCATGTTCCTGCCCTGGAAAAGAATGACGTCTCAATAATGTGCCTTCAACAAATGGCTTGGTTGGATTTGCGCCAGCTGGTTTAAAAAAAACACAAAACAAAACAAACAGAAACAAAAAAAAAACACCCTGCTTCTTCTTAATGCTTTTCTGAGAAGCCCACCCTCGTCTCAGCTGTCGGACTGTCCTTGTAAACAGTTTGACAATAGTTTGTTTCCAAGAAGACTTTTTCTTGTGAATCTAAGTCAGCTTAACTAAGTGGGAAGTTTCTAGAAGTTTGAGTGTTTGCTGGACAGCTTAAAGCTCTATGCTGCCAATTAGTAAATTCACGTCACTGGAGATGAGATTCCTCTCAGAGAGGATGGATGTCATCTATAAGAGCTCGACCATTATTATGTCTAAAGACAGGCGGGAAATAACTTTGCTATTAGCATGTGCATTTGCCTTGTCAAGTGTTTGAAATGCTGGATCGATTTATTCCCATGCAAATACTTCCTGAATTTCTGAAAGGAAATAATTAAACAAATGGATAATAGAAGTAAACACTCGGAGCGTATGAATATTTATCGCTCCTCGAAAATATTTCTTTTTCACATATTGCAAAGTTTTGTTAAAACGCTGTCTTTACAGTGACGCTGCATTTGAAACTTTCAGCCTCAAAGTACAAAGTACATCATTAGGAATGCATAATGAAGCTTTTATTGTATTCTGAAATCAATGAGGAGTTAGAGAATGAGAACATACCCTCTTTCTCTCGTGGCGCTCTAATCAGTGCCCACTGCTCTTCAGCTGTCATTAAAGACGGGGTGTTTCAGAGCTGCACTCCAACACAATGGCTGAATCTGTGCAATTATCCCTCTTGACTGGGGCCATTAAATGCCTAATGCATTAGTGATAACCTCCTACCCCACCCCACCCATCCCCACCTACTTACAGGTAGCTAGAGAATCATTGAGGCACCAACGTCGTCCTTTCATGAACTGCTGTGCTACCTTCAAATTCTTAACGAGTTGTCAAAGAATTGTTAGTTTTCTGATCGTAGTTATGTCAGGTGTCCTGCTTTGATTGTGGATTATGTGACTTGAAGCTGTGTTTGAAGAGACCTAGGGGGTTTTAGATGCTCACATTGTCATCATGTTCTGGTCACCGGTCTGGTGAACACAAAGAAAAGCTGAGGCTGATTAGCTTTCAGGTGTTAGAGAAATTAGAATTTTAATCCAGTGATTCAGGAATATAAATCATTGGTTCCGCTAACCTTCAGCTGGTTGTGGAAGAAAACTTTATCAAAATCCTTTAGGACGCATCGTTTAAGAACCACAAACGTCTGCACAAATTGCAACCAATTTTAGATATCATCCATTCGTTTTCTTAACAGCTTATTCGGTTAGGGTCATGGACTGGAGCCCTCGTAGAATACATTAGACTAGAGCTGAATACAGTCTTTGTTAATGCAATTTCAACTGTGCTCTCCACAGATTATCTTATTTATTTAACGTTTAAAAAAAGACAAAAAGACCGAAAGCCGGATACTGCTTCTAAAAATAACTTACCAGGGAAATGTTCCTCGAGAGGAATATCTCAAATGTTGATCAAATTCACAGCTATCTGTTAAACAGAAATCAAGCTGCCTGAGAGAAAATCCAATAGGACTACAAATAGACACAAAGAAATTAAAGTATGCATCATATAATATATGTTTTTGTTGACAATAAAACAACATTTTTGTAGTTTTTCCTCTCTGCACCACTACAGTGGATTTTAAATCAAACGACTAACATGTGATTAAAGCTCAGACTTTCAGCTTTAAATCAAAGGGTTTATCATAAGTGCGTTACATTAAATGTTTATGACTTACAACCATTTTTGCACAAAGTCTCCCATTTTATGAGCCTCAAAAAGATTGTTTTCCAGAACAGTGCAAACTCTTTTAGATGTTTTCTGGCAACGTCTAATCTGGGTTTTTTATAATTGAGTGTAAACAGTGTTTTTTACCTTGTTGTAAAATTGCTGTATTTCTATTCACAAAGGTGTTACTTGATTTAAGACTTTGACACTGACCTCCAGAGTGTTGTTTACCTGGTGCAGATGTTATGAAGCTGTTTTTCCTGACCTGGAAATAATTCTCGGATCTGTCTTCTGTGGTCTTCCAGCTTTCTGATGTGGTGGGGCTGACCAGTGTCATTCCTTCTTTTTACAAAATGTACCAGATTGTTGATTTGATCACTCCTGAAATCCTGATTTGACCAGTGTTGGTTTATGGGCTTGTTTGTTTATGCCTCTGATGGATCCTGGCACCTCTACACTCGCTCTTGCTTCCTGGTGCTATTCAAAGACTCTTCCTGTTTACCTCTAACCTTTCAACCCCACAGATACAGATAGCTTTTATGCGAAGATGAATGTGAGCATAAATGCTAAAAAAGGAAACTGTATGGGAGAAATTTCTCAGTACTGGAGTGTTGTTTTTGTTTTTAACTTCCCGTGTTTACACGTTAAGGTTTCTATATGCACCTCGCAGCTTTTGCAGGACATTCTGCCTTGCGTTGCTACAATGCTGTAGTTGAAAAAACAGCCCTCTGATTGTTCATCTTGAGATATTTGTGGCTTCTGTGCAAAGGTAAATATGAATTGTTCTTCTCTTCACAGTTGGGGCTGATGATGCTGCTATTGAGGAAAGTTGGTTTTCAGTTGGTGTCCAGGTCTCAAGCATTGTGGTTCGGCAGGGATTGAGTGTGCATCGAGATAACGGCTCCTGTCCCCACAGCTCTGAGGATTTTCTGAGAGGCATCATCTATGAGATCTTTTGCTTAACAACATTACATTAACATTTCTTCATGGTTTCTGTCTTTATTTATTTCACCCTTCTCCCTCTCCATATGTCTCCCTTTATCTCATTAAATTATTTGGTGTGATGCACATTAAATTTGGGTATTTCTTAAACTTCTCCCCTTACTTCCTGCTTCCCTTCTATCTGCGTCAGATAACTGACCTCTCCAACTCTCCCACCAATGCATGAAGCCTTGTACTCAACTTGCTGCTCATCCAACAGGAAAAAACAAACGGAGTGGAAACAGCTGCCTCTTGTGACCTGCTCTACCTGTTTCTTTGTGTCCAAATAGTCTCACAGCTAATTATGACTGTTATCCTTCATCACTTTATATACATATATGCATATATTTAGACATCAGTTTTAAGTGTTGCTGTAAACCAATTTACTTGGTAGACATCAGTTAAAGCATTATAATTCTCCAGACATCATACCGGTAACTGAAACTGATTTCCTGACTTTGTAACACTGTATTTATTTATTCTCTATAAATAAATTCCATTGATTTCCAACATAAAAGTCTTTTTTTAGGTCTTGAAGAATGCTTTGTGAAAGATGTCAGAAAGAAGTGAACTCTGTAACTTGCTCCTAATCTCTGTCTGAGGCTACGTTTCCTACTTAGTTGTTGAAACAGCACTGCAGGTGCGAAGAGGTTAAATTCAGCATCAGTATAATCTCTGCTTTTTAAAAAACTGTCAATCATGTGTTTGGCTAAAAGATAAACAACCCAGAAGGCAGAATTTTCCAAATGTCCTCAGTAAGGGGCAGGGATAGCTCAGTAGGTAGAGTGCTACCTACACACTGCTCCCCCGTGCGCCTGCTTAGTGGCTGCCCACTGCTTCACTGAGTGAATGGGTCAAATGCAGAGAGACTAATTTCCCCACAGGGATCAATAAAGTATACATTATTACTATTATTATTATTATTATTATTGTTGTTGTTGTTGTTGTTGTTATTAGTCTGTGTAGTGTTGGCTTGAAGCTAACTGTGCCTGTCAGCTAAATATGATGAAATTAGACTGACAAGTTTAAAAAAGGTTATAGAACAAATTGTTTCCAACACAGTTGTATGAAAACATGACAGCGATTTGGCAGGAGAGATGCATAAAATATATCAAAGTATTACATTTTGAGAGTGTGTGCTACTCTGCGTTCTCCTTACCGTCACATTAGTTATAAAGTCCCATTTTGGAGCTATTTTGATTCTGCCCTCCAGTTTTGAGACTATTAAAACCACACCCTGTATATAGAGGATGGACATCAGCCACTGGTTTTTGGATCTCTGCAGAGCCTGAAGGTACACAGTACTGGGTGAAAGGCTGGATTAACATGTCACTAGCTGACTATGGAGCTTGGATAGGTGAATTCAGAAACTATGGCTGTCACACAGGCGCTGATAATAGGGATACAATAACTAAAGTACCAAAACACGTGTGTGTAAGTATATCAACCCTATCAAAGGGTAAATTATTTGATTTAATGGAGGCTAAGCCTAACAGGCATCCAATTTAGAATCCATTGGGCATGGGTGTGGTGATGATGATGATTCAAACGTTAAGAAAGTTTTCACAGTGAGAAAAAAAGCCACCATCACAATTGTTACAAAGGGTGGGACTATCAAAGGAAACCCAACAGTTCTTTGCAAACCTGATTATGCTGCTGTGGAGCTGGACATTTTAACGTGACTGTTTGTGAGTATTTTATTTTATTTTATTTTATTTTATTTTTTAACCCAGTCTGAGGTGGACAATCAAGGAGCTGCAAATTCTACCACTTTTTTTATTGGCTTACTATGATGTCCAAGCCAAGAAAAGCAGAACTGACTTTTCTTTTTGGAAAAACAGTAAATGCTTTAGATTTGTGCAGGTAACGACGATTATTTCCTTTACTTCCTGTTTGTCAAGATTTGAGACAATTAAAAAATAGCAAAAATGACATTCTGATTTCAAAGGCTTAGGGCTTGGGTTGGGGTCATCACCAATTATAAATGACACCTTACAGGTTTAATTTTTCAGCTTTGAACATTACTGTTAGATTGAAGAATACATATGGCTTTATCTCTCACTGACGTTATTGTAACAACAAATTGTAAATCATTTTAAGATTCTGTTACAACAGAGAAGAAAAAAGTGAAATAGATTCTAGTAATATGTGTAGCTTAAATAATACAATTGTTCTACGCTGGAGGTCTCTAAAAACCTCTTAAGAGGCTGAATTCAAAGAAAGTAACGAATAAAAAGCTTCACTGGATGAAAATACTGCCTGTGTAGCCTTCTTTACTGTCAGTGTTGCTGAAGCTCAGCGTTGTTTGCAACGAGCTGGTCAAACACTAATGAGCCGTCAGGGCCCCTCGGCCGGTCCTCTTAACAGGCCTTGCACAGGACCATTTGGCCTCTGCTGTGGAAGCTGACAGTAGCTGAAAGCGCCTGTGAGAATATGACTGATGGATCTCTGCCCACGCAAACTCAGTCTGCCAGGAAAATGCCGGTTAAAGTGTGAAAAATGTCCGCAGACACAGTCTTTTCCCGGATCAGGTGGCGTGGCAGTGGGAAAATGGGAAGTAGCGTCTTGGCTTTGTGCGCTGATTTTAGATAAACATCTTCTGCTGGTGTAATTCCCATCAATGCGCGTGCACGTACAGTTTCTCTGTATGTGCATTATTAAGTCATCACAGCCTATCTGTGGGTCTCCCATGTTACACTGTGGCGGGAAATGATCTGTTTACGACATGACAGAATGGGAAGACGTTCTTCAAAGTGCACTGGAAAGCCAAGGAAGGAAGCGTGTGACTGAGTGTGGAAGGCAAACAGCTTGACTTTTACGCACACAGCAATTGTGGCCAAAACCATAACAGCTGCAGAAACATCAGTCCCTGCTTTATCGTGACACAAAGTACATGCTAGCCAATATCAATTAAAGTAATGTCTCTCTGTAGACTTCAAAGTGGCCCCTGGGCTTGGAGTGGCATATTATTGAATCCACTACTCAGCAGAATGGCAGCTACAATTAGACTCTATACTCCCTTTTAGATTGTTTTTCAAGCAGTGAGGACTTTATGAGAATGCATCAAGAGCCATGTGTTAGAAATAGGAGCAAGAATATTTTCACACCTGTGTGACTCCTGCTGGTTTGATGATGTGTCTCTGTCCCATCTGACTGCACTGCTATATAAACTCTGAATCTGTTTGAGCAGCTGTAAAGCGATGGCAGGACACAGCAGGTGAAAAGTCCTTGTTGACACGCTGTTATAAGTCTATCATATGATGGATTTACAAGTGGGAGCAGCCTTCATTATGGCAGAGGGAGAATCTTATGTCAGTGCTGGCTTATTACTCCTTTGCACAGCCTGGCCTGGTAGACCGTTCTTCACGTGTATGTGTGAAATCACAGATTGGGGTTCATTTCAAGGAGTTTAGTTGCAGGAAGATGAAGCCACATGAGAAAAGCTTCTAAATTTTCGGAGGTTAGCCAGGGCAATAAACTATAAAACATTACAGGTTACAGAAAACTAATCTGATTATTTATCATGGGGTTGGCAGATACAAGAACAGTCTACAAGCCATATGCATTTGATTTTGACATTTTTAGTAAGTTATTCATCTTTCCTAAAGGATAATTATTTCTAAAACTGCTTAATATTGTGGCATTACTACCAAGTAAACAAGTGCATCCCCTAAAAGCACGGTAAAAGCGTCATTCCTCCTCATTCTCACACATTTTGGCATTAACGTCCTCATTTAAGCCACAGTAACTGTACACGGATGGGAAAAAATCTACCTCGATATGCATACAGCAAAGCCAAATATGAGCGATATTAACTTTTAAATGCGTGGTGGGGATGATCAATGACACAGGATGTGCATTTCGACAGATAGCAGCCTCACAAGTCTATAATATTGTTTTTTCCTTCACCCATCACTACAATCTAATTTATTCTGAACAAAACTTTTGCCGTTATTGAATCTATAGATTATAAACATAATGTGTTAAGTCATTTCAGCATAAACAACAGAACAAATGAGACGCACATCATGGTCTGTTTAATAAAAGTGGTTATTTTAATTTCCTGTTCCCTCCATCATGTTTGTACAGATCTGAATGCTTTTCAACAAACAAATGAAAGTTTCTGTCTTCTTTCTTGTAGACAGACATTTCATCTTGATTTGTGTTTTGCCAGTTTAGTGCTGGAAGCCACCGCAGTTCCAGTGAGAAACACAGAATAGAGATTGCTTACATCAGTGGTCCCAGCTGACTGTAACATCAGGATTTTATCTACTGGATTAGGTCAGCAGCACACAACACTGAGAGAGGCGAAAAACACACATTTAAACACCAAAAAGCTACATATACCTTTACTTTAAACACGCTCACTCGCTCACATACACTCACATACACACGCTGATATATACATACACATATGCACAGTCACTCGGCTAAGTTTCGAGAACGACCACACACAAACACCAGAAACCAACAGACACCAAAGTAACACCACTGACAGTACAAAAAATCAAAAAATATCTCAAAATATACATTTATTATTTACAGCTCAAGTATACACCCTGTCACTCTTACTATAGATAATCAGTGTGAATTTATCAGAATGTACATCGATATGTACAGAGTAAATACACTGTCTTAAATACTATAAATATAACTATGGCTGGTCACATAAAGATTATCTGCACGGTTAAATAAATGTACTTTTACGTTGCTATTGGGAAGTTCATCTTAGTAACTGAACTGACTTAACCTCGTTAACACGTAGACAAAAGAGACCCTGGAGTTGGAATCTTTGTTTTCGGTAAGAAATCGATACCTGTATCCAGGCTAGGTTTGGACCAGAGAAGACATTTTCCCACTTTGCTGCAGAGTTTCAGTGATTTTTATTGTTAGAGGGAATCTCAGCTGTGCTTTGTCATATTACGGCCACTCTGCAGCCAGTGGCGCCGATCGCTGCTAATTGTAGAGAAAAATATAAGCCTGCCTGCTGTTGTGCTTTCTTCATATATGACCCACTGCATTAGCATTAGTTCAACATTGTTATCTATGTATTGTGCATATCACTTTGTAGCTTCAGGTGCTTTTGTAGACTTATGGTGCAGTTTAATTGTTTATGAGGATGTATTTCAGTGTGCAGCTTTATGCTTTAGTGGAGTCTTGCAGGATGCAGCAATCACAGCTATATTACTGACATGATGTTTAAGTTTCATCACCCCTTTCATTCACAATGATTTTGATGCTTATTTAGACATAAAATTATTTTGTGCTTACCCAAAATGTGCTTTATCCAAACCAAAACTGCTTTTTTTAAAATACAGGTTAAGTGTCTACCTCAGCTTAAGTGCCATTTCCATCACATGTAGTTCTCATGCACAGTTTTTACAGGAGGCCCTGTCAGCTGCAAAGTTAAGTTGCATCTACAGATGTTAATACTACTCTTTTGTAACTTGTATCTTTTTTATCCCCTATATCATGTTTCCTTTAATGCAGACTTTCACTCATTAAACTCTTTCATTTCCATCATGGACAGAGGTTTCTATGAATGAAAGACGAAGCATCATTTGAGAGACAGGGCAATAGATTTGAGCTGTATTGTCTTAATACCAGTCAGTCCCAAGCAATGCATCACAGCCATTGTAGGTCATCAACTAAAAGCAAGAGCCATGCTGTAGGGGGTACTGGCCATCGTATCATAGGGATTGCTTAGCAAAATAGGATGCAGGGTAATAAGAGCTCTCTGCTACTGGCTACCACAAAGGGATGACAGGGCAAAATTTTACATAGTACTTCTGACAAGATGCCAGATGATGAGATTTAAAATACTATCATTTTGCACTCAAAGATAAATGTCTTTTAGACGATACAGCGGACTAGATGTTTTTGCCTTGTCATGCATTTCTGTTGAGCCTTGTCATCTTAAACTATTTGGCCCCTATATTTACTTTGCGCTCTTTTCTTTTTTACATGTGTGCTTAACAAACAACTCCAGGGTCTCCCCCTAATTAAAGTGCAAATTAATATGATGGAACATTGGTGAAAACTCTACATAATAAAATAATAAAATAATCAAGGGGGGAAAAAAACCCATAAAGCCTAAGGCAAACAGACAACACAGAATCTGTTCAGGCACCGAACAATGTGGCTGACTGTGCTTCACACTACATCTGTTCAGTCTCAAGTACTGGTGTTGTTTCAGGGAGGGGCCACAGGACAGCGTCATTGGCTCCTCTGCTGGCCAGCAGAGTCACCCAGTGGTGAAAACCATGTATTACCACTCACTGCAAACACTTATATCAGAGTACATATCCACATTATAATTCTAAAAATGTGCTATGATTTGAGATTACACAATAAAATAAATTTAAAAAAGGTTTCACTTTCACACCTCAGATCACAGAAAAAGACATAGAGGTGTAGTTTGCGGTGCTTGTGAAATTATATCTCTATGGAGTGGTCACAATTCGAGGAATGTACAATTCAGTTGGAACATAAAATACCATCCACTCAGGGATGACATATGATTAATCCACAGCACAGCATGGCAGTGAACCTGTTATTCAATGTACAGGTATAACATAAGAAACATATTCTTGAAGGGCATCAACCGTAAAATGTCTCGTCTGTTTAACCGAGCAAACAGCCGTGCAGGTGGAGCAGACAGAGCGAGGTGTCTGCTCTCCTCTTCCTCCTCCACATCACAAGAGGATCTGTATCTATGGTGTGTTGCCACGGCTTCCCTTGGGCAACGCAGCTCTATTTTTAAACAGGCAGGGTCACCAGCAGCTCTCATTCAGTGGCAGACAACACATTTGTGCATGCACAATTACACATGCGCATCTGGACGTGTACACGAAGACGAAACTCACATTTCCAATTCCTCCTCTGCATTCGCTTTTCTGACAATGAGACAGACAAGCACGAAGCTGCCCTCTGATCAAACACACGTCGCCGTGCTTGTTCTTGCTCGTGCATTGCCGCTGCTGCCCTTCTAAGGCTTTAATTAAAACAGCATGATTAAAACAATTGATTAAAATGGAAAAGCTTTGTCTTTGCCATCTAGGTCTGGAGCTGCACAGAGACAGTGGGAAGTGCTTGCTGAGGGGAAGGATCCTTTGAAAGGAAAGTGCTGCTCTGTGTTAAGGCTCAGAGATGCTCTAACGATAGCAGGTGCCTGTGCTTCTGTGTTCATGGCATGAAGAGGCAAAACGCCGCCCCTTGACTTGCACTATTGCAGTGTATATGCACAATTTACGGTGACATCTCAAACTATTGCACGACATATATGTACAGTATTCTACATCAGTGGGGGAAAAACAAGATAGAAGGAGATCCACATTTGAATGAAGACACTATTGTGACTGGTTATTATTGCTGATGTGTGATAGGCACAATAAACTTAAAGATATAATGTGCTTGTAACACTGTTTACGCTATTGGAATCAATTGTTAGATACTATTTTTTTATTGACACATTTTCTAGATAAGAAATCTTCTCATACCGTGATGCAGATCAGGACAAGATGAGTGCTTTTCTTCCATCTCCTTCCATCCTATCCCCACAAATAACAATCCTTTCCAGGTGAACTAAAAGAAGCACGAGCTGATGAACACATATTACAGTTCACTACAATGTAAATTATGTTAGCATTACAAAAAACCTTAACCTCAACCAGAGCTTTTGGACTCTTCTATATTTCATTTGGCTCTTTTTCCGCCCCATCTCCTGGCAGATGGAGATGGTTGACATATCTGTTTGGTCTCACGTTCTCATGAGCTCTTCATCATGTCTGAGACTGACATGCAATTAGCGGCACAAGACGATGAGAAACATAGGTGAAGGGTAATGGAGCAGAATGAGGGGAATAGAGGGATTTTGCTCTGGGGGTTAAGGTGTGATGAATGCTGCAAGTGAATTTTCTCTCCCTTTTTCACTCCCACTGCCTCCCTCTCTGTAAGCAGGGCAGGGGTTTAATGGCGGGACTTTTTACGTCAGTGGATCATAGCTCAGACTCGGGCGAGCCGATGTTTTGGTAGCCCGTCTTGGTGCTGGTGCCGTAGTTGGTGTTGGTCATCTCTTGGGTGCCACCGGGGCCCAGGTAAGCGCGGTGGGCAGGCATGGGAGAGGGAGCCTCGCTGGGGTTCTTGCTGAGGATGAAACGCTGTTCGTCCTGCTCTTCCAGGTTGGAGATGTCCTTCATCATACCTTTACGGTAGGAGACGGAGAGCTTGTTGGAGCCATCTGAGATTAGGCTGAAGTGGCGGGCGATGAAGACGATGGGTAAAGGCAGCATGGCAACGACAATGAGGGCATAGGCCATGGCTAAAGCCCAAGGAGGATAACTTTGGAAACGGTCCGAGCCCTGAAACCAAAAGAATTCAATGAGGATGGCCGACAAAATCAAATGAAACGAAGGGAGAGATGAGAAGAGGTGAGGAGAGAAAATTAGATGAATTGCAAGAAGGGAGGATTTGGTCAAATGTTTCTCAGTCAAGCAACTTCAGTGCTTCTGATTACTGACCTCAGCTTCTACCCAGGCATTGTATCCTGCAGGACTAATGGCCATCTCGATAACAGTGGCACAGATGAGCAACACCAAGACAGCAGGGGACACAAACTTCCACATGTAGAAGTAGAAGGAATATGGCCTGAACCCAAGCATGTCCTCCAGGTCCTGCATAAACCTGTAACAAGGTAGAAAAGATGTCTCAACAAATATACTCTGAGTAAAACGGGGAAAATATTGAGTTTTTTGGTGAATGTTTTCTTGTGAATGAAAGAATGACTGTGCTGTAGTATGAGGGCCTAGTCTTAATTTTGCATATCTGCAAATTACCTCTTAGTTCCATAGATCCAGGCTACAGAGATGTTCTCCAGGATCACCACCACAATGAGGGGCAAACCAGCAGAGTAGTCATCAAACATTGCCACAAAGTAATTCCCTGAACGCAGCACGAACAGTAACCCCAACAGGAAGGCTATGATACAACAAACCACTGAGGGAGGCAAGAGGAAATATTGAGTTAGAATCATCAAAGGATAGAAGAAGAATATAAGCAGAATCAGCACCTACCACACAGAATCTCTTTGCGGATCTTGAAGGCATCCAGTATGGGTGTGGTGATGCCGGTCATGGTGCCGATCATGCTTCCCAGGCCCAAGTTGATCAGCATGAAAAAGAACATGACGGACCAAAAGGGACTGGCAGGGAAGTGAGTCATGGCCTCTGTGAAGGCGATGAACGCCAGACCGGTGCCCTGAACTGCCTAGAAGATGGAGAGATATCGCCCACTTAACATTATTTATGCAGTGTAGCCATGAAGGCGATTTATAAAGAGTTCATAAAGATGCACTTTGAGCGGGATAGTGCATTAAGCTTAAAATTACAACATAACAGAGACCAACAATCAAATTATGCAAGCCAATTGCTCTTGAAAATATTTCCAGGGGCCTCTCAGTGATCTTAACTAGTAAGAGGCACACTGAAAAGCTTTAACAACATTAGAGACTACACAGGGGTGGCCAGGCAGGTTATGAGCATATTAGCATAACACAGAGATGAGTTATCGTCTCTCTGAGAAAGTTATAGCCTCTGGACTCAATCTAACAAGGTCATTTTCAAGCTAGCGCGGAAATCATCTGTAAAGTAAGGAGTAGCAAGATGAATTTGAGGGTTTAAATTAAACCGATGGAGCTGGGGAGGCAAGGTAACATACTGGTTTGAGCTCAGGGGATCAGGCTAAACATGCTCAAATCCAGTGATTCACAGGTAACCATGTAGTGGCATCAGGGTACTCTCCAGAGTGCAACTCATAGCCTAAACTAACTGCATAGCAATAATAATTTGTATCCACTTACACCAAATAAATGCCCGTAGAGACCTGAAAACCCACAATGATCCAACAACACTAAATAATCTGCTGTATTCTGTACGCTTTATCACCCAAGTATCATACAGACTACCTGGACTCATTTTGTCATTTTTGGCTGTAAAATTACAAAACAATTCTCATATTTAGGGAACCATTTGAAGACAGCAGTACCTTGTGAATGCTTTGAGCTACGATGATACATTGAATATTGCTGCATTTTGTCTCTAGCACAAATGGCAACGGAGTTATGGTCACTTTAAAAGTGCTTGTAAAATGGGTTTGGCACCAAAAAGAGAGTTAATTACAACAGTCACTGATCATGAAATAAAATCACAACCTGAAGGTTATTAAGCAGCTCATAACAACCCAGCTACTTTATACTCATTATATAATAACATAATAAAGTACATTTACTCTCAATGGTAACGCTAACCCAAATTTGTCTCTGGCTAACAACATAAAAGGATCATTTGGTCTCCTTAATAATAATTTACCTTTACCTGCAGCCACCTTTCTCTAATCTCGAAACTATCCTTCGTGTATTTCATTCAGATATATAATCAGATGATCATCTCTGCCTCGAAGATTTATTCCCCCTGACCTTGTTCAGTTCATCCTCCAGGATACAGGGATCCAGGCCCAGCTGGGCAAAGTTTTCCTCCTTCACTGTCTTTATAACTGCGTACATTTCTGCGTAGTCCTGGGAAGACAGGTGGGAGAAGTTGATGTGAGGAGGGATGAGCTCTCTGCTCAGCACACCTGTGTTTAAGTAGCCCAGGATCTTCTCTGCATTCCTGCACATGGGTTGGAGATGTATAGAAGAAAAACATGTTAGTTTTCTATCTGAGATTGCTGAGGTTGCATTTGCTTCAGTGCGACGCACTTACTCGACGACACACTTCTCGTTCATGACATTGGCCTTGAACCCCAGCACAGCGAACACTACCAAAGTGGCCAGGATGGAGGTAAGAAAGTTGATGATGGAAACCAGTGCTGCATCAAAGTGGCAGTTATTGTCTCGCTTGTTGTAACTGGAGAAAGCGATGACGCCGCCAAAGCCCAGTCCGAGCGCAAAGAAGACCTGCGTAGCTGCTTCTCTCCACACCTGTGGTTCCAACATCTTCTCCAGCTGGAGAGACAAAAAGAGGAAAAGATTGTAAAGTTTAGATAATGTTTCATATTTATTCTAAAAATCTCCAGAATATTATTATTTCATATATTTAACATATCACGTGTTTTCATTGGATGATTTAAATTAACATATCCAGCACCATAAGCTAAATACATGAACTGACTACACTATCTTTTCCCGGTGCATGTGGTTACCCTGTAATGACGAATATGAAGTCTGCTTGGAATTTTTTATCCCAGATTTTTGACCATGTTATGTGGATTTAGGTCTAAATTGGCCACTCAAAAAGTTAACACAGCAGCCACACTGTACTTGAACACTAAGGGAAATATGAAACCTCTACAGAGAGTTTTCTTAAATCAGTTGTACGTATCTGAGAAAAGTGGATGTGCTTATGTATGAGGCGGCTATAAATCAGAAGCAGGCCATCTACTAATTGAAGGTTAGTGGTTTGATCCCTGCTGCATGTCCTCCAGTGAACGAATAAGCGTCCTTGGGAATGATACTTATTTGTTGATTGGAGTATGAACGTGTGTGAATGTCAGATAGAAAGCAGTGAATGTACGTGTATGAATGGGTGAATGCTGCATACAGCTCTTTGAGTGCTTTAGTAGAAAAGTGCCATATAAGAACCAGTTGATTTACCATTTAGTCCTGTTCACTGTAAGTGGAAAACTTAAACTTCATCTGAGCTCTACTATAATATTCATTTTGGAGCTAATCAGTCCCCTAATTAATGCACATTACGTGATCATACAAAGGACATAATAATGTAAATGCATTTTCTTCCACAATAAGTAAGGATGCTGATCTTACTTTTCACTTTTCCATTTCCACTACCTATTCTGGCTATTTTTGAATAATTTTATCAACACCAAACTGCCTGTACTACAAAGCACTTTGCTGTCATAAACCTTCACCACTAGAGGGAGCCATCAACCCAACACAGAACAAGTGATGGGCATTCGTGACATTTTCCTGTGAGAGGATCTGAGTACGTGATGCTAAAACCATCAGCCACACATGGCTGAACAGCCTGGTGGACCAAATGTCACTTAGAGTGTCACTTGTCAGCAGCGTGAGAGGAGAAAGCTTCAGATTTTAGTCTGTAGTCCAACATAAAAACATTCTGAAAATGTTCCCTTTTTTTCTGTGGTCAAATGAACTCTGACTGTCCCTCACCTTAGGGGTGAACATGTGAGCGATGCCATCCACTGCTCCCTTCAGCATCAAACCTCGCACCAGAAAACAGAACAGCACCACATACGGGAAAAGAGAGCTGAAGTACATCACCTAAGAGAGAAAGTCAAGTATATTAACACTGTGTTTCCATGGATATGCATTAAGAGGTCTTACACATAGAGGAAGATGTGCAAAGACACACACACACACACACACACACACACACACACACACACACACACACACACACACACACACACACACACACACACAGTGTTTTGTGTTTGCTTGGCACTGAATCTGTGGACTGAAACATGAAGATGAATTCGTGAAGTAAAATATTTCTCCCTGCAGCATTTCAGGGAATCGCTACAGAACTGGCTATGATAATTAGATCATCAAGTTTAGGGTTTAAAATAGTGTGTCAGAACTTGGCGATCGGCTCTTTGTTGTGCTTTTTCCTACTGAGACGCTGGGCTGGATGCTGCTGTTGCGTATGACTCATTCGCTGGATCAAGATTACAGGATGTTGTTGCAGTTGTTGCCAAACTAAGAATTTTCCATCTGCATCCTGAAACACTTTCTGTTTGGTTCAGTTTAAGTTTATTAATGTTGCATGTTCCTTTCTTCCATAATGTGGATGAGATCCCAAAATAGACAAGTGCCGACAAGAGGCTTAGCATCGTACCTTCGCCTAAAAAACAACCCCAAACATTCTCTGACGAGGATGAATCACTGAATAAAAATAGAAATTTCAAGTTGTTGTTTTTTTCAAATTATTTTTGGTTTTTATTCTGGGTCTGTGTTGTGTATGAATGAATTCAGAATCCTAATTTCAATAGTTAGCAGGTTTAAGCCTTGTTTTGTTAACTCAGTGGAACCCTGTACCTTTCCAGAGGACTGGATGCCCTTAATGACAGCCAGGCAGACCATGATCCAGGCCACCAGCAGGGACAGGGTCATTTTCCAATTCAGACCTCCAGTGTCGTCGATGCTACTGGTGATGTTAAGAGCCTGGCGGTACCAGAAGTAAGTGGTGGCTGAGCTCTTCTCACATTCTGGCTCCACAACTGTAACAGCAACAAACGGGAAGACGGGGAGGGAAAAGCACACCGATAATTAAATGCATCCAGTGTACTTTTAAAATAGAAAACCTGACAGATGTTTTATCTTAAATAAAATCATTTGTAAAAGGCCAGAAATGGAAATTTAGTAGCAGCAGCTACAAAAAATAGCACAGTATGAAAATTATTGTTAGTCTTAATCTATAAATAATGCATTTACATAAGAAGTATTTTCATGATTTTTATAATTACTTTGAATGTAATTCCTTACTTCCTTGAGGAGAAAATGCAGTTGGCTTTTGCATGAATTTTACAAAATAAGTGATTTCTTCATAATTTACAGCCAAATATTTCAAGTTTTTGGTTTTATTTCATTGTAAAACTCTTTTAATGAATGAAAACAACTCAAAAAAAATAGATTGAAGATGCCGATAGCCTAATGGTTTATGTGCACACGCCACATAACTGTGGTGTCTGCAGTTTGATTCCTGGCCAGCTGACCTTTGTTTCATCCCCCCACCCCCAAACCCCACACACACACACACATACACACACACACACACATCTCACGTTCTCAAGTACATGCAAAAAGTGCTTTAAAATGGCCTGTTAATTAGGAACAGAAGTGAAAAAAAACCCTGTAAGGTAATGATTAGTCAGCTGGCATAAATTAATTAGCAACTGCTTAAAGAACAGAAAACATTTACAGGTTCCAGCTGTTCAAAACTATGAAATCCTATTAAAACCTCTTTCTTCACACTTTGAGAACAAAATGGGTCATTTAGAAAATAATAATCAGGAGATTATTTGACAGTGAAAATCATCACTATATGTTTATAATTTTCCTTTTTTACAGAATATTTAAAAAAAACATACAAATATAGCTATGTTGATACTCTGTTGCAGTAAAATGGAAAATAAAGTAGAAATAAGTTAAATCGCATTTAATTATGTAAACCTGCTTAATTACAATGCTTTCCACCTTTGGAAATAGTTAACATCACTACATGCCCACTGATTTTACAACCATGAGCAGAGTCAGGATCCTGCCCTCTCATGCTAATGAAAGTTGATGCCTTTTCTTCTGCCAGAACCTGCGTGTGCCCCAAAGACTACCAGCTGCCAGCCATTAGAGCTACTGACCCTCAGACGGGTCATGCGGTCTGACAAGTGCCGCAACAGAGCTGCCATGTAGCATGAAGCGCAGGGCCGGCCCAGCAATAGAGACAGCGCAAACACTTATTTGCTAGATGTCTGCCGAAACACTCCTGCTTGACCACAGAGCCACAGCAGAAAGCTGCTTCAATGCAAAGGCATCCTGCTAAGTGCCGCGTCTGCATCTCCTGCCATAATTACTGAATATGAAATTACCTCGTTGGAAACTGTAGTATTTATTTATTTTTCTGTACTCGGTGTCATGGGGCATAAAACAAAATAGCATTCATGTGGACATGTGTTTTCTGCTCTGCGTTTATGTTCAACCGTTTGCAGCTGTTTAGTGATTTAGTGGACTGTACTGTTCACTCACCGGCTTGAGTTCCATTTCTGTGGATGGGGCATTCAGCCCAAGGCAGTGGATACTGAAAAGACTGGAAGAAGTAGAAGATACTCCAGCCAATAATCACGTTATAATAGAGGCCCACAAAACCACAAACCTGAAGAAAAATAAGAGGAAAACAGCAACACTTAACATTGTGAAAAACAAATCACACAAATCCAGATTGTTTATGCCATGACTCTTTTTCTTGAGTCATGGCATAGATGCAAAGCACACAGCTTAAATTAGAGTGCATATCAATTATTGAGCTGTTTGCTCTCAGCAGCTAAAGCTCGGGTCCTCTATGAGGAGGTATTTATAGCTCCTGATCTCCCTCTGCCATATCCGAGCTGCCACACGCCTCATTGCCCCGGGCCAGGTCTTTCCATCTCCGCCTTTGCACTGGATGGATGAAATCACTATCAGGAAGAGAGTCAAACAGAAAGGCCGACAGACTCATTTGCTGACTGGCTATATTTTAAGCCGGTAGCACTGATGGGTCACTACTTCTGCTGCTGCTGATGGGAATAGTTTGTGACAGCGATCGGCGCTGATCTTTGCATGTTGCTCTCTTTAATGCAACAAAAGGAAGTAATATGAGCAGGCAGAGGGAGTCCGGCACAGCATGTCTGTAGTCTTAGAGAACAATGAGCATTTAAAGTGATGAAAATCATTCTTTAACACAGTTGTGTAAAGTGGATCTTGGTCTTAAACGCATTTGTATGTCTTCACAGGCTGTTTCAATCACGATGCAAAAGCAGCACAATACTCAATTGCATTTAAATAAAGCAGCCATAAATAAGGCTCACTGCCTTTATTAATCATTGTTTTTTATGGATGTATAATTGAGTAAAATTAATAATAATTAAAAAAAAAGATCAACTCAGATATCATAAAATGACCATTAGATTGGAATATCATCTGTTATTTATTGTTTTACAGTCCGGTGATTCACTACGAGGTGGAAAAAATATGTCACTAAATTTTCCACTAACAGTAAAACGTCAAATCTTAGTCGCTCATAAATAAATTTGCATTGGTCCAGTGGTTAGGCAGCGAAATGTTTATTTAACTGGGTTAATTTAGAGAGAGAAGCACAAGTATTATCTATTTATATTTATTTATTTTAATAGAGTGGACTTCATGCTGGATACAAGAGTAAATCTTTCATGGCAGAAAAACTGAGAAAATCATGACCTTGTGAATTTAATAAAAATGAATAATTCATGAAATTTCATACAGGCATTCATGAACTCACCAGAATGGCCCCTCTGATTTTTCTTTTATTGCCACCGTGACAGAGACATTTGTGGTTTGACCTGAAATGTCCACATAATTACTGGATGGGTCACCACTAAGTCCCGATTTTGACTTCTGCGGGGTATCTTTGTAAAGCCTACAGCGTAACCGATTTCAGTGGCCGACGTCATTGCCCCTGTGCATTATATGTTAATTAGTCTGTGGTCATGTTTTATTTGCAGTGCCAGACATGAAACAAATAAAACGCTGGAATGTTTTTGCACACATCCATTCTGTTTCAGCAACCTTTCTCCAGGAATGTGCTGACATTTGTGAGTCTTTATTTTGCTACTATGATTATTAATCTTTGTAATGAGGCTTTGGTTGTTAGTCTCTCACTGATAAATTCAAAAACTGCAGTGAAAGGGTAAATGCACAGAAGGAATTGCCAACACACCAATCACAATATTTGTGCCCTGCGTCAACCCTACATGCAGTAACATTTCTAGGGAGGTGTTGTTGACGTCAATATGTCCTCACAGAGCCACTAACATGGTTGCAAGTTAAAAGTGACAGGCATCAGTGAAGTCATTACTTATCACATGTAAACTGAGTGTGAATCGGAGGTCATGTTAAGCGACATAACCCACTTACCATCAGGCTGGAAACCCCGATGCCGCCCAGCCTTGGGTAGACGTAGTTCCACACACCAATGCTGCCACGCCTGATCCTCTGACCCACCGCCAGCTCAAGGAAGAACAGTGGGATGCCAATGAGGATGAGAAGAATCAAGTATGGCACCAGGTATGCACCTGAGAGAGACAGAGAAAGAGCAGGGGGAGGATAATTGGCTGCAACATCACAGATTCTTTTGTGTGCTTTTTTAAATCTATGCACAGCGAAGGACAAAAGCTCAAAGCAGCAGAGGGGATGTTGTTAAATTTTTCTCTCTTCTTTTCTTGGATCCTATTTTTGGAATCTATTCTTTTCGTCTTCAATGCCCCTCACAATTTCTTTTTCTTCCTCTCACTCCTCATTTTTAACTTCCATTCATTCTGTCTGATATCTCCATTTCCATTTTCACAAAGGGGGAGCGATGCGGGGAGAGCAGCAGGCACTCACAGAAAACAAGTCACGTCCAGTCATGCTTACGTCAAGAAATGAAGGGGCACCATGGTGACAAAACCATTCAATGCCGTAGAGGATGGGTCAGCGATGGAAAGCTAGAGAGAGCAGCCTGTTTTCAGACTAAAAACAAACGCCGGTGACGTTTGACTCAAATAAAATTTCTGATAACATCGGAAGTGGCTATTAGAGGTAGCAGCAGACAAAGAGAACAAAGACAAGAACACAGTGTCGTGTTACACAGTGTCGTGTTACACAGTGGTGTGGAGAAGTGGCTAATGTGCTGAGCTCTTTTTGATGTCTACGTCGGGCAGCAGACACACGGAACAAGGAAAATGTGGCGAGATAAAAAAAAAAAAAAACAGCCGAGATGACTGCTTTAGTTTTTGTTTTTCCTTACATACATTTCACCTGAGCCAAAACAGTGATAGTCCACACTATTTATATGCTTTTGACAAGATATCAAACCACTATATATGAAGAACACACTAGAAACCCCATATTTAGGGATATGGGTCTTCATGAGCAGGTTTCTGGTGCAGATAATATGGTATCGATTTCTTTCTTAATTTAAAAAGAGAAACTGTTTGAAGTAAAAGCTAAATATAAACATCCACAAACACAATGAATGTAAATGCTTCCACACAGTTAAACACTTAACATTCATTCGTGCTGGTTTTGTCTGACCACCTGTGGGAGACTTTAAACCGACTTGCCAGCCAGCACTTTGCTCCACATCATCACAACGCCAAAGGAGGAAATGTCTTTCGGAAGTGTTTCACGCCTCCTGTAGAGTTCAAGAGACTCTGAGAATCAGTGCCAAGGTACACTAAAGCATAAGTTTTAATACTCTAGCAGTAAAACTTATGCTTTACTGAACCTTTTTTAAATTTGTTACAAATGTATTTTCCTGTGTCTCGTATATATTTAAGTGTGTTGGCAAATGGTAGTCCCTATTTGCAAATTTAAAGAACTGAGTGATATTTGCTGAACACTGCGGTGATGACATGAGTTTATCCTGCATTTGATTATAAGAGAAAACAGTTAAATTGTGTTGAAATGAATCCAAGTATGACTACATTCAAAAGATTATTTAAAACTTGAGTTGTTTTATTATTTTTTTCTGTAAAGACAAACTCAAGCATATTGCGAATAGTAGGTTTCACCATGAGGCATGAGCTCAACAACACAAATTAATTATGAATATTATTTAGTTCTAGGTGAAATGCGTAAGCCTAAAATGTGTGTTTGTCATGAAAGGCTTGACTCAAAATATTAAGAAAATGATGGAAAACTTGATAAAGGAAAAGAATTAGAGACAGCTTGTCATTATCATGGGAACAAGCCCAGACAAGACAATGCAGCACCTCCCACCAAGTCAAGCGTCAGCGGGGACACTTATTAATGTGCACAAATATGCACACACTCTGATTAATATGAGCAAATGCACGCACACTCAGATTTCGCTTTGTTATCACACGTTTCAAATACCCTCTCTACACACACCTCCCACACAAAGCACTCACGATGCCTGAAAGCCAAGGAAATTAATATTTACTCTTCGACTTCCTCCATTTCAGTCATCGCCACCATCTCATCTCATCATAATACCAGTAAATCACGCTACCTGAGAGACAAGGCTGAGAAATCTGCTACAAAAGCAAACAAAGCCTAAAGTGGAGGATCTCGCAACATTATGCCAGACCTCTCGGAGCTCCCTCGTCTCGGTGAGGAGACGACCTCGTCTTGTAGCTGCTGACAGCACGGATTGGCTAAATCTGAGAAACACTGAAGAGACTGTCCCTCTGACTACAGCAGAGGAACTGGGTTAATGTCGTCTGTGTGTGTGTCAGATGCAACAGCAAACACTGCTGCTGTCTTGTCTGTCCCAAGTCCTGGAAGCTAACCTATAATAAGATAATAAGATGCATCAGTCAGAGCAGCAAAGCTTTACACAATAACTGTTACAACTGCTGCTGTTCACGAGATGAAAAGCAACACTGTGCTTCAATCGTCACAGCAAACGGCTCATTAAAATCACATTCGTCTGTGTGTTCAAACTCTTGCTGCTAATTGTTTTTAATCACTTCCCCAGATGACTTACATGGTGTCCCTCAAAGCTCAATATTAGGCACACTATTTACTCTGTGCATCAATATTTTTACTGTCCAGCTCAGCTCGACATTACAAGCACGTCCTGACCAATAAACGTCTATCCTTCATTTAGTCAATACTTTTTAGGCTGGACTATTACAATTCTTGCTCTAAAAGCTCTCTGAAAAGTCTTCTGTTGATCCAGAACACTGCAGCGAGAGTAGTAACTGGGACCAGAGAGAGTGAGTGTATTTCTCCCAATCCAGACAGTCTTTTAAAATCCATCTCCTCACATACAAACTTTTGAATAATCAGGAATCATCATATGTTAAAGACCTCACAATACCATAATTATCCTAATAGAGCACCTTGTTTTTACACTGTAGGTTTTTCCTTGAGTTTCTAAAAGAAGAATGGGAAACAGAGCATTTGACTTTCAGGCCCCTCATCTCCCAGTTTGGATTCAAGAGACAGACACCCTCTCTACTTTTAAGCTTACTTTCCTTTTTGATAAAGTTTATAGTTTTGACTGTATCAGGTGACCCTGAACCTTCCCCTAGTTATGCTGTGATAGGCTTAGGCTGCCCAGGATGCACTGAGCATGTCTTCTTCACCTTTTCACTCTCTGTGTGCATATGCACCACCACCACATCCAACCACTAGTTTTCTTTTACATTTTGGCTTTTTAGGGTCTTAACCCTACAACATAAAGTGTCATACGGTGACTGTTGTGAATCACTGCTATAGAAATAACAGTGAATTCAATTGAATTCAATAATGATTAAATATATGTAAATATATATATATATATATATATATATATATATATATATATATATATATATATATATATATCACTAGGCGCGGTGACTCCCAAGCTAGGCGAGTGGCTCCAGCAGATCCCAGAAGAGCGCAGTCCTGGGAACAGCTAAGATACTGCGCAGGACCCTCAAGCTCCCAGGCCTCTGGTAGAGGACCCGAGCTTGAAGGATAAACCGCCCGCAGGGGCGTGCTGGGTGTTATATATATATATATATATATATATATATATATATATATATATATATCCATGTGCTAAGTTGTCACCCAGCATTAAAATCTTAAAATCTGCTGAAGAGCTGTGGCTTGACCTACATCACTTTATGCTGAATATCTTGCTCAGCAATGGTAATTTCTAACTAGGCAGTTATACCAAAACAAGGCAACCACAGCAAATGACTCTGACACCTTCTGCTCTGGACTGAATTCTTGTACTTGTACTATTTCTTGTACCTTATTGCAGGCCTGAGCTGCAGCAAACCTTGAAGTTAGAGACACTCGCTACTCAGAGACACATTAAAGCATTAATAACATTTATAACAGTTTTAATTATTGTGGTTATGTGGATGAATTTTATTGTTGCGATCTTGTGTAATTTTTCTCAGCGCTCTTTATCTTAGACTCAATGATATTTATTGAATGAACAAACGCAACCAATTAAGTGAAAAAACAGGAGATAAATTAGTTGAAATTACTCACATATTTCGTTCTGTGATGTGATGGAAATGAGGGATTTATGACAGCAAATAATGTAGAATTATTATTTATGTCAATCATCAAAAGTGAGCATATTTGAGCAAATAGTTTCCAGGCACACACAGGGTTACGGACAGGAGTGAGGAGAGCAAACAAATGCTTAAAGGTTAAAGAAAATCAGTGAGTGCTGTTAAGTTAACTACTCCCATCTGGCCACTTATTTAATGAAATATTTTACAGAACTAATAAAAAAAATCACTTTAACTGCCTTGGCTTGGCACCTCCTGTTAACATTACTCAGCACCCTGAAGGATACATGTTCACCATGGGTGGCCTGTTTATAGGAAGTGAAACCCAAACCCAGCAAATATTATTTACTCCAACTTTGGTCACAAAAAATGTTCAGGTTTTTCTGCTTCTATCAGACAGCCAAACCAAATTCATGCACACATATTCATCCACCTACCCACACTTTTTTCTAGTGCTGAGTACGCAGGATTAAGCTACAACACACCCGAAAGATAGAGACATATCTATAGAGACTTCAAAGCTTCAACAATATTTACGAGAGTTTTGATTGTTGTGTTCGTGCATCTGAATGTGGAGACTGTTTTGAGTGACGGGATTTATTACTGTGATCTTGTGTACATGTAATTTATTCTTAGCTCTCTTGTAATAGAGAGCTTAACCTTAATGAGACTTCTTGAATAAATAAACTTACCTAACTAGGTGGGACTTAAATTAGCTGAAATCACTCACATTTTTCTGACTGTGATGTGATGGAAATTAACTTTTATGGCAATCACTAAATGTGAACATTGTTACTCAACTCATATTTGAGCAAATAGTTTCCAGGCAGGACTGTGGAGAGGAAACAAATACCATGCTTAAGGAAAGGACAAAATATAAAAACGGTGAGTGCTGTTAACTGCTCCCATCTGGCCACTTATTCCAGTTCTATGAGACAGCAAACTACAGGGTGGGCCATTTATATGGATACACCATAATAAAATGGGAATGGTTGGTGATATTAAAGTCCTGTTTGTGGCACATTAGTATATGTGAGGGGGCAAACTCCTCAAGATGGGTGGTGACCATGGTGGCCATTTAGAAGTCGGCCATCTTGGATACAACTTTTGTTTTTTCAATAGGAAGAGGGCCATGTGACACATCAAACTTATTGGTAATGTCACAAGAAAAACAATGGTGTGCTTGGTTTCAACGTAACTTTATTCTTTCATGAGTTATTTACAAGTTTCTCTTTGTTCACAGCCATTGACATGTCGAAGAGGTTAACACGTGAGGAGCGGATCGAAATCGTGTTGATATCTGGTGAACGCAGTAACCGGGTCATTGCAGCAGATTTCAATGCAAGACACCCTACGAGACCACCCATCTCCCATGCTACAGTTAGCAAACTGCTTGCTAAGTTTCGTGAAACTGGTTCAGTGTTGGATTTGCCAAAATGTGGACGCATGAAAACTGTCACTAATGAAGAAACATCAGTGGCTGTCCTAGCTTCATTCAGCAAGAGCCCACAGCGTAGCACTCGCCGCATGTCACTGGAGAGTGGCATTAGTCGAACATCCCTTCGGCAGATATTAGCTACTCACAAACGGCACCCTTACAAACTCCAGCTACTGCAGCATCTCAACGAGGATGACCCAGATCGGCGCACAGAATTTGCAGAATGGGCAAAACAAAAATTGGAACAGGACCCTCAGTTCACGCAGAAGATTTTGTTCAGTGATGAGGCAAACTTTTATGTGAATGGTGAAGTTAACAAACAAAACCACCGCTATTGGTCTGACACTAACCCACATTGGATGGATCCCTCCAAGACTGTTGGAACAACAAAAGTGATGGTTTGGTGTAAATGGTAAAAATGGTAAATGGCCTGTATTTATATAGCGCTTTTACTAGTCCCTAAGGACCCCAAAGCGCTTTACATATCCAGTCACCCACCCATTCACACACACATTCACACACTGGTGATGGCAAGCTACATTGTAGCCACAGCCACCCTGGGGCGCACCGACAGAGGCGAGGCTGCCGGACACTGGCGCCACCGGTGTCCGGCATATACCCCATGGTGTGGTATATGGGGTACAACGATAGTGGGTCCATTCTTCATCAATGGAAACCTCAAGGCCACTGGATATTTGAAATTGCTACATGATGATGTGTTTCCCTCTTTATGCACTGAAGCTGGCACGTTCCCTCAGTTTTTCCAACAAGATGGTGCACCACCACATTATGGGTGCCAGGTCCGAGCATTCCTAGCTCAACAGTTTCCTGGAAAGTGGATTGGTCGTCGTGGGCCAGTTGAATGGTCCCCAAGGTCTCCCGATCTGACCCCCCTAGGCTTTTATCTTTGGGGTCATCTGAAAGCAATTGTCTATGGTGTGAAGATATGAGATGTGCAGCACCTGAAACTACGGATACTGGATGCCTGTGCTGGCATTTCTCCTGCGGTGTTGCTATCAGTGTGTGAAGAATGGGAGAAGAGGGTTGCATTGACAATCCAACACAATGGGTAGCACATTGAACACATTTTATAAGTGGTCAGAAACTTGTAAATAACTCATGAAAGAATAAAGTTACATTGAAACCAAGCACACCATTGTTTTTCTTGTGACATTACCAATAAGTTTGATGTGTCACATGGCCCTCTTCCTATTGAAAAAACAAAAGTTGTATCCAAGATGGCCGACTTCTAAATGGCCACCATGGTCACCACCCATCTTGAGGAGTTTGCCCCCTCACATATACTAATGTGCCACAAACAGGACTTTAATATCACCAACCATTCCCATGTTATTACGGTGTATCCATATAAATGGCCCACCCTGTAGTTACAAATTCACGTATTCATCCACTTACCTCCACCATTTTTCTGGCACAAGTAGGGAAACCTCCAGACGTTCCCCAGACCCACAGAGAAGCCCACCTGGGCCAGGATGTACTCCAACTTGTTGTTCCATGCTGGTCGGCCATCCTCTGCATCTGGGTCAGGAGAAGGCAGCAGGGCCTTTACTGGCGCAGTAGAGCCAGGACTTAGACCCATACTCATCTGACTGCTCTTATAGTCCATGGGGTGCTCCAGAGACAGCAGGTCAGCCACTGACTCAGTGACCGGCTCATTGCTGTGCTCCCGCTGAGTCACCTTGGTATTCTTTGGCATGGCTGCGAGACCGGGGCGTTGACAGAAGCAAGAAGATGAGAGCCAGGAGAGAGAATGGATGGAGGCTGGCAAGTTTCCAGGGGATGAACTTTGTGGTTTAGTAGGTCTGCAAAGAGAAAAAAAAAACCCCAAAGTTTTAATCTAACCTTTCATTATGATTGATATAATGATATTTTATGTACAAAACTCCTTCTGGTAATTGTTCATCCATCATTATTTCTTCTTTTTTTTTAAAGCAATGTTTTTTGTGAATTTTGCACAATGAAGATTTTACAGAAGGAAAATCATACAGTGCAGAACTGCAGCCAGAATCAAGCTAAAAGTGGCACCAGGGTTTTCTTTAAAAAATGCAATTAATTCAAGAATATAAAGATGAAAAATTACTGTTAAAAAATAGCTAGTTTCAGGCCTATAAAGCATCACAAGCCCAATTCAGGAGCCACACTAATGGAACATGATATAGAGCATGTTGCTTCAACTAGTTTCCAGAACTCAAAACGTTTCTAAAAACAGCAGCACTTCAGAGCCATGAGGCATTTCAGTAATCCAATTCATTGTGGTGAATGAGGTACAAAGATTGAAACACAATCCATTTCACAGCAGGGCCCATTTTACTAAAGTTGGGTCATGTGAATAGGATGACCAGCAGCATAAAGCCTGTCTGTGTGACTACTGGTTTCAAGAAAAAGCAGTAAAACTAAGGCCTCTGAGCAGATTTCATCAGTTATTAGTGTCTGTATACTTTTCTTCTTATTGCACAACTTCAAAATCTTGTCTACATGTTATTTTAACATTTTTGATGCTGATCGAGCACAGTAATAACTTCTTGTGTTAATTTTTCAGAGGCCCGTTACTTTTTGTCCAGAAGATGTGTCTCTCTTGGAATTGCGCTAATATTAGCCTATCCATCCATTCATACAAGGGTCCTAGCCTATCCCAGCTGTCATATTATTATAAATATTAAGTAATTTAATAACAAAACTCAAATTTAGCATTACACTCTCATATGCAACGATGGACATTTATGCACTAAACATCCTGTTTACTTCATGTTTTGGTTTTCTATGGAAGCAGAAGCAGTATAGAAACACAGCACAGGATCATTAACACTTCAGACACATCCACCAAACAAGAGCAGGAATACTTGCCCACTGTTGCATATTCCTGCAACACCTTTGCTTGCAGCAGAACTAGTCTGAAATCTAGTGGGGTCATCTTTCCACAGTTAGCCCCACAAAGACACGGTGTAACAGGGCAAGCACTTGTTTTACTGTAATTATGTCCCGAGCTTTTTTGACAATGAAAAACTCAGCTCAAGCAACTCAGCTGCATTTGTAATCAACTGCGGCTAAAGTAAAATACAAACAAAAAAAACCAGCTTGTATGTATGTTATAATAAGTCACCGATGATTCAAGCATCTGAGTATTAGTGGTATGGTACCGGTGTTAGTCTGGTCTTGCCCACAAAAATTTGTTTACCTTCGCCTCCGTTCCTAAATTGACCGCAGTTTAGTCAGATATTCAATCGGAAAAATGACTAAAAATCATGAAAATTAAAAAAAGGGAGTAAAATAAGTGAAGATCTGCCTTAAACTATACCAAATGTGTTGAGTGAAATAGCTGCACTGCACATGGCGAGGGGTGGTCTTTGTGTCGGTGATCTACTCCTGCAATAAAACACAGTAGGAAACCCAGTAAACACCAGCAACCTAATTCTTTTTAAATTAAAATGTAAATTTGTGGTTGCAAGCATGAAAGCTCAAACTGACATGCTTGACCTTCAAAGACTGGTGTGAAAATCACGTGAAAACACTGTGAGAAAGTTACTCTTTGCTGTAAATGTCAAAAGAGCTGCTAAAGGAGTAGTGGATGAATGAAAACAGACCTTGAAGGCAGACCCCCTCAACCTGCCCTGTCTCCTACCCCCTCTTTTGCTGTTGTTTCGCTGTGTGGGAGGAGTTTGATCTGACTTTTCACTCTGGCAGTTCAAGAACAGAGAATAGAAGCCAGAGGTGTTTGATCTGAAGACAAAACTTCTAATCTTAAAAAACAGATGCACTCGACTGAAATCAGAGCCGGTCCTGTACTCACAGCGACTTCTCAAAGAATAGTTGCCAGCCAGCCAGACTCTTAAGCCCATCCAAAGTCTGAACCAGTAGCACGCACATCAAATTCCTCAACTGCAGTCACGACACGCAGCAGCTCGGAAGCTGAGTGCTCGAAACAGATCCCAGAACAGCGGTGACCTTTCCCACAGCGGTCTACAACTGCACAATACTGACTCATCATCACACACTCTCTGAATGAGGTGTGAAACAACAGTGTGCATGTTTGCAAAACAAAATTATTTTTTGACTCAGCTGCAGTTTTGGCACTTGCAACCCTGAGCCCTGCAAGAATGTCCACATGATGTTTTTGTCCTATTTTCCAAACGAATGGAAATATTGGTATAGTTAGTAACAAACTGGCCTAATTTCTACTTATGGGTTGGGATGATGGTGGTCTGTTAGACACAAATGGCAGATAGGATTGCCACTGTGACCTACTAATAGCGTGTGGTGAAAGTTTTCGATGTTGTTGTAGCAGTACACAGCAATTTTCTGGGTTTCACAGTATGTGCTGACACAGATGGTGCATTACAGAGACAGCAGGACTTCACATACAGTGCAAGACACTGTTACAGATTATGACTCAGTTGTCAATCACCATCTGAGGGAAACAAAGTGACAAGAAGTGTTTTTGTTTCTTTCAGAATACTTTGAAAAATGATTGTGCTTGCACAGAAAACAGAACATTCATGCAAAGGATAATGTGCTGCAGACTTTAAAGCGTTTGCTTTCCAAAGGAGTGATGGCAATAGACCCCTGTGGCTCGTGTGTGTGGCTGCCTCCTCAGAGGCAGATGCTTGTTCCTGCTTCTTCTTCCTGGAACTGTATTCCCAACTCTCCTCGGACAGTTTTGTGTTGATGATGTAACAGCGCAGGTTCTCTACAAAGATATGCTCCACTTTTATCTAGTGTGGTTGCTAAGCAATGGCTCTTCCTGCAAAATTGAAATCCCATCCCTGCAGCATCAGTGGTCGCCTGCCTCTCCTCTCACCATCTCAAATGGACAGACATAATATGCCCTGAAGGACGGCTGCAAATAACACAGAGCTAATGTGACAGAACAGTGGGAAGGAGAGAGTGGGAATACTGAAGGTGACAGTTTGTTGTGGGATCTGTTGCACTGTCAATCAGGCAGCAATCACAAACTGTCTCACTTGCAGATCTTAGATTTGACTCATTTCTGGATAGAAGATGGTGTCACTGTTGCATTTGGTTAGATGGCACGATGCCATGCAGGGACCACGAAACTGATTCGCTCCTGAACAACAAAGAGGCAGAAGGTGGGATCAGAACATCACCTGTGTGGCCATGTTCAAGCATCCTTCAGGCATGTTTTACACAGGCCCGTGGTCATAAGCACGAGAAGTAACTCTATACGTGTGTATAACCTCTGATACCTTGTCAAGGTCAAACCAACCACCTTATAATAAAAATGCGGAATTGCAAAAGGCACCGATGTAAGTCAGCAGATGATCCGCCTCCCCGCAGAATTTGTTATATTTGAGTCAAATTTGGACACACATGGCGCGACAGCGTCAAGCAAGGGATTAATAAACGACGCACACCGTGAATGGCGCGGCGAAGCCACCATTTGTCAGGTGATGTGTTGAAAGCTGTCGCTCTTCTCTGTTAAATGACTTCAAGTAGGATGTTTTTGCAACTGTGCAAGTGCATCGCGACAATACAAAACAATTTACTCGTCTCAGAGCGACACCACGAATGCATTAATAAATAACACAAAAATTGTTACCGGACTGCGTTTCTTACCTTTTGCTGTGTGTAGAATCGGTTAGAACGACTCACTGTGATAACATACATCCAACGTACGATAAACTAGCTTCATTCAGGCACGGTCTCCGTATGCACCATCTCTGCGCGTAAAGAGATGCAAAATCACAGCTTCCAGTCACATAGGGCGCATGGTGCGTAAAGTCTGACGCAGGAGCTCGGCGCCTGCCACAAGTTTGGGCTCCTATAATCACATTAACTTGAGCAGGTAACAATTTATTGCAACCGTTTGTCTCTCTATGTAATGTTCTCTAGATCTGAAAAACACACCCGCTCACGCTTCTGGTTTCCACGTGGTTATGGCTGTGTTGTGGAATAAATCACCCCCCAATAGGATGGAGAAATTACTATGGTAAGTCACGACGGTGTCTGACGCAGGTTTGACTCATCCGCTCGTGCGCACGTCAGCAGTTGATCCGAACATCTGCAGTGGTCCCAGGATGTTAAGATAATAGGGGCGTCACACAGGTAGCCTTTAATCAGATGGATCAAAGGAACTGACTGAATATGCTAATGTGCAAATTGCATTCGTCTTCTTCTTCTTCTTCTGCTTCTTCTTCTTCTTCTTCTTCTTCTTCTTCTTCTTCTTCTTATTATTATTATTATTAATGCATTGGGCCAGATTTTTCCCCACACTCTTTAAAGTTCACAGTTCACTGCTCAGTTGTCTTTGGTCCTTACCTAACAGGCGTGTCGATGTGTACCCACAATTAAAATAGGTGTGAAACGATGGCAGAGTCATTTTTCTCTCTGACACTAGTAATTTATTCTGCGTGTGGCTCTCCTGCCTCACTGGGTGGCTCGCCCCCCACCACCACATATACAGTAGACAGGTCTGCTGCACAACCTTGTAGTTTTCATTCCAGTAGTTTGCTGGATGATGACACAACACGGATGACAACATGGTAGATGCTCTTGGTAACATCGTCTGCCTGTGCCTGGGAGTTGTGAGTTAAACAAGGATACAGTCACAGTTTATTAACTATCACAAACCCAAAATATGCCCATAGAGCCAGATATATGTTGGGTCTTCACAGTTCAGGTGTTTATTCTCAGCTACTACTTTGCACCATAGTCCACCCTATGATTAGAAACCTTAAAAGGAATAAATGTGGAGGACAGTCTAACCCTTCTGTACGTGCTAACCTCAGGATAATCTCTGCTTCCATCACAAGACTCACACAAAACACACACTTCCCTCTCCTCCCTCTCTCACTCACAAGTATACCGCATCTAACTGGCAACATGTATGCACAGTATGCTTCCTGTCTCCTTCAATTCACTCATGTGACTCACTTTCCAAGGGCTGGCTGCTGGGATCAGTTGCCATAGCAACAACTGATCATATGATGGTTACTCACCCTGTGAGCATTTTCATTTCTTTTCTCTTTTTTTTCCAGCCTCCTCCTCCTCCTCTCGAGTACCTACTGGCATTCTGCACCACGGCAGTGAATGACCTGCTAAAGTATAGTATAACATCCCTCCACTTTACAAAATAAAAACTTATTGCAGGACTGATTTTCCTGCTTGTGGTTCATTGCTTCTGATGTGTGACTCGACTCGTAAATATAGAGTTTATCACACCTTTAAATTATGCAACAGAAGACACAGTGTCCTCCCACATCCTGTCGTAGCCGCAATTCTAGTGCAGCATTAATCACCTAAAGCTTCATGAATAACCACAAGCTATAATTCTCAGTGATGGCTTTAAATAACTAGATGAAAATCACATTTCATATGTGACAAATAGTGGCAAAGGAGAAATTTATGTTATGGGCATGAACATGACTCGCCATCACTACAGCTCTGATCTCAAACATCTCAACCCTGTGCCGGGTTATTTTTATGTACAGCACAGACAGTAGGTGAGGGACAAGCTGCGGTGAGACCGATGGATACGGCCTTAATATTTCACATGTTGTTAAGTTAGAGCACAGAACAGAGGGGTAATGAGCCACTTGATTGGACTGTGATTTACTGAGCCTTTTAAGATCATTTGTAAGGGTTTAGTTCTGTGGAGATGAACTGCTAAACACCCAGAAAATTGAGACACACTGAAGCGGAGACCGACTGCAATTTCATCTCAGTGCTCTTGTACTAAATTACAAAGAGCGCCCCATCAAATATAGATTTTATTCTGAATGTGAATATAGGATTGAGCAAGTGATGGATAACCCGCTTACCCACTTCACTGCTCAATTAGGTGTAATGGTTTTGTTCAGCTTGAATGATAATTGTGAATGAAGGTGATGTTTATATAATAGATAGTATTGTGAGTGGAGCACCAGCCCTTTCCTTTCCTCCACCCTCAGGAGAACCAAGTTGCCAGGTCACGAATTAAACATGCTGACGAGCACCAGCGGGTAAAATGTGATCCACATCTCCGGGGGTGTTTCTGTGTAGCTCAGCCTCGTCGGGACTTGCGATTCAATTTTGTCTCTTTGCTCCCCCCCCCCTTTTTTTTTTGCTATTGATGGTGCAGTCTCAACTCTGCTAGTGTGCTGACACCTTTCCTACTCCCCTTTGGGTGTGAGAGTGCAGACACTGGAAAGAGGTGAGCAAATGAGGAGGGATGGATAATGCAGCCAGTCTGACTGAACTGCTGCCTTTCTGTCTGTGAATAAGGGGAAAGAAGTGTGCTGCAGGGCAACTGTACTCTGCAGTAAAGCCTTTTTCGTGCAACATCACCAAGAGGGCAGTACACTGTTGTTGAGGAGAAATAACTCATTTGTATTCCTCACCTGCCTCTGCCTACTTCCCTTTAATCACCTGTCTGTGTTATTCAGGTGACAAGAGGCTCATTAGCACTCTGCTAAAGCTTCACTGCTCTTCCTGAGATAAAGAAAAATACACCAAAGTCATGACCACAAGAGGACAGGCATGAGTATTGATACTTGTGATGAATGTGGGGAGGTAAAATCAATTGCAGTGATTTAGCTGTGAGACTGATTCATTCTGATGTTTCATGATGGTGCATGATCATTTGACAATTTATGTTTGCTTAAATAGAAGCTTGGATTTGAGGCTCTTTTTCTTTCACGTATATGAAGAAGCCTTGCTGCTTCCCAGAAGAATACATAATATAAATAGACAATGAAAACAACCTCTTGTCAAGAGAAACCTTCAGCTGTAAGGAAAAATCACGCCTGTTCATTTTTCCACTGCTTCATGCTGTTGATGATTGCAGGTCCTTATGTGCTGCCCTTTGCTTGTTTAAAATGCGGCGATAGTTTCATATTGCTTGAGTTCTTTTGTGATTTTTTTCCCCTTCAATCATAAGAACTGCACTCGCTCACAACAGTTACTTCATAGATTATGGCTCTAGTGCATCTACCATGCATGCCTTATTCTCTGTGGTATCCTATAACATAGCATGTCTGTGGGTGTGTGGAAAGCAGGGGTTGCTGAAAATAGATCAAACAGCTTATCATGTCAGCAGGATTACTGCATCAACCCTTGTATTCTCTGTCGAATATGTTATGCAAGTTGTGTGTAGGGTGTTTGAGCCAATCAGCAGTATAGTATTATGGCCTAATTAGGAGCCAAGCAGTGAAGCTGTATGGGCATCTAATGTTTCTACCTTTTCATACATCACTTTAGTCTTCTATTGGTGCCAATGGCTATACCAAGAACAGTAATACAAAAAAAAAAACGCAGAACATGGCACACCGACTGAGACAAGTCCCCTAAGTCTTTTCACAAGTTTCATGTAAGCTGCTTCAGCATTTAAGCTCCAGCAGTGGGCCAAACTTGTTCTTCATTGATGCACTAAACTTTTACAACATACATGTAATTTTGAAAAAGGATGTTCCAGTGGATTCCATAAATTAAGTGGAACTCAACCTTTTTAATATAGATTCCATATTTTTTACACCATACAAACTTCCACCAAAGGTAATCTTTAGACCTACTGAGATCACTGGCAAAGCTGTCAAACAGAAAACAACATCACAGCTCAACAATTGCTTCAAGCACGAAAAAAGGCCCAAGGATCTGAATGAGTTTTGCAAGGGCCTGACTGTGACAGCTAGATGACTCAGAGCATCTCCAAAGATGCAGCTTTCACCTATGTTCACCTGGGACAGCAACATCCAGGTGGATATTACTTTGCGATCGTGGCTCAAGAGTTGGGTGTTCGTCTTGTAATCGGAAGGTTGCCAGTTTGAGCCCCGGCTCAGACAGTCTCGGTCGTTGTGTCCTTGGGCAAGACACTTCACCTACCGCCTACTGGTGATGGCCAGAGGGGCCGATGGCGCGATATGGCAGCTTCGCCTCTGTCAGTCTGCCCCAGGGCAGCTGTGGCTACAACTGTAGCTGCCTCCATCAGTGTGTGAATGAATAGTGGAATTGTAAAAGTGCTTTGAGGGGACCCGAAAAGCTCTATATAAATGCAATCCAGTATTATTATTATTGCAATGTACCGCCAAGCTAAGCATTGTTGCAAACCATGTACACCCTTTAATGGAAACAGTATTCTCTGATAGCTGTGGCCTCTTTCAGCAGCATAACGCGCTCACAGCAACAATTTTATGTAAACACTTATCCTCCTTGTTTGGCTCTCCAATAGACAGTTAGCCTCACTGTTTCAGACTTTACACTAAAAGAAATATAAAAACAGGGAGAACATCCAACTTGTACACTGAGCCTTATCATCAGGAAACCTATCCGATTGTTCAGTCTGACGTCACTAGCCGTGTCTGGGTCTAAACTCCGCTGCAGGTCCATATATCAAACGATCACTATGGCATTACTGAGAGTTGAAAAACTGTCTAAAGTCTTTCATCTTTAATAAAATGATCAGCGTTCTGCTCTACCAGGTGTAACAATTGAGTTTAACATCCAGGCATCCACGAAAACGGAATTTATGACAGCTCCAGCTTCAACCAGCTTCAACAAAACAACGTTGGTGAAGTCTGGAGAGGCCTCAGAACCATCTCGGGCCACAAACAGCAGAACTCTCTGCCTGGGAGGGATGTGAGGTGGGCAAATGAACTGAATCATTTCTTCAACAGATTTGACTCAGCCATGAGGCAGTCTGCAACATCGGCTGCAGACTCACCCACCCCCACTGCTGCTGTTCCACCTCAGACACTTCACACCTCCTCTGTTCACCCTGCTCACTCCCCCCCACCCCCAACAACAGCATCCAATACACACTCAACACAAGGCTCCAGCCTGTCTCTCTCAACCACCCAGGTTAGGAGGGAACTGAGGAGGATTAATGGCAAGAAGGCAGCGGGTCCAGATGGCATCAGCTCGAGGGTCGTCAGGTCCTGCGCGGACCAACTGTGTGGGGTGATGGAGCACCTCTTCAACCTGAGCCTGAGGTTGGGAAGAGTCCCACAGCTCTGGAAAACCTCCTGTGTAGTACCAGTGCCAAAGACTTCAAGCCCCAAGGACCTCAACAGCTACAGGCCGGTGGCTCTGACATCCCACCTGATGAAGACCCTGGAGCGGTTGGTCCTGGCTCAGCTTCGGCGCCTAATAAGCTCATCACTGGACCCACTTCAGTTTGCCTACCAGCCTGGCATTGGAGCGGATGATGCCGTCATTCACCTCCTACATCGTTCCCTCGCTCACCTGGAGACCGCTGGAAGCACTGTGAGAATCATGTTCTTTGATTTCTCCAGTGCCTTCAACACCATTCTTCCCTCGGTTCTAAAGGACAAGCTGGTGAACTCTGGAGTGGACCATCACCTCACTACCTGGATCCTGGACTACCTCACCGACCGACCACAGTATGTGAGGACTCAGGGCTGTGTGTCGGACAGGGTCGTCTGCAGTACGGGGGCCCCACAGGGAACGGTTCTGGCTCCGTTCCTCTTCACCATCTACACTGCAGACTTCTCCCACAATTCCACCCAGTGCTTCCTGCAGAAGTTCTCTGATGACTCTGCAATAGTCGGCCTCATCACTGATGGGGACGACAAGGAGTACAGAGGTCTGACCCAAGACTTTGTGGACTGGTGCCAGCTGAACTACCTCCAGATCAACGCCAGTAAAACCAAGGAACTGGTGGTAGACTTCCGCAGGCACAAGCATTCTCCACTGCAATCACTGAACATCCAAGGTATGGACTTTGAGGCTGTGGACAGCTACAGGTACCTTGGTGTTCATCTGAACAATAGACTGGACTGGACTCATAACTCAGACGCCCTCTACAGGAAAGGGCAGAGCAGGCTGTACCTGCTGCGGAGACTCAGGTCGTTTGGAGTGGAGGGCCCACTCCTGAAGAAATTCTATGACTCTGTTGTGGCTTCTGCTATCTTTTATGGCGTGGTCTGCTGGGGCGGCAGCATCTCTGCTGGGGACAGGAAGAGACTGAACAGGGTGATCCGAAGGGCCAGCTCTGTTCTAGGATGCCCTCTGGACCCAGTGGAGGTGGTGAGTGACAGGAGAACGGCGGCTAAGCTGTCATCCCTGATGGACAACATCTCCCACCCCATGCAGCAGACTGTGACAGCACTGAGCAGCTCCTTCAGTGGGAGACTGCGGCACCCACGGTGTGGGACGGAGAGATTTCGCAGGTCTTTCCTCCCCACTGCTGTCAGACTCCATAATAAAGACTTTAACTGATCAAGCACACACATCCATACATATGCAATAATACTAAGTGCAATAATCCTTTCTGTCATCGTTGTATTTTTACTCAGTTGTATATAGTATTTGTATTTGTATTCTATTTTTATCTTATTGTATATTTATTTTATTTTATTCTACTGTATATAGTATTTTATTTTATTCTATTCTGTACAGTTGTGTACTGTATTTATTCTTATTGTATTCTAATTTTTGCCTCATAACTCTTGCACTGTCCACTTCCTGCTGTGACAAAACAAATTTCCCACGTGTGGGACTAATAAAGGTTATCTTATCTTATCTTATCTTATCTTATCTTATCTTATCTTATCTTATCTTAACGGAGTTAGAAGTTAGCAGGGAGTTAGCTCGCTAGCTTCTATCTAAATACAATATAGCATGTCCTGACTGCGGGGTTTTGGAAACAAATTAAAACGTACAGCTCTGTTATCACTTCCAACATAAATGAAGACAGAAAACTAAACAGCAGTGACGTTTGTAGGGTTACTGAAGTTTGGCTAGCTGGTATATAATGATGTGCTATGTGACCGCTAGCGACACAGCTATGTTAGCAATAATATAAACAAGCTAACTTTTTTCCACTCGATAAAAGTTAACGTGAGTGTTCTCGGTGGTCAGGAACAAATGTAATCGCATGGCAGGATGCTGTAAAAGGACCAAACTTCAGCCAGGAGAACAACTGAGATAATCCACCCACAATACGAGGTTAGTCATTCATATACTGCTGCATGGGCTGGGCTGTAGTTACATCGTAAGGTTTTAAAAACTGAGCTTAAATAAATGATTAGCGGTAATAAAAGCCGAGGAAGGTCAACAGTGATCACTGACTGTTTTAGGAGATTTTTGAGATCAAATAGAAGAAAATACATAACATCAAACATGTTAACAACACAAAAGCCATATTAAACGCAGACTACTTTAGGCCCGGAAGTAGGATTCGTCGCGTCATCACTGAACAACCGGATTGGCCCTTGTTGATTTTAAGATGCCTGGATAGAAACAACAAAACTTTTGGTCCAGGGTTGTTCCTCCTAAGTTTATAAAAAAAAGACTACAAACAGAACAGTCTTACTAAAAGGCAAAATTTTAACCCATGTTACTTTTGTGATGGTTTCCTATTGCTTTATTATGCAACATCACATAATACAGAACCATTACTACAGCTGCAGCACTATTATATTAACCATTTTAACCAGAGGATCACTGTAAACAGGGACTATGATATGAAAACCATCTTGACCCAGTCAGTGGCCTGTGAAAAGTCCACCTCTGACTGTACTGACACTTCTATGCCACCTCACAATGATTAATCCATGGTGATGTGTGCCAGGAGGGCACTGCAGTACTTAAAGAAGCAGAAAATGCATCGTTTTTGTTTTTTGTAACAAAAAAGACTGGAGAAAATGTTGGCACCGTGTCCACTGCATTCATGTCAAAAAACTATACTCCCTGGGGAGATTGTGAGTGTATGTACGTGCACTGTGTTGTGAGTGTGCAGTGTGTCTGGATACTGTTGGAGATGCTTTGTACAGCTGTATTAACTAAACTCCCCGTGCTGCTAATGTCTGTCTTGGTTAACCAGCCTAAACCACAGTCAATGCTGTAGGACAATTAAGAATGTAAGCTGCAGGAAGCTCTTTTTTTGTCATTTTTTCAGTGATATACCCAAATGGATTCATGTCATACCAACTGTTTATTCTATCAAGGTTTCATAATCAACTTCCTGTGCTGTCAATATGTCACATCAGTAATATGAATTCAGCTTTTCATGGCATTAATTTACTCAATTCTAGCATCAAAACCTATGGCTTATTTTGTTCATGAACGAACACCTAATGGACCTGTTGTAAAGGTCACTGCTTACAAACAGATCACCGGGTGATTCATGATTCGCTGCCTCTGGTCTGCATGGCCGACAGTGCTTTAAATGAGCTGTCAAGTAAAGATGTCACAAAAACAGGAAGTTGTTTTACTATTATTACAGATAATAGTGTGTTTTTTTTAAATCCATCAGACATTATTCTTCAAAGTCCTAAAGGATTTTTGGATTCGGTCAATATAAGAAATCCTTATTTTCCTCCTCAGCTTCACAGTCCAGGCTCTTATTTGCGTCAACTGTGGTGGGTAATACTCTAAGCTTATGTAAAGCCAGTGCTGTTTCAGAGTAATGCTTAAAAATGCACATATGTCAGATGATATGTAAATCTCCATTCCATCACATCCCAAACACACTCTGTTGGACTGAGATCTGGTCCTGTGGAGGCAATTTGAATGGAGGTGATTGTGGGAGGGAAGGGAGGATATTGCACAGTGGCTGCAACACAACATCCGTGGATTCGGCAACCCCACTGACAGAGGAACTGAACTAGACACTGAGAGAATCACAGCAGCACCCAGTCTCGTTCCTTCAGCCACTTCCACACTCCAGAGCCCAGACTCTCTATACAATTACAACAGTAAATGAGCCAGGTCCTCAGGTTAGGGAACACAAAGAAGACTGGTCCTGACAGGATTACCGAGAAGGTGCTAAAAGTGTGTGCTGACCAACTATCACGTCTTCACCAACAAAAGACTGCAAAAATCATTTCTGTAAAATAAAAAAAATGACAATGTCAGTGACTATACCCCAATAGCACTTACATCTCTGGTGCTGAAGTGCTTTGAAAGGCTGGTTTCACATCATATCAAACCTCCTATGTTCAACATGCACATTCAACACATATTCCTGAGGATGCCATTGCCATAACTCTCCAATGCACTGAGTGACTTAGAATGCGAGATTGCTCACAGAGATCCTAAAATTGTCAGCTTGGTGTTCAGAGAACAACCTGACACTGAACATCAGGAAAGCAAAGTTAAGGAAGAACGCTGCAGACTGGGACCCAACCAACAAATTCTGGGCTATCTTCATCTCTGCTGGACTGCAAACACCTTAGCAGTAACTGAAAAAGCTCAGCAGTGACTTCACTTCCTGAGAGGTCAGGAAGAATAACCTGAGCGAAAAGCTGCTGGTCACCTTTCTCCACTCCTCCATAGAAAGCATGGCTCTCACCTGCTCAACTTGCTGCCCCCTTGTTGCACTACAGGCTCCTAAAATAAAGGACAGCAGACTAAGAAACAGGCTGTTCTCAAGTGCCATAACAACAATGAAACCCTCACTTCTTCCTCCCCATCACCACTACCTCCACTTCCTCTTCCTGCAATAATTTCTCTCCGGTGTAATGTTCCAGCCAAGTGCAATATTTACTCAATGGGCAATACCTTAAATTATTAAAATACATTGTGCAGTATTGTCTCTTATCAATTAAGTCATAGTTTTTGTGCCATCATTCTGCTCTCCTTGATTTTAGTTGTGTAATGATAATTTTGAGCTTTGTTACATGGTGCACTATCCTTTTGGAAGCAGTTGTCATCAGATGGGTACACTCTGGTCACAAAGGAATAGATATGGTTAGTAAAAATACTAAGCTAGGATGTGACATATAAATGATACTATGACTAGCTGATTCTCTGCCCTGAAAATATCCTCCACACATTACAGGATGGAGCTATACTTTCATGTTCTTTACATCAACATTTTACTTGTTACCTGAATGTTGCTGCAGAATTCAAGGGTCATCAGCCCATCTAATGTTTTTCCAGACTTCCGTCAAAAGATTGTTGAGCCTTGGTAAATTGGAGCCTCAGTTTTCTGTTCTTAGCTGACAAAAGTTGCACCAGGTGTAATCTTCCCCTGCTGTAGTCCATCTACTTCAAGATTTGACATGTTGTGTATTGAGATATGTTCTTGTGTTGACTTCCTATCAGCTCGAAGCAGTTTGATCATACTCCTCCTGACACCTGACATTAACAAGGATTTTCATTTTTGCCTGGATATTTTCTTCCTTTCATCCTCTATAAATTCTTGAGATTGCTGTGCGTGAACAATCCCAGTAGAGCAGATCAGCAGTTTCTGAAATACTCCGACCAGCACATCTGGCACCAACAAACAAGCCACCAAAATCACCTTTCTCCCCAACTGCTCGGTTTGAACTTTGGCTATCTGTCTTGACAATGTCTACATACCTAAATGCACTGAATTGCTGCCATGTGATTGGCTGATTAGATATTTGCCTTAACACACAGTTGAGACGTTTTACTTAATTAAGTGACCAGTGACCAGTGTGTTCTCCGTGATTCTGGGAGAGCCACTGTGATATTGTTGTGCCCTCTGTTGGTTAAAATTGTGAAAGCACCATGCAATGTGAAAAGATAAACTAGGTAATTAAATAACTACAATACAGCTAGTGTCCTGTTATGTCTGCATTGTTGAATAAATGGGAGGGTGAATTGAGAAAATATTACACATATTAATGCAATATCATCAAGAGATGATTTTAACACTGTTTGATTTAAAGTGTTTTATTGAGTCTGCTGTTTAACAACATCAGAAATGTTCAAATATTGATTGGTGTTTTTCCACAGGTTTGCGCAATTCTCCTCTTGTCTCAGAACGATTACCATCGTAATCCTCGCTCCTCCCTCCATCTCCTCTCCGGCTGTCGAGGCAGGCTGGTGAGACCTCTGCTGTGGAGGGAGGGCTTCACTGCCATCTGGGCTGCAGCAGGGAGTGGCAACCGAGACAGCACCAGCAAATGTACCCCAGATATGGGTGAATAAAAGCCTGTTTTTCTGCAGAGCTTAGAACTGAGGATAATCGGAAAGGACAAAGAAAAAAAAAACTAAAGCCATCAAAATAACCAAGATGGCATGTAGGTATGGCCATAGCATAAATCAAAGACATCATCTCTAAAACCATTTGCAGTTACAAAGCCTGGCTTTAGATGCCAGGCTTTGCAGAGTATCCAGCTTCAAGGCCTTTTTGCAAACTGTTCTGGGATTATAGCATGTTACAGCTCAAATCAGGGATGTGTTTACTGCACATAGTGACCAAAAACAGTGCATCTGAAAAAGCTTGGATTAGAGGGGAATTAATATGGTAATATAATCAGAAAACAAGAACCAAAACCAGTGATTCTCAAATAGGAGAGAAGGCTACAGCAGAGTGTTGTTCCATGATCTGCTATGACACTAATGAGCAAATCTGTGTGCACATTGTGCCACACAAACGAGGCATATACACTTGCAATAGGAAATGAACAAATGTTTTTTGGGTTGTTTTTTTTTTTGGGTGCTTCGTCTGAATATTTAGCCAAGAATATGTCTGATGTACCCGCCTCTTCGGCTTGATTCGCTGTCCTTGTTCAGATGCATGTCTTCATCAGTAACAAGGCCAACAGTCACTGTGACAAATACCGCAGTTGTTCAGATGCCCTCATACAAAGCTTGGCCAGCTGCCGGCTCTCTCAGCAGACAGGTTTGTCTATTAGCCCCTCCTTCTCTGTGTGTCGCTCTCTCTCCCTCTCACAAAGATAAACGACCTCATCGCTGTCATCCCACCGCGGCCGCCATCGATTATGACTGCTCCCGTCTCACTCTCCCTTCACCCCACCCTCTTCTTATACCTCATTTAATTTGTTTTCTTCACCCCTCGTTGCCTTATTGATTGGAATGCAGGGTGGCAAAATCTTGATGTCTCTACTGCAGTCTGGTGTTTCTTTTGTAGTTGGACCTTAAAGTCATTGCAAAGGTTAAAAGCAAAGATAATGGAGCAATGAGAAGTCAGTGAGCTCACAGACCACACACACTAGTCTGTGCCAGGTTAAGATGCTTCACATGAAGAGTTACAAGTTACAAATGAGGACATAATTATTAGGCAGACATGAAATTTTCATTTTTAAAAAGTATTTTCAAATTCCAAACATCTGAGTTTGTTTGTTTGTTTGTTTGTTTTTATGCTTACATTATTTTATTTTGCTCACAGAAACAAAAACGTTGCACAAAAGCCAAAAACTGCCAGGTTCAGAATATATTAGCCACCCTGACGCTAATCACCAATTGTGTACCCTTTTTCCTGGTAACAGGCTACACTTGTAGCAGTTGTACTTTCTTATGAAGTCTTTCACACATCCTGGGCAGTTCAGGTGCATTCTTCTTCAGTGAGCGAGCTGCTCCAGAACTGAGGGTCTTCTGGCATGAAATTTGGTCTGCAGTTCACACCACAGATTTTTAATGTGATTCAAGTCAGGGCTTTGTGCAGGCTGGTCAACAATGTTCACTTTGGTCCTCCGCAGGTAGTTCTTGACAAGAAGCAAAGTATGTTTTGGGTCAAAGGATAATCCAGACCCAGTTTTGCTGTTGCCTGCTTGAAGTTTTCTTTCAAAATCTTCACCTACCTTTTTTCTTCATCATTCCTTCCACACTGATGAGATTCCCAGTTTCAGCCCCATAGTATAATACTCCTACACCGTAAAAAAAAGAAAATCCTAAAAAAACAGCTGGGGCGCCAAAATAATACCATAAAATAACAGAAAATAACTTTCCCATGAAAATACGGTTATTTTCAGTAATGACAATACAGTTTGTTGCCCTAATTTACATGGGATTTTGCCTTTTTCAAGTGCTTTTAAACATTAAATTAGGAACATTTTAATGTGATTAAACAATGAAATTACCTATAAATAAGGTCAATGAATGCGGCAATATGAATAATAATACTTAAATATACAGTTAGTTTAAATAATAATGGATTGCATTCATATAGCGCTTTACAATTCCCCTCTGGCCATCACCAGTAGGTGAAGTGTCTTGCCCAAGGACACAACGACCGAGAGTGTCCGAGCCGGGGCTCGAACCGACAACCTTCTGATTACAAAGCGAACTCCCAACTCTTGAGCCGCGATCGCCCTAAATAACAATAATTATTATTATTATTTGATGTAAAAAAATTTATAAGAATCATTTTATATATTTTTCCATAGCATTACATTTGAATTTAACAGTTCAATTTCAAATAATGGACAAATATTTGTGAAATTATGATACATTTGTGAATGTATTTTAACAATCTCAATATGCATATGTACAGACAAATACATTTAACAAACAAGAAAATTATGTTTTGTTACATTTACAGTGATCTTACGTTAATTTACATTTGAAATGTAAAATCACAGTCTATTTATGTAAATTTAATAATATTCTAGAAGAATAGTACAAAACTGTAAAATACACAGTAAAATACTTTTATATTACATTACATTACAGTGTACCGCTGTTCTTCACTGTGGGGACGCTGTTGTATGCCTCTCCCATCCTTTTCTAAACACAAGCAATGTTTCTGTGGCAAAAGAGCTCGAGTTTTAGTTTAGTTTACTCACCAAAGGACATGCTTCCAGTATGCATAATCTTTCTCTTTAACTTTAGCATGCTTCAGCTTGGTTATAAGGTGTCTCTTCAGCAGAACTGTTTTTCTTCGTTTGTCATTCATGAGTGTCTTAGCAGTTGTTCCGGGGTCTTTAGATATATATCTCTCTCACCAGTTTTCTTTACAGAGTCTATAAACGTAATCTATGCTTTTTAAAGAAAGCTGGTGTGCTGAGAATTTCATAAGGTGGGGGTGAGTTCACTTTAACGTTCACTCCGTTTTCACAGGTCAGACCACTCTTACCTTGAAACTCAGTGTTTATTGTGATCTCAACTACAGACCTGAAAATCGTTGTGACTGTTGCTGCTGATGCTGCATGGTTGCTGCACCATGAAATTGACAAAGTCTCAGACACACATATTAACACCTGACAAATTAATTAAAACCATATTTGCAGTAATTTTCTGCCACAGTAGGTGTCTCTAGCAGCCCATTTTGACATGAAGACACACACACACACAAGCACACACATATGCACACTGTTATAAAATGAAGACAAATAGTGATCTCAATAGCAAATGTTAAATAACATAATGGATATGATCGTAAAGAAGAAATAGATTAGAATACCAGTACTCACTGATAAGTGTTCCTCCTATTTAGCATCTTGACCAGCAATAAACAAGAAGGTGGATGTGGCTCAGGCAGTAGAGCAGCTTGTCTACCAATCAGAGGGTCAGTGGATCATTCTCCAGTTCCTCCTTTCATCCTTGAGCAGGAACCTGAGCCCCATGTTGCCCCTGATGCATGTGTGAATGCTCGATAAAAGTGCTTAGATAAAGATAAAAGCACTGTATGAATGTGTGTGATTGGGTAAATGAGGTTAGAGTGCTCAAATTGAGTAGAAAGGCACCAAATAAGTACCAGTTCATTTACCAAGCTGAATGCTGGTTATAACTCTGTTATATCCACAAGCTGCTGCTTTGACAGAATGATTCAAGTGATTAAGCAAGAGTGTCATTCCTGCTGTAAAGATGCTTAACTTTGGGGTCAGCAGCACTTTGCCTTTGAGTTAAAATCACCCACTGCAGCCATGAAAGCTGGCAACAGTCTGCCATTAAAACCATAAACAACAGAGTAAAGGGAGAAATGACCTGGCCATAAAATCCTGCTGGTCTCTGAGTTTGATGTACAGTTCTGGGTTCTGTAAGAAAAAAAAATACTGCCTTTGCTTTGAGCTGCACGACCATTAGTGGGAATGATTATGGCCATATATTTCAACCTGTAGTCGCCTACTGAAGCTTTAGGTAATAGCAACTCCAAGGTCCTGCTTGTGACAGTAGGGAAAACAAATGATTATTATAAGAGAGTAAAGGTAATTGGCCATAATTCACAAAGCCCACGAAAGACTTTCTGGCCATAATCAAAGCTGGTTTCCATACAGTGAAGGTGCCTGTTTGACAGGCCATTTGTCTGGCTGCATGCTTGTTACACTCTCAGCTCTCGATATATGAGCCGACCTTAAGAGCAAAATAATTTGGAGTTGCAGAATTTTGATGATATAATTTCATCGTTACTTAAGAGTGTAAAGGCACATTCTGTGTTTAACATTTAACACAACTATGTTATACATATTTACTGGATACGAATGTGTTAAAGACACAAAATAAAGATACAGTAGAGTGATTTAAAAAAAAAATCACTTCATTACTAGTAACAGGGCTGATCTGAAAACGTAATAAAACGGTATTACCAGTGAAACTAAACACATTTCAGAAAAGAGTCCTTGTGAAGCATTAAGCCATGTAACCTCTTAATATGTAATGTAATCTCTAAGTAAAGCTCCTGAATCAATGCAATAAACTCAAAAGTTCAATGTTTATATTTTAAACTAAGGTAAAGTGCAGTACCTTATGTTAGCCCTCAAGCACAGAATGAATGGTGAAATGAAAAGACATTAAATTATAGTTGACATAACTGTTGATCGCCACTAGATGGTATCAATAATGTCACTGTGGATGATGATCTGATGTAATGAAATTGAAGCTTGAGAGTCCACCCATTTTCAAGTGTCAGCATGTTGCTGCGGGCTCCCAACAGTTGGAGACACAAGCTGTATGCTGCTCCGTGAGATGGACTACCGTGATCCTGCAGTATTTCCATGCACATAAACCCTGTTTTACTTTACTGTGACGTGGCTCTTAACGCTCAGGCTGACTGCGAAGACTCATTTTGTGTTTCAGAGCATGATGATTAAAATCCACAGAGATATCTAATATCTACAATAGCGCTGAAGCTAGCCAAACAAAACAAACAACACTCCTAGGCTGTCTCTATAGATAGCATAAAGTTAATTTAACTAAAAAAAGTCAAATGGCTTTCATGTGCAAGAAATATTTTCTGACACCACAGTGAAAGAGCGAGGAACTCGACAGAACAAGTAGCAAACTTATACATGAAGTCCTAAAAGTAAAGCAATAAGAATTAATAGTGTCCTAAAAATGTAATGGTTTGTTAAAGCTCGTGGACACACACAGACTTCAGTAAGCACAGTGGCCTGTTTGACTCTCAAAAGCTGGTTCTCTGTAGTCTTTTCCTTAGGGTCAAAGGTAAAGCCCTGACCTGAGACCAACATGCCCTTATTAATAAAACAATAAGCAGCAGTCTTTTCTCAACAAACCTCACCAGCAGGGCTCAAACCAAGGCTTGAATCTCATTACTTTTACCTCAGTTGCAACTAACTATGCAAATGTATACAGTCAGACACAGTTTCACCAACTACAACAATTAAAGAATCGTACTCAAGATACACGCAAAATCCTGTTTGCACGAGTGCTAAAATTGATTTTAATAAGACTTTATTTACTCTTTGCCCACCATATGTGATGTTCCTGAGTGTTTGAAATCTAAGATCAGTCACAGAAGGGGGCCCTGTGGCTCCCAGGACACCTAATACTCTGCGTGCTCCAGGGCCGGTGAGAAGAAAAAGAGCACAATTGGATTAGATAGCAAAATAGGGTCAGTGTTTGTTTTAATCAGTCTGGTGACACAGGGAGCTCTTGAAAGGACTAAGTGAAGAGAGCCTGGAGAGAGAGAAAATGAGAGAAAGAGGGACTGCAAGAGTGAGAGTGAGGGAGACAGATAGCGAACAAGAAGGAAAAGGGGGAAAGAGAGACAGAGAGGGCAGCCGGGGTGATTGGTCCCCAGGCAATGACTGGATAGTGGAGACTGGAGGCCAGAGGGGAAGCAGTCTGGGGGGTGGTTGACCTTTCCGAGTTCATTGTCAGGTCTCCAAACCGAGAGCATAGTGGCCATTTCCACTAGCCTAGCATTCGTCAAATGACCTTTGACAAATATGTAGTGTAGCGGGTTTGTTTTCCACACTACACCAACAAACCATCAGACTAAAAGTACCACTGAAGACACTGAGGATTAACCAGTCCAAAACTGCAACAACTGTTGCTTTGAGGAGTGAAATGTTTTGAACATTTGAAATTTGAGACTAAATGATGACTGTACATGTCTTTTGGGGGATTATCTGATCAACAAACTTATAAACCTCAGCACATCGGATAATAAATTTAGCGCCGGTGATACATATTATTCTTGGAGAACAACACTGTCAAACGTAGAAAGGTCTATTGTAAGATTACACTCTCACAGAGGCAGTGACCGGTGGTTCTTGGGGAACAAATTATGGTCACAGCTGACTAGACTTTCCATGGCAGGGCTTAAAATCCTTACTGTGATACACCATTGAGTCAATATTTTATGGACTGGACTAAAAAGTACTCATACCTATAATCAGCACTGTCAAATTCCCCTGAATAATGAATGGAGGAAGGGAAAAAGGTCAGATTCTTCACCAAATAGCACTAAACAGTGATAGTTTTTAGTACGTTTCAGACTTCAAAGTCAGTCTTCAATTTATAGACATTAGGGTATCCCCAGAACACAGATCTAAGTGTTACTAAGTCTTTCTAGGTTACTTCTAAATTACTCAGTGAGACACGTTGCATATAAATATGTGCTATTTCCTTTTCAGTGCCACCCACTTACTGAGAATTTAGTTACACATAGTGGGGAAAGTAAGAGCAAGGATATTTAATGGGAAAAATTCAAATCAAGATCACACAATATGTTGAGGTGTCATAACCTTTAGACAAGCATGCACTTTTGTGAGCACATATCTGCTTGAGTGAACGTCTCTGTAAATATACAGTGTATTTGTGTGTCAGAAAAAGGCAAAATAACAAGACCAAGACTCCTACGCTCTGCATATCCATCAGCCTTCTCCGTGGTGTTTGGTAATAGTATCCCCTGGTCGGAAGTGAAAATCCAGCTGCTGCGAAGTGGCCATAAATTAGATTTTCTGAAACTTGGTGCAAGCGAAGCCTCCAGTGTGTCATTCACTGGACTGCTCGAGCACCACTCACCCACGGCAGCTTTCATTATCATTACCTAAACCCCTTAAACTTTGCTGCTCCATTGTCACGTAACTCAACTTATCTGAGTTTGCAACCAGCTAGTTTTATTTTCTTTTTGTCTGTAGCAGGGCTGTTTCCCTACATTTCAATGCCAAAAAACCCCTATTTGAGCATACCTCGGAACACCAGCAGCACAATTTATATGCTTTAAGAATGTGGAGAACATGTTGAAAACATTACGATTCATGCTTTTGCACTTTAAGCCTAGAGGCTAGTGTAATATGCCCGCTGAAAGCTTTTCCAAATCACTGAGAAATCAAGTGAGTAAGTTCAGATTTTTGCAGCTGCTTTCTATTCCTCAATGTGCAGAGTAATTCCAAACAGTTTATTTTCTATCCAGCCACTTCAGCCCCCAAGGTCATTTGCGTTTTCTCTTTATAAACAGGCAGAATTCTCAGATGTCCTTTTTGGTGGAACTCCACTCAGTCTAATTTGCCACGCTGGTCTGTTCTTCCCCAGCAGAGCTGTGACAGTCTGATTCAGATGTGTCACAGTTCTTTTCATTTACAGACTCATCCTTCTCTGGAAGCCATCTGTTGAGAAAAAAACAGGACCACTTTCACCGGCATGAAGCCTTTCGCTCAGGTCACACAGTGATGACTTTGTGCATTGATGGAAAAAGATCCCTTCTTAAGTAATCTTTTCCAGGTTGGAGAAGGGAAAATGTAAAAGTGTGAATCTCTGTGTCCACTGCATGTCATGTATGTTGATCGGCAGCATCTTCTGACACACAATAAAAGCAAATGTGAAGTGTTTGAGTCAGAGCTGACACAAAAAGCTAGAGCCACCATGTTGGCTTCAATGAACTCAGTGGTTGAATGGTGTGTCTGGGTGGCTGTCTTGGGGGTCGTGCACTGTGCCCAGGCCCTCGGGGCACCAGTAGCAGGATGGGCCAGAGCATCCGCTGGGAGGTTGACCTCCGCTATCCCTGTGGAGTTTGGCTTGTACAGCTGTATCTGATTGGACAGGAACAAAGGGATGTGCTGCAGCAGGGGGTTTGGAATTCAGCAGATATAGGAACTGATTGTTTTCTGATTTGAATCAGAACTATATTTTCATCAATATTTCATCAGTATAATATATATATTTCATCAGGCAGTGATCTCTGCTCTCTAATCTGATTATTATGAATTGATTTAAAAAAAGGTTACATGGAAAAATTGATAAAAAATGCAATTTTTTAAATTTTTCATTACTTTGAATTGTTCACTTGAATGTTTATTATCAGGCAACATTTCCTATCTATCTATCTATCTATCTATCTATCTATCTATCTATCTATCTATCTATCTATCTAGCTTGGTATGCTATTATAGTCTATTACAGCAACAGAGAAATATTATCACGTTTAATTGGTTATCATTTTTGCAGCTGTCAACCCTTCCCTTCCCTGAACTCCCCAAACAGGCTGATTTATTGCGAGACACTCCGTGAAAAAAAGTACAAAACAAAAAAATTCGTGTTCTTCTTCTGGAGACTTTTACAAGTATTTGTCCAGAATATATAGCTGAAAGATTTTGGGCTACCGGAGACCTCCTGTGCGTCAGTTTTCTCATTTGATGCGTTGGAGACGGAAGCCGCTGCCAAACCCGCAGGTCCTGTCTGGAGCCTCAGGATTACAGACCTGTGTGCGTCTGTTTAATCTGTGCCAGTGCCAGACAAATCATACAGACTGTCACACGGTAAAATGGAAGCTGCGATCTTGAAAAAGAAGAAGAAGATGAGACGAGGAACATTAACTCAACAACACAGCTATTTGACGTTCTCCGTCAAATAGAGCTGCAAATCTGTTATATTGATTTAAATTAAAAAATAATAATGATGTAATAAATAATAAGACATGTTTTCGATGTTTTAATCTGCACAGACTTGACCATCAAGTGGTTGCAGTATAACTTCTATTTTCTTTTCGTGTAGTTCATAATTAATGTCACTAAATTTCAGCGTCACTCCAGGGTAAATATCTCATTTCGTTCGTTGAAATGTATTTGGCATTTTTTACATATATATTATTCTACTTCTTTACAAAAATCGAACTCAATAAACAAATAGAAATAAATTGTATTTCTTTGATTATGTTACAATTCATTATCGCGCAACGAAAATGTGTTTTTTAAAAAGGAAAACAAAATAAACCCTTTTCTTCTTTCTTTTACCGATTTTCTTTTAAAAATACAACTTACCATAAATATTTTTTAAATATCTAAAGCAGACGTTCGTACACGTGAGAAAATACGTTTTAATGGCTTCTTCAAAGAAATGATTAATATAAAAAACGTCTCTAAAAATCTATTTTGGAGTTCTGTATTAAAGCAGCGATTTTATTTCAATGTCACAGAAGTGGCGATAAACCAATCGGCTTTATGCTTCCGTTTGTCATCGTCAGGTTTTGCATATGCATTTTAAAAACTATTTTATTTAGACCTACATATTTTTGAAACTCATGTCAGAGCCAACTTGACATTGCTTTCTGCGTGCTGTTTATCCATTTCCAGACTTAGCAGCACCGGTTATCTGGACCTTTTTATTAATCATCTCACCGGAAACCCGCAGTGTCTGCAGGACAGGAGAACCTGGGGAGGTTCCTATTTTCTAGCACTGGATAATGAAAATCCCATGATCTCCGGTCCGTGCGGTTCATTGCTGGTCACCACATCTAATTCAATTCCGAGACTCTGGTCGTGGGTAGATTTAAACCAGAATCAATCAAATTTGGGCTACTCACCTCAAGAGCCAGCGCTTAGGAGCAATTTGTCCGATGTTGGGCCTATATTATATATTTCCCCCAGAAATAAACCATTACCTCAAAAAAAATGCTAACTCAAAAAAACTTGTCCAGTGGTTAAAGCAAACAAATATCAGACGCAAATCTCCTACAGAAAAAATCCATCGACATCAAGGAAACAGCCTTATTGACCATTTCTAATCCAATGCTTATTTAAACCTGCGACGTTGATTGTCTGCTAGTTTATGTTTGACTTCATTCGGGGGAAATGGACCAGCTGAGAGTAGCAAAGTATCCATTTAAATCATAAAAATAAGAATTGATATGCGGCTACATAAATTGACACTTGACAAACGACCCAGATTTGTTTTACGGGAAATTGCAGGCTATTTTTCAGTCTCCGTTACGCATGCGTCACCGCCTATCAGAGCCGCTTTACCAACAGTCCCCAGCCTGCTTTTAAACGCATTTAGGGATTATTTATTTTTGGCTCTGGCGTGTGTCCGCTGTATCGAGGCCTTGCCGATACATCCAGATGGTTTTGCTGAAGTGTATGTTTACGGATTCCTGGAGATTGTGCGGAGTGAGGCTGCACCGGTCTGTCCTTCATTAAGCCACTCAGAGCATGGAGGCTTTTATCACGACAGACTGCGCTTTCATAACGACATGTTGCCGGACACACAGCGTTTCTGTGTCTGCGCTACTGTGCAGAGCGAGCCTCCTCATTCATGGCCGATAGAGAGGATGTTAAATGCTCCTTTTAAAGTGCTGAGACGTTAGAGTTGAAGATAACGCCTGCAAGGGGCCTTTAGCTTGTTGTATGACTGCACCCTTCAGCTGCAAATGTTTCAGATAACATCAATGATTTTTGGTTAAACTAGGCCTGTTAGAGACTGGTTCCTTTGTGCATTTGCGCCAAAAAGCTAAAAATGTATAACATAAAAGTTCTCATTGTGATTATTTTTATTTTAAACTGACAGAACTGACAATTTTCATAAACTTTAGTATTGCTGTGGCCTATATGCACCTTTATGGTAGTTCTGCCTTGAATTTTAATCAAAAAATCCCTCATTTCTAAAACACAGAGAGAACTACACTGAGCAGATATTGCAACAAGTCTTTTTATTTTGTTTATTTATGTATTGATTGATTGATATATTAGTCATATTAATGCCAATTTCCATTCTAATTAGTTCTGAAATATTGCACTATTTGTCAGTGCAGACTGTCACACGGTGTCTTCTGGTTTGAAAATCATCAGGGGGCTGACTGAGCAGTTTAGTATGAGGTGATCTTTGTAGCGGAGAAGTATGGAAAAATGTTTCTGTTCAGCGATTTATGCTCCTGCAAAGTTCTATGGAAAATAGTTTTGTTTCATGCAATCAAATTCATCAGAAAAACAAAAAACAAAACATTTATAGTTTATTTGTCTGCGTAAGTCTGTGTCCCTTCATCACTGATGTGGACAGGTCTTCTACTGTGTGTTGTGGCTGTGGGTCCTTTTTGCTGCTAACACTCACTGGGTTCCAGTGTGCACTATGACGCCTCGTATGAGGTCAGAGAGAGGACAGCAGTCCTACTTCCCATTTTCCTTCACCCCCCCACTCCCCAAACAAGCACCACTACAGCAGACCAACTTAAGCTTTAGCTTCCCATAATGCACCTCTCTAGCCAACTGACCCCAAGGTCGGCAGCTGTCAATCTTAGCCTCAGCTGGCTCTACAGCTTCTGGACATTGACTGGAGGATGTGAGGGAGGCCTCTGAGAGGAGCCCCGGCTCTGCATATGGGATCATCTCTGTGCATTCATGGTGCCTAATTAAATTAGCAATCCTTCTCCTATTCTAATGCAAACCTCAGGTTGAATTGCCACCCTGAACGTGAGAGGAAAGGCCCCAGGCACTGATACCCGGACAAAGACAGCCAAAGTTGTACTTCATTCTAGCTGGCAGTCTGTGATGGTATCCATGTGGCAGGTGGATCGTAGCAACCCCTCCATCTTCTTGCTTGCTTTTGGGGTGGGATGGGGTGTGTTTGTGTGTGTCTGGGTGTTGGGGGGCGGGCGGGCGGGGGGGGGGGGGGGGGGTTACTGAGAAAGACTAGGTCACATGTGACAAACTGTATTCACCTTCATATTGCACTGATAAATTATTGCATGTACGTCTTAAAGGCATTAGAGCCTGAATATTTTACTCAGCAGACTATTAAAGTGTGTGTGTGTGTGTGTGTGTGTGTGTGTGTGTGTGTGTGTGTGTGTGTGTGTGTGTGTGTGTGTGTAAGTGAGAGGATGTAAGGTTTCACAGGTCGCCCTGTAGACGTGGAAGTGACTTTAGCTTGAGGGCTGCACAGTGTGCAGTGAGAGTGCAGGGTCACCTTTATCCTATCTGTCTGTGCCCAGAGCAGGGAAGGCAGTGGAAGGAGGTTGGGGTGGTGGTGGGGAGTTGTAGGACTCCCAACAGGCTGAACTGATTTCCTGTACAGGGTCATGCCCAGGACAGACTTGGAGGACAAGGGTTTAAGACCGCAGGGAGTAGCAAGCGGCACTAGTTGATGCTATTTTCTGCTATTTCAGTGTTTTTAACCAACACATACTTACATACATACATATCTGTCTGATTTACTCAGATTTGCACATAATGTGCTCGTTTAATAATGGAAAAGTACAGTACTTGGTTTAAGGCTGGAATTTCAACATCTATTTTAGTCTAAAAGTAGGAGCTTTAAGTTCTTGAATGAATGGATCCTCCACAACACCAAGATTGATTAGCCAAGCCACAGCACACATGAATTTCTATATAGACCTAAAGAAGACCTTGATTCCTCAACAAATCTAACATACCCACACAATCCACTGCATCTTGTGCTCTCTTGATGCAATATTCATATAAACACTGTAACCTGGGGCAGCTCAGAGATCATAGCATGGTCCTTCTTCCTCTTGCCCACATTTCTGGAATGCATTTACTCAGCTGGGTCTGTGAAAGAGAGCTCTGCTGCCTCGGGCCACTGAGGGCATGCTTATCATGAGATTTGAGGAGCATATATACGTGGCTGCAATGTGTACATCTTAAAACTTGTACACCTCTAACGGTGTTAAGAGGTTTTTAATGGTGGTCAGCCAGACAAGTAGGCAACTACACCTAAGCTTAAATTTATGAGGAGGAACACACTTAGAGTGTGGGAGGATAAAAGGTGGCTCTGTGGTTGTGATTAACATGACAACTCGACTGACCCACACATGTTAATCTAAGTCATGTTACTCATAAATGTCATTATGCCTTATATCTAAGGTCACTAATCATTTTAAACTTTAAGGGGCTCTTCTCTTTAATACAAGCAGCATTGTCTTTGAGATTCGAGTCCAGAAAAAGTTTTGTTTTATTCCAGAAACACACTTTTTGTGAGAGAATGGGTAAAAGAGGGAGGTTATTTTTTTTATCATCTGCTCACTCCATAATGGACAGTGATTGTTATTAATATATTTCTCATTGATTCATTTGGCGGATTTGTTTTTTGTTTTATTTCTTTTTACAGAAAGAATTGCAAGTTTTCTCAGATTTCTTTAATTTTTTTGTAGCTCACTTTGTGAGCAAATTTCTTTCTGCAGAGAATTACCCACACTCAGCCGAAAGGTGGATACGCTGATACTGAAGAGCATAAACTGGAATTGTAGGAAGCTCATGTGGCCTCTCTGGCCAAATGGACCCTTGTTTACGCACTTGTCCATCACTGGAGCCGTGTGAGGCCTCAGGTATCCAGAGAGATGTCCCCAAACCCAACAGCACCATGGCAGAACCTGGTAAGTGCACAGTGTTTACATGAGGTTTGTCTAGATCAGAGATAAGGTGTTAATCAAAAAGCCTTTCCAGTTAATGCTGAGTCTGTTTCTGAGGATGTTTTCATCTAAAGGGCAAAAATGAAACATTGATCTAGTGCACAAAATATAATTTTATGACCTTATTTTTGATATCGCTGTTTTATAGTAGAAGACTCTTATTAAAGCCGATGTCACGTAGTTAACAGGACAAAAAGAAGAAAAAAACGCACAATCTAAGAATAAAATGGCATAATTAAAACTGTGTATCAGCAGGGAAATGTTATGAGCCTCATAACTATTGTTTTGTTTTTATTATTTCTTTCACTATTATTTAGCACAGCCGCATGAACTCGGCTTCATAGTTTAGAGGAGAACGACACACTGAAGACTCATGCACACACACATGCAACAAAGTTGGTATTTTGCATTTAATCTGTCTGACTTCTACGGTAACAATTACCGATATTTCGGCCGATTACTGTTTCAGAGATGGCTGCTTATTGAGGTGTTTTTTTTTTCTTACTCCCATTTTGTAAGTGGATTAGAAATGTTCTTGCGGTTAAAAAAAGCATTTCATACCGCCTCTAAAATCTCGTCCTTTACAAACGAGCTCCTGGAAAGGATATGTACTCTTTAATATATATTTATAACATTTTTTTGTCACCGACAGCGTATTTTTAACGAACACAATTTTATAATTTTCATGATCTATTAAAAAAAAGCAAAAACAAAAGAAATAAAAGAAAACAAACAAAACAAAACCAAACAAAAAAAGGTTATCACAGTGGAAAAAACCCCACTTTTAATGTTTTTATCAGTAATTACCTTATTTGATCATTTATAACAATTTTATCGTCCCAGCGACGTCGGAATTCATTTGAATGGACACCGCAGACACCAAAAGCAACACTAGGGCTTTTCCCCATTTGTTAAAAGTCATTTTAATATCACAAATAAAAGTCACAAAACAGCGAATACTATTGTTTTCTTTTATCTAAAAAGATATATATGTCACCTTTTCTGGTCACAGGACAAGTTTGTATATGTATCATCAATAGGATGTACAAAAAAAATAAAGAAAGAAAGAAAATAACGTTGCTACGTATTCAATACTTCATACCTGTTTTTCATATAGATCAGAATTATAATATATATAATTTTAATGCATATAACATATATATTAGAATGAAAAAAAAAGTTCAATGAAATAAAACACTAACGGGCAGAGTTATGGTATCCGCCATTTTTATCGTTATTATTATTATTATTATTATTATTTTATCTTGTCACTTTTCTGTGCGTAAACTGCACCGTCTGATGCCTGCCTCTCCTGTCTCGCTTGATTTCGTGATTAGGATCGTAACAGCATATGAAACAGAAATTAAATGCTTAATTGGAAGGACAGAAACCACACGTGATTGAATTTTTGGCGGATTATGTCAGACTTGTGGAGAAACGTTCTCTCTCTCCCCCTACCTCGCTCCTTTTCTCTCTCTCTGTCTTGCTCTCTCTCTCTCTCTGTCTGTTTGTCTCTCGCACACACACACACACACACACACACACACACACACACACACACACACACACATGTGCGCGAGCGCGCGATCAGTCCCGGTTTCACGGGTCTTTGTTTCTGATCTGTTAAATCCCACCCACTTGACATGAACATAGAGGAGAAAAAAAATCTCTCACTCGGGCGCCCACGTTAACGGCACCCAGTTGCTGTTGTCGACACAGCCTGCTGGACCTGTAAGATGGAGACGGAGAGCTGTTTGCCTTTCTCTTCGCAGACCAGCAGGAGGACGCCAACAAACTCTCCGGGACTCGAGCACGGCGGCTCCAGCTCCTTTCTCCCCTGCGATGAGCTCCAGAAATCGCACCTTCCTCCGCCTTCTCTTCCACACCGTCTCAGCCTGAGAGGGGATCTCTACGCGACCGCAATGGGGAGGTTTGGTGATGCTGCGGTGGACTTTACGCACGGCGCTTCTCCAGCGAACCCGACCGGTTCACCGTCCAAACACAGCAAGTTCTTGGACAGTATCAACCAGGACCAGAAAGGGGTGGCAATAAGCGGCAAACCGTCGTTTTATGAGAACAACACGGACGGTGAGTTAAAGAGTTTTTGAGTGAACATTTACTGGAATTAGCCGCGTCTTAACTATCTCAGTTTTAACTAAAACAAAGTGCAGTAGCTTGATAGCGGGCTTTGGATCAAATAAGAATCATTAAAAGTACTTTACGTTTGATTTGCCCCACCCCCTTTTTAAATTTTTTTGTAACTTAGGTTTTTCTAAAGAAAATGCTCGCCATCATTCACTTGGCAACTGGTTGAAAAAAATAAGTAAATGGGAAAATCAAATATGGAAATCATTTTACACTTTTTTTTCTGGTTATTCAATTCAGTGGATCCTTTTTACAAATAATTTTTAGTATGCTGCATTTTGTGTACTTTTCATATAGTAATAAAAATAAAACAAAAGTGCATTTATGCAAAGAAAAGTGTGGTTGCAATAAAAATGTCACCAAGTTTTCTTTTTTCACTTAACAGTCCTTGATGTGAAGTTACAGAGGTTAAAGGTCAGCCTAACAGCAAGTTGGGTGTGTCATTAGACTACTACTCTTCTTTTCAGGCCAGCACTCAGCTTGGTATCTCTGTGTTTTTGCAGACGCTCACGCTTTCAGTTTCTCCTTCTTTTGCAGACTTTTTGGTCACACAAAACAGAACTGACTTTGTTTTGCAAGCACGGAGTTGCACAAATGTCAGACACGATCGCCCACAAATGTCCATCTTGGGAAGGAAAGCAACCGCTGTATATGTTGAACTGAAGCCTGAAGAAATTATGTGGTCTTTCACTTGTTTATTGGTGCTGATGATTCTGCAAAGCAGCAGAGGATATCAGCCCCGATAAGCTTCTCGGTATATCAGTGTCCAGAATAATATACATTAGTTTCATTCAAGTTAATGCCAAAGACAGCGAACACATTCATTAAATTTTCTTTTGCACAATTACTTATGATAACACGATAATATCAGCCGGCTTCTTTCGAAATTAACTTTTATTTTAATTCTTGCTCAAGGAAAATGAGGTGTGCGTGCTTCCCCTTTTCCTTTTCTGTCTTTATCTCGTGCGCGCACACAGACATGCGCAAGATTTCCACTCATAACTACTTAAATAGTTTGATTTATTTTGCAGTTTAATGCTTATTGGTGCGAGTGTGTAAACCAGCGCATGTACGTGCAGAACACGTGCGCGCGCGTGTGTGTTCTTACGTTTTCTCTTTTAAACTTTCAAAAGCAGACGCGTCTTCCTGTTTCGTCTGCAGTGAGAGGAAAGTTTAACGTAAAAAAACCCAAAACTTTTTTACATTGGTTTGTAATATTTTCTAGTTTTTCGCAACCAGCTATATTCTACTATAAAAGTTGAAAAAAATTAGAACGGTCAGATTTTAACTCAGTTATGGTGATTAGCCGATCTGTGGCTTTATCGTCGGGCACTAAAAGATTAAAATTTTAAAAATACTATATAGAAAAAACCCAACGATTCTGAAATGCAAAAGCAGTCCTTTATTTTTGCTTTTCTTTCTTTCATTTGTTATTTGGGAAGATGTAAATTCTTTTGGTGAAAAGAGAAAAATTCAGTTTTAATGATTGCACGTTGTTTTTGTATTTATTAGACTCATCTTCGTTGACACTCATTTTCTTTACGTCTGTTTGTTTGTGTTTGTGACTGTGGCGTAGCTGCCACAGTTGAGTTTTTTTAGATAAACTGCATGCACAGGCTTAATATTTCTTTTATTATTCCTATTTTACTCCTCAGAAATATGCCACACATACCTTCATTTTTTTCCAATCATGTTTAACCTTCTTATACTCCACAGATACCATGTGCTATAATAACTTAATATTTTAACTGTGCAACTTAATAACTTACTACACCAATCACGGCTAATAAATATTCTTTATTCAGAACTGAACAAATTCAGAATATTTTAAAACCTCGGAGTAACATTTTGTCCAAATTTAAGACAAATTTAAAACATTAAAATCCATAGCAAAATGCCTGGAAAAATGCCATTTAAATTTCCACAGTCGCAAAACAATAGCTCATCGTGCTCGCAGCATGATATTCCTGCCTTTTCATTTTGAACTTATCTCCTTTTTGCCTTTTCCTGCATTTCATATAGATCTCCAATTACACTTGAGTATAGTCATAGCGGATATGGTTGCTTGACAAGGTAAAAGCTCAATGCCCCCTTTTTTTTTCCTGCAGTTGAGTATATTTTCAGCATGTGGTGTAAGGTTGGAACTAATGGACTTGAGGAAATTAATGTTGCAATAAAGAGTGTTCTCTGTTGGGCCCTATATTGAATTAAGAGCACAGCAAAGTAGTGTTTCAGCTGCCCAGAGTGAGTGAGTGCCTCCTGAAAGATGGAAAGTGGTTTTGTTTCGTAGCTCAGGGTTAAACATAATGAACTTGGACAACAACATCCAAACACTGCAGGAGGAGCCCTTTCCATGGTCTGTTAACAGGAAGGAAAGTAACGCTTTGAGATTTTCCCTCACTCCTGAATGTAAATGGCAGAATATATAGAATTAGTCCAAAACAATCATGTGCTTTAACAGATAAAAAAAATTGTGTTTCTCTTAGACTTTCTCTACATGCAATGTAAAGAGCCTGGGCGGGACTGTTGCTGTGTATTGCTGCTGTATAAATAACAGTTAATTCCTCTCTTCAGATATTTGTGACATATTTCAACAAGTTCCTATCAAGTGTAGGTGACCCTGAAAATGCCCTTTGTTCTGCATATTTTAATCAGCAGGTTAAAGTTTAGCCAGCTTTTTGAGTATTTTCTACCTAAATATGGCTCGTCTGGCTAATCGGAGTAAATCTGAATTTGTGTTGCTTGTGCATTTTCTCTGGCGGCTCACAGTTTTTAGTATAATTTGGGACTATTTTCTCAAACTGAGAAAATAGTCACATACATCACAGACAAAACTTTTGATGTGATACACAATTTGTGTTTATTTTAACTGCAGTGTGTTGGTTTTAAAATGTGTCCATGTGGGCCAAAGCTGTTTCCAGGTGAGCTGTGCTGGTTTAAAAAGGACTGCTCATCTCTATTTCTTTGCACAAGGGCCTGAAAAAGCTTTCAGCAACTTTGTATAAACTATGTGAAAAGAAAAAGGAAAGTACACAAAATCAACTCTTTCTGACCAACAGGTCATAAAGGCCAAAATGAGCAGCAGCAAGACAAACAAACCAGATCATTCATTATGTTTGCAGAGATTTGTACTTAAACAATTGTAAAATCTAAATAAAATTTGGCGTTCCATAAAAAGTCATTTAAGCTGTATCTTCAGGCAATGATAGTCTCAAATGATTAAATTTCAGTGTATATATTGATGCAGATGGACTTAGAAAAAACTGTTAGAATTTGTATATGATTTTATATTTTTTTAGTGGATGTGTAACTTTTCCTTTGCGTTTTCCTGCCTTGCTTCAGTTCGGGACAAAGACACTCCAAAAACCATGGGCTATCCTGGGATTGTCACGGACTGTTGTGGCAAGCTCAAAGAGCCAGGCAGTGGTTTACAAGGAGATTCTATCGCTGACTCCATTGACTTATCTGGCAAAAACAAGAAGCGACGTAATCGCACGACCTTCAGCACATTTCAACTGGAGGAGCTGGAGAAAGTGTTTCAAAAGACACACTACCCCGACGTGTACGCCCGGGAGCAGCTGGCGCTGCGGACGGAGCTCACTGAGGCTCGGGTTCAGGTATGCCAGGGCAACTCCATCACAGTTGACAGCTTTTTTATTTTCTAAATGTAATCAGAAGAAAGTATGATGCCCTAACAAAAAGTTGTCTTCTGGAAATTTACTGTTATACTATTTTGTGTTATAATATATTTTATTTTTAAAAGGTTTGGTTCCAAAATCGCAGAGCCAAATGGAGGAAACGAGAACGCTATGGGAAGATCCAGGAGGTTCGCAACCATTTTGCTGCTACATATGACATTTCTCTTCTTCCTCGCCATGACGCATACCAGGTAGGCCAATGTAGCTCTCACATGGCATGCATGTTGTAGTCGTAAACTTAACATCATAAAACCTGCTGAGAGATTGCTTTTTGTTTTCACTGTACAGGACTGAACAATATTAAAACTTTTGCTGATATCATTCTAAATCTCTTCCTATCCAGATGCAGAGCAATCTGTGGCCGGGGGCAGCTTCAGGAGGAGGCGGTGGTTCAGGTGCAGGCTGTGTCCTAGGGGCTGACTCTATCTCCTCATCCTGCATGAGTCCGTACCCTCACCCCCACAGTAATCTGCAGGGCTTCATGGGCATGCCCACATCCTCCAGCCACCCGCACCATCACCATCACCCGCCTCACCATCCAGGCATCAACAGTCTCTATTCTCTCCACGGCTTCCCAGGAGGCCTCGGGTCGCCTTCCATCGAGGGCCCCGAGACCGAATACAAGCCAACAGGCCTGGTGGCGCTGAGGATGAAAGCCAAAGAACCAGGCAGCATTCTCTCCTGGCCAACATGACCATAATAATGCCAGCTCCCCATTATGCACTGACTGAGCCGCAGCATATTACAGTCGTCACCCATACACAATCCCAGATGTACATTTGTGGATTTGACTCGAATATTTCCTCCAAACATTTATATAAATCAATTTAGAGACGTGTTGCTATTCAGAACTGTTGGAACAGGCATTTTGCAAACAATAAGGCCAACTTGAGAATCTTGCACAAAACCCAACTTATTAATACAAACATTCTTGTTTCCAGTTCTTATTTTGTATCACAGTGCTGAGACCAAAGAGGAGAATTATTTAAGCATGTAAAAAATGTATCATATTAATCCCTTTTAATGTCTGTTGTGTTGTGCGTGAGTAATAAAGGGCTCCATGTAAATTTAACTGTCTTATTCAGCAGCAAACTATTTTGGGGAAGATGGATTTTCTTTTTCTTTCTTTTTTCAAAATGAACAAAAACCATCTCAGTTATAATTATTTTAGCCATGACTCTTTTGCAAAATAATAGCCATGTTTGCGATGCAAATATAGCTGGCAATGTGGTTATGAGGTAAAAATACTTTACAGACTGTGGAGAAAAAAAAGGTTTCTGCTGTGCGGAAAGTGTACAGAGTGAATGTGCAGCCCGCTAGGCTTCACTTCAAGTTGCACTCCATGCATCAGGGGAAAGTGGCAGGTTCATAATGGAAAAACTAACCTGGTGACCACACTTCACTACTGATAATAAAGTAGATAACCACAGATGGTTATGTATTTGTCATGCATGTCCTACCATGTGAGGTGTTTAATCGATTACTGTGGCTCGCAGCATTTTGTATGCTGAGGCCAGGTCAAGGTCAAATGTCTTCTGCATCCATGTGTACAAGCAGAATAGAACAGAATATACTCACATTATCCTGAATGCTGTCCTAATAATCGTTTTCAGAAAAATCTCCCCAAACAATTTATGTTATTGTCAAGGAAACATTGAATTGCACGGTACATCCCACATGGTGTGAATTACTAAATGCCAGTGCATTCATGTCAAACTGGCAAACATTTCAATCTGTGAGACTGATGTGAATTGAGAAAAAGAGTTTCACTGCGGGACAAAGCCCCGCCAAGCTGAACTCACTCCCCGGGAGTGTGCATGGCTTTCAGGGGAATATATTGGCTCCCCTTTGTCTTTGCCTGCTTCGGTTTGACAGCGATGCAGGGGCGGATTAGCTGCCTTCCCCTAAGTCTGTGCCGGAGTTTCCTGAGAGCCACTAACATGTGGTTCCAATAGAAGAATGCAGAAAGCCATCAGAAACACTTTCCACACCCACAGCTTCAAATTCCAGCCAGTCCCTGGGAGACGGCAGCTCTCACTGCTGTCACATAGTCCCCCTGATTAATTCCCAGATTAAGAGGAGAAGATAAGAAGACCTGTCAGAAGGGATAAGGGATTGAGGAGATTGCTGTGTTTAGGAAAGCTAGAGAAATAGCAGATGGTGGATCAGAGCTTAATTTTGATATTTATTTTTACAGTGTGAGCAGGTTAATCAAATCCACCCGTAAACAAAAGAGGAAGCTTGGTGGTTTAATGATTTTGATATTTTTATTCCTTAAAACAGTCAGAACAGCTGTAATAGATTAACTCAGGGGCTCATGATCATAGTTTGGCTTATTCTACTTCAAAAATGTCTCAGAGTGAACACACGGTGATGTCATTTCACTATAGGGGGCCATAGGTTTTCATCAAGCTCTCATTAAAGTTATCATGCTGTTGCATTGGCTTTGATCTGTGTTAAATCAATGTATCAGGATCCAAAGAGCCTCTATGAGTTTTTCAGAAAGAAATGAAAAATGATGAGTCATCGCTGCACAATGCTAGAGCTAATCATCACTCAGTATGTCAGGGTTGCTAGCTGTAGACTGTCACAAGAGCCTGGAAGCTAGTATACCCTCGGCCTCATTATTTGACTAAAAAAATATGATTTAAGGCTCATTAAAGTCTGTAAAGCTGACTGCTGGCCACTGCTCTGAGCTTTGATCTCAACAAGATTGATCTTGGCTTCAAGGTGCAGCTATTGAGACACAACAGATAAGCTACTTTTATTTAACATATCCCACTAAGGTAAACAAAGTAGTGCACTGTGTGATTGACTCGGTTTCAGCAGTTTGTCAAGGCTGCTTCCAAAATTTTATCGCTAGGAAAAATGTTTTGGCAGTTCATTCGAGAAAATCAAATATTCAGAATATAAAATGTTTGTGCCGAAGTGCAAACAGCAGTGCTTGATTTGAGCCAAAGCATGACTTGTAAAAAATGGGGAAATACTGTGAGACATTAAAGAGCAGACATTAGTAGGTTGTGATGCTTTCAACTTAAAAACTAAAGTGTTTTAATCGTCTCCATGAAAAGGCTGTAATATCTACTGCTACATGTGGCCTACACTGTAGCAGATATTAGTCAATATCAGCAGCTTGATTTGCTCATATAGTTGCCAGGAAAGGCCCTTTCCGCTCAACGCTAAGGGGAGTGGGCTGCTGCACTTTCTGTTCAATACTGCCATCTTGTGGTATTGGATCTAATTGAAGATAAAAGGATTATCTGCTGGCCCCGACACCATAATTAAGTCTCACCTCCCGGGAAAAACGAAATGAATAATATTCTTACAAAACCTGCCCACAGTATTATGCTACAGTTAACAGTGAATGGACAGCAGAAACTGGCGTTGTGATATAAGCAATAAGATTTATCTTAAGTCTTAAGGTGCAGCCATTTAGACCTAACAAATAGGCCACTTTTATTTAAATAAGTAGAATAGCATACAGCTCAACAAAATAAAAATATAATATGACAATGCAAGTGTCTTAATAAGGTAAAAGCTTTTCTGAAATTTCAAAGGAATACAAAATACAAATAAAGTAAAATGTACGTTTATATTTAAACAAACACAAACAATTTCGATAACTTATTTATTAGTTTTTTATTTTATACTCAATTTATTAAGAAAATATAAAAAATATAGTGCCTGCCGCTGGGTGATTGACGTGCGCTTTAAAGCTTCCCACCCACTTTCTAACCAATCAGAACGAAGGGGTGGGTCTTCGAGCTAATCTTTACAAAATGGCGACTGTTGTTGTTTTGCCGCAGGGTCAGTGAATAAACCTGTTTTTCACTTCAGTAAATTTCTGCATTAAATTGCAGAAAAAAATCGCACCAAGGAAGAGCAAGTGTCCCGACGGTCGACACCGAGTGGGCCGAAATGAAAGGTAAAGAGCGGTCGCCGATTAAAAAACGCTCCCGGGCCCTGGACGATATTCGAGACAGGGGAGGATGCCATCCGACCAGCAAGAAAATGGGGGCTCTGTCCGTTTCCAGTGGGAGTAATAATGGAAACAGTTCGTCCAAAGGCGACGGCGGCTCGACAAGACGGAGTCTCCTCGGGGAAAAAAGAGACCGAGATTTCGACGGTCACAGCCGGACTGGAAATAATCACAGTTGTCAGTCTGCAGCTGCCGCCGCCGCTGCAGCGAGCTCCGTGGGCAAAAACCACAACCTGAGCCTGACGCTGGATTTAGCCTCACCAAGGACCACCTCTCGGGGTGAGCCGCGGTTGCAGCCACCCAGCACAGAGAGTGAGTACAAAACGCTTAAAATCAGCGACCTCGGCACTCAGCTTAGCGACGAGGACATCGAGGACGGACTCTTTCACGAATTTAAAAAATTTGGCGATGTGAGCGTCAAGATAGGTCGTAGCAACGACGAGCGGATAGCCTTCGTAAATTTTAGGAAGCCGGAGGACGCCAGAGCGGCTAAGCACGCCAGGGGACGGCTGGTGCTGTACGACCGGCCGCTGAAAATCGAGGCGGTCTACATCAACCGGAGGAGAAGTCGGTCTCCGGTGGAGAGAGACGTGTACGGTGCGGCTCAAAGCCACAGACATTTGCAGAGACCCCTCTCGCCCACCGGGCTGGGATATAGAGACTACCGGCTGCAGCAGCTAGCCTTGGGACGGCTTCCTCCACCCCCACCCCCACCTTTGCCGAGAGAACTGGAGCGGGATAGGGAGTTCGCTCTGTTTGAAGCCAGAGCACGCCCAGCCTTCATTGCAGAACGGGCAGCTTTCCGAGAAGAGGATTTTATTTCTCCAGAAGATGACCAAAGAGCTAACAGGACGTTGTTTTTAGGCAATCTGGATATAACTGTCACAGAAGCAGACCTCAGGAGGGCCTTTGACAGGTTTGGAGTCATAACAGAAGTGGACATTAAGAGACCAACACGGGGGCAAACCAGCACGTATGGATTTCTGAAATTTGAGAATCTTGACATGGCTCATCGTGCTAAGCTTAGCATGTCTGGTAAAATAGTGGGCCGCAATCCCATAAAAATAGGCTATGGGAAAGCAACACCAACCACGCGCCTGTGGGTGGGTGGTCTTGGACCTTGGGTTCCCTTAGCTGCCTTGGCAAGAGAGTTTGATCGCTTTGGCACTATAAGGACCATTGACTACAGAAAAGGGGACACTTGGGCCTATATTCAGTATGAAAGTTTAGATGCTGCACAAGCAGCATGCACACACATGAGAGGCTTCCCACTGGGAGGTCCAGAGAGAAGACTTAGAGTGGACTTTGCAGACACTGAACATCGTTATCAGCAGCAGTTCCTGCAGCCTCTCCCAATACCACCATTTGACATGGTGGCTGAGTCATTTGTCCACCGTGCCACACCTGAACCACTGAGGGTCAGGGAACGAACTCCACCGCCGCTTCACTTCAGGGAGAGAGAGCTGTTTCCTGGAACTGACTGGCCCAATCCTGCTATTCGCGAGCGAGTACGTGCCTCACCTTTTGAGCCTCTGGAGCATTTGGACCGTGAGAGGCGAACTCGTGAGCCCTGGTCTTTGGAAAGAGAGCTGCAGGGGCGAGAGCCTGCTCGAAAGCGGCGCATATTGGAGGACGGACGCCACATAGACCACTCCCCTGACAGCACTGAGAGGACAGTAAGACGCAGACGTGCTTCTCCAGATGCCAGTCCTGGAGGCAGCAGCAGAGATGGGGGGCGCTTTAGTGACTCAGAACGCCCCCTGCGGGGCGAGAGAGCCTCTCCTGCGACAGAACGCCACAGCAGCCTTGAAAGAAGCGTGTCAGACCGAAGGCCCAAAAGCCAGAGTCTGTCTGATAAGGGACTTTCAAGCAACATTATTTCAGCAGTTGGAGAGCGCAAGCGCAAGGCAATCGATGGTGGCAAAGGACCAGCCAAGAGAGAACGTTCTGAGAGCAGCTCAAAGGGAGGCCAGCCATCCAAGCTGGATGGCACCAAACTCAGTTTGGCCTGGCATGGTATGCTATTGTTGAAGAACAGCAACTTTCCAGCCAACATGCACCTGTTAGAGGGAGACCACAACGTCGCCAGCGACCTGCTTGTCGACAGCGCTACAGGAAGGCGAGTGAGCGAGCTAAAGATCACGCAGCGACTCCGGCTGGACCAGCCCAAGCTCGACGAGGTGTCTCGGCGCATCAAGGTGGCAGGTCCAGGCGGCTACGCAATCCTGTTGGCGGTTCCCGGCACCACAGAGGATGCATCTTCATCTGACCCTGCAGCTTCAACTCAGCGGCCGCTTCGCAACCTGGTGTCCTACCTCAACCAAAAACAAGCGGCTGGAGTCATCAGCCTGCCTGTGGGAGGAAGCAGAGATAAAGACAACACAGGGGTTCTTCATGCTTTCCCTCCCTGTGATTTCTCCCAGCAGTTCCTGGATTCCTCTGCCAAAGCTCTGGCAAAAAGTGAAGAGGACTATCTAGTCATGATTGTGGTCCGCGGAGCATCTTAAAGAAACAAAACACACTAAATTCAAATGGAATTAAAAAAAAAAAAAAAAAAGGATCTGCTGTATGTCAGTAACTATTGCATGCTGTGTGTTCTGCATCATGGAGTACACTAGTATGGTTATTGAGTGTTATGTTACCATGTAAACCACTTAAAGGACAAACAGTGCCCCCCTGCAAAGCTAAAAGTATGTGTGTTTCTGAAGTTACTTTTCAGAGGTGTCAGTCACAATCATCAATCTGCAGTAATTTAGCCAAAATTCTGTAAAGCGGTTAAAGTTTAGTAAGCTTAATTTATGAACAGAGAAGTCATGCAGACTATATTTTTCTTTGTAGTTCATTTGCAGATTTAAAATGTTAGCCATCCAGGTCTGCAACAGAAAAAAGGAAAAAAGAAAAAGCAGGAGCGTTAGAAGTTTAAGAAGGGGACACAATAACAGCTCCATTTAAAATCGAACCACAAACTCTGTGTTGAAACCTCACCTTCCACAGGGCGCTAACAGTAACAGAAGAAATGTTTCTATTATAATGTCATGCATTAGACAAACAGGTGCTGTTATTGTGTCCTGATATTTGCACCAGGCTTTCAGAAAATACAAATTTTTTTTTCTTCAAAGCTTTGAATTACAGTGCAATAATATGTCTACTATTACCACTTTTTGATGAAGGGAGACAAACGCGATTTGAATTGTTTTTCTTTTCTTTTTTTGTGTTAGAGGGTCGGTGAACTATCTCTGGTTACATTTCAAGGTCAAAACATGTTGCACAATTTTTCTCTCACCCACCACATTACAGCGTTGTCCCATCTCTCATTTATTTTCATCCTTAACAAAAAGTCAGGCAAATGAAGTGTGGTTCACTGAGGAAGAGTTGTGCAATGCCTTTTAAGTGTTACGATGCTCATGCTTGTCTGTCGCTGTGGATTTTGAAAACTGGAAAACATTGTGAAGGTCAGCAGATTCAACTTTCCTAGATACAGCTCAGTTTAATTGCATTAGAAATTCAGTTTGGAACAAAAGTACAGATTATGTTCAGGCTTGTTGTTTGGGTTTAGGTGTATTTGTCTTGTACTCCTCTGAATTGGAACGCCAAAATTGCAAGATAGACAATGAACTCAGTGTGAGTCCACTGGTAAAGCTAAATGGTCATGTCAACTCTGTATGAAATGCTGAATACTAACAGAATTTATTTTCAAGGGAACAGCCCATTACACATAGCGTAGTTTAAAAAACAAAACAAAAAAACAGCTACTAACATTTTTTTTTTTTTTTTCACAAAATATTTTATTTTGTGCATCCCTGTCTTTAGAAATGGTTGTGAAAATGTGAACTATGAAAAAGTATAATAGTAATGGATAAAAAGCTTAGAGGATTTTGTGTTGATTTGACAGACTGCTTCATTTATTTACCCTAAAACCAGTAGGTCCTTCAATAATAATAATAATATTAAATATGCCAGTACAAACCTAATATTTGTACAGTAAGTAGGTCTGTGCAATTTTATAGTTTTAGAGGTATCTTAACAGTTAATGTTGATTTTATTTTAGCAGTCTAAATTTGACAGTATTTCACTCACGCTTGCCAACATTTATTTATTTTTCCCCAAGGCCTACCCTGTTTTGTTTTGCCAGTGTAGTTTTGCCATGTAGTAGTAACCTGCCATGCACTATAATTTGCTGAATTTGGTTTAATATGTATTGAAAACATTTATATGTGGGGGGGGAAAAAAGAAAAGAAAATTGTTGTATATGTGAACATCACACCCACTGCGGCTTTGGACTCTTGAGGAGACGAGCACAGAGCTGAAAACCTCTGCAGAGAAGGCACCCTGGTGGTTGTGAGTCCTCACTGATGAGGCAGCTTTTAAGTTGTGTAGCCCATCTGCACCTGTGATGACTTCTGTTTAAAATGGAAAAATTGAGCAATGTACACTTTGATGTCATGGGGAAGGAAAATCCGTAGAGCCCATGCGAAGCTGTTCACATACCTGCAAGTGCATTTGGGCACTTAATGTGACCGATTATCAATAAATTGTTCATTTGAAGGGAAACATGTTTCTTCGATGGAAGTGAATTGAAGAAACGAGCTGCCCGTACCTTATTGTGTTTCGAAAAAGGAGTTGTCACTTGAAATTTTGTTTCTGCACACGAGAGGGGAGACGATTTGCAGTTTTAGCACCAGTGAAGAGAGACCCCCATTTCGAGTGAGGATTGCTGCTTACTTGCAGGCCAGTTCTGACCTCCTCAGTTGCCTAAATTACTTCCTCCCTCACGATTCCTGCTTATGTCCTCAACTGTTCCTGTTGGCATGCGAATGACTGATCAGGATCGAGGAGCCAGAGTCCAGTTTGCAGTGGCGGCACGTGCCAGTATCCTGTTGTCTCCTGTGATCGTTACTCTAAAGGTTTCATGTGCAGTGTTCCTGGGTCTGAATACGAGGCGAGGGAAGCTCATCACCTCCGTCGCACACTCCACTCGGGAGATTGTGGGCGACGCCGCTCTGAAATTTCCATAGCATCTACAGTTCATGCTGTCACTCTCACTGCAGAGGCCAAGCTGAACCACTGGGCTGATTGTCTTTATTACACTTTGCCCAGTTATATGAGTTGATTTGACTAAATGTTTGTATCAGGGAAGAGGATTGGGCCAAACCTCAGCTAGGAATATTGTTTGTGTTCTCCTCTGATTGAACTCTCTCCGAGGAGACGAGTGAGGAAGCTCGTTTGCTTTTCTGAAGTCGTCACCTGAGGTCTGCTGCTGCTGCATGGAGCTGAAACACAAGCAGGCCTAATCCTTTACCCTTTTTTTGCATCGCTGGAAGGAATCTACGATGCACCTCACCACTTCCCCAAATTCATCTAGGAGACTTGTTTATTTTGACAATTCCCTTTTATAAGTTTAAGACCGCTGTAGACAAAAAAAGAGGAAAGAAAGCTTCCATTTCCCCCAACAACCTGTTATAGTCATGTTAGTGTGAAAGCAAATGCTGTGTTCTGTGCTGAGGATGAGCCCTTGCTTCACTAGAGAAACATTGCCATCTTGAGGACCACGGAGCACCTGCTTTCCTCTCTCACCATCTACCTGACACCATACAGAGCTGCTATCACTAAAACTGCTGTACAGAGACAGCACGATGGTGAGTAAGGTGACCGAGCGCTGCCTGCCAGGTCTGTATCGTTGGCTTTGGCAGCAGTGGTGAGTATTGAGTGTCAACACCTCACGTTTTCCAATAACAAATGGACAGCAGCACGGTGATTTTCATTACTGGGGTTATTTTTCTTTAATGACAATTGGCATGAATCCCAAAGGGCATGTAGGACAGAATGAGAATACAGTACTGCGCTGACCGTCGCCAGTTTTAAGATTAAGCTAAATAAAAAGATAAACTGTCCCAAATGATCAACAATTGCAAATTAAAATTTAATAAATTATGTGGAAACATTTGCTTGTTAGGCTACTGCAACTGCCACACCTCTAGATCACGTACAAAATCCTGGGTATTGTTTCTGCAGCTTTCAGGTCAATATCATTCTTTCAGAGATCAATCATGTCACTGATTGTCAGGCACTAAAGGCAACACTAATATTGTGCTCTGTGAAGTTACTGGTATAAATTCAGTTATAAGGATCTCATTCTTTTATTGTGTGGCAAAAGATGGCTTTAAGCATTGGTGATAAATGAATGCATTATTGAACAAATCCTTTAGTATGAAATTTGAGGTGCTTTGAGTATGTATCAGTATGCTCATACGAGATTTAGAGACCTTTTTTTTTTTTCACTCGACTGCATTTGTAACCTGTAGTTGCGGATTCCTGTGCAGATCTTAATTACTCTGACTAAATTACAAGTGAAACAACACTTTATTGATGTATAGGAATATAAAATAACTAAATGTAAGCCCCACCTTTACCAGTGAGATGCAGACACTAGTGAATGAGTAATTATAATCTGTATTTTATAATACTTGTTGTTAAATACTTCTTCCAAAATTGTTTCAAATCACTGTAGTTCCTTTTAAGAGTATTTTCTGTCATAGATAATATTAATGATTATGCATGCAGAAACCTTTAATTTATTATAGTCTCCAGTTAATAAAAACAAGCAAAATTAATTGATTGATTGCAGAGATCTAGTCCCAGATCCTCTAAATCCAACATAGAGCAGCTGAAGCTAGTAAAAATAAAAAGTCCAATCTGTGGTCAGAACTTCAGTGCGTGTTTTTTTGAGGCTGTGTAAATAGAAACAGAAACAGTGAGCTCAGATACTGTCAAATAGGACACTGTTTAATGGAAAGCAGAGTGCAGTAGTGTTATTAGGTATCACTGTACACTGATGTATCTTACAGGTCAGCAGCAAGATCATAGCTGGTAATGTTTTCTTCTGTTGTTGTTGTTTTTTAAATGTTCCCAATTATAGAAAAATCTACACAAATAGAAAGATTATTTAAATCACAGCTGTATAAAGTTTTTAACTTTTTGAGAGAAGGAATTCTGCAGATTCACACATTTCCAAGATTATTTGCTGAAACCGATGCAGCTTATTAGACCACCACCCAGTGTAAGGTTCATGCCACAACTAAATTAACAGTTTTGGTAATTAACATAATATTTTTTTAAATGTTTCTGTAATGGTTAATCCATCAGTATGCACAAAATATTTTAATAGTTAAAATGTACCTGTTATTTTTATCCATGAATTCAAAAAATTAAGCACATGATGTTATTTTTTAACTTTTGATTAAGAAAAATTAGTTTTAGTGGTTGAATGTTATACTTGATTAATTTCTGACTTCTCAAATTTGGACATAAAAACATGAATTCAGTTTGTTAACAAAAACAAACAAGACATAATTTTTAAAAAACGTTTTTTAGACAGATTTCTAAAATATTTGTTTTCTCATTTTTTATCACGTGCAGTCAAAAATCTGTTAAGCACTGCATATCATCCAACTATACTGACTCTGGTTATAGTGTCACTACTTACATGATTTTGTGCAATCAATGTTTGCAAACACCTTTTTTGTACATAAGTATTTTTGCAAATAATCTGAAGCGAAGTATAACACTGTGAAATAAATCTCTAAGACCGAGGTACGATATGATATCCTTGTTAATACATTATTGTTAAAAGATGATCTGATTTGCTGTTATGGCCACAAAAACCACATATTCATACTTGCTTGTAGTATCCATGCTGACTGCAGTGTAGTTCGTTGTAGTGTTAAGCACCAATTTGTATATTAGCATTTTATGCTGGTGAGATTTCCTATTTCTTGATAAGTGTTTCTAATATAACTTTTTTCTTTTCTTTTTTTCACCTGACACACTTTAAAGTGTTAAAGTTTGCAATCATTTTGCACCTTTTTATGAGTGAAACCATGTTTGTATTTTTTTTTTCCTCTCAGGGTTCAGCTGGACAGCTCTTTGTTCCCAGGATACTTGACACACCACCAGGTGTCATCTGCAGTAAGTACCCCGTATGTTGTGAGTAGCTGTAGCATGAAATCTGTGACAGCTGTAGATGAATATCTGGTATTTAGGAAAATGAGTGTAATTCTTATTTAGCACGTCCTGATAATGTGTCAATAAAACAAGTTTATTTGTTAAAACTTGTGTTTCTTGGCCTGGTGTTAGTTTGTCATCTGAATCACACAATAACAGACTGAGGTACACATCAGTTTATTACAGCTGACCTGCACACTGTTACAGCGCTTAAAAATGAACTCTACTGGCTTAGAACCAGAAATCTATGATTGGTTAACCATATCTCCTAAAGTCAATCAGTTAAAAAAAAAATCCAGGAGTGAGAGTCAGGAATTTAAAATAAGTACCTTACCGAATAATGTGTTTGCTGCAACAAAAGCATCCAATCAAATGTCATCAAACGGCACATGGATATTGTTTAAGCGTACAGCTTCTTAACATATCCAGATAACTAGCAAGTAAAATGATCCCTAACCCAAATCTACCTTTAAAGCATCAAATACTTTTCATAAAAGATGCATTATAGTACAAAATAGTCAGTGGAACTAAATCACAAAAGCATACTGATGGTGAATGCAACTCGTGAGCCAAAAGAGCCTTTGTGCATGACTGCTGTTATAGAAACAATACAAAGAACCTCGCTCAGTATTGTGAAAAAGAGTTGAGGGGGAATAATTTGGTACTAATTGAGACAGCATTCTTTGAGCAAAAGCCTCATTCAGCCACACGAGGGCAGCAAAACAAAGCGCACGATTCAATTAAGACATTAAAAATAACTGAATAGTGGGTGGTCATAGTGGTTTAAAATACGTACATTTTTAACCAGCAATAAGCTTCAAGTTGAAGGTTTTTTCTAATGTGATCTTTGGCTGATATCAGAGGAAGTTAGTAAAAGATACATTACCTTGTAAGGCAAACAGTGGTGAAAAACAAGGAATCCACTGAAAACAAAGAACAAAACAAAACCCTCTCTACAATAAAAAAAAAAAAAGATTTAAGACTCCCATGTACAAATACAATATCATTAGAAGTTGCATTGCCATTCACTGGCTGCCTGCAGGCACTGTAAAGACTGGGCAACAGTTTTAAACAGTCCACTTGTGGCACTGTGCATTTACATGGTCAACATTACACTATCAACACAGTTGGTCAGAGACATACAAGGATGACAAAATAACAAACAAAACAAGAACAAAATGCTGCTGTTCAGGGGAGCTCGTCGGCTCCATCACTCCTCAGTCTAACTGCGACATAGAAAACACTGAAACCTTAACTGAACAACAGGCTTTCGGGAGCTGGTGATAGTTGCAGAGAAGGAAACATGTGTTTATGTGCGCATTTACCAAAGGAAAATCTCTCTCTCTGTGCATTTGCATAGAACAGCTCATGAGCGTGTGCTGACAAGTTAAAGATAACTGACATCTGAATGTTTGTCGTCATCATCAGTGACCTAGAAAAGGAGAAAGTTGTTTCCTTATATAATTATAAACTACCTAAGGTTCTAATTTAATACATTTTTAAAAAATCTGAAGAAAATACTTCAGAAGATTGCAGCTGTAATCACTGTGTAAAAGATTAAAATATCCTATGTGATCAAAAAAGATGAAGTAAGTCTGAACTGTATTTGAAGCACCGAAAGGAGGTTAGGCGAACTCAAAGTGTTGCAACTGAATTCTCAGTTTACTGACCAGTAAAACAAGTTACTTCACAGGAGAAAGCAACTGAATAATAATTTGCAGTGTTACATAAGAAAGTTATAAGCAAATAGTGAGTGATTAAAGCGGTAAAAAATAAAATAAATTGAGGCACTAAAGATAGCTGAAGAGTACGGTGTGAAAGTATTAGGTGAGTAATGTCAGCAGCTGAATGTCGGTTAAAATAGTTCAATAGACATTTGAGTAGAATCAGTTAAAGTGTCAGCCTGCAGTGCTGAAAGCAGCCTAAATGTCAGTTAAAAATAAGGGACAAACATTTCAGCAGATGCATTTACTGCTAAAAGGAGCCGATGTGTAAAAGCTTTAAAAGGGCTACTTTGCATGACAACAGTGAAAGAGCTGGGGTAAGTGAACGCCCCACAAGCAGCTTGCGTTTCATGCAAACGTCCTGCAGCCCTTAAATGCTCAAGCTGTCTGAAGACCCTCCCACGGCACAATGCACACCCATGAAAACTCCTGGGCTCTAAAAAGCATAAAACTTCTCATGTGACTCCAGGAAAGCCATGAAAGGTATGAAAAACTGAGCTAATGCCACCATTAGCATCTGTGCACAACTGAAAATAAGTATGAATGTGGTAAAAAAAAAAAAAAATCCAGAGGTGACAGGCACAGCAGAACAATTTCTGTGGGGGGAAAAAACCTGAAAGCATGATGCTCAAACATCTGAGAAAAAGGTCAACAAGACTGAATTTTGTGTCATCATAAAAAGATGCTGAAATACTCAACGGACAAAAAAAGTGTTTGGAAAAATGAAGAATGCCACTGCGAGTCTCAAAGTGAGTACACCAGTAAACCACACGCCTACAATAATCAACTTAGCAAAGAGATACATTTTCTCGGTTAAACTGCAGAAGCAATGCAGGCTTTTTGGCTTCGTATTACAGATTATGTATTGTTTCACAGGCGCAGGCTGAAATAATACGGCAGCTCGGTATCTCGGCTATCTTGAGAGAATGTCATGCAGCATAATCACAAGCTGGCCCAAAGTGCATATCAGTGAGTAATGTTTACCAGATACAGGTAAAAGCTTCCCAAAGACATCAGGTGAAAAGTACTTTATCATGGATGCGTGCTTCCATGGATCATAACAAAAAAAAAAAGAAAAGAAAGGAAACTCAACAGAAGACAGTATTTCGAGTTCAACTGCAGAGCTTCTTTCCGAGCAGTGTAATAAGCAACAAAACATTTCTGCACAGTCAGTGCAGTTTTATGTTTCTCTCCCAATAAGTTATGCTTGCATATGTGCGTATAATAAATTGTGGCAGGTGTTGTACGCAAGGATTTTCTCCAGTTTTGAATCGGTGTGCCTCTCATCAGAACACCGGGGGATAAAGTATTTTGAAGAGCACTAACATTTTGGCTTTGAAGGTTCAGAAAAGTCTTTTTTTTTCCTCATCGACATCCCGACTACTGTAAGTTCTTAAACATCGTGTTGCTGTGCAGCCCGCGTTATGCTCCCGCTGAAATGAACGGACAAGGTCCCGACTTCAAGCTGGAGTCCAAGGTGAACAGTGGGCAGGTCTGTCATCGTGAGCGCGTTGGTTCCAGATTGAACCCTGGAGTTAATTCCTACACAGCGCCGTTCTGCAGGCGCTCAGGGGTGAAACAGCCATTGGTCTTACAGCTGCTTTCTGCTCTTTTGGCCTGGGACAGTTTCCTCTTGGCCTTCCAGCGCTGAGCCAGCGGCTCCATAAACAGAGAGAGGGAGGAGAGTAGATAGCAGAGCCCCGCCAGGTAGAAGGAACAGTCGTAGGTCTGAGTGTAATCATATAAGAACCCTAGAAAGCACAAAGATCACAAGGATGCGTTAAGAGCCTGTGTGTTCATCTGTGAATACAGTTATTATGTTTTCTTCTTCTGGCCACCCCCACTCCCTTTTTAAAAACAGGGTCATGACTTCACGATAAACTACAAAGCAACTCAACTGTTACTTTCTTCATTCCTGTATTTCTATTTATTTCCTTTACACAAGCCGTGTTGATACAAGCATGCGAATGCAGATGAGACGGAGCAGAAAGGCAGGTGTAAACACATTACACAGCCATCTGAAGTTTGAGCGTTTATCCTGACTGTAATATTTGAAAACATTTTTTTAATGCCCTACAGCCCGAGGCAGGGGCCATGGCTTGCCAAACGTTTAAACAGAAGGGATAGTAAACAGAGCCACACGTTATTTCCATACGGCCATAAAGGGGGCCATTACTCACGTTTAAAACTCCCGAAATCCATAAGCTCCTCTGTGGGGATTGCTCAACACAGTGTGAGTGGGTTCAAAGCCTCTCACTTTAATGTGGGCCAAATGTTACCAGATACATTTATTTTTCCTAGAAGTAGCTCACACATATGAAGACGAAAAAAATCTAGGGCACTATATCTGTATTATGATTCAGCATTTTGTATATTTAAGGAGACAGCCTGCCAGTTGAGCACACAGGCAGATGTTACTTCTGCAACAATCTTACGCTGCAAAATCAGTGTAACAATAATACCGTTTACAAAGCAGCTCTCTCAAACCTACCATGGATACATCGCTGTTATTCAAAGGGTTTGACATGAAGAATGCAATCTGACCCTGTAACCTTTGTATACATTTCCTTAAACTGAAATTCCAGTTAGTCTCGATGTCTCCAGGCGAGCTCTGACTGTAGGTTGTTTTTCTCCTGTGTTTCAGTTTTCACACTCCACAGTGACTGCATACACCCAGACAGGCTGACACACATTTGGGAAGCACCACAAGGAATTCAGGGCCCCAGGAAAATATGTACACACACATATATATATATATATATATATATATATATATATATATATATATATGTGTATATATATATGTGTGTATATATATATATGTATATATATATATATATATATATATATATATATATATATATATATATATATATATATATATATATATATATATATGTACACATTCACTCACTCCATGTCAGAAATAGCACACAGACACACACAAAAGTAACATCTTTGCTATCATCACATCACATACAGATGTAGTACATATGGTTATGTGTTACAGTATGGGTTTCTCATTATGTACCTTTGGAAAAGTGAGACAGAACATGCTTGAATGTTTTCCAAGATGTGAATCACTCACCTGCCAAAGGAGGCCCTGTGAGGCAGCCCAGGCCGACAAAGAACATTGAGAAGCCCATGGAGTTATTGAGCTTCTCCGACCCCACGAGATCTACCTGCGGGGCAAAACAACATACCAAGCACTTGTCACTGCCATCTATTTGCATTTTAAACAGCCCATTCTGCAGCACTACAAACCATGAACATTACTACAGGTTTTCCAACAAACATTTGAGAGCACAACAATTTTAAATAAAGCGAGAAACTGGAAAAATTTAGCCCGATAACGATAGAAAAGCCAGTTCAAAATAATGGAATATGTGTTAAATGTGTTTAAAAAATGCTTCACTTTTATTTCTGCAGTCCCTAATTTCCATGTACAGCAAACATGACCTTCAGTGTTGTGCAAAAGTCTTGAGCCCCCATCTTTTCTTTATATGAAAAAACATAAAACATAAATCAAATACAGTACATAAGGCAAAACCAGTTTGTACAGTTCTAACAAGCTTGAAATTCAATATTTGGTAAGAACACATTTTTTTCTTCAGCACAGCCTGAATACGCTTGCATAAGCTTTCTTGTAATTTCTTTAGTATTCTTCAGGAATAGTTCTCCAGGCTTCCTAAAGGATATTCAAAGCTCCTCTTTGGATTTTGGATGCCTTTGGTTCTGTTATTTGACAAGATGATCCCACACTACTTTAATAATGTTGAGATCTGGGAGTCCAAACTCTGACTTTATCGTTTTCTATCAAGATAAAGTTTTGCTGACAGAGCCTCCACCATGTTTCACTGTTGTACCTCTCTCCTGACCTCAAACTGGTGATGTTCTGCACCAGAAATTTCAAATTTGGATTGATCACTCTATAAGACCTCATGACATTGATTTTCAGTACAGTTCTTGCGTATTTAGTCATATTTCAGCCTTTCCTCCCTCTTTCACTTCCTTAAGAATGGCTTCTTGATAGGCACCATGCCATAGAGATCATTCCTGATGAGGCCTCAGTGAACAGAAGAGCTAGATGCATCTCTCTGGCTGTGTGTCAGGTCTTTCCCGTTTTTCTTTCTTATTTCTTAAGGACATGACTATCAGTTACTGTTTATCTGCTGTAGATAATTTTGTTTTCTTTTTTGTTACTAAAAGAAATAAAAAAAAAAGATCAAAATGGACTGAAAATTAGTTAAAAACAGCCAATGTCCACGAAAAACTTTGAAAGACCTTCAGAAAGAATGGAAAACTTGCTCAAGACACAGAAATAAATGCTGTTTGAAGACTTTTGCACTCTACTGTAGATGTATAAAGATAAACCCGCATTGTGCCTTTATATCTGTAATAACCCAGCATGATTCTGCTCCTCAAACATTATTGATCTTAAAAAAAAAAAAAGCTTTAGCTGCATTTAGTTGTTGTATAGTCCCTGCCGCTGCGCTGATAAACCACTCAGTTTAATAGTGACAGCATTCTTCACATAAGCACTTTATGTTGGAGAGACTCTTAGTTCATAAATCAATAAATTACAGATTACTGCTATGATCTTCCTTTCTTAGAAAACCTTTGCCTGGAAAATAAGTAATTTCCATCAGCAGGCTGGTTTTATCTGTTTGTCACTTTCTGTTGGTTCTTCCAGTCAGATTTTCTAAAAAAAAAGACGAATCGGACGTCATCCCTTCAGCCCATAGATATATCCTGACCTTTGAGACCATACCATTGGCAAGTGAGGTCAAACGTGTGTCCTCATGCTTTTGTTTTGAGGGGTGATATATCTACAAGACACTGGATACCCACTGACTTAATGTGTTGATCCACCCATAATAGCAGTTAGGAAACATCTCATACCACCTGCTTCAAAGTTTTTCTTTCCATGTGGGATATAATCTAATTACTAAGCCAGTTCACCTTTACATGGCCCTTAAACTGCCAGACAAATCTGATATTGCTGACTTTGCAAGGTGAATGAACTACAGACTAACAGTATAGTGAGGGTGATAGCGGCAAGTTTGGTAAAAAGTCAAACAACACTAAGAGAGCACCCTGCGTTTCATTCCAAAGATACCACTGAATATGTAGCATTTAACCACCATTATTAGTTTTCATGCATTTTCTTTTAAAAAGAAAAACACTGAGAAATCTTTTCCTGCATGGTGTAACAAAGCAACAATTTTAATCCTATTGCATGGATGAAACATTGTCTAAACCTCGTGACTTGTTCATCGAGGTTGACTAACATTTTAGTTTTCTGGTTCTGTCATTTCCAAGTGTTTTTGGAGTATTTTGGACAATTTTGCTCTGTTCATACTCAAGACTTAAAAACATACACTTGTTAGCATTGCTGTTATCACCGTGGTCATATCAGCATGCTGACATTAGTGTTTAAATGGTATACCTGCACAGCCTTGCAGACTGACCTGTTGTTCACTGACTAAAGGACACTAGAATTGATTATTTGCACATGCACCAACTGAACCTTTTCATCTTAAACATATATTAAATGACACGTCTATTCCAGGGATGGTATTTTGAATTATGTATTTATATATTTCATTTTATTATATACACTGTATATATTTACAAAAAAAACTTATAAAGTGTTGAAACCATGGGGAACAGATAATTGAGGTTGTTTGTTTCCAAAGAGATGCATGCATCCCACTTACCAAAACAGGCAGCAGCAGAGCCATGTAGCCACCACAGAAGATGGCGAAAAAGACTGCGTAGACCATCAGCAGCATGTAAGAAGTTGCCAGTGGGGAAAGCAGGTTGACCAAGCCACACAGGATCAGGTAGGCTTTGTGGAAATGGTACTTGTGGAAAAGATTCCTGTCTGTCACCCAGCCCGAGGCCAACTGGGCGATGGTCTCTGTGATACCTGTAACAGGCAAAGGTGGACAGACAACTGGATGAGAAAGATATATATTTATATGACTTTAAATTTTGATATAAATGTGTGTAGGGCCATTTTTGATCTGTGCATTTATACTGATGAATTCATTACAGCAGAGAGTGTTACGATGAATAAAACGATTCACATTTTAGAATGTTGTGGTTGTAAAATAAAGGTAACACAGAAGTTCACCGCGCCTTGAGGCGACTGTTGTTGTGATTTGGCGCTATATAAATAAAATTGAATTGAATTGAAGTTTCTCTGGTTCACAAAGATCCAGCTGAAGATAGTTTTAAAAGCAACTCAGTCTCAAGGCACCCTTATTAAAATTCCAGCCAATTTACACATTTAACTAGTATGCAAATCTTGCATACATACGGGTGTGGCCACTTCTCAGGTAACTAATGTTTTTTTTTCCAATGTTCTAATAAAACCTTTAAGGTTTTTTTGTAAGTGCATTACTTCCTGTCTTGCTAATTAAATAAGCTTTCAATTCATTTTATATCAAGGTGAAGCACTAATCTAGCTAGTTTTGCAGGACTGTGAGCTGATGGAACTTCCTAGCTCTACATTCTTCTCTAAAATGATTATGTTCAGTTTAAAACAAAGATGCCAAAAAATCCCACAAAAAAACCAAAAAGATCATGACCAAAAACCAGGATTGTAACAGTCCACAAACCAAATGATCACCAGTTTTATATACAGGCTAGTGCACAAAGACATGAAAAATATTCCACTAGCTGTTACTTACATGCATAACAGCTGCATAAAAATGATGCAACATTTCATTGCAATTTCAGTATTAACGCTATAAGAAGCAGCTTCATGTTGGACTGCATTCCTCAAGTGTGTTTGTTTCGACATCTATGAAACATTTTAGTGTTAAATCATCTACAAGCTCAGCTTTCGAAAGGAAGGGGCCCAGGCAGAACTAGATGATCCTCGAGTCTGTTACACTGACACTTTGAGCCATTTAATGATCGGTCATTATCAACACTTTTTCAGATAAATAAATGACGTTTTGAACAGCCCTGTATCTCCTGATCTTTCTTCTATTCCCACAATAAGGTTGTTGTGTTTTTAGTAAAATACCTTGACAACAACTAGATGGATTAACATGAAATTGAGATCTCACATTTCAAATTTAAATCCATCAACTACTACTTTAGAACTTGGTTCGAGGCTAACTCTGGTGTTGAGAATTAGGATTACAGGTTGATGCAGTTATTATGTGCTTAACGAAAACAACGCCAGGAGGAACTGTGAGTACATTTCTCAATGTGAAGGGTGTCTGTGCAGATAAATGATGTGTAAGGAAAGGGTAAAGAAAGCCTGTGAGGAGAAGGAAACTGAACTAAATAAAATAGGTCACTATTATCCAACCTAACTTCCCTGTTGCTCCTGTTCTCTTGACACAAGAATACTGTGTAACCGGCACAGTGGGTGGCAACACACCGACCTGTTAACATCTGCATTACACCAGCAACAATAAGCAAACTACCTATTAAGCATTTCTTCTCATCTGACTGATTGTTTGCTCTACTTGGGTATGATGACTGGGCAGATATGGACTGCGCTCTGCTGAGGTCAACTGGAATGCGATAGGTGATGTGGAAACTGCAGTGGTGTATTGAGCGTCGCAGGAATAGCTACAAGCAGGCAGTGCTGAGCAATTAATCAATGAAACAAACTGGTGCGGTACGGATTCAGAATTATCCATCCTTTGCACAGCCTCTGCAGCACAACTCCGCAGGCTGTAGGCAACTCTCAACTTCAATGCATGATATAAAAATCCTGCTGAATATGAGCTTACGTAGTCTAAATTCCCACTTTATGTTTTACAGTGTCGCTCTTCATAGCAAATTTGAATAAATCTTACATTAATCTACATTAACATGCAGATGTCAAGTAACAACAGTAAATTAGTAAAAGAATAGACTATAAAATGCTTCATCATCGAACATCTGTGCTTTCTTTATATGACAGCATTCTCCATGGAGGTTAGAAAATTGACATGAGGCAGCTGTTCACTGTTTATGTGTCCTCCTCTTGTGATCCAAGACATATCCTGCAGTGTCTCCTGCTTGCATACTGACAAGTTGTGAGTTTGTTTGTGTGTTTTAGCCTCAGCAGGTCGATTCAGCTTTGCAGCTGTCCTTGTTCAAACTCAGCACATTGCTATTTAAATTAGGCTTCACCAAGTAGCACCTTATGCCAAGTTCATGTGGTACACTGGTTTTGACCAGTTCTGTTAGTAGTACTACCAGGTACAGACATTTGTGAATGCCTCTGGGAATTAACAGATCATGAGGGGGGGAGGGGCATGTTGGTTTTCCCAGTTTCTATGAAACTGCTTCCTTCTCGTCTCGTCTCTTCTTCTGCACACACTTCTGCCTCAGAGCTCCTCTGCAAAGTATCAGCTACTTCAGGACTGGGCTCCAAAATTAAAAAACAAACAAACAACAACAACAACAACAAAAAACTGGGAGCCCCACTTGTCAACACGCCAACAACTTTACTCCATTAGCTGTTGCTTAGCGACTCCGGTTTGTTCCAGTGCTGGTGACTGAGGGTTGACGAAAAGACTGACCCGGACGATAGTGGCCTCTCTAACCGAGCCAAGTTAATGGGCCTCAATGACAAGCACTGGGTCAGAGAAAGAGGGACAGCGGGACATTGGGATGGTGGCTTTGTGGTGTGAGCAGCACCCCATCTCTTTAACTTTGTCTCGCTTTCTCCACCATTACAGCACATGAGCAGAGAAAGTGACAGAAAAAACGTGGCTGACAAAAAAGAACCTGTCTTGCTGCTTTCTGGAAGCTCTTCTGAGTAAACCCACAGACTATTATACTCTGGCTTTACAGCTTTAAGAAACAACAGACAGTTAATCTTCATATATTCTGTAATTGCATGAATCTGGCTCCAGTTCAAATGCTGCTGTTCCATACAAATACTGCCTCGGTCTGTGCCACATCATATCGTCCACAATGATCGCCATATAAATTGCGACAAGACTTAAAAGTTATATGAGGAGAACAATACTATAGTAACGCCACGTTACTATAGTAACTGGCCATCGGGCATACCGGGCATTTGTCCAGTGGGCTGATGGTGATTTTTCGTTTTTATGGGCCGATGACTTTTTTTTTTTTATAACAGTATAAACAATGAAAGGTGATGGATTGGCCAGAAGCTGGCAGATGTGTAAAAATAACTCAGTTGTTTGGTGGTGGCTATGGCGGAGCTGCCACAAGAGGCCAGGTGGATGAGGGAGAGGGGAGGCAGGAGGAGCAGAGATCCGAAGCGGCCGCTGGTCCGAGTGTCAGGTGAACTGAACTTCAGGTAAGAAGTTATGACCTGCAGTCTATCTGGGTCAGATATAAACCAAGTTTAGGTGGAGTTTATTTTTGTTGTGCTGAGTTTTTACCGTCAGTTACAATAACTTGTACTGTGTACTAGCTAGCATGACGGAGTTTCTACAGCTGGGTGGGTGCTATGATGTTACTGATAGTGAACTTTATTTTATTCACAAGGTTAGTTAGTAGAGTTGCCAACCGTCCCCTAAAAAACTGAATTGTCCCGCATTCAGAGAAAATATTACACGTTTCGTATTGAGGTGAAAAGGAACACAGTTTGTCCCGGACTTCAGCTAGGATGGAAAAAGACACAAAGCTGGAGTTTTTCTCTGTCTTTACGCTGCAACTGTCTCTTCTTCTCTCATTCAATCGTGAAACTGATCAATGATCAGCTGATCGGCTTTTCTCTCGTGTTTGTTTATCGCCCACTTTGGGCCAGAAAGAGGAAACCAGCGGATGTTGAGCTAAACAACAGCAGCACGTTTAAGCTTGATCAGCTGTTGTTAGAATTGATTTAATATTAATTTCTAGTATCAGCTGATGTTTGCTGGAGCCACAGCTGTAAAAGCTGCTGGTCATGATGTCAGTTTGGTTATCTGGGGAGAGGGAAACATGAAGATGAAACCAGGAGATGTCCTTACTGAATCATCAGAGCTGAACAGGTGATGGAGAAACAGGTTTAACTTTTAGGTGACATGACTGAGTTGAAGGGAAGTTATGAACTGCTAGCCCATACATAAGCTGCCTTTATAGGTTAAAAGTATCAGAATCGGTGTCGATATTGGCAATACTGACCCTGTATTTACTTGATACTGGATCAATACCAAAATTTGCAGTATCACTCAGCACTAGTGAGTGTCACTGGACCACTTGCTAGCTGCACTCCATATGACACGAAGAGCAAACAGTAGATGGAAATTACAGATGTGGTTACCTGGTGGAAGAGCAGGGCTTTAAGCAGATGGTGAAAAAGTTTGAGCCAAGATAAAAAACTTTTAGATAGAAAATGTTCTGTGATAATATTATGCAGCTCCTTATGAGTCACAAAGCTACATCACTTTAGTTATTGTTAAACTATGTGCTCAGCAATTATTATTTATACTTTTACTTAAAATATCCAGGAAAAACACAACACTGATATTTCATTAAAGCTGAGTGACTGTTATTGGGCTACATGCTGCTGTTGCATTATTGTTATAGTATAGTCACACTTCGAATTAGGTTATCAGTGACAGCAGCTCACTGATTAAGGATGGAAAATTTACATTTAATGTGATTGCCTGCAAGCTGCAAGCATCACATTTTCTAGATGTCCTGTGATTTAATTCTGAGATCCTTTCTCCCACCCACTAATGCTGACACAGATTGGCTACAGGCAATTTTAAAACCAAAAAGATGGGCTTTTTTTCTGAACGCACAAAATGCATGATTTTGACACTAATAAAAAAATTGTACACAAAAAGTTTTGCTTTAATTCAAACAAACAAATGCACTTTTGTTGTGCTATCACATAAGAGCTGTGATATAATAGAAGTTTGATTTATTGATACCCCCTTTTCCTCTCAAACCCCTTATCACTACTACACCAATCAATAATAGATGTACCTATGTGTCATTATTTATAGCTAAAGTATGCCTTTCATTAATATTAATACAGTCTCTATCGGGTAACAGTTATTGATTATCAGTGGACAGATTATAAAACAAAGTGGTTAAAAACAACCACACATGGAGCTTTTCAGTTATTCATAAATCTACAGAATTACATGCATGGTGTGCATAATGTTAATGCTGTTCTCTGTTCATATGGAGTGGCCTCATCAGTGGCACACTGCTGAACCCACCCACCCTGGCCAGTAGACCAAAGTTCAGCTTTTATGTAAGAACATCCATTACATAAGACTGCAGAGTCTGAGCAGCTCACAAATAATTAATGGCTAGAGGTTGACTGAACACTTTTTTGCATCCCTCCTCAGACTCAGTCTGAAAAAACTAAACTAAACTGGAACTTCATCTTTATACTTCAAGGTCACTACTAAAGGTTATTTTTTATAAGACATAGCTGTTTAATTCTAAATTTGTCACATCTGTGAAACTACTTCAACTCTTACTGTCATAAACTTAAGGATGTCTGAGCACTCTAGTGCTGCAGAATCAAGCCAAAAATTCACTTCTACTTTAATCTACATACAGAGATTCTGCATATGAACATGCACAACCTGTAAGCAAATAGCAACATTTTTGGAAACCAAAGCTTTCTTAGTTCTTTTTGTAGTCAGAGTACTACAGAGCAGCTGAGCTGGCACTGGTCACATGTACGTTAAAATCCATGTGGATAACAACAGAAGGGAAACCTTTCCCGAAAAGCCACCTCAAAACTATCAGCAATTTTATTTGTTTTGTTTTAAATGCTTTTGAAACATGGCCAGCGTAGCTTAGATATTGTAACTACACTCTGGAACGCCCTGAAATACTGCCAGTTGTTTCCAGAAGACAACCAGACAATAAGTTTCCACATTGATCCAGCTTAAACGAGTTAGAAGTCATGCAACAGTGCAACAGTGTTGCAAATTAACTGACGCTTGCAAATGTTTCTCTCATTGGCACAAGAGTTAAGTGGATTAGAAACAGTCATTTTTGGTAAAAAGTTACACATGAATATTTATCATTAAGTTGGAAACAAGCTTGATATTGATGACTCTTCTTTAAAAAGGGGGGCCACTGGCTGTAGATTACAGATGTGATCTTGTAATCTGCAAGTATCTTTAATTCAACAGTGATGTTAAAAAGGCTTGGACCCCAGAAACCCTATAATATTTTTAGCTTTTGATAAACTTTATAGATGACTTTAGATGGCTTGTATTTATTTAAATTGTGTTTTCATAATAATTTAATTTAATTTTATATTAATTTTATATTATATACTATTGCTAAAATATTTTTAAAAATGTATTTTCAAATAAATGTTTTTGAAACTTATCAAATCTTTGTAATTGTTCATCACTACATCACAGAAACATGTAAGGAAGCAAAAACAAAGGAAGCAGAAAAGTGTATAAAAACAAAATTTGTCCCACTGCCCAAACTTCTCACCATGACTGCAGACCACATGAAGGCCATAAGCTGTATTGCTCTAGCTAATTATTTACAGCACAGATGAAAAAAAAACAAGAGAGTTCTATTTTCCAACATATCACACTGCTCATTAAACGCTTGGAGTAACACAGAGAATCTATTAGCCAACATAAACCTTACCTGCGACAGAGATGATAAAGGAAGCATCCATGGCATCAATGTTCAGGGTTCTGGCTCGGGCAGACAGGTGGAAATAGGGAATAAAGTAGGCAAGCTGACTGAAGACCAAAGACCAAGTGTATATGCAAAAGAAAGGGTCCTTCAGCAAAGAGAAATCCAGTACTTTGGCTTTTGTGACAGTCACCTCACTTGGCGAGCTTGCATGTGAGGAAAATCCAACAATCGTGGACCCATTCATACTGCCATTGAGCTCCGCTGAGCAATCTGGAGTTGTGGGTTTACACTGACCCAGGTCATGATGGGGCTCATGGCCATTTACTCCATTCAGGACCAGTCTGGTCAGTTCAGGGTTCACTGACTGGTCCTGGAGTCCCTGAGTACATTGCCCCCCCACGTTCACGGTGTCCCTATGAGAGGGAGGAGGGGATTGAAGACAGTCTGATTTGGAGACGCCATTGGAAACGTGAGTGGACCCATTCAAACAGTTCTTGGAGTACTCCTTCTCTGAGGAGCTCTTGAGAGAAACAGCAGGACTCTTTTGGATGGCAGAGGAGGTAGGGTTTGAAACAGGTGGCTTTACATTGATGGGTCGCAGCAGCATGCCAGAGGCCACCAGATTCAGCATGAGACCACTGAGAATCAACATGGCTCCTAAACATGACAGTGAGAGTTTAGGATCTAAAACATCACTTTTAGATCACTCCATGGCCTGTATTTCTACACTTAGGCACAAAATTTCTCCTTCTTACCTTGCCAAGCATACCGGTCCAGAAGCAGCTGAGTGAAGGGAGCGAGAGCAAAGGTCAAACCCATACCAGAGCGTCCAATAGCATATGCCGTTGCTAACCTTTTTCTGAAGTACAGTGCTGTGACCACTGAGAAGGCCTGATACAGTAGTGCAAACCCCATTCCTGAGAGGAGCAAACAATGTTATTATCTGACATTGCGTCAGTCACGGGGACACACAGGTTGGTTTTACGAATTAATAACACGACACAGAAGTCGTCTTGTTACTAGAGTTCGTGTGGAAACAGCAACATTAAGGTACTTTACTGTTCAGCAATTAGTTAAACTCACCAACTATCACGCCCATGCTGATGTAGAGGAATACCACGCTGTTGGCGAATATACTCAACAGGAAGCCTCCGCTAACCAGCACTGCACCGGTGATCGAGGTCACTCTGGCTCCCACCTTGGCACATGCCACAGAGGCGAGGGGCGCTACAGAAGTGAGAGGAGACGAAACACAACGACAAAAAGCTAAATGCAGACATACAGACCACAAAAGGCTATTAAATACATTTTGTGAAGGAGAGACAGTAAGTCACAAGAAAATAAAACTGTGGAAAATGACGATAAAGATGTGATGCAATAGAAGGAAAAGATTTTTTTTTTAGTTTGAACCTCCAGACAGACGCAGACTTGACATGATGGAACCGATCCAGCTGATACTTTCTGCTGAGCCACCAAACTCATCTTGGAACGCCACAAAGAAGATCCCAAAGCTCTTTAGGGTGCCCATAACGAGGACATTTACCTGCACAGACACGAATGAGAATATACAGATAATGACAGATATATTTTCTCTGAGAGAAACTTTCCAGTTAATTATATATAAATAAATGGTTCAGTGGGGAAAAAAAGGAGATTATAGAGAACAGAGGTACGCATACCAGGAAGCAATGTAGCACGACCATCCAGCCCCAGCCCCCATCTGGAGGGTCCTCATACTGGATCTCTTTCTCTTTGTCCTTCTTCGAGGTCATGGCATCCTTCCTGAACAGGTTCATTATGGCCCTGGTTTCACTTGGAGAAGAAAGATAAAATCAATCACCTCAAAGCTGCAGAAAAAGGATATCATATCAGAAGTTATATTCAGCATAAGACCAAGAAGCCTTTCAGAGTTTTTTCAAGTAAAGACAAACAGACATGAAAAAATAAAACAATAGAACAACAATGTTCGAAATAAAACTGTGACTTTCTGCTTTTTGATTTAACTTTACAGAAACCCACAAGCCAAAACGTTAAATCATTTCGAATCAATAAAAGTAAAGTCTGATATTATATATGATACTGACATAAAACATCCATCCATTTCCTTCTGCTTATCCAATTCAGCATCATGGGAGGGATGGAGCCCATCCCAGGTACCATAGGGCGAGAGGCGTGGTACACCCAGGACAGGTCTCCAGTCTACCATAGAGAGACAGACAACCATTCACACTCACATTCACACTTATGGGCAATTTCACATTTAGAATTACCATTTAACATAACCCCACTAACTGCATATCTTTGGACTGTGGGAGGAAACGGGAGTACACAGAGAGAACCCACACAGACAGATATATTCAAGAGTAATACTCTATTACTTTTTCATTTCATTGAGCTGTGAAGTGGGGTGACCTCAGTACTACTAGACCTGGTAACATCTCTTTTGCACCCTATTCAGCTATTGGACTGGATATAATGCTAACACTGCTGAGATATTGTCTCTACCAATGTGTAATGTGTAAGTGTTGATTATTGACTGCAGCATCTTCTAAGTCCCTGTTAGAACTAACACTGTGTCCTGTGTGTACCTGGTAGATGATTTCTTGTCTTTGTTATGTAATAAAAAATGGTTCGTTGGGTTGGGCAGCTAAAAGAGAAGTAGTTGTCTTAAACCAGCAGCAAAGTAAACCTACAGCTACAAAGCAACATTTCAACAATTTTAAACTACACATTCTAAAGCAGGGGTCTCAAACTTGGCCTGGGGGCCACTTGTGGACCACATCACCCCTACTTGCGGCCCGTATATTGACATGAAGAAAGATAATGCAATTTGGCTTTTTTGTTGGGGAGGATTTGTTTGTTGTTGCATGCACTGTTAAAATAAGTTCTTGAAAAAGCAAAAAATGATTTAATATAAAGGTAATATGAGCAGAGAGTACAAACATGTGGAGGGATTGGCTACGTTAGCTCAGTGAGAGAGTTATTTGTTAAAAAAAACATTTGTCAAACTATCGTTTTTGGCTTGTAGCTTAAACAGAACTGACTTTTCTTCCCTGTTTGAATTCAAAGGGATGCACATGATAACCTGGTAATTAAGTAGAAATGTAAAACAGAAATGCAGCATTAAAATAAAATGAACTTATACTAGTAGTGATGTCCTCACTGGCCGATACCAGAAGAGGTGAAAGAGGATAATAATGGATTAGTGAGTGGTTTAATAATGAAATGATTTTTAACGTATTGTGCTACGTGTAGCACAATACGTGTAGCACAATAGACACATAGACACACACACGTATTGTGTGTGTGTCTATGTGGTCTATGTGTAACTAAACAAGTTAAGACTTAAGCTGTAAGACTTTGGCTTATTTCAAATGAACCCATGCCTCTGTTGTTAACAGATTCAGAAATGACTTGCTCTTTTGTGAGCCAGCTTCACTGCAGTTTGACTCCCAACGGGCAACATGTGACCTTGAATTACTTCGGGCCCTTGTTGGAACATGTTTTCAAATACGCTGACTTGTATTAGCAAACATATATATATATAATCACCCTTATTTGAAAATACAAGACAAAAAAATTCATCCATGGAGGCAAAAAAAGGCAAAAGTGATTTTAGGTGAAAAGGTAACAGCTAGATAGAGTTAAGTTTAAATAAACCAAATGAAAACTTTCTCACAATAAGGAATAATGACAAACTGAGTCAGCAGCTGAATGCAGGCTGTGCCAGGGTCAGCGATAAAACACAAGGGCAAACAGCAGCACAGATTAATGCATCTCAACAACAATGCAGACAGCAGTAAACAAACTCAGCTGTAAGTTTAGAAACTCGTTTAAAGTTAAGCATCTGTGTTGAGATCCAAGACACAGAAGGATGTGCATTTTAGCTTTCGTAGTGATGGTTTATCCTTAACATCCTCTTTTACCTGTAACTGTTGTTTTACTGGTGTGGAGAAACTGTGATAGCTTCCTCTCCAAACTGCGCTCTAGACACTCCTTGACTGATAAACTTCATATCTTTACAGTTGCCATCTCCACCCATAGATCCACCCATAGCTTTGACAGCCACACATGTTATTTAGCAACCAAACAATAAAAGCGCTTAGGTACCCCCAAAATGTTTCTTCTGTTTTTCTTCTGCCATGGAAGAATATGGCAGCAGCTGGAGCTGACTGGGGTCAGTCCCTTGATTGTTTTTACAAAGTTTCATGTCTGGGCCTTGGGCACTCTAGCACCACTAATGGGCTGAAGTTGGATTTGCGCCTAACTTCTGAACGATATGCCCAATTTTCAAACAAGAGTTGCGGTGATCTCTTGGATCAGCCTGGATTCAAAGCAATCCATGATTCTCAAGCAAATTGGATTTTTTGAAAAGTTTTACATGTTTGTTCAAAAGCTCCTTTATTTTTTGCAGTCCTTACCATAATCGGCAAAGCTATCCTTTACACGAAGACCTTTTAGACCTCACCAAATGTATCATATGGCGTGTTCATTTTTAAAAGCTTTGAATCATCACAGCCAATGGAAACATGCAGCGAGGTGCCAAACAACTACCTCATAAGTTGGCAAAGACATGCATTTAGGATCTTACTGAAGGGTTAAATCACAATTTACCTCATCTTGGGGCGACAGTGGCTCAGGGGGTTGGGAAGCGGATCTGTAACCGGAAGGTCGCCAGTTCGATCCCCGGGCTCTCTGTCCTGGTTGTTGTGTTCTTGGGCAAGACACTTTACCCTCCTGCCTACTGGTGTTGGCCAGTAGGTGCAATATGGCAGCCTCACTTCTGTCAGTCTGCCCCAGGGCTACAACTGTAGCTGCCTTCACCAGTGTGTGAGAGTGAATGAATAGTGGCATTGTAGAGTGCTTTGGGTGCCTTGAAAAGCGCTATCTTCAGAAAGTTATAATAACTGTGTGTTACAATAAATCAATATTCATTCGTTAACATAACTGTTATTATATCTCAGCAACTGTTGCAAGTTTTACACTATAAAGCCCCCTGTCCATTGTGATTGCAGCAGAATACATGATGGTAAATTATCCCAATAAAATACTAACGCGTCCCTGCTCAGTGTTTGACAGTCAGTTACATAAGATTGCCTCGTATTTGTGACCAGAGATATATACGCTGTCGATGAAGGTTTAATAAATAAGTAAGCCATTCGGTTCTGCTGTATCTGCAGAATAAAGGATTGTGACTTTAAATATTAATCGTAAGTTCTGCAGAAAGAGATAATATGTGTATAAGAAGACGGTACTTCAAGAAACGAGCAAAGCTGTAAAACCACGGGGCAAACTCCAAGTTTACCAAAGTATTAGCTGTAACTGCCTGTCCTGTGCCAGGGGTACCGGACAGTCTAACACAGGGCAGAACTGTCTTTCACGTAGCTCTGAAAAAGAGGACGTGAAAGCAGGATTCCAGTGTGCAATGTAAAGACAATATTTGAACAGAGCTATCCTAAAGTCTAAACAATGCAACTCTAAAGTGATTCCATACTGACCACAGATGGGTTTTGGCTCAGGCTAACAAGGCAGCTGCACCGGCTGGACAGAAGCCAAAGTCATTGCTCCTCAACACTGCCACTGTTGCCTGATGCATCCCATACATTCTTAATGAGCATTTCTCACACTGCAGTAAAGAGCTGATGTTGAGTGGTGACTACAGACAGATAGGGCACCGCACATGCAGCTGACTCTCCAATAACCTTACTTTTTTTTTTAAAGCTGTTCAGATGATTCGTTTGCTAGTGAGTAACCAAGTTACTGATGTTTCTATGATAACTACAATATGATGAATTCTAATATGAATTATATTGTATTGACACAGATGTTCCATCAAGTTTTGTCATGTAGCGGGTAACCCTAAATTACACTGGCTTAAGAAAACGGATGGATGGATGTAGCAGCTGAGTCAAAGGGGACCTAACACTCGTATTTCAAGTTTCCAAACTTTTTATTGTGGGAGTCAAGTATCCACCAATCTTCTTTGAGATCCTCTTCTTTAATCAGGCTCCATTTTCAGCATCCTGTGACTGATATATCCGCTACCTCTGCTCGACACATGTCCAAACCATTTCAGCCTTGCTTCTCTAACTTTGTCTCCAAACTGAGCTGTCCCTCTGACATACTCATGTTTACCCTGTCCATTCTAGTCACTTCTGTAAAAAGTCTTGATATTCGTCTCCAGCCACTCTACCCTGCCTGTGCTCCCTTCTGAACTGTCTATTGTTTTGAATGGTTGAACCCAGGTATTTAAAGGTATCTACCCTCACTACCCCCACTCCTTGCAGTTTTCCTGTTACACCCTTCTCTCTCAGTCACACACAGCTGTTTTGCTTCTACTGACCTTCATTCCTCTTCTCTCCATTGCATACCTCCACCTCTCAACACTCTCTTCCACCTGTTCCCTACTCTCACTACAAAACACGATGTTGTGTCTGAACATCTTAGCCCATGTAGACTTCTGTCTGACCTCATCTGTAAACCTGTCATTTAACACTGCATTGCTGGATAAAACCTACAGAGCACACAAGTTTATATGGTAAAGAAGCATATGAGATTAATAATGTTATGAACAACTAATGAACAAAATCCATGTTTGACTTTTTTTTTTTAAAGTTAACAGTAGGTGAAGCTGTGTTTGGTGTTCACAGCTGTTCCCCGCTTGGTTTACTAAAAACCAACAGCTTCAAAGGACCACCCAAAACCAGTTGAACCATATGAGCATCACAACAACTTTAAACCTTTGCTGCATTTAAACAAATGGCACAACAGCAGTCTATAACTATCGGTTACTACTGACATAAAGGCAGTTATTCGAAACTGTTTGCTGTCAGAGAGCAGTCCTAACCACCTGTTTACCCTAAGTCTTTTGTAGCCAGCATTGCTAACTCAGTCTGACTTAGAAATGTATAAAAAGCCAGGCCCAAACTAGAGAGAGAGAGCACACAGAGCGGATTAAATGGGAATGAATTGGGCCAGTGTAGTGCAAGAAAAGTATTTCCCCCTATGTGCGGTTAACAAGTTGTCCTTAGAGAGTGCTTGAGCGCATGTTTGTGAATGTGCCGAGTTTCAGGGTTTGAGCGACAGGGGACTGGAGTCCAGCACTTTGTAGTGTGGTGTTCACACTGTGTTACCGCAGATCTTTCATGCAAACCTTCTCTTTGCAAGACTTCATATGTGCATCTGGTCTAATACTGCATTTCATTGAGGTTACTGTGTGTGTAATGTTCTCCAAAACCTGTTCCGCACCTACATTTCCTTCATACTGCTATCAGTGAAACTACTGCCCACCAAAACACAATGAGAACAAATATTTTGCAGCTCCACCCACTGAGTGCAAGACTTTACATGACATCCACACTGAGCAAACTTGTGCACTTTCCCATGAAACACTTGCAATTATATTGCAATTATATTTTTTAAGTATGGCAAATCCAGTATTTATGACATCCATCTAACAATTCAGCACATTCATATATACCGAATTACAGTCTCCCGCTTCCTTACTGGCAAATCACCATAAATATTTGCATGTAACCTCCACATTGCATAACATGACCTTGTTTGTGAAACCTTTCACAGAGTAACAGCTGAGTCGAGTCCTAGAGCACCTTTTAAGGTCAAATCAGGCAGACACACCTAGCCTGGCTTTGTACTATTCAAAATAAACCCACTTATTATCAGCCAGCTATTGTTGTTGTGAGGCAATAACAAAGTTTTCATGCTAACTCAGCATGCAAGCCTCTCTCTAACCTGAGAGCAAACTGGAGCTATAAAATCAAAATTCAAAGATCCAACATTAATGTTAAGTCACCGTGTCTTGAACACACTCAAGCACTCTGCTTTAAGTTTAGCTGGTTACAATTAGCCTAAACAGGGGTCTAAACCAGTGAGATAATTCAAACTCTGAAGTATAGAATATTAAAAATATCCAAAGGCCTTTATGCAAATTATCCAACCATGACAGTACACCTATTAGACCAGTTTAGTGCTCACTAGAGACACATTTTGTTCATTCTGAAGGGAGAGCTAATTGAATAAATAAAATGACGTGCTTTATTTCCTTTACTACCAGGATGAACTTCTGAGAAGAGGTATGGGGTCTTCAGGGATCTAATGGAAGAATGTGTCAACTTTAATTCACCTGATTCTAAAGACAAATGTTTTGGAGTACAGGGGAGACACTTAACCCCCTTTTGTGCTCAATTAACTCATTTCAACAGTTTCTTTTCTCCACTATGCAGTATCTATGGCAACCTGATCTGTGGGATAATATTTCTGGTTTATGAATTGGACTAAACTTTTTATACTGTGAACAGGACAATGGCAATCACTGGTGACTGGACTAACCTTATTTGAGATGAAAATGCAAAAAAGGCAATCGCATTCAAGAGTTTGCATTTCCAATTTGCAATCTAGACAGCACTTGATTTTGAGTATTGACATTTTTTTCTCTATTAATACCTTGCTTAGAAATGACGGCAAAAATAAAAGGTCTTTTAACTCTTCAGCATTCTAAGTTTCTATTTATTTCTCCTTTTCCTTTACAGAAGTGGACTAGTGCAGCCTGCAGGTCAGTTTGTCGAAACCTGCAGATAAACTCAGGCTAAGAAAAACAACCCAAACTAGAGAAAAAAGAAAATAACTTATGAAGTTAAATATGACAAATTGCCAACTAAATATAACAAAAGACAAAAACAACTTCATTTCAGGGCGGCCCCTGAAGTACAGCCACTGTTTGACACCATTGTCTGACCCTTACAAGAAGCTAAACTCGTCTCTATGTATCCTCAAGTTCACTCCAGGAAATATTTCATAACTGTGTTTCATCTGTTATCCAAAAGAAAACTGTAAATAGGTAAACAGTGTTTAACAAAAAGCATATTAATGAACATAATCTCAGACTGTTTAAAATCAACACATCACCCAACACTTTCCCAAATGTGCCCCTCCTTTGTACTGCAGTTGGCACATTACTTCGGGATCTTGATTATAAAAGCAGCCTGGTTTGGCCGCTACTGGATCCAAACCCGAGGAAAGCCAAATACAGTTTGAAGGAGAGGTGAGAAACAGATTAATTAAGTACACATCTTAAAATGTGATATGTTTCATTATTTTAGAATCATACATGCAGGTTTATTCTGCTCTGGTTGGAAGTTCTTGCCCACAGAGGCTTGAGTTTTCTGCTTCAGGTAGAGTTTCCCAAAAATGTTGTGTCAAATTTTAAAAAATAACAAAAAAAAAAGTGCTCCATTAACACACTTAAAAAAAATTATTAGTGTTACAAATATCATTAGAATAACACCCACAAAATCTTTCACCTGGTTATTTGTGTCCCAATTGATGTAGCTCTGCACCCCACTTATGGGGCCCGGCTCATGGTTTTAGAACCACGTGCTAAGAGTAATATGAGACTTTAGCAGCTGGAGGGTTCGAATCAGGAGGTTCCTATAGCATAACAGTATAAATTTCTTCCAGCTTGAGCTGAAGTTCTGATGGCACCAAAAAAAACCAGGCACCGTGGTTTTCAAACTCCCAACTCATACAAGTTCTTGTCTTTTGGACTTGTGCACAGTAAACTCAAAGACTGTCTGTCTCTAGAAATTATGTCAGACTCTAACAGAAAGTTGTGTATCCTCTTAATAGCATTTTCTGTGACCCCAATACTGCCCCCCCCCCCCCCCACACACACACACACACACTCACACACACTAGTTCTAGAAACACATGGCACTAAAGAGATCAAGGAAACCTTTGCAGATATCAGATCTCTTCAGTGAGGTCTTATATTCAGAGGTTGCAGAAAAAGAATATTCAAAAAGCATCAACGTTATACAAAAAAAGAAAAAAAAATCAAAGCTCCACTAATTATATATGCATAATAACTGAAATGGAGACAGAATATAATTATTATTCCATTATTGTTCCACCATCCTGCAGAGTAACAGTTCTCTTTTCACCTGCTGTGAATGACTATTTAATTCGAATTACATTTTAAGATGTTTAAATCGATTTCTTATTCAGATGAAAATCTTCCTTTAGTAGAGCTTACCTGTTATGTTTTGTAGGTAGAAGCCCTGAAGGCACTGTAGGTGAAGATAAATCTCAGAAGTCCTAGTTTCTGAGTACCACCCTCAGAATGATTGAAGGGCACTTGGAACTACAGCTGCACCAAGATCAGCTTCATAACCTACAAATATAAGTGAAATAAAAACAGAAGAAATCATTGTGTTGAAGCATATGTTTTAGCACCTGTCAATGAGGCACCATTTAGAAAGAAGAAAGATAAATAAAACCACAGAGCCTGTAGGGAAATCCATTACATTAGAATACAAGCAAACTAGTTGCATTATTGTTCATCAGTCGTAAAGAAGACCCATCAAGATGTAGTGATAGATCTAGAACAAGGTAAAATAAATAAATAAATGTGTCTATTTCACCCAGAGAAGTGTCTTACCTTTCTCATCCCGAGCTACAAAAAAGTCTAAATCAAGTTATCCATGTGTTCCTGTGCTGTTGAATTCTAAACTATGACTTTGAGAGAAGTGTAAACGCCTACAGAGGAGTTTGTGCTTAAAAAACAAAACAAAACAGGTAGCCTATCTTGTTTAACAGGTTGTGAAACGGAGGTTACGTGGTCCTTTTAAAGTCATGCATGTCAGCATTTTGACAAAAACTATGACTGAAAGAGACATATAAAGCTCTGTAAGACTAGAGTTAACTATGTGTAGTTTGTGGTGAATAGCTACAGGCTAAACAGCGAATAATAACTTTCTTACTTAAGTGGGCTGTGTCTAAAGGCTTAGGGCTAATACAGGAAAATCAGCTTCACGGTGCAGCAATTGTACAAAAAGTGGGTCAAACAAAGATCACACTTCCAAAATAGTAACACACTTTACTCACATATGGCAAAACATTTGATTGGGTAGGAGTCTGAAAAACAGGATAGTTTGAGAACATACTCTATCACTGTAATATTTATAGTACCATGATTTGAAATTGGTGAAATGATCTCCCTGTGCTGCATTCCTACTGTCAGATAGAGCCTGTAAAATGGGTTTCATTTGACCACAAGATCCAAAATCAACTGAATCCAAAAAGTACTCTAAAAAAATAAAGATTTTGATTAAAAAAAAAATCAAAGGATGTTTCTATTGAACTGGGTAGCACCGAGCTCCATATGTAGGCCATAATGAAAGAGGGATGGAGTATAAATGAAAAGCAGGTTAGCGCAGAATTCATGTTAAAAAGGGCAAATGTCTTAAAAGGAGGAGGTATGTTACTTATAACTACACATAAACTACCATTTATTAATCAGTTAAAGGCACATCAAGTGTGGGAAAAACAACAACTGGCTTCTTTAATAGTGCCTTCATTTAAAACCAGAATCAGAATCAGAATGGGTTTATTGCCAGATGTTGAGGTTTACAACATTAGGAAATTGCTGCGGTGCTTCAGTGCAAACAATAAGAATTAAAGTGCTATGTAGAAAGAAAGATATGTGCATGAGATATACATGAGATATATACATGAGAATAAGAATTAAGAGTGCTGCGTTGAAAGATATATACATGAGTGCAGGTGGTGATCAGTGCCAGACATGAAATGATGCAGTGACACAGCGTAGGGTCATGTGTTAGTGGCGGGGACAGTCATGTGGTTATTGTTCATGTGTCCAACAGCAGAGGGGAAGAAACTGTTCTTGTGGCGAGAGGTTCTGGTGCGAATGGACCGGAGCCTCCTGCCTGAGGGGAGCAGGTCAAACAGACTGTGTCCAGGGTGAGAAGGGTCAGCTGAGATCCGGGCTGCACGCCGCAGTGTCCTGGAGGTGTACAGGTCCTGTAGAGATGGGAGTCTGCAGCCAATCACCTTCTCAGCAGAGCGCACAACACGCTGCAGTCTCTGTTTGTCCCTGATAGTGGCTCCAGCGTACCACACGGTGATGGAGGAGGTGAGGATGGACTCGATGATTGCAGTGTAGAATTGCATCATCGTCCGTGTTGGCAGGTTGAATTTCTTCAGCTGCCTCAGGAAGTACATCCTCTGCTGGGCTTTCTTGATGACGGAGGTGATGGTGGGCTCCCACTTCAGGTCCTGGGTGATGGTGGTACCCAGGAAGCGGAATGAGTCCACAGAGGTGATGGGGGTGTCAGTCAGGATGATGGGGGGGAGTGGGGCTGTGTGCTTCCTGAAGTCCACAATAATCTCCACTGTCTTCTGGGCATTCAGCACCAGGTTGTTGTGGCTGCACCAGGACACCAGACGTTCAACCTCCCTCCTGTAGGCAGACTCATCCCCGTCAGAGATGAGCCCAATGACGGTGGTGTCATCTGCGAACTTGATTAGCTTGACAGACTGGTGGGTGGAGGTGCAGCAGTTGGTGTACAGGGAGAAGAGCAGAGGAGAAAGAACACAGCCCTGAGGGGAGCCGGTGCTGATGGTCCGGGAGTCCGAGACATTCTTCCCCAGCCTCACGTGCTGCTTCCTGTCCGTCAGGAAGTCAGTGATCCACCGGCAGATGGGATCAGGCACATTCATCTGGGAAAGCTTGCCTCGGAGATGGTCTGGAAGGATGGTGTTGAAGGCAGAGCTGAAGTCCACAAACAGGATCCTGGCGTAGGTTCCTGGGGAGTCCAGATGCTGCAGGATGAAGTGTAGGGCCATGTTGATGGCGTCGTCTACAGACCTGTTGGCTCTATATGCAAACTGCAGGGGGTCCAGGAGGGGGGCCGTGAGGGTCTTGAGATGGGAGAGAACTAGGCGCTCAAATGACTTCATGACCACAGATGTCAGAGCCACGGGTCTGTAGTCATTTAGTCCAGTGATCCTAGGTTTCTTGGGGACAGGGATTATGGTAGAGGACTTGAAGCAGGCAGGCACATGACATGCCTGCAGTGAGGAGTTGAAGATGCCAGAAAACACTGGGGCCAGCTCGTTTGCACAGTGTCTGAGGGTGGCAGGAGACACACCGTCTGGGCCGGGAGCTTTCCGAGCATTCAGGTTCTTAAACTGCTTCCTCACATCTGCTTCATGAATATGAAGAGTTGTGGTCGGAGGAGGTGGTGTGAAATCCTCTTTTGTGTGGGGTGAGGAGGGGGGTGTTGTAGGTGAACAGTTTGAAGGTGGTGATGGCTCTATGGAGGGGGGAGAGGTGGGGGAATGAGTGTCCAAAGTGCCTCTATTGTTGGGGTCGTTGGAGGTGTGAAGGCTGCCTGATGGCTCGTCAAAACGGCAGTAGAAGTCGTTGAGGGTGTTGGCCAAGAGCAAGTCGTCAGTGGAGTGGGGGGTTTTAGGCTTGTAGTTTGTAATATTCCTAAAACCTTTCCACACAGAGGCCGAGTCATTCTCTGAGATCTGCTGCTGCATCTTCTCAGAGTGCTGATGTTTGGCAATGTCCACTTCCTTAGTGAACTTGTACTTGGCCTCTCTGTAGCAGTCCCTGTCTCCGCTTCTGAACGCCTTACTCTTTTCTGATTCTGATTCTGATTTAAAACTTGCTGAACTGGAGCGCTTTCCTCTCTTCTGTCAGAGACGAGAGGAATTGTTTTGATAATACATCAAAAAACTAAAAACCTGTTTCTCAAAAAACTTAACCAAACTTTTCATTCTTGACCAAGGTTCTAAAGTTCCTTCACCAAACACACTTTTTAACCACATTTTTAACACTTTTATCATTTAAAGTTATGCACTTAAATAATTATTGAATGGTTCTACAGTTTCAATGTTAATGCCATGCTTTTAAAAATATTTTAAATTGAGAGCCTACCGATTCAAATTCCCAGCCACGGCTGGCCTCAGCTGCTGTGTCAGGTGTCTCTGTGCACAAAGAAATGCCCACGTGATCTCTGTGCCCCTCATTATAGTGGGTGCCTGCCTGACACCTACTCCTCGTCCCCTACCTGTGTGACTTTGCCTTCTTCCACCCTTAGCTGGGTAATTACCTTGCCCAAATGCCATTAATTGTGGCCCCTAATAAAAAGCGATACTTGATCAAAAAAGGTCAACCTGTATTTATTTTAGCATTGACTAATGAAATTGATCTTTTTTCATTATTTTTCCATTAGGTTTACCCAAAACTCATGAGGATGCAACCTATGTATGCATGACGTATGTTCAAACCTTCGGTTGTACAGTTCTCTAAGGACCTGTTTACAGAAAACAGGGGCACAATCGAGATATCCGTTATCAGTGCTGACTGACAGCAGGGCTATTCAACTTCTATAGCAACAGGTAGGAAAACTACTGAGGGTCCATACAATAATGTATACAGTATAACTTTAATAGCTATTTTACTAGGTGGCATCAAGTAGTCACGCGCATTCCTTTTCCTTTGTAGTATTGTTTTAAGTGATTCTAGACAGCAGCCAATCCATATAAAAAAGTAGGACAGTCTTCATTATGATGCACAAAAAGCTATATGTAAAAGGAAAAAAAACAGGACAAGAATAAGTTGCTGGCAGGCACAACAAATGTAGCTGGTTGGATACTGTATAACTGTATACATCAGACTAACGTTAAGCTTACATTAATTCGGGGCCTGTTCATAATAAGAAAAACGCATCTAATTATATACATTAAGTCTTTAAACCAGGTCTATAAGTGTAAAATGCTCACAGTAAGACAACACAGTTATCAAAGTAATTATAAACTGGCATGTCCATGGCAGAATCACAACCTATTCCAAGCAGTCACAAGTGGCTTGCAGCAGGTTCATATCCATATTTGTTTAAGGTGAAGTCACTAAAACAGTATCCAGACTAGCAGGTCTGTTTGCACTATCACAACAATAGAAAAATAGATGACAGTCTTTGTAGTGTCACTAATACAGCATTACATGCTTTAGTAACATTGTAGACTAACCATACATACAAAAAAATGGGTAATTTAAAGTTGTTTCAGCCAATGAGAAAAGCTGGGCTGCCATTTCTTTGCTTGCAGCATTATGCAACCACCCCTGCATCCAATTTCATGAAACTGGAGGGGTGGGGGGGGGGGGGGGGGGAGGGGGGGGAAGGGGGGGGGATAAAGGGGAGAGGGGACATGAGCAAATGAGAACCCAATGAATTTTGGGGCAGTTCTTTAGAGGTGGAGTGAATAGGGCATAGGTGGGTTCGATTTGATGGAAGACGTGTCCCTCTAACTCGGCAGGGAACAGCATGCTCTCGTTGGGGATTGAAAGCATTTTCATAATGGAAAGGGACGCTTTGTGCAGTGGGGTGCAGTGGACTTTTTAGCTTTACAGGCCAACACTGTAAAGCCAAAAGTCAAAAGTCCACTGCACCCTCACTGGAAATGCTGTTTGTAGCAAAGATAGAGTGCATTTGACCAATTCAATGTGAAAGATGCACTCATCAATACATTGCTTTTACACAGATGTTTGCCTTCTTCGCTTGCAACCTATTTGATGGAAAATAGGTAACAAGAACACAGCGCTAACCTCAGTAAGAACATCCTGTGAATGTGTCTGTTATGATGGGCGTCCTATCCGACCAAGATTCTGTGTGGCACACAGAGGTGTGGCACACAGAGGTGTGGCAAGAGCAGACGTTTTGCTTTTAGTTGATAAGTAACATACCTGATTTGACTTTCTGTGTCCTGCACTTTAAGTTTCACAGTTTCCCTTCTGTCATTAACAGGCTTATCCAACACGCACTGCATAGATTTGATTGTTCATTATTTGTGTTTCCTCAGGCTGGAAAAGATGCATTTTCCAGGCGGAGGTCACATAAAAAGTCAAGAATTATTTCAGTTTTTTTCAGGTATGGATGAGGTATTTACTAGATTAATGATGTTATAGACTCAAGATTAAATGAATGAATGATTAAATTAGTGATCTTTGCGCACAGCATAATGTCAAACCTGCGATTAGTGAGCCTCGGCATCTGATCTTTCACTCCAATGATCCTAGCTACAGTCACCATCAGTAACTAAGAGAACACTGTTCTGTGAATGCAGACTTAGTAAATAACAATATTTAGTTATAGAAGACCTAAAAGTACTAGGTTAGTGAAAAACAGTCATCCGGTCCAAAAGTGTTCTATAGCTGCATTAGTGAGAAAGACAACTCAGATTATTTAAAACCCTTAAACATGCTAGATCAACCTTTAACCTTGTTCCCTATTAATTATCTCGCATTAAGTTTCTTCTTATAGATTTATCACCTCGTGTGCAGCTTGGGACCTGAGACTTGCTTGTTTATAATTCCACTTAAAAGTAAAAGGCATGCCCTTGTATGCAAAACCTGTGAAAATAAAAAATAGTGATGGACATAGTTGTGGTCACCTGTGCTACTTTTCATATGCACACAGGGCTTTGGAACCACACCGGAATCGCCCCTGGACCGGAGATGCAAAGTCCTATTCATAGTCTCCAGGTGATCAGCAGAGGAACAAGTCAACCACTTCATCATAACATGTTTTATTTGGAGTACTCCAGTCAACATAAAGTGTTAACAAAGCACAAGTATTAGTAATTAGGCCTGTTCACTGCCAGTGACATACTTTTGTGTGGATTATGCATCGATAGCTGAACTTTTTTTTCTCCTGGGAGATTAAATGGGAGTTTACATCTCCTAGGAGATTACATAAACTACGACTTTGCTAAAACTCACAAAAAAGTTAATTTAATTATACTTCGTTTATTATTGCTTGGTGACACTGTCTTTATGACTTTTGGTCCCATCAATCAAAATAACCCATATCATCCAGCAGTCTTGCTTCTACATCAGGAATAGTGAGATTATGGCGCAAGCCTTTGACTTGCAGTCGTATTATAGTGAGGAAAAAACAGGGTGGTCTTACCTTGTGTAGCTGCAAGCCAGTCCTTATCTTCACTTCGCAGGCCGGTTGCATTGCGCCGCTCACTTCAACTCAGCACCGCTGCGAAGTGAAGAGAAGGGTCGCTCAAACAGATGTGAAAATTCAGGCAGACATGGGATGGCACTGACACGAGATTATATCTCTTATCCACCAGACCAAAAAAAGAGGCCCGAACCTGGACTGACGCAATCTAGGTGAAACTCTCTTAACCCCGAAATAACTTTCATGGGTCAACGAGGATACCGGTCTGTTTTTGGACAGTTATATTTCTGTCCGTGTCTGAGCTTTGTGTGTGGGAGAACATAGATCTTTACCAATAAAAGAAAAATCCGGTTAAAATGTAATCCGAACATTTCGTTTACTCATCTGAGGAATAAGTAAGTTGAAACGTGTTTGCAGTTAAAGAAAAAGCTGCTCGTACCTTTGATTTCCCCCTGCCGTCGACTTGCTTCTGTCCCGCTTTGAACTAGTTTGTTTTGACGCGTAATTTGGGGTTTTCTCGCTCAGAGCTTCTGCGCCCATGAAAGACGTGCGCGTCACCATTGAGGGACTTCTCGGCACAGAGAGACTGCTGCGGGACGTTTTTCTCCGGGGATGATCGTGCCATAACTTTGCCTCTATGCGCGGGACCCTCTAAGTTGCATCTCACATCTCAGCCTCAGCATCGCTCTCTGTGCCGAGGAGCTGCAGAGGGCAAAGCCTTCGCGGAGGAGAACCACGTGACTGTAGCACCAATGAGCCCCAATCTGAAAGCTCGGAGACTAGGAAGGAAAAAAAAATCCCCTCTGCGGTCAGAACCTTAGAGCGAGGCAGACTTTACTCACATTACACGGTCTAGTATGTGAATAGGAGACCATGTGCTATAGAAAGCAGGATAGGCGGGAACTATATCTAAAAATAGGCCATCTGCAAGCAATATTACAAAATCAGTGCAAGTTCTTACAGAGAGGAGAGCACCCAGATGATACCTGTTCCCACCTGCACCTACTCTCAAAACGACTGGGGCTTTATAGCAGCTCCGTTTAATGATTGCAAACACTGAAACCAGTTTGTTCTCACCTCTGCACCAAATATCATCCAGCTTCCAAGAAAATGGCTCAACCATGTAAGACTGAGCAAAGGAGAAAACAATGAATACTTAACACACATTAGGCAATCTCAAAGTCAAGTTAAAGTTTATTAGGGGTTGTTACTCTGTGTACGACAGCCTTGAAATCAAAAAGACACAGGAACAGAGAGCGTTGATATAACAAAGCACGGAGCTGGTTTTGGAAACGATATCAAAGTAACAGTATTACTTTCAGATCAGCATTTACCATTCAATTTAAAGAACAAGCATCTTCTTATTGAAATATGGAGTCTGAATATACAGAAGCAGCAAATCAGTTTTTGGATTGCGTGAATAAACTTAATGTGCATACACTTCTTTACAAAAAGAGAGAAAAAAAAATCCTCAGCGAGTCGGTTGTCTTCAAGATGCAATCTTATGAACTGCTACTGTGATGGTCCCGTGACTCCTCACCAGAATGTTCCTAAAGAACAAATAAAGATAAAAAAAATGTAGAAACTCTGAGCTGATAAACAAAAACTGTACTGACAAACAGGGATTAGTCAAAGGTGACAAAGTTCAGGAAATGCTCTGTTTTTCTCTATGACATGTTTTCACCTTTGACTGATAAATCTTTTTCAACCTGTCAGTCGTACACTGCTAATCTGATGATCAGTATGAGCAATCAATCAATGATTATTACTCAAAAAAATTTTTTTGTCATCATCATTACCACAAATTTCAGTAAACGAGGTAAACTAGCACAGAAAGAAAGCACCACTTCCTAGATTTCATCACAAAACCACAAATTTGTTCTTATCAAGTGGTTACAAATGATCAAACTCTAGAAATAATCAGAACAAAATAAATAACCACCTTTAAAAAGGAAACAGTTAAAAAACAATAACAACAAAAAACAGGCTCATCCATTGTCTCTATCCTATCACTTTAAAGTCTTAATTTTATTTTTAATAACTTCTCCTTTATGGTCACAAGTATTTTGAGAGCTGATGTTAATGGTACACCAGAAGGGGGCAGCAGAGCTGCAAAAATAAAGTCTTTTTGTCAAGCCTGTGATCAGTTAGAGAAATTAATCATTTGATTTTGGCCTGTTTTCAGATGTTTTTTGGAGGTACTGAAGATATGTTTAGCCTACTTTAGAGTTCAGAAATGTAGAATTATTGTAGAGACACTAACACTGCCCTCGATGTAATAAAGGCCTGAGTGTGTCATAAACTTAGGAGTAGATTTCTAGGAGACTTTCCCCCACTTGAGCTGTGAAAGTAAGACAAAGAGAAGTTAATGTTGAGTGGAAATTCCCCAGGTGAGACCTGGGTGGCGGTCTCAGTGTTTGTAATATGTTAACTCTGTGTTCTCTGTTGTGTAGAGGAATTTGGTGTAGCTTAGGTGAGGAGATTACTTTTATGACCGGCAGGAAGTCACGTACACAAATACACACACACACACACACACAGTGCTTTGACTGTTATGACGCACCCACACCTACATGCACAGTCACTCACGTGCACTCACATAGACACACAGGTACGCGGGCACACAGGCACTCACATGCTCGTGCATACACACACAGACACAGAGTTTGCAGCACACCATGGTGGTTTTATGATGGAGTCGCTTCTACAAAACTGTGTTTCACAGACAAAGGAGTGAAGATCTGCAGAGGGACACCGGCCTTGCACGTCCTCCCTTCTAGAAGATGCATGCTTAACTGAAGATGAATGAAGATGAATAAAGGTTTTGTGAAAATGACTATGAGTTCCGGTGCCGTCTCTGGATGCCCGAGGAATAAAAAGAACTGGGGTGAAACTGATTTCGTAACAGTACTCATCTCCCTGCATATTAATCAGTGCAATGCTTGAATTCACTGAGATGGAGAAAAAAAGGAGAGATGAAAGTCAGTCAAACAAAAACCAAAAAGACAAAAGTCGTGTCAGTGCTCACCCCGACTCGGACTCCAGGCATACGGTTGGAGTGTCTGTTGGGTCTTTTGTGAGAGCTGCAGCTTGTTTGGCCAAAACGGACACAACACCGCCATGTTCATCAGACAGGGACCCGCGGCCTGGAAATAAAAGACTTTTTTTTTAGAAGAAAAAAAAACACTCAAACCAGTGTTGATTAATTTCTCTTTAAGGTCATCGTGCATCTAACAAACTCGTGTTGTCTAGCTTCTAGCTGAGGAGCCAAACCAACATTTTTTGATTTTAACACATTTCTTTGTTGATAAGGAAAACCAGGCTACACCTGAAGGAACAAATCCACGGTTTTGGACAAGCACACTAACTTCACTGCGTTTCCAGGCCTACTCTTAGCAACAATCCAGAAAGTTTCTGCACCTGGTCAAGAAAACCCTGGAAAACACAATTTGCTGTTTCTGCACTTCAGTTTTTGTAAGATGAACAAAAATGAACATTTTACAGCATTATGTGGATAATTAGTTGGATTTGTCTGTAGATTTTGTTACGTTAGGACAGACAGTCTGTATGTAAGTTGAGTGGCTGCTACTTTACTACGCAGACATGAGAGTGCTGTGAATCTACTGAACTAAAATGTAGGAAGAAGTCAAATCAATACAGAAAGCTGTCAGAGAGTCAGACAGCAAAATTGTTTGGCCAGTAAGATTTTATTCATAATATTTTAATGAACTTCTTTTGAAGCATATACTTCAAATACACACAACTATCACACAGTGGACATTCCATCGCAGTGAAAAGTGAGCCTGTGAGTAGAGAGTCTACTTGTATTTCAATGATATGAAAGTCTGTTGGTCAAATGTAATAAAATCCGCAAATGCTGATAAAGCAGCACATAATCTGGTGTAAGTGATAACCCTTCCAGCTGAGTTATACCACTATCAATATGCTAATTATGTTTTTGAATGAAAGATACACAACACACAATTTGTTATTAAAGAGCAGCAATTTTTTGTATCAGAGAAAATCTAGTAAAACGTTTACATTTACAGTGGTCCCTCGCTATAACGCGGTTCACCTTTTGCAGCTTTGCTGTTTCGCAGATTTTTTTTGTGCAATTTTGCATGGTTTTTATTTTATTTATTTATTTTTACAGCGCGTTGTGTTCTGCGTCCTGATTGGCTGTAGACCATTGTCAATCAATCGTTCAGCTTGTCAAATTTACATAAATCTTCAATCGCTAGCAGTGTGACTCTGAAGTGCTGTACTGTATGTTTGTATGTTTTCTCCCCAACAAACACAACAATGTCAACGAAACGTTTTGCACCGTCAAGGGCGACCGCGGGTGCCTTTGGTTTCATTCTATAATACTGGAGATTATTTTTTATAATTATTATAGATGAAGTTGGCTACTTCGCGGATTTAACCTATCGCGTGTTATTTTTAGAACGTAACCCCCATGATAAACGAGGGACCACTGTACATTTGAAAAATACCATCTGTAACATTTATACCCATGTTTGGATGATTTTTACAGGAACTACATCAAAGTTAATCAAGGGATCACTAAAACATTTATTAATCCTTGATAGAGCAAGCATAGGAGCAGGCTGCTGACTCTCAGTCATGTAAAAAAAGAATGTTTTCACGGGACTCGGTGGAGCACACTGCAGCCATCTTGTTCATGATGTTTAACATTTAACACATTTACCATGAGACATCCACTCATGGGAAGATTGTGGCATTGTGTGTTAACACACACCTGAATCCTGCAGACCACCAAATTCCCAAAATTTCAGCTTTCATAATTAATTGTCTTTCATTCTCACTTGACTTATATGCAGAATGAAAATTAATTCTCCATCAACATAGTTAAAGTTTTTTAATTATTGTATTTTATTATTGTATTAGAATAATGTATTAGTAGTGGATGGTTTAAAAACAACTTAGAACTTATTATTCTAAAACTAATGATTACATTTGACTACAAATACAGTATGTACAATGCTAATACTCAGATCAGTATACAATATAGTTTTACTACAATTTTAAGTTGAGAAGCTTCTATTCTTTTTGAATATTTTTTCCCTTCATAATGATGTAAGTGCGTCTTTCTGTTTCATGCAGTGACAAACGTCACTAACCCATTATGATCAATGCTTTAGGTAGAAATTTTAGTATGGCCGTTGAGCTTCAACAATTAACAGATTGCAGGTAAAAAAAAAAAATCCCCACATTTCCAAAGAAATGCCCACAACCTTTTTATTATGAAGGAGCTTAACGTGGATTTTTTTAAATTAATACTTGTGTTTTTACTTTGTTTATTTGAATTATTCTTTTGCTCTTGAATCTGTTTTATATTGTCTTATGTATTACTTTAAATGCTTATTTGTAGACCAGTATTGATCAATAAGAACTTAATGTTTTCGTGAAAACAACACCACTCGGTACTCTCTCTCCCATCCAAAGCGTAATGACTTATGGCTAAATAACCCATAACTTTGAGCATCTGAGCAGTGACACCAGTGCACTTTGACAAGTAAAAGGCCAGTTAACGTGAACTAGTTTGGGGTTTCCTCACTTACAGCCCAGGTTGTGTCCTTGTTGATCCGTGCAGAGCACACCAACCACTGCTGGATTCTTCATGCTGCCACAAACAAACACACAGAAGGAGCGAAAGTCGCTTTAAAGGTCACAAAAACGTAAAACATATACTCAGTGCTAGAGTGGTTTTAACTTACGTATCATCGAGATGCTGTTCGAGGGTCGACTCCATTCTTATCAATCGGGAATAACTTAAATCGAAGTTTGCTCAATGAAGCTGTATTTTTGTTGTTGTCTGCTACCTCAACGTTTCCGGGTAGAGTCAGCTGACTGTCACATGAACTAAGGGTCCATATGAGGACCAAAATATGCCAAGCGCGGAAATATACAATAGTATTGTAGGACCAAGTGAGTCATGCGCATTGAAATAAAGCGTTTCGTTTTCGATTTAATGATGAATGATGCATCAAAATACAATCCCTCATTCATTCATTTATTGGACATTCAGGCATTAATAAAGTCAATAATTATTTGATAATTCAATCGAAAATAAAAGGACTGATCATAAATAAATATTTCTAAATGAACTATAAATCCATTAATTTAATAAATATTTAAAATAAAATGGCATTAAACTAACAAATAAAAACTTAATAAAAAAACATTTTTTAATGCCAAATTTAAAAACTATTTTTTCAAAACCCTTTTGAAAAAATGCAATTTTTAAAAGAGACATCACTAAATGGATTTAAAAAATCAATTACAAATGCAAATGTATTTCTGACATTTAAAATGATGATTCACACTCCCCAGTTTAAAATCTATTGCCTGCTTGCATTCGCCTTTTCTGTTTTCTATGGGGTTAACTTCCATATTATCTAATTCATAATATATTGGCCGTTCTTACGTTCATATAAAGCACAGAGTTTGTGACTAGATAGATCGATATTTGCTAATACACTTTTGTAACTTCCATATTTACACCCTAGAGAATTAATTGTGCAGGAAAATCCCCGTAGATCAGCAGTTTCTGAAAAACTCAGAACAGCTCACCTTTGTTCTCCATTCTGATACTCAGTTTGAATTTCAAAATGTCATCTCGACTATCTCAATGCCTAAATAAAGAGTCATCAAACTTGCATATTTAATGAAGTGGCCAGTGAGTGTATGTCACAGTTTTGTGTGCAATGAAGCCAGAATGCAGGACACAACACAGAGGAGTCAATAGAAAGCTGATAATAAGTCCAAAAGCACAAAGTACAAAGAATACAAGGAGACCTGAAGACAACAAAAGCACATGCACAGGGAACAAAACACCAACATGACAAAGATGAAAGTAATCAAGACAATTCAACAGACAGAAAATACGATTCAAAAACAGGAAATCAGAGAGAAATAAATCACACTAAAGCAGGAAACAATCCAAAAGCTACAAATAAACACAGAGACAGGAAAGCTCATATTAAAAATGAAGGGAACGCTGGAGAAGGGAACACTGGAGGACACAGAAAGATAAGATGAAGGGAATAACAGAGGCAAGCACAGAAGGAAGTTAACGCATGAGAAATAACTCAAACTAGGAACTGAAGCTAAATAAAGATCATGGATCCAAAACAAGCAGTTTGTTACCCATCTGAAAAGGCATCCAAAACACCATGAAAACTAAACAGTAGCCAGAACTAAAAAAATTAAAAAAAACAAAACAACAACTTTGCATAACATGAATAAACAAACAAACAAAAACCCAAATAGACTCAAATATAAAAAGGAAAAATTCAAAACCCAAACACTGAACAAAAAACAAACAGTGGACAAAACACAGGACCGTAACATTTACATCATGATGAGATTTCATATTCCCCACTCTGCGAAAAGTGTTTGATTCATGAGTATAATATTCAGTACAGTTTTCCGTGTCCCGAGGTCCTCATTCACTGAAGTAACTGTCTACACTAGATAGGTTATGTAATGAAACCTTGCTCCTCTATATTTCATCATTGATCTGTTACTCTCTTCATACCCACCTCCACTAGAAATTGATTTTGGTACTCAGAGGTGTATAAATATAAAATCAGATTAGTTTAGTTTTTCTTCTGAATATATTTATTGATTATTCACTTCCCAATGTATTCCTATGGAGCAGTCACTCGACACCCACAAATAAGCTGAGGTTGCCTAAAACAACTCCAATGTCGAAGGTGCTCCTCGGTACTGAGAAGCAAAATCACCCCTTCAAACACAATCTTCACCATCCATGTAACATAACAGAATGACTCAGCATAATAAATACAAGGACGGTAACAATGGCTTTTATTGCATGTAAAATATAGCAATAATACTTTGGGTTTAAAACAGAAATCTTGTTTCTTGTACCCTCTTGATGGCAGATTTTGTTAATGCAATTTCTTTAGAAGTTAGTGTGAGGCCTCTGGGCACACCTCCACATGATTTCTGCTGCCTGTCCCAGGATGGCTTGGCTTCAGTGCTCCTGCTGACAGGGCAAAAATGGGTGAATGTAATTATATGGCCACTGCATTGGAGGAATCCATCACCTGTGCAGCAGCAGGGTAATGTCCTGCTGAGTAACCCAAGGGGTGCTCTCCCCCTCCCTCCTTCCCTCTAATTTTTTTCTGTCTTTGGCTCTCGTCTTCTCTCGCTCATATTTCTCTTTTCGCAACTTAAATCACAGTCTGCCCGTTTTCTCTGACAACCAGCTGCTCATCACTGTCCAAGCAGTCACGTACTCACAGACGCATGTAAAAGTATAAGTCTGTGCATAAGGAACAATTTTCAGCCTGCTTTTTATGCCATACATGCATGCTCATGTATCACGTACACATCACATACACACAGTAACTCCTGCTATCTTCATGAGGACAGCCAATAAAATACTAAATCCATAAGCCCATTGCTGTAACCTTAGCCGTCACAGCAAAGCCAGTCACTCTAACCTTACTGAATTCTCAATGAAACCCTAAATCTAAGTCTTTTCCCTAATTTCAAATTAAAATTTGTCCTCCAAAGATAGTAGAACAGGCCTGCACACACACACACACACACACACACACACACACACACACAGGAAATCTTTAATCTTGTACAACCAGAGGTTGGTATAAATCCAGTTATTCGTGACCTATACATTAGAGCTGCAGTAAATCTGCAAATGAGCTGGATCTGAAATAGAGACCTGACTCAGAGTCGATGTATCACTGCGATCCTCACTACCATAATTCAGAGACATTAAGACTCATTATTCCTATTCTCGTATCACTTTAGTGGCACTGTAGCTTCGACGTCTCAGTGAGGAGTGGTGCGAGGTTTTAATCATTCATTTAAACCTCTTTAAAACACATAGCATCATGACACACACCATACAGCAGGGGTCGGCAACCCTAGGCACGCGTGCCACAGTTGGCACGCGAAAGGGTTAACTGATGGCACGAGTATTCTCATTGTGCTGACTTTTTACAATCAGTTACAATAACTCGTACTGCGTACTAGCTAGCATGACGGAGTTTCTATACAGCTGGGTGGGTGCTATGATGTTACTGATAGTGAACTTTATTTTATTCATAAGGTTAGTTAGTAGAGTTGCCAACTGTCCAGTAAAAAGACGAATCGTCCATATTCAGAGAAATTATTACGTGTTTCGTATTGAGCTGAGAAGGGATGCAGTTTGTCCCGGACTTCAGCTACAATGAAAAAGACACAAAGCTGGAGTTATTCTGTGTCTTTACGCTGCAGCTGCCTCTTCTCCTCTCATTCTCTGCCCCTCCCTCTCCTGTTGCTACTTCAATTATGAAACTGATCAATGATCAGCTGATCGGCTTTTCTCTCTTGTTTGTTTATCGCCCACTTTGTGCCAGAAAGAGGAAACCGCCGGATGTCGCGCTAAACAACAGCAGCACGTTTAAGCTTGATCAGCTGTTGTTAGAATGTATTTAATATTACTTTCTAGTATCAGCTGATGTTTGCTGGAGCCACAGCTGTAAAGCTGCTGGTCATGATGTCGGTTTGGTTATCTGGTGAGAGGGAAACATGAAGAGGAAACCAGGAGATGTCCTTACTGAATCATCAGGGCTGTGATGGAGAAACAGGTTTACCTTTTAGGTGACATGACTGAGTTGAAGGGAAGTTATGAACTGATTCTGAGAGACAAATAACACCAGGATCCTTTTTTTACTTAGCTGACAGCTGGTAACTGTGCAGGGGCGGGTTTAGCAAAGTTTTGCCAGGGGGGCAGGTAGGGCATTAACAGGGAGAGGGGGGCACAAAGAAATACTTTCTTATTCTCATTTAAAATGTCTGTTATTAAATAATTATCTGAATCTTACAACCAAAGTTTTTATCTGACGTAAAATATATAGAAATCATATATATACCAACAAGACTGTACATCACTGTCACAACAGCGTTTGTTTTCATTTAAAGGCTTAATGGCTTTAATACCTGGTGGGCCGGTCTCTAGTCAAAATGCCCGGGACGATTTTTGTCCCAGTCCAGCCCTGGGCACGACACGCAGTGAATTAATATGAGAAGGTGCATTAAAAAATAAATGGCCGCGTCAGCGGTGCACATCGCAAATTAGCTCTCATAGACACATTAGTTGTGCTGCTTCTTCATGACGGTATCTTAGCTAACAACCCCAACTTAGCCTACTGGTGAGAGGGTCGTTGTTAGCTTTCCATATTCCGACATTTCAAAAGCTTCAGGAGCTGTCCGCTCAGCACAGCATCAGCACCACGGAAATACACGGATACATCCGTAGGCTTGAGACACAAGGCGTTTTTGGGACTTTCAGGTGTATGGACCAATTTTTTTTTTCTGATCAAACCAGAAATCTTTAATGAGCAGCTGGATTTGTCTCACATTAACTGGCTGAGTTAATGCCAGTTAATGCAACATCGAAGCAGCTGGAATCCACAGCTGTGCGAGTTCATGGAGCTGCATTTTCACCTGCTGGACATCACTACCTGACAAGTTTAACTGTCTTCAGAACATTGCAGAGGCCTTATTGACAGTATTTGACTCTACATATCTGTGTGAGCGGATTTTCTCTCACATGAGTCCTCAGGCAGCCGTCTGAATGCTGGACACTCGGAGACCTGTGTCTCTGAGTGGGAGACCAGAGATCACATTTTCCCTGTATTAACAGACATGCCATATTGGCCCAGTTTATTGTTCTTATCATTGTTGTGAGGAGACCATAAATAGCATTTGCATTTTCTGTTGTACAGTTCATTTGCTGTCATGGATAAAAAGTCTTTTTTTGTTTCAAAATAGCTGATAACTATTCACTGATAGCTGCCAACATCTGCGAACAAATATAATTCTATAAAGTGGTTCTATATAGTGCGTAACTGTTCATGTAGAGCGTTATTAAATTTATTGCTAATGCAATCATATGGCACACTGACTTCTGAGGAAATTTTAAATGGCACTCGTCATCAGAAAGGTTGCCTACCCCTGCCATACAGTAATGTGATAAATAAGAAATATTGCGTTCTTGTTTCTGTTTTACCAGAAGACCAACCCACAAGTCAGTAATGTGGTAATGTCAGTAAACTCATTAGATGGCTTTGATTTTTATTTGTTTTGTCTTGATCACTTCTGATTGACAAATAGCTCAGGACTTGTGCCCTTTCTTCCACAGACATGTCAGATTTATTTTAGTTTGTCAACTCCTGAATTGGTTCTTTTGTTTTTGCTAGCTTGGTGGAAACTCTTACAGCTCCGGTCCAGAGACGATGTAGTCGAACCCTAAAGTGAGTCTTCGTAAGCCATCATCTGGATAGGTGAGATGACAGAGCTTCTGAGTGGACAGGCAGAAGGGGTGTAAGGGGGATTTTTCTGGCATGAGGAGGGAGGAAAGAAGAGAGGGAGGGGAGAGTGTTGGGTGGGGGGGTCACAGGTGGATAAAGAGAAGGAGAAAGGGAGGCTGCCTTCTCTAAGGAGTTGAGTAAACGTTGAGGAGTGGCTGAAGAGTCGGGGAACCAGCTTGACGTGCCACAGAGACAGTTCACAGTTGTTGTGTGGTGCTGGGGGTGCTGAGAGAGTCTAGTTCTCTTGTTGCTGTCATGGGTTTCAGGGAGGTGCTGCTGTCCTTCCTCCTGTTGTCTGTTGGGAGCTGGTGCAGAGGAGCTGTTATCACAGGGGTAAGATGGAAATTTCTAATGGAGCAACTCAATGTTAAGGTTTTTGATTTATCAGACTAAAGCAATATTTTAATCAACTCATCAATCTGTGTGTTGTCATATTGAAAGTGCATTTTACATTGTGTCTATCATAACTGTAACTGTTGCTTCAGTTCAGTGCCCCATTCCAAGTGGAATGGGGCACTAGTATATTCAAAATTTTTTTTAAAAAATCAAGAAAAATATTTAAAATGTCTGTTTCTATCATTATATTTTCATCATCACAAAATCCTTTTATATGTATATATATATATATATATATATATATATACACACACACATATATATATATATATATATATATATATATATATATATATATATATATATATATATATATATATATATATATATATATATATAAATTTTTAGTTTTATTTTAAATTATTTTAACTTACATTTTTGTGTGTGGATGAAAACTGAACACATCACTTCTCTGGATAATATTGTTAAATTTCATTACAAATGACTAATGACAGATCATATCCTCCCCCGCTTGAAGTTAACTGGAAAAATCAGAGGAAATTATCTCAGCCCCCTGAATGCTATTCATTTGTAAATGGGTTAGGGAGAGGACAGGGAATAAATCAAATGGATTTCACTCGCCAAACATGGGAGGGTATCTCTATTACAATAAGTAAAAGTTATATATATGAAAAGATAAACTCTATATCTATTACCATATATGAAGATGAAACTGATTTACTGGCAACAATAGAATTGATTTTATTACTTTTTGTCTAGACCTCTGCCACCTTGTCCTTCTATCTTTCCTGCAGGCTTGTGAGAGAGATGTGCAGTGTGGTTTTGGCCTTTGCTGTGCTGTCAGTCTATGGCTGAGGGGTCTGAGGATGTGTGTCCCAAGAGGTGTGGAAGGGGATGAGTGCCACCCCTTTAGCCACAAGGTGGGGATAAATGTGATGTCAGTTATAATAATCTTCCAGTGTTACACACACATACGCGCACATAGGCACACACACACGTTTATCCTTCTTTCCTGTTTTAAGAAATTCTGATTGCTGTCAAGCTGGCTGAAGCCTTAGAAAAGCTGCTGATAAGTGCAGGGGGTATTGATTCTACTCAGCAGATCTGAGCCATATATCTCTTTGATTATCTGGAACAGGCGACGATTACTTCTACTAACACCACATCCATCTCTGAAACTCAGACTGATTAAGAGAAGCTTTAGGGCCTGCAGTTCCAGTTGTCAGCTCATAAAGGATTTAAGCTGTCAGATTACCCCAAAGCTACATTCCCTTTCCCCTTTTTCACGCTTCCAGGTACCCTATCCAGGGAAAAGGCAACATCACACCTGCCCCTGTCTCCCCCACTTGGTGTGCACCAGGTATGCTGACAGCAAGTACAGGTGTACTGAGGACTTCAAAAACATGGACTTTTAACGGACGAGAGAACACCCAGAATGATGCAAGCACAACAGCAAACAGAGTGGAAATCTGAACGGCCTGCGGATCAAAATCTTCTTCAGTGACTTTATTCTTCATTTGTGTACTCTATGCACTAAAATGTATAGGTTCTACTGATGCACACAACAAGCACATAAAAAGAAACAGGGAAGTGTAACCAACAAGATCTACAATAAACATGAGACAGCTTTAATTTAACAAGCCAAATGTTACCCCGAGAGTTATTTGTGAACCTTTAGCACATCTGCTGTTTCTTTCATGCTCATTTTATATTAATTTATCATGAGACGTGTTCGAGTATTACTGTCAATAAACATATACATAAAGTTGTGTTTTATAGAGGGCTCAGTTAATATTGTTGCATAAAACATTATGTTCAGTATGGAATGGAAATGTCAACTGGTTTTAATCACGGTGTGATAACGGTCATAAACAGAATCTTAGTGCAAATACTTTCACACGCAAACTGACCTTGTATAATATATTTGATTAGTGCATACGTGAGTCAAGGTGAAATTCCCTCATGTTAAATCGTTAGTAGTTCTTTGTTTCTTCTGTCTTAAATTGAAATGTACCGTGTCCAGTGTGAAATCATGACCTGACACGTGGACTTCAAAAGCTTTAACTAATAAAAAATTAATAACAGGAAAACATTAAGGGAAAAAGTAGTATAGATCACCAGAGATGTTATGAACTGGGAGTATTACCCTGCAGCTGTGAGGTACTTGTGCTGTCCTTTACTTACTCTACTTGGTCTTTATATTTATACTCCACTGCATCTGTGTAAAATATTGTCCTTTGTACTTATATTTATTTGACATCTGCAGTAACTACTTACTTTTTAGGTCGAGTTACCACATAGAAAACATTTAGAATGCTCATCAAATACAGCTCACCGTTACAGTATATAAAGAGCTGCAGCCTTAGCTACAGCATAAAACACCACTTATACATAAATGCACAGCAAATAATAATAAACCAGAATAAATTCAAAGACTAGCCACTTACATCATTTGTTTAATGTAGGATTACATTTTGCTAACTGTAATTGAGTATGTTTTGATTGGAGTACTATAATTGCTACTTCTATTGGGTGTGAATACTTTATGCTACCAATTTGTTAAATGTTACTGCAGCGTAGTACAGAAAAACAGCTATTGTTTTTCAGTGAACTTATGAAAATTGAGAAAAAGTGTTTGTCTAAATCTTAAACCTAACCCTAATTTCAGTTTATTAAGTCAAAACTTTGAGATAATAATGAGAAATTTTGACTTATGGATGGCAAAATAAGCAAATAAATACAGTGGTGGAAACAAGTTTCTGTAATTTACGGCTCACACTTTCACATGATTACATCTTTGCTTGTCCTACCTTTGTTTTATTGTTATCAGATAAACCTTTCCAAGTAATTCAAGCTCACATCTTTGGAAACCTTGAGGAAAGTTTGCATACTGGTATTAAGTAGAAGGTCTGGACATCATATCTCCTGAACTGCACACCAACACATTGGTGTACCTGTTTAGCACTTACAGTGTATTTAAATGATGTGACGAATAATAAAGTCAATCCTTTGGAAGTTAGTTGTCATTTTCAGTAGATACCCTGTAAATACAAGTTTGACTTTTAGAGTTGCAACTTTTAAGTTCATACAAAACATTTTTTTTACAATCTTCCTGAACACTTTCAGTGTTCACAAGCTTAATGGGATATTTGTCCCCAGATAAGAGTCTGTTTTCTAAATCATATGCTTCTTATCACCATCTTTCATATCAGCTTATAGGAAAGGGCATTTCGGAAAAACAACCTTGATTAGTTGTATATAAGGGCTGGCCTCAGCAACTGGACGTTCACTCATCTGAGTCTACCTGTAGAGACAGCAACATGATGAAGTGGCTGGTCGTTTTGGCTGCCCTCGTGGCTTTCGCTGAATGTCTCCATAAGTAAGTCTGACTTGATTGGTTGTTTCTTTATTTGTTTTATGTATTTGACATTAAATACATAAAAAATTGTGAAACTCTCCGTGTTCCTATGAGGAGATCTAAAGGTCCTCCTGCTCACCTGAATATCGCACAGACATTTCTCCAGCTGTAAAGTTCAGGCCTGCCTTGCTCATTGCATGACTTTCTGCTCACATTGCTACATGTAGGATGCCCCTGATTAAGGGAAAATCTGCCAGGCAAACCCTCAAAGAGAAAGGGTTGTGGGAGGAGTACAGGAAGAGTCACCCATACAACCCAGCAGCCAAGTTCTACAGCAGTGGCACCGAGTCCATGACCAATGACGCTGACGTAAGCCCAGATTAGTAAAAAGCTTTAGATTTTGTTCATGTCGTTGAAAACATACCTTGCTTTACTTTTTCAAAATTGTCTTTTTAAATCTGCATCTGTGTACTTGTTCCTTCTTTATCTGTCCCTCTAGTTGTCCTACTATGGTACGATCTCCATTGGAACCCCTCCTCAGTCCTTCTCTGTCATTTTTGACACTGGCTCCTCCAACTTGTGGGTCCCTTCAGTGTATTGCAACAGTTCAGCCTGTGGTGAGTGCCACTATGATGACTGCCGAAGCTCAGACAACATGGTACAACCTGGCCAGTATGGTTGGAACATACAGAAATGTGTACTTCTGTTATTAGATACTGTTCAAAAATATCCCTTTTTCATTTTAGGCTCTTTTTCATTCATGAATTTTATCCATAATGTAACTTTTTTCCAGCAGAAAATATGCTCTTAACTCGTGAGGCGAAATCAATATACAAGCCTAGATGAACTTGACCGCTAGCAACACTGGAATCCTTCGAGCATTAGTAGAAGTCATTTAGCAATAATAACAGAGCAGCACAGTTTGATTATCACAGTGACTTGAGATTTCTGCAGTATTTGCACTTGCAACTCTGATTCTCCACATAATGAATTGGTTTACTTTGGTAGCACATTCTTTCTAGCTTGTTCTAGTTGTAACTTTACCAGCAGAACAACACTCATTGCCATCACTGAAATGCTAGACATCCAAGTTGTATAAAATTGCAAAACTTAAAAATGCATTCCTCTGCAGAGAACCACAATCAATTCAACCCATCACAGTCATCCACCTTCCAGTGGGGTGACCAGTCTCTGTCCATCCAGTACGGGACTGGCAGCATGACTGGGTTACTGGGCAGCGACACTGTTGAGGTAACCAAAACCCGTGGAACAAAAAACTTAGTCTATTTAGACTTCAGATGGGCATCTCTTTGTGGTTTGCTGAACTGTGAGTGACAGCTGTTTTGCATGTCCAGGTGGGCGGCATCTCTGTGGCCAAGCAGGTGTTTGGATTGAGTGAGACAGAGGCTTCTTTCATGACTTACATGCAGGCTGATGGGATCTTAGGACTGGCCTTCCAGAGCATCGCCTCTGACAATGTTGTACCAGTTTTTAACAACATGATCACTCAGGGGCTGGTGTCAGAGCCCATTTTCTCAGTCTACCTGAGCGGGTACTGAAATGAAATGGAATTCAGTTGGCTGGAAAATCTTTATTGGGTTTTTCTTTTTGAGTATATTTTGTGAATTTATGATATGATTCTCTCTCTCTCTCTCTCTCTGTGTGTGTGTGTGTGTGTGTGTGTGTGTGTGTGTGTGTGTAATATCTTAGCAATAGTGAACAGGGCAGCGAGGTGGTCTTTGGTGGTACTGACAGCACCCACTACACTGGAACAATCACCTGGATCCCCCTGTCTTCTGCCACCTACTGGCAGATCAACATGGACAGGTGCCAATAAGTCATCCAAAAGCTGTTTTCTTCATAGCCAACATCTTTGCTTACAGCTTCATATCAGACACAAAAAATCACAAGGTTATAAAACTTCTTGGCTTGACTGTAATTCAACTTTCCACTTCACAGTGTTACCATCAACGGGCAGACTGTAGCCTGCTCTGGCGGGTGCCAGGCCATCATCGACACTGGCACCTCCCAGATTGTTGGTCCAACCACTGACATCAACAATCTGAATAGCTGGGTTGGAGCCTCAACCGACCAGTCAGGAGATGTGAGTCATACCATCGTGACACAAATTTTCCCCTTTTTCTGAACCCAGAGTAAACAGACATTTAAGACCCTGACGTCAGAACTTTGAAATAAAAATAATTAAGTGGGATTCGGATAGCTGCTTCAGTTGGAAAACTGTAAAATACCAATAAACAGATTTTCTTCTGCCTCATGGCCTCTGACTTTGTTCTGCTGACAGGCTATAGTGAACTGCCAGAACATCCCGAGCATGCCCGATGTCACCTTCACTCTCAATGGAAACGCCTTCACAGTCCCTGCATCTGCCTATGTTTCTCAGGTCAGTAAGACCATCCTGCCAACCACAGCACCAAATAATACAATACAATAATGAAGATTTGAAGAAATATATCTTTTCTTTCTCCCCTGTCCACAGAGCTCCTCTGGTTGTATGACTGGCTTTGGTCAGGGTGGCACCATGCAGCTCTGGATCTTGGGAGATGTTTTCATCCGGGAATACTATGCCGTCTTTAATGCCCAGTCCCAGAACATTGGTCTGGCCAAGTCAGCTTAATGACATCAGTAATCTCATAAATACTCCAAGCATGTATTTTAATGGAATGGGAGAGTTTATGCAAACAGGAGTTTGTGGAAAACGTGCATGTGAACATGTTGTAGCTGCCTTTACATTAAACAGATTATAGCAACGCATAGCATTTCTCTGTGTGTGTGTATCTGTGTCGACTGGACTTGCATGGCTATCTACTATTATCGCACATCAGTAGAATAAAGTGTTTCTGTGTTGTGCTGAAATGTCACAGGAACAAGAATCAGTCCAGTGTGTTCTTTTATACACTCGACCTTTTACAAAGGATCTGAAAGTTTTCACTTTTTTATGGTAAGGACAACAGGCTAAGAAAAAAATGACCCAACTGCTCTCAGAAGAAAAAAGGGCAGGTTGCCACTGACATCGAAGAAGCTGATAAGGACAAACATTGATAGAACAGATGATAACCTGATGACATGATTTCACAACTCTGCTGCTATCTCAACCTGTGAACATGAGAATGGGGAAGTCTCAAACACAGACAAAGCACACATTTACTGCAGAGACAGAGTTAACTGTTTTAATTTCATTTCTTATGCTGTCAACATTTCTCCATTAATAGCTCATTATTATAAACATCATCAGATTTCAGATTTTACAGTCCATTCAAGGTTTGGGATACAAAATAATCAAAACAAAGTAGAAGTGATCAGTCTCTGCTTGATCATTAAACATCTTTTAGTATTTAAGCAGTTAACTGACATATACATAAAAACTTTCCAACAAAACACTGACAAAAGAATTAAAGTGGATCAGACATTAAAATCTGTAACTCAAATTCACGGTTGGATTGCCAGTATGGAGTATTCCACCATCCCAGCATGCTCTTCGTCGGCAGCTCCTGTTGGTGCGTTGTGCATCCTCACATTTGCATACACTTCTTCGGGCTTCTGCAGAGCCCTGAAGTCCACCATTGTGTAAACTACGCTGCTCGTTTCCTAGTAGAGACACATTTTGCCAAGAGACAGTATTTTAGAGGAAGTTTAAAGTATAAACATGTCTCCAATTTAACATGATAGTGAGTCACAGCGACTGCTTGTTCCCTGTTTAGCACGTACCGAAGCTTCTTGGTTCAGTGAGTCACGGTGAGTTTGTCCATATTTGTCTACAAAGAAAAACAACAGAACTTCACATCATTTACCCATTCTATAAGAGGAAAAAAAAGAATATATTTTATCATAAACTTTGGCAGACAGTCTGAGCTCTGCGACAGCAGTTTTCAGGGAACTGCTTACCTAGCAGTTTGGATTTTCTCCTGACTCTGCAGCAAACAACACCAATCACTGAACTGATGAACATCATCACTGTAATTGCCACAATGACAGCCAGCGGCAAACTAAAACTCCAGGAGACTCTGAAGAGGAGCAGAGCACAAAAATGAAAAAACTATTCATGTTTCAGACACAGGAACAATTTGACCAGTGAGCAACAACAAAAACGAGCAATGTGCAGAGTGACCACCTGTTGCTGTCACCGTGGTCCTCTGCTAAAGCAGGTCTAGTGGACTCTGGGAGTGCTGTGGATGTGCCGGGGGCTTTGGTGGTCCCTGTGATTGGAGGCTGTGAATGGCTGAAGTGATCTGAAACTTCTGCAAATTTCAGATATAACAAAGTCAAATAAAAATCATGCTTAAATACAGCTAATAAACAATGACAGTAACAACTGTTGCATGAAATGCATTTAGAGCATCCTGTCAAAAGTTTTATAAGAATACTCACCAGACACTTCTACATAATAGTCCCTGTAGATGTGATTTGGGGCTCCCAGCACGACACACCTGTAAAAGCCTCCATCTACAAATTGCACATTTGCTATTCTAAATTCAATCCAGCCATCATTTTCTATTTTGGTCACTCTTCCTTTCAAAAGTTCACAGGTATATCCTGAACTGTCCATCAGCCTGTAGCAGCCTCCCGGATACAGTTTACAGCAAGCCTTGTTGTAACTGTTGTAAAATGAAGGAAAGGAGAGTCTCAGGAAAATGTGCTCGAACTCTTTAATCCTCTCCTGGCCTTTTAGATGACAGATATCTGGAAAACAAACAGCTGTCAATACAACTTCTCAAATACTGGAAAAAGTGGAATAGCCTTTTTTTTCATACCTATTAAAAGAATAAAAACAATGGAAAACTTCATCTTCATTGTGATGCTCGCTAATTCTCAGCACTTTGGGACAGTTTTAGTTTTGAATTCTTGCTGCAGGATTGAAGGCTCCTCCTAAAGAGGAAAGAAGAGGAAGTTGTCAAAGACGTGCTCCTCACGAGGCTTTGGGAACTGTTGCTGGACACGTCTGTGGCACAACAGTTCTGTGGCTGATTCTTTTTTGGACTGTGTTATGTGTCTGCATATTGGAAATGGACACAAATGGAAATGGACAATGGAGAGTCAATATCACTGGAAAAGAAATATGAAAATGCTTTCACCTCATATCCAACAGCGAACATTTGTCTCATAGTTTTGCATTTACACAAGAATGTGATCGCTTTAGCAGCTCATTAAGTTGCATGACTAAAATCTTGCAAAACACAAAATGTACTATTGCTTTTTTATATGGTTACAATAATAAAATAAAACCAACTACATGAAACATATGCTGGTAGCTTTATTTTATTTTACTGCACAGACAAAGACACAAGGAGATTAACCGAACTAGTTCACTTCTGATGCAACATTTGTGTTTATTACATCGTGTGTGTGTGTGTGTGTGTGTGTGTGTGTGTGTGTGTGTGTGTGTGTGTGTGTGTGTGTGTGTGTGTGTGTGTGTGTGTGTGTGAGTGATTCAGCCTCCAATACTATTAAAAGATTTTACCATATACTGTGATTTCCATTAACAAGTTATACTGTCATAAACTACAACTATGCCTGCCAGTGACTTTGTGAGGTCATTAGACTTACTTAGAGCTTTTTATTCTCATTGTGCATTTTCTTGGGTAGCTGGACCACAAAGGTAAAGTAAGAAGAAGAGAAACCAATATACAACAAAGGCGGAAAATAAATAAATAAATAAATAATTAAATAAATAAATATAATAAAATAAAAAACAGTGTATATGTATACATATGTGAGTGGAACTATATACATGGTGTATGTGTAGGAAACATTGAAACAGACTGGGACCAAATTAATTGCACATGAGCCAAAAATATTGCACATTAAAACAAATATTTACCAAAGCTGGAAAACAGAGTATTGAGAAAACATATTTCTGCTGAGACATTTGGATGGTACAGTCAAAATTTAAGGATACTTGCTTAAGTTTAAACCAAGCATTTACTTTGAATGTGGCGTGGTTGTTGGTTTTGGTTTCAGTATTTCAGAAAGCACTGATCCACTGGCATTTCCCACACAGTCATCTGTAAGAGAAAATATCCAGTAAACGGAGGTTCTTCAGAAGAAAATGTGTTGCTGATATCAAAGGTCAGAGGAAGAAGGCCAGACTGCTTCAAGGTGAAAAGAAAGCAACAGTAACTCCAAGAAGGAAACCACATCGGATGCAACTTCTGTTAACTGAAGTATATATATACATATATTATTCCCCGCTCGCCCCTGCGGGCGGTCAATCCTTCAAGCTCGGGTCCTTTACCAGAGGCCTGGGAGCTTGAGGGGATCTTAGCTGTTCCTAGGACTGCGCTCTTCTGGACAGAGATCTCTGATGTTGTTCCCAGGATCTGCTGGAGCCACTAGCCTAGCTTGGGAGTCACTGCAAATGACTCCCAAGCTATATATACATATGTATGTGTATATACACATACATATACATATATATATATATACACATATCAGTTGGTGGCATGCAGTCTGACTTCATCACATTTTAGTACCTGCTCAGATCTCTTCGAAGCCCGGCCAAGCAGGCACCATTTAGTACCAAGTACCAGGTACTGTGACATAATGGAAAACCCTGAAAACTGTGGCAAACTGTGGCGAGTCGATCTGATTAATTACTAATGTAAAAGGGGCTTTTTGAGACAGTGGTCTTGGTGCAGTTACAAATGAATTTCAGAGCAGTTCATTTATGGTATAGATTAACCATGACAGAGACACACAACCATTAACCTCTTTATGAATTAGAAAAAAGAGATGCTAAATCTTGTCATATTATGATTCTTTTTCAAATGCATTAGATTAGTGCTATCACTACAGGGGACAATGCTGCAGCCTTATTTGGTCTTGAGCTGCACGTTTACAAGGAAAGAGGATGATGCTTTTCCTTCTTTTACTTTAAACAAAACATCTCAGTTCAGTTCTATTCTCTGACACACTGTGGACATTTTCAGATTTGGTAGAAACTCTATCAAGATTTTATTCACAGCAAAAAAAAGTGTACAGTATCTATTTCATCTACTGGCATCCATAAGCTCCTCATACAATGTACAAATTTTCACATTTACTATTTGACAAAAAAAGGAAAAAATATTAAGGAAGTTATTTATTTTGCTTTGGAAAAAATTTTTTTAATGATTGAATGTTATGTCTGATTAATTTCTGAATTCTCAGACTGGTCCGGTGTGCAGGCCAAAATATGGGTATAAAAAGATGAATTCAGTTCCATGGCTTTGACTTTTAGTTTTTAACAAGTTTTTGCCAGATTTAAAAACAATATTTGTGCTTTCCTGTTATTAATGACTGCTGGTCTAATAAATGTTTTAAGCATTGTATCAGTATGATTTGTATTCATTCTAATACACAAAACTATTTATACAATTTTTTGCACAATTTGTTGGTTTAATAAATTAATCTTGGAACACTCCTGTGAGTAAAGCTGGCATACAAACATGAAATCACTTTAAATACAAGAAAAGGATCTTTTATAAAACCCACTGAGCCTGGACATAAACCCAAAGCTACATGAGAGTTTCTTAAAAACAGGTATATGAGATGAATAAACTCCTAGAGAGAAAAAATGAAACAAAGTTTGATTTACCAAATCTGTTATGAACTAAACAATAGTAGTAAAGCACTCCCGGATCTCTCGAGTGATCACTGAACAAGCTTTTCTTCTTTTCGTCGTGGAAACATTCACGTGATCTTTTGTTTTGTTTTGTTTTTGCATTTGTTTTGCTGTAGTCTGATGTGACTATGTGTTTCACATTCATTCACATTGCTTTTTCTGTAATCGGGTGTCATTACACTAACTACAGTACTAGTGATGCTGTGATAAAACCCTGTGAATATGTCGAATCTGTCCGGCCAATTGCTTCGCCAAAACACAGATCACACAAAGCCCCATTCAACAGCTCATTTGGAAATACTGACATCTGCTGGTCATTCACTCTACAACAGCCCTGCTGTGATATATCAGTGAGTATGTGAACGTTAATCATGTATCAATTGCAGAATACCCGTATGAGTATGAGGTCCAGTGTGTGTGTGTGTGTGTGTGTGTGTGTGTGTGTGTGTGTGTGTGTGTGTGTGTGTGTGTTTATGAAACAACCCATCCACTCTACGATTGTTTTGCGAAGATGTCACATGCTCACAAAATGCTGATAATTTTAACATTTTTAGTGGCTCCATAATGTGCTTGCATTCTCCTCGGAATCACCTCAGACCCAGATCACATAAAACACTGCCTGGAATTCTGTAATGTGTTTTCAAAAGCTTGAATGACATAACGAGGGAGTAACGTTGTTTAAGAGAAAGGGGGCTTCGGTTGTACTTGGTTAAATGACATTCTGAAGAACGACAAAGGCCTTGACACAGACGTAACTTCCCTACTAACTAAACAATTTAGAACGAAAGAAGCCCCCTGCGTACTCACATTATGATGAGTGTAGAATGGATGTTTTCACAGCAGGTATGGACAAGCATATGATCACAGCTACCAACATTTTCCCAGTATTACTATTTGTGTCACTTAAAGCACATTATGTCAGTTTGTTTAAGAAGCAGGGTTGCAGCCATTTCATTATGATGTCACTCTCAAAGATCACAGAGCAGATCACATAGCATTTGTAGAATCAAGAGATCTGGTACAAAGACGTGCATGTGGTGTCTTATTGCACCCCAAAATGATATGTGGCGGGATCTTTTAGTGGTTTTTGTACAGCGGATCAGTTAATTTGTGCGTGCATACCACCCCAAATGTACCTTGCATTCAAGAAAGACCTCAACTGTTACTGGAACATATGGCTCAGCTAAAATGCAGGTCCAGGTTTACAGGCCAGCTGTATTTCTGCTACGTGCACATGGAATTGACACTTCATTGCATATACATTTGCCTCCCGTTCCTTTTGTTGTTTTAGGTTAATACTTTAAAAGGCGATTTAAAAAAAATTAAATAACGTGAGAGTTATGTCAGGTGGAATTGTATGTGTGTGAAAGCTGTACATTTCTCCTCAAATCAATGTTTTGATTCAGTGTGTCAACCTGTGTGGTACTTTAAATTACACAAATGAAGGTTTAGAGTGCTGCAGTCTAGTAGGTATTGACTCAAGCAAGATTTAAAAAGCATTACAAGTTGATCATGACCCTAATTCAGAAAGCATTAATTTTTTCCTGCAAAAGAACACAACCTCCAGGCTTTTTCAGCATTGTCAGTTTGTGCAAAGAATCATTTTCCACTACATGTACAACAGGTGAAAAACAAATTAAAATAAACACATTAAACCTCCCAAGTGTTTTTTGTTTAATTGCTATTATTTTTCATTTCCTAAAGATTAATTGAAAGGTCCATGGAGTTTGGAGGGTGAGGACCCAGGAAACCGCAACAAGGAGGAGAGGGACAGAAAATGGCAAGTCGCAAAGGAGGCCTTGGAGACCATGATGAAAATGTCCACCTCACTCAGGCTTTTTGCTTTAGACTTTCCATTCTGGACCAATCTATGTGCAGAAATGTGCCTAAAACCCTGAAAACTGTTAAACTTACCACAGATATTCACTTAGTGTCTATAATAACAACATTTAATAGTTTCATGAATTGTGTTCATCTCATACCCAAACCACCTTTATCAAATTCTACTCTAAATTCTGCTCTAATACAATACCAGTACTCATGACCAGAGTGCACAAATGCAACATTGTTTTTTCATACTTGACAACACAATAAAACACAAGAAAAATCAGAATATGTTTGAGATTAGGATTTTTATTTGATGGTAAATCAATTTTCTTAAAATTTCATTTTGTTTTACTTTGATGCTATAATGGATGATTTTAAAATTCAGTTAAATCTAAGATTATATAGCATCGCAGCAAAACAAGAGTCTCCTCAAGGTGCTTTATAATGTAAGGTGAAAACCCTACAGTATTAGCAGGAAAATACCCAACAATCAAAAGATCCCCTTTGAGCAAGCACTAGGCGACAGTGGGGAGAAAAAACTCCCTTTTAACAGGAAGAAACCTCCAGCAGAACCAGGCTCAAGAGGGGGCGGCCATCTGCTGCGACCGGTTGGGGGTGATGGAGAGACAATATAGGGAGACAAGATGAAATATACTTCTGTTGGCCAATTACATTGTTTTTGAATAAATTATTAAATGCTTCGAGATCTTTAAAGAAGCATTGTAGTGTGTGTGTGTGTGTGTGGGTGGGGGGGGGGGTGCAGCTGGTCTTTTAGTCATCGCTGCTGCCCCTACAGCAGCTCCTAAACGGCTTCATTAAAGCTTTTCCCACTGCTCGAAAGAACCTTGTAATTTTAGACTTCAGTGGGGGATTGAGTACAACCTCAATAATCATGTCCAGGAGATCCAGAAAAAGTTCATCAAAAGTGTAATCATCTGGTGTAAGAGCCGAATGTACAAACTGATCTGCAGAGTCAAGCTCCTTTATAAGGGCCTTACTCATTTTCTTTAGCATCCGCCGTTTGTTATTTTTAAGAGCACTCAGATATCCTGGGATTCTGACCTTATCTAGAAGCAGATCTGTAAGACGCCTGGTGATCGCTTCGTAATTTTCTATATTCAGATAGTTTGTGTCGAAAAGACATTTCTCCAGGAGCTCATCTAACAGACAGTTACTGAAGTCTCTGACAATTTTCTCAGACTCCTCCTGTAAGTTTTCAGAGGTTGATGGCTGACTTTGAGCTTCTGTAAGCCCAGCTTCAGTGATTGGTTCAGGCTCAGGGCTGTTTTCTGGGGGTGGGCCCTGCTCTAGTACACTCACGCAGGAGACTGTTTCATTTTTGGGAGGACAATCTGGACGTGACTCTGGTTCAGACAGTCTGTCATTTTCTTTTTGCTCTGTTGGAGTCAGTGCTCTTAAAATCACATCCTGGATGTCTCCCACGGCACCAGAAATCTTGTCACTTTGAACAGTTTGATCCAAAGCAACCTCAATAATCATGTCCAGGAGATCCAGAAAAAGTTCATCAAAAGTGTAATCATCTGGTGTAAGAGCCGAATGTACAAACTGATCTGCAGAGTCAAGCTCCTTTATAAGGGCCTTACTCATTTTCTTTAGCATCTGCCGTTTGTTATTTTTAAGAGCACTCAGATATCCTGGGATTCTGACCTTATCTAGAAGCAGATCTGTAAGACGGCTGGTGATCGCTTCGTAATTTTCTATATTCAGACAGTTTGTGTCGAAAAGACATTTCTCCAGGAGCTCATCTAACAGACAGTTACTGAAGTCTCTGACAATTTTCTCAGACTCCTCCTGTAAGTTTTCAGAGGTTGATGGCTGACTTTGAGCTTCTGTAAGCCCAGCTTCAGTGATTGGTTCAGGCTCAGGGCTGTTTTCTGGGGGTGGGCCCTGCTCTAGTACACTCACGCAGGAGACTGTTTCATTTTTGGGAGGACAATCTGGACGTGACTCTGGTTCAGACAGTCTGTCATTTTCTTTTTGCTCTGTTGGAGTCAGTGCTCTTAAAATCACATCCTGGATGTCTCCCACGGCACCAGAAATCTTGTCACTTTGAACAGTTTGATCCAAAGCATCATTCTCTAACCACAGAAGAGTGTTTTGCAAAAACTTTTGCACTGAGTCTTCTACAGTCACATAGAGGACCTCGGGCGAAAAGGGTAACTCATCTGTTGGCTCTGCAGACCTAGAGATGACAGAGTCTGAAAGACATTTTCCTGATAGCATCACAGGGAGTACATATCTTTCAGTTGACTGGAGATGGTCATACACTTTATCTGTCAACTCCCTGGAAAACATCTCAATTTCCTTTATCTTTTCCAGGGGGTTCCAGATACGGTTCAAATGTTCTGGCCCGTTTAATTTATTAAACATTTGTTCAAGAACAGGTTTGATGGTGTTATAATCAACTGGGGAAGAACTCTTAAACATGCTATCCATCACTGGTGTGTTTACATAGCTACAAAAAGAACTGTAGCTGTCCATACAATCTGCTCTCTGATCATCAAGAGACTTGACCGGTTCGTGGAGACAGATGAAGAACCTTTTGTTTTTCTTCACCAGGTGTTTTATCTCTCTGATCATTTTGTAAAACTGCTTTTTGGCAAAAGCGCAGAAGTGGTCTTTGTGCAGCTTTTGGTCATTGCTTTTTCTGGATGGGATGCATGACGTGAAAAAGTTTTTCACCTTTTGGATATTTAACTGCACATTAAAAGCAGATTCGCGTGAGTCACATTTCTCACTAGATGTGACATCTTCACCATCAAAAGACTGCAGATTATCAATTATTGTGATTACAATGTCAGCTGCAGCTATTTGTGCTGGCGTGCTGGGACGCTGGAGACTTTCAGCTGTCTCAGCATCTGTGCACTTCTCTATCTCTGTGTCATCTTCGGCATTCGAATACTTCAGAGTGTCAAGTATTGCACTGACAACATCAGCCACGATCACTTCACCTGTGGTGCTGGAACGACTTTCCGCCATCTCTCCAGTTTCACTTTCTTTTATCTCTACAGGCGTCATGTCATTTTCATCCTTATTGTCCTCTGTGATTCCTGTGTCTGTGCTCCATTTGGTGAGAGCGCTGCTCACCTCCTCAACAACCATTGCCTTCTCAGAGATCTTTGATTCAGTACTCTCTGAATTAGACGGGCTAGGGGAACTAGCTGCGCCGCCCTTTGACATGCACTGGCTGCTTAGCTTAGCTGCACATTTTTCCAAACACGAGGCTGCGTGAGAGACCATGCGTCGAAGGTTTTTTGTGGTTGTCATTTTTCCACTGACATAAACGGCAGGATCTGACCGTAAATCCGGGTTGTTCAAGAGTAGAGTCACAGCTGAGTCGACCTTTTCTGAGATCTCCAATTCAATCAGTTTTGTCAGCTTCTTACTGGACTGACAGTTTTCATGGGGGATGTTAAGAGCGATGCCAATGCTGGTTGAAAGAGAGTCTCCCAGCGACGGAGCTATTTTTGCCACAGGTATGCTGATACCTGTTTGGGACAATTCGTCTGTCATTAACTCCTGAAGTGTGGGAAGTGCAGATTTCAGGATGCCGCTAGAAACTATCTGAATGATTTCGATTATCATATCAGCCAGTAATGCTTGGAGATCAGAGTCCCAGATTCCCTGTTCAATCATTCCCCATTGTACCTGGGAGAACTGATCGAAACACTTGGTTATAGCTGGTAAAATATGCTCGGGAATAATGGGGATAGAGCCTGTAGTCTGAAATTCAGCCATTGTGGACGTTTCTGTTTCAGTAAAATTATTTGAAGGACTTTGAAAATCTAAGATTCTAGAGTGCGAAGATCGCGGTCTGTACATCTCATTTACTTAACGCTAAGTAGATTGTGAGTCCTGGCGGGTTCTATATATAGGCTCAGTTGACTGTAACGTCACGGGCACGTCAAAGCGTTCGCTTACGTCACAGTCAGGCGATCAAAGCGTTCGCTACTTCACGTCACGCACGCATGCGGTTACTTTATATATGGGTGTTGTGCATTTTAAGAGAGTAAATAACGAGGCTAAATGTCCTTTCGCTTCCAGATACTGTATTTTACACCAACACGATGTGTATGTAAGAATTTATTAGCGGTTTAAGTCGGGAAGCCTGTGCGTGGGAGTTCAAAACACAGACAGTGCGCATGCGTGTGACGTGAAGTAGCGAACGCTTTGATCGCCTGACTGTGACGTAAGCGAACGCTTTGACGTGCCCGTGACGTTACAGTCAACTGAGCCTATATATAGAACCCGCCAGGACTCACAATCTACTTAGCGTTAAGTAAATGAGATGTACAGACCGCGATCTTCGCACTCTAGAATCTTAGATTTTCAAAGTCCTTCAAATAATTTTACTGAAACAGAAACGTCCACAATGGCTGAATTTCAGACTACAGGCTCTATCCCCATTATTCCCGAGCATATTTTACCAGCTATAACCAAGTGTTTCGATCAGTTCTCCCAGGTACAATGGGGAATGATTGAACAGGGAATCTGGGACTCTGATCTCCAAGCATTACTGGCTGATATGATAATCGAAATCATTCAGATAGTTTCTAGCGGCATCCTGAAATCTGCACTTCCCACACTTCAGGAGTTAATGACAGACGAATTGTCCCAAACAGGTATCAGCATACCTGTGGCAAAAATAGCTCCGTCGCTGGGAGACTCTCTTTCAACCAGCATTGGCATCGCTCTTAACATCCCCCATGAAAACTGTCAGTCCAGTAAGAAGCTGACAAAACTGATTGAATTGGAGATCTCAGAAAAGGTCGACTCAGCTGTGACTCTACTCTTGAACAACCCGGATTTACGGTCAGATCCTGCCGTTTATGTCAGTGGAAAAATGACAACCACAAAAAACCTTCGACGCATGGTCTCTCACGCAGCCTCGTGTTTGGAAAAATGTGCAGCTAAGCTAAGCAGCCAGTGCATGTCAAAGGGCGGCGCAGCTAGTTCCCCTAGCCCGTCTAATTCAGAGAGTACTGAATCAAAGATCTCTGAGAAGGCAATGGTTGTTGAGGAGGTGAGCAGCGCTCTCACCAAATGGAGCACAGACACAGGAATCACAGAGGACAATAAGGATGAAAATGACATGACGCCTGTAGAGATAAAAGAAAGTGAAACTGGAGAGATGGCGGAAAGTCGTTCCAGCACCACAGGTGAAGTGATCGTGGCTGATGTTGTCAGTGCAATACTTGACACTCTGAAGTATTCGAATGCCGAAGATGACACAGAGATAGAGAAGTGCACAGATGCTGAGACAGCTGAAAGTCTCCAGCGTCCCAGCACGCCAGCACAAATAGCTGCAGCTGACATTGTAATCACAATAATTGATAATCTGCAGTCTTTTGATGGTGAAGATGTCACATCTAGTGAGAAATGTGACTCACGCGAATCTGCTTTTAATGTGCAGTTAAATATCCAAAAGGTGAAAAACTTTTTCACGTCATGCATCCCATCCAGAAAAAGCAATGACCAAAAGCTGCACAAAGACCACTTCTGCGCTTTTGCCAAAAAGCAGTTTTACAAAATGATCAGAGAGATAAAACACCTGGTGAAGAAAAACAAAAGGTTCTTCATCTGTCTCCACGAACCGGTCAAGTCTCTTGATGATCAGAGAGCAGATTGTATGGACAGCTACAGTTCTTTTTGTAGCTATGTAAACACACCAGTGATGGATAGCATGTTTAAGAGTTCTTCCCCAGTTGATTATAACACCATCAAACCTGTTCTTGAACAAATGTTTAATAAATTAAACGGGCCAGAACATTTGAACCGTATCTGGAACCCCCTGGAAAAGATAAAGGAAATTGAGATGTTTTCCAGGGAGTTGACAGATAAAGTGTATGACCATCTCCAGTCAACTGAAAGATATGTACTCCCTGTGATGCTATCAGGAAAATGTCTTTCAGACTCTGTCATCTCTAGGTCTGCAGAGCCAACAGATGAGTTACCCTTTTCGCCCGAGGTCCTCTATGTGACTGTAGAAGACTCAGTGCAAAAGTTTTTGCAAAACACTCTTCTGTGGTTAGAGAATGATGCTTTGGATCAAACTGTTCAAAGTGACAAGATTTCTGGTGCCGTGGGAGACATCCAGGATGTGATTTTAAGAGCACTGACTCCAACAGAGCAAAAAGAAAATGACAGACTGTCTGAACCAGAGTCACGTCCAGATTGTCCTCCCAAAAATGAAACAGTCTCCTGCGTGAGTGTACTAGAGCAGGGCCCACCCCCAGAAAACAGCCCTGAGCCTGAACCAATCACTGAAGCTGGGCTTACAGAAGCTCAAAGTCAGCCATCAACCTCTGAAAACTTACAGGAGGAGTCTGAGAAAATTGTCAGAGACTTCAGTAACTGTCTGTTAGATGAGCTCCTGGAGAAATGTCTTTTCGACACAAACTGTCTGAATATAGAAAATTACGAAGCGATCACCAGCCGTCTTACAGATCTGCTTCTAGATAAGGTCAGAATCCCAGGATATCTGAGTGCTCTTAAAAATAACAAACGGCAGATGCTAAAGAAAATGAGTAAGGCCCTTATAAAGGAGCTTGACTCTGCAGATCAGTTTGTACATTCGGCTCTTACACCAGATGATTACACTTTTGATGAACTTTTTCTGGATCTCCTGGACATGATTATTGAGGTTGCTTTGGATCAAACTGTTCAAAGTGACAAGATTTCTGGTGCCGTGGGAGACATCCAGGATGTGATTTTAAGAGCACTGACTCCAACAGAGCAAAAAGAAAATGACAGACTGTCTGAACCAGAGTCACGTCCAGATTGTCCTCCCAAAAATGAAACAGTCTCCTGCGTGAGTGTACTAGAGCAGGGCCCACCCCCAGAAAACAGCCCTGAGCCTGAACCAATCACTGAAGCTGGGCTTACAGAAGCTCAAAGTCAGCCATCAACCTCTGAAAACTTACAGGAGGAGTCTGAGAAAATTGTCAGAGACTTCAGTAACTGTCTGTTAGATGAGCTCCTGGAGAAATGTCTTTTCGACACAAACTGTCTGAATATAGAAAATTACGAAGCGATCACCAGCCGTCTTACAGATCTGCTTCTAGATAAGGTCAGAATCCCAGGATATCTGAGTGCTCTTAAAAATAACAAACGGCAGATGCTAAAGAAAATGAGTAAGGCCCTTATAAAGGAGCTTGACTCTGCAGATCAGTTTGTACATTCGGCTCTTACACCAGATGATTACACTTTTGATGAACTTTTTCTGGATCTCCTGGACATGATTATTGAGGTTGTACTCAATCCCCCACTGAAGTCTAAAATTACAAGGTTCTTTCGAGCAGTGGGAAAAGCTTTAATGAAGCCGTTTAGGAGCTGCTGTAGGGGCAGCAGCGATGACTAAAAGACCAGCTGCACCCCCCCCCCCCCCCCACCCCCCACCCACACACACACACACACACACACACACTACAATGCTTCTTTAAAGATCTCGAAGCATTTAATAATTTATTCAAAAACAATGTAATTGGCCAACAGAAGTATATTTCATCTTGTCTCCCTATATTGTCTCTCCATCACCCCCAACCGGTCGCAGCAGATGGCCGCCCCCTCTTGAGCCTGGTTCTGCTGGAGGTTTCTTCCTGTTAAAAGGGAGTTTTTTCTCCCCACTGTCGCCTAGTGCTTGCTCAAAGGGGATCTTTTGATTGTTGGGTATTTTCCTGCTAATACTGTAGGGTTTTCACCTTACATTATAAAGCACCTTGAGGAGACTCTTGTTTTGCTGCGATGCTATATAATCTTAGATTTAACTGAATTTTAAAATCATCCATTATAGCATCAAAGTAAAACAAAATGAAATTTTAAGAAAATTGATTTACCATCAAATAAAAATCCTAATCTCAAACATATTCTGATTTTTCTTGTGTTTTATTGTGTTGTCAAGTATGAAAAAACAATGTTGCATTTGTGCACTCTGGTCATGAGTACTGGTATTGTATTAGAGCAGAATTTAGAGTAGAATTTGATAAAGGTGGTTTGGGTATGAGATGAACACAATTCATGAAACTATTAAATGTTGTTATTATAGACACTAAGTGAATATCTGTGGTAAGTTTAACAGTTTTCAGGGTTTTAGGCACATTTCTGCACATAGATTGGTCCAGAATAGAAAGTCTAAAGCAAAAAGCCTGAGTGAGGTGGACATTTTCATCATGGTCTCCAAGGCCTCCTTTGCGACTTGCCATTTTCTGTCCCTCTCCTCCTTGTTGCGGTTTCCTGGGTCCTCACCCTCCAAACTCCATGGACCTTTCAATTAATCTTTAGGAAATGAAAAATAATAGCAATTAAACAAAAAACACTTGGGAGGTTTAATGTGTTTATTTTAATTTGTTTTTCACCTGTTGTACATGTAGTGGAAAATGATTCTTTGCACAAACTGACAATGCTGAAAAAGCCTGGAGGTTGTGTTCTTTTGCAGGAAAAAATTAATGCTTTCTGAATTAGGGTCATGATCAACTTGTAATGCTTTTTAAATCTTGCTTGAGTCAATATTTACTCTCTTAAAATGCCGCACGCGGTTACTTTATATATGGGTGTTGTGCATTTTAAGAGAGTAAATAACGAGGCTAAATGTCCTTTCGCTTCCAGATACTGTATTTTACACCAACACGATGTGTATGTAAGAATTTATTAGCGGTTTAAGTCGGGAAGCCTGTGCGTGGGAGTTCAAAACACAGACAGTGCGCATGCGTGTGACGTGAGGTAGCGAACGCTTTGATCGCCTGACTGTGACGTAAGCGAACGCTTTGACGTGCCCGTGACGTTACAGTCAACTGAGCCTATATATAGAACCCGCCAGGACTCACAATCTACTTAGCGTTAAGTAAATGAGATGTACAGACCGCGATCTTCGCACTCTAGAATCTTAGATTTTCAAAGTCCTTCAAATAATTTTACTGAAACAGAAACGTCCACAATGGCTGAATTTCAGACTACAGGCTCTATCCCCATTATTCCCGAGCATATTTTACCAGCTATAACCAAGTGTTTCGATCAGTTCTCCCAGGTACAATGGGGAATGATTGAACAGGGAATCTGGGACTCTGATCTCCAAGCATTACTGGCTGATATGATAATCGAAATCATTCAGATAGTTTCTAGCGGCATCCTGAAATCTGCACTTCCCACACTTCAGGAGTTAATGACAGACGAATTGTCCCAAACAGGTATCAGCATACCTGTGGCAAAAATAGCTCCGTCGCTGGGAGACTCTCTTTCAACCAGCATTGGCATCGCTCTTAACATCCCCCATGAAAACTGTCAGTCCAGTAAGAAGCTGACAAAACTGATTGAATTGGAGATCTCAGAAAAGGTCGACTCAGCTGTGACTCTACTCTTGAACAACCCGGATTTACGGTCAGATCCTGCCGTTTATGTCAGTGGAAAAATGACAACCACAAAAAATCTTCGACGCATGGTCTCTCACGCAGCCTCGTGTTTGGAAAAATGTGCAGCTAAGCTAAGCAGCCAGTGCATGTCAAAGGGCGGCGCAGCTAGTTCCCCTAGCCCGTCTAATTCAGAGAGTACTGAATCAAAGATCTCTGAGAAGGCAATGGTTGTTGAGGAGGTGAGCAGCGCTCTCACCAAATGGAGCACAGACACAGGAATCACAGAGGACAATAAGGATGAAAATGACATGACGCCTGTAGAGATAAAAGAAAGTGAAACTGGAGAGATGGCGGAAAGTCGTTCCAGCACCACAGGTGAAGTGATCGTGGCTGATGTTGTCAGTGCAATACTTGACACTCTGAAGTATTCGAATGCCGAAGATGACACAGAGATAGAGAAGTGCACAGATGCTGAGACAGCTGAAAGTCTCCAGCGTCCCAGCACGCCAGCACAAATAGCTGCAGCTGACATTGTAATCACAATAATTGATAATCTGCAGTCTTTTGATGGTGAAGATGTCACATCTAGTGAGAAATGTGACTCACGCGAATCTGCTTTTAATGTGCAGTTAAATATCCAAAAGGTGAAAAACTTTTTCACGTCATGCATCCCATCCAGAAAAAGCAATGACCAAAAGCTGCACAAAGACCACTTCTGCGCTTTTGCCAAAAAGCAGTTTTACAAAATGATCAGAGAGATAAAACACCTGGTGAAGAAAAACAAAAGGTTCTTCATCTGTCTCCACGAACCGGTCAAGTCTCTTGATGATCAGAGAGCAGATTGTATGGACAGCTACAGTTCTTTTTGTAGCTATGTAAACACACCAGTGATGGATAGCATGTTTAAGAGTTCTTCCCCAGTTGATTATAACACCATCAAACCTGTTCTTGAACAAATGTTTAATAAATTAAACGGGCCAGAACATTTGAACCGTATCTGGAACCCCCTGGAAAAGATAAAGGAAATTGAGATGTTTTCCAGGGAGTTGACAGATAAAGTGTATGACCATCTCCAGTCAACTGAAAGATATGTACTCCCTGTGATGCTATCAGGAAAATGTCTTTCAGACTCTGTCATCTCTAGGTCTGCAGAGCCAACAGATGAGTTACCCTTTTCGCCCGAGGTCCTCTATGTGACTGTAGAAGACTCAGTGCAAAAGTTTTTGCAAAACACTCTTCTGTGGTTAGAGAATGATGCTTTGGATCAAACTGTTCAAAGTGACAAGATTTCTGGTGCCGTGGGAGACATCCAGGATGTGATTTTAAGAGCACTGACTCCAACAGAGCAAAAAGAAAATGACAGACTGTCTGAACCAGAGTCACGTCCAGATTGTCCTCCCAAAAATGAAACAGTCTCCTGCGTGAGTGTACTAGAGCAGGGCCCACCCCCAGAAAACAGCCCTGAGCCTGAACCAATCACTGAAGCTGGGCTTACAGAAGCTCAAAGTCAGCCATCAACCTCTGAAAACTTACAGGAGGAGTCTGAGAAAATTGTCAGAGACTTCAGTAACTGTCTGTTAGATGAGCTCCTGGAGAAATGTCTTTTCGACACAAACTGTCTGAATATAGAAAATTACGAAGCGATCACCAGCCGTCTTACAGATCTGCTTCTAGATAAGGTCAGAATCCCAGGATATCTGAGTGCTCTTAAAAATAACAAACGGCAGATGCTAAAGAAAATGAGTAAGGCCCTTATAAAGGAGCTTGACTCTGCAGATCAGTTTGTACATTCGGCTCTTACACCAGATGATTACACTTTTGATGAACTTTTTCTGGATCTCCTGGACATGATTATTGAGGTTGCTTTGGATCAAACTGTTCAAAGTGACAAGATTTCTGGTGCCGTGGGAGACATCCAGGATGTGATTTTAAGAGCACTGACTCCAACAGAGCAAAAAGAAAATGACAGACTGTCTGAACCAGAGTCACGTCCAGATTGTCCTCCCAAAAATGAAACAGTCTCCTGCGTGAGTGTACTAGAGCAGGGCCCACCCCCAGAAAACAGCCCTGAGCCTGAACCAATCACTGAAGCTGGGCTTACAGAAGCTCAAAGTCAGCCATCAACCTCTGAAAACTTACAGGAGGAGTCTGAGAAAATTGTCAGAGACTTCAGTAACTGTCTGTTAGATGAGCTCCTGGAGAAATGTCTTTTCGACACAAACTATCTGAATATAGAAAATTACGAAGCGATCACCAGGCGTCTTACAGATCTGCTTCTAGATAAGGTCAGAATCCCAGGATATCTGAGTGCTCTTAAAAATAACAAACGGCGGATGCTAAAGAAAATGAGTAAGGCCCTTATAAAGGAGCTTGACTCTGCAGATCAGTTTGTACATTCGGCTCTTACACCAGATGATTACACTTTTGATGAACTTTTTCTGGATCTCCTGGACATGATTATTGAGGTTGTACTCAATCCCCCACTGAAGTCTAAAATTACAAGGTTCTTTCGAGCAGTGGGAAAAGCTTTAATGAAGCCGTTTAGGAGCTGCTGTAGGGGCAGCAGCGATGACTAAAAGACCAGCTGCACCCCCCCCCACACACACACACACACACACTACAATGCTTCTTTAAAGATCTCGAAGCATTTAATAATTTATTCAAAAACAATGTAATTGGCCAACAGAAGTATATTTCATCTTGTCTCCCTATATTGTCTCTCCATCACCCCCAACCGGTCGCAGCAGATGGCCGCCCCCTCTTGAGCCTGGTTCTGCTGGAGGTTTCTTCCTGTTAAAAGGGAGTTTTTTCTCCCCACTGTCGCCTAGTGCTTGCTCAAAGGGGATCTTTTGATTGTTGGGTATTTTCCTGCTAATACTGTAGGGTTTTCACCTTACATTATAAAGCACCTTGAGGAGACTCTTGTTTTGCTGCGATGCTATATAATCTTAGATTTAACTGAATTTTAAAATCATCCATTATAGCATCAAAGTAAAACAAAATGAAATTTTAAGAAAATTGATTTACCATCAAATAAAAATCCTAATCTCAAACATATTCTGATTTTTCTTGTGTTTTATTGTGTTGTCAAGTATGAAAAAACAATGTTGCATTTGTGCACTCTGGTCATGAGTACTGGTATTGTATTAGAGCAGAATTTAGAGTAGAATTTGATAAAGGTGGTTTGGGTATGAGATGAACACAATTCATGAAACTATTAAATGTTGTTATTATAGACACTAAGTGAATATCTGTGGTAAGTTTAACAGTTTTCAGGGTTTTAGGCACATTTCTGCACATAGATTGGTCCAGAATGGAAAGTCTAAAGCAAAAAGCCTGAGTGAGGTGGACATTTTCATCATGGTCTCCAAGGCCTCCTTTGCGACTTGCCATTTTCTGTCCCTCTCCTCCTTGTTGCGGTTTCCTGGGTCCTCACCCTCCAAACTCCATGGACCTTTCAATTAATCTTTAGGAAATGAAAAATAATAGCAATTAAACAAAAAACACTTGGGAGGTTTAATGTGTTTATTTTAATTTGTTTTTCACCTGTTGTACATGTAGTGGAAAATGATTCTTTGCACAAACTGACAATGCTGAAAAAGCCTGGAGGTTGTGTTCTTTTGCAGGAAAAAATTAATGCTTTCTGAATTAGGGTCATGATCAACTTGTAATGCTTTTTAAATCTTGCTTGAGTCAATATTTACTCTCTTAAAATGCCGCACGCGGTTACTTTATATATGGGTGTTGTGCATTTTAAGAGAGTAAATAACGAGGCTAAATGTCCTTTCGCTTCCAGATACTGTATTTTACACCAACACGATGTGTATGTAAGAATTTATTAGCGGTTTAAGTCGGGAAGCCTGTGCGTGGGAGTTCAAAACACAGACAGTGCGCATGCGTGTGACGTGAGGTAGCGAACGCTTTGATCGCCTGACTGTGACGTAAGCGAACGCTTTGACGTGCCCGTGACGTTACAGTCAACTGAGCCTATATATAGAACCCGCCAGGACTCACAATCTACTTAGCGTTAAGTAAATGAGATGTACAGACCGCGATCTTCGCACTCTAGAATCTTAGATTTTCAAAGTCCTTCAAATAATTTTACTGAAACAGAAACGTCCACAATGGCTGAATTTCAGACTACAGGCTCTATCCCCATTATTCCCGAGCATATTTTACCAGCTATAACCAAGTGTTTCGATCAGTTCTCCCAGGTACAATGGGGAATGATTGAACAGGGAATCTGGGACTCTGATCTCCAAGCATTACTGGCTGATATGATAATCGAAATCATTCAGATAGTTTCTAGCGGCATCCTGAAATCTGCACTTCCCACACTTCAGGAGTTAATGACAGACGAATTGTCCCAAACAGGTATCAGCATACCTGTGGCAAAAATAGCTCCGTCGCTGGGAGACTCTCTTTCAACCAGCATTGGCATCGCTCTTAACATCCCCCATGAAAACTGTCAGTCCAGTAAGAAGCTGACAAAACTGATTGAATTGGAGATCTCAGAAAAGGTCGACTCAGCTGTGACTCTACTCTTGAACAACCCGGATTTACGGTCAGATCCTGCCGTTTATGTCAGTGGAAAAATGACAACCACAAAAAACCTTCGACGCATGGTCTCTCACGCAGCCTCGTGTTTGGAAAAATGTGCAGCTAAGCTAAGCAGCCAGTGCATGTCAAAGGGCGGCGCAGCTAGTTCCCCTAGCCCGTCTAATTCAGAGAGTACTGAATCAAAGATCTCTGAGAAGGCAATGGTTGTTGAGGAGGTGAGCAGCGCTCTCACCAAATGGAGCACAGACACAGGAATCACAGAGGACAATAAGGATGAAAATGACATGACGCCTGTAGAGATAAAAGAAAGTGAAACTGGAGAGATGGCGGAAAGTCGTTCCAGCACCACAGGTGAAGTGATCGTGGCTGATGTTGTCAGTGCAATACTTGACACTCTGAAGTATTCGAATGCCGAAGATGACACAGAGATAGAGAAGTGCACAGATGCTGAGACAGCTGAAAGTCTCCAGCGTCCCAGCACGCCAGCACAAATAGCTGCAGCTGACATTGTAATCACAATAATTGATAATCTGCAGTCTTTTGATGGTGAAGATGTCACATCTAGTGAGAAATGTGACTCACGCGAATCTGCTTTTAATGTGCAGTTAAATATCCAAAAGGTGAAAAACTTTTTCACGTCATGCATCCCATCCAGAAAAAGCAATGACCAAAAGCTGCACAAAGACCACTTCTGCGCTTTTGCCAAAAAGCAGTTTTACAAAATGATCAGAGAGATAAAACACCTGGTGAAGAAAAACAAAAGGTTCTTCATCTGTCTCCACGAACCGGTCAAGTCTCTTGATGATCAGAGAGCAGATTGTATGGACAGCTACAGTTCTTTTTGTAGCTATGTAAACACACCAGTGATGGATAGCATGTTTAAGAGTTCTTCCCCAGTTGATTATAACACCATCAAACCTGTTCTTGAACAAATGTTTAATAAATTAAACGGGCCAGAACATTTGAACCGTATCTGGAACCCCCTGGAAAAGATAAAGGAAATTGAGATGTTTTCCAGGGAGTTGACAGATAAAGTGTATGACCATCTCCAGTCAACTGAAAGATATGTACTCCCTGTGATGCTATCAGGAAAATGTCTTTCAGACTCTGTCATCTCTAGGTCTGCAGAGCCAACAGATGAGTTACCCTTTTCGCCCGAGGTCCTCTATGTGACTGTAGAAGACTCAGTGCAAAAGTTTTTGCAAAACACTCTTCTGTGGTTAGAGAATGATGCTTTGGATCAAACTGTTCAAAGTGACAAGATTTCTGGTGCCGTGGGAGACATCCAGGATGTGATTTTAAGAGCACTGACTCCAACAGAGCAAAAAGAAAATGACAGACTGTCTGAACCAGAGTCACGTCCAGATTGTCCTCCCAAAAATGAAACAGTCTCCTGCGTGAGTGTACTAGAGCAGGGCCCACCCCCAGAAAACAGCCCTGAGCCTGAACCAATCACTGAAGCTGGGCTTACAGAAGCTCAAAGTCAGCCATCAACCTCTGAAAACTTACAGGAGGAGTCTGAGAAAATTGTCAGAGACTTCAGTAACTGTCTGTTAGATGAGCTCCTGGAGAAATGTCTTTTCGACACAAACTGTCTGAATATAGAAAATTACGAAGCGATCACCAGCCGTCTTACAGATCTGCTTCTAGATAAGGTCAGAATCCCAGGATATCTGAGTGCTCTTAAAAATAACAAACGGCAGATGCTAAAGAAAATGAGTAAGGCCCTTATAAAGGAGCTTGACTCTGCAGATCAGTTTGTACATTCGGCTCTTACACCAGATGATTACACTTTTGATGAACTTTTTCTGGATCTCCTGGACATGATTATTGAGGTTGCTTTGGATCAAACTGTTCAAAGTGACAAGATTTCTGGTGCCATGGGAGACATCCAGGATGTGATTTTAAGAGCACTGACTCCAACAGAGCAAAAAGAAAATGACAGACTGTCTGAACCAGAGTCACGTCCAGATTGTCCTCCCAAAAATGAAACAGTCTCCTGCGTGAGTGTACTAGAGCAGGGCCCACCCCCAGAAAACAGCCCTGAGCCTGAACCAATCACTGAAGCTGGGCTTACAGAAGCTCAAAGTCAGCCATCAACCTCTGAAAACTTACAGGAGGAGTCTGAGAAAATTGTCAGAGACTTCAGTAACTGTCTGTTAGATGAGCTCCTGGAGAAATGTCTTTTCGACACAAACTATCTGAATATAGAAAATTACGACGCGATCACCAGCCGTCTTACAGATCTGCTTCTAGATAAGGTCAGAATCCCAGGATATCTGAGTGCTCTTAAAAATAACAAACGGCGGATGCTAAAGAAAATGAGTAAGGCCCTTATAAAGGAGCTTGACTCTGCAGATCAGTTTGTACATTCGGCTCTTACACCAGATGATTACACTTTTGATGAACTTTTTCTGGATCTCCTGGACATGATTATTGAGGTTGTACTCAATCCCCCACTGAAGTCTAAAATTACAAGGTTCTTTCGAGCAGTGGGAAAAGCTTTAATGAAGCCGTTTAGGAGCTGCTGTAGGGGCAGCAGCGATGACTAAAAGACCAGCTGCACCCCCCCCCCCACCCACACACACACACACACACACACACACTACAATGCTTCTTTAAAGATCTCGAAGCATTTAATAATTTATTCAAAAACAATGTAATTGGCCAACAGAAGTATATTTCATCTTGTCTCCCTATATTGTCTCTCCATCACCCCCAACCGGTCGCAGCAGATGGCCGTCCCCTCTTGAGCCTGGTTCTGCTGGAGGTTTCTTCCTGTTAAAAGGGAGTTTTTTCTCCCCACTGTCGCCTAGTGCTTGCTCAAAGGGGATCTTTTGATTGTTGGGTATTTTCCTGCTAATACTGTAGGGTTTTCACCTTACATTATAAAGCACCTTGAGGAGACTCTTGTTTTGCTGCGATGCTATATAATCTTAGATTTAACTGAATTTTAAAATCATCCATTATAGCATCAAAGTAAAACAAAATGAAATTTTAAGAAAATTGATTTACCATCAAATAAAAATCCTAATCTCAAACATATTCTGATTTTTCTTGTGTTTTATTGTGTTGTCAAGTATGAAAAAACAATGTTGCATTTGTGCACTCTGGTCATGAGTACTGGTATTGTATTAGAGCAGAATTTAGAGTAGAATTTGATAAAGGTGGTTTGGGTATGAGATGAACACAATTCATGAAACTATTAAATGTTGTTATTATAGACACTAAGTGAATATCTGTGGTAAGTTTAACAGTTTTCAGGGTTTTAGGCACATTTCTGCACATAGATTGGTCCAGAATGGAAAGTCTAAAGCAAAAAGCCTGAGTGAGGTGGACATTTTCATCATGGTCTCCAAGGCCTCCTTTGCGACTTGCCATTTTCTGTCCCTCTCCTCCTTGTTGCGGTTTCCTGGGTCCTCACCCTCCAAACTCCATGGACCTTTCAATTAATCTTTAGGAAATGAAAAATAATAGCAATTAAACAAAAAACACTTGGGAGGTTTAATGTGTTTATTTTAATTTGTTTTTCACCTGTTGTACATGTAGTGGAAAATGATTCTTTGCACAAACTGACAATGCTGAAAAAGCCTGGAGGTTGTGTTCTTTTGCAGGAAAAAATTAATGCTTTCTGAATTAGGGTCATGATCAACTTGTAATGCTTTTTAAATCTTGCTTGAGTCAATATTTACTCTCTTAAAATGCCGCACGCGGTTACTTTATATATGGGTGTTGTGCATTTTAAGAGAGTAAATAACGAGGCTAAATGTCCTTTCGCTTCCAGATACTGTATTTTACACCAACACGATGTGTATGTGTAACGGAGCGGAAAGGCTGATTTTATTTCCACAGTGTCGTTTTTTAAAGGAAGGAAACCTTCCTCCAAACGGACAGAGCAGTGGAGCCGCCAAGGGAAAGCACACGATTAAAAAACTGTATAATTAAAATATAATTTATTATATTTAAATAGTTAAAAATGCAAAATGAATTAAAACAACCTTGGCCAAGGGGTAACACAATAAAAAGCAATAAAACACAACATTAAAAGTCCAGTGGCATCCGCCACGATATAAAAGTCACAAAGAACTAAAAAAGTCCAGCGAAGTGATGTAAAAGGGAAACCCAGCGGAGTCCTCGCCTTCCTCCCCGCATTCCGCGTCCTGGTACGCTGAAGAAAGGGAGGGAGCGGCAGTCACTATTCTTTTCGGCAATTTTCATTCAATAAAAGGGGCTAAGTCGAAGACTTACCCCGGGTGGGCAGAGCTCTCAACTCCGCCCGCCGCTTCTTTAAAACTGCAAGTCGGCACCAGCTGTCTCGCCGCCTCTGCTCTCCCGCAGTGCACAAGCTGGGCTCTCGTTACTACTGCCGTCCGCCTGTTCGCTCCGCGTCCCTAGTCGCTGGTGCTGTCCGTCCTTTCCTAACGCCCAGCTCCACCAGCCCCTTCGGCTTGCAGGCGCTGCCGCCTGGCATCACTTACTCCTGGCCGTCTCTCAAGCCTCTCGGTCGAACCCCTTCCTTTGGTCTGCCAGGCCCTCTTATTGGCCTCTCTGGGATCTCTCGCAGGTGTGATCAGTTTATTATCAGGTAGGGGCGGAGTCTTTCCAGGACAAGTCATCAAATAAATACCATTAAAACATGCAGTAAAACTCATAAAAATAAGCCAGTGTACAATATTAAAATATTAAAAAGGTAAAACACAGCAAAACATGCATAGTAGAAAAACTTAGATAACTTGTCCCTTTCCACCCTGTGACATCTGTAAGAATTTATTAGCGGTTTAAGTCGGGAAGCCTGTGCGTGGGAGTTCAAAACACATACAGTGCGCATGCGTGTGACGTGAGGTAGCGAACGCTTTGATCGCCTGACTGTGACGTAAGCGAACGCTTTGACGTGCCCGTGACGTTACAGTCAACTGAGCCTATATATAGAACCCGCCAGGACTCACAATCTACTTAGCGTTAAGTAAATGAGATGTACAGACCGCGATCTTCGCACTCTAGAATCTTAGATTTTCAAAGTCCTTCAAATAATTTTACTGAAACAGAAACGTCCACAATGGCTGAATTTCAGACTACAGGCTCTATCCCCATTATTCCCGAGCATATTTTACCAGCTATAACCAAGTGTTTCGATCAGTTCTCCCAGGTACAATGGGGAATGATTGAACAGGGAATCTGGGACTCTGATCTCCAAGCATTACTGGCTGATATGATAATCGAAATCATTCAGATAGTTTCTAGCGGCATCCTGAAATCTGCACTTCCCACACTTCAGGAGTTAATGACAGACGAATTGTCCCAAACAGGTATCAGCATACCTGTGGCAAAAATAGCTCCGTCGCTGGGAGACTCTCTTTCAACCAGCATTGGCATCGCTCTTAACATCCCCCATGAAAACTGTCAGTCCAGTAAGAAGCTGACAAAACTGATTGAATTGGAGATCTCAGAAAAGGTCGACTCAGCTGTGACTCTACTCTTGAACAACCCGGATTTACGGTCAGATCCTGCCGTTTATGTCAGTGGAAAAATGACAACCACAAAAAACCTTCGACGCATGGTCTCTCACGCAGCCTCGTGTTTGGAAAAATGTGCAGGTAAGCTAAGCAGCCAGTGCATGTCAAAGGGCGGCGCAGCTAGTTCCCCTAGCCCGTCTAATTCAGAGAGTACTGAATCAAAGATCTCTGAGAAGGCAATGGTTGTTGAGGAGGTGAGCAGCGCTCTCACCAAATGGAGCACAGACACAGGAATCACAGAGGACAATAAGGATGAAAATGACATGACGCCTGTAGAGATAAAAGAAAGTGAAACTGGAGAGATGGCGGAAAGTCGTTCCAGCACCACAGGTGAAGTGATCGTGGCTGATGTTGTCAGTGCAATACTTGACACTCTGAAGTATTCGAATGCCGAAGATGACACAGAGATAGAGAAGTGCACAGATGCTGAGACAGCTGAAAGTCTCCAGCGTCCCAGCACGCCAGCACAAATAGCTGCAGCTGACATTGTAATCACAATAATTGATAATCTGCAGTCTTTTGATGGTGAAGATGTCACATCTAGTGAGAAATGTGACTCACGCGAATCTGCTTTTAATGTGCAGTTAAATATCCAAAAGGTGAAAAACTTTTTCACGTCATGCATCCCATCCAGAAAAAGCAATGACCAAAAGCTGCACAAAGACCACTTCTGCGCTTTTGCCAAAAAGCAGTTTTACAAAATGATCAGAGAGATAAAACACCTGGTGAAGAAAAACAAAAGGTTCTTCATCTGTCTCCACGAACCGGTCAAGTCTCTTGATGATCAGAGAGCAGATTGTATGGACAGCTACAGTTCTTTTTGTAGCTATGTAAACACACCAGTGATGGATAGCATGTTTAAGAGTTCTTCCCCAGTTGATTATAACACCATCAAACCTGTTCTTGAACAAATGTTTAATAAATTAAACGGGCCAGAACATTTGAACCGTATCTGGAACCCCCTGGAAAAGATAAAGGAAATTGAGATGTTTTCCAGGGAGTTGACAGATAAAGTGTATGACCATCTCCAGTCAACTGAAAGATATGTACTCCCTGTGATGCTATCAGGAAAATGTCTTTCAGACTCTGTCATCTCTAGGTCTGCAGAGCCAACAGATGAGTTACCCTTTTCGCCCGAGGTCCTCTATGTGACTGTAGAAGACTCAGTGCAAAAGTTTTTGCAAAACACTCTTCTGTGGTTAGAGAATGATGCTTTGGATCAAACTGTTCAAAGTGACAAGATTTCTGGTGCCGTGGGAGACATCCAGGATGTGATTTTAAGAGCACTGACTCCAACAGAGCAAAAAGAAAATGACAGACTGTCTGAACCAGAGTCACGTCCAGATTGTCCTCCCAAAAATGAAACAGTCTCCTGCGTGAGTGTACTAGAGCAGGGCCCACCCCCAGAAAACAGCCCTGAGCCTGAACCAATCACTGAAGCTGGGCTTACAGAAGCTCAAAGTCAGCCATCAACCTCTGAAAACTTACAGGAGGAGTCTGAGAAAATTGTCAGAGACTTCAGTAACTGTCTGTTAGATGAGCTCCTGGAGAAATGTCTTTTCGACACAAACTGTCTGAATATAGAAAATTACGAAGCGATCACCAGCCGTCTTACAGATCTGCTTCTAGATAAGGTCAGAATCCCAGGATATCTGAGTGCTCTTAAAAATAACAAACGGCAGATGCTAAAGAAAATGAGTAAGGCCCTTATAAAGGAGCTTGACTCTGCAGATCAGTTTGTACATTCGGCTCTTACACCAGATGATTACACTTTTGATGAACTTTTTCTGGATCTCCTGGACATGATTATTGAGGTTGCTTTGGATCAAACTGTTCAAAGTGACAAGATTTCTGGTGCCGTGGGAGACATCCAGGATGTGATTTTAAGAGCACTGACTCCAACAGAGCAAAAAGAAAATGACAGACTGTCTGAACCAGAGTCACGTCCAGATTGTCCTCCCAAAAATGAAACAGTCTCCTGCGTGAGTGTACTAGAGCAGGGCCCACCCCCAGAAAACAGCCCTGAGCCTGAACCAATCACTGAAGCTGGGCTTACAGAAGCTCAAAGTCAGCCATCAACCTCTGAAAACTTACAGGAGGAGTCTGAGAAAATTGTCAGAGACTTCAGTAACTGTCTGTTAGATGAGCTCCTGGAGAAATGTCTTTTCGACACAAACTATCTGAATATAGAAAATTACGAAGCGATCACCAGGCGTCTTACAGATCTGCTTCTAGATAAGGTCAGAATCCCAGGATATCTGAGTGCTCTTAAAAATAACAAACGGCGGATGCTAAAGAAAATGAGTAAGGCCCTTATAAAGGAGCTTGACTCTGCAGATCAGTTTGTACATTCGGCTCTTACACCAGATGATTACACTTTTGATGAACTTTTTCTGGATCTCCTGGACATGATTATTGAGGTTGTACTCAATCCCCCACTGAAGTCTAAAATTACAAGGTTCTTTCGAGCAGTGGGAAAAGCTTTAATGAAGCCGTTTAGGAGCTGCTGTAGGGGCAGCAGCGATGACTAAAAGACCAGCTGCACCCCCCCCCCCCCCACCCACACACACACACACACACACACACACACTACAATGCTTCTTTAAAGATCTCGAAGCATTTAATAATTTATTCAAAAACAATGTAATTGGCCAACAGAAGTATATTTCATCTTGTCTCCCTATATTGTCTCTCCATCACCCCCAACCGGTCGCAGCAGATGGCCGTCCCCTCTTGAGCCTGGTTCTGCTGGAGGTTTCTTCCTGTTAAAAGGGAGTTTTTTCTCCCCACTGTCGCCTAGTGCTTGCTCAAAGGGGATCTTTTGATTGTTGGGTATTTTCCTGCTAATACTGTAGGGTTTTCACCTTACATTATAAAGCACCTTGAGGAGACTCTTGTTTTGCTGCGATGCTATATAATCTTAGATTTAACTGAATTTTAAAATCATCCATTATAGCATCAAAGTAAAACAAAATGAAATTTTAAGAAAATTGATTTACCATCAAATAAAAATCCTAATCTCAAACATATTCTGATTTTTCTTGTGTTTTATTGTGTTGTCAAGTATGAAAAAACAATGTTGCATTTGTGCACTCTGGTCATGAGTACTGGTATTGTATTAGAGCAGAATTTAGAGTAGAATTTGATAAAGGTGGTTTGGGTATGAGATGAACACAATTCATGAAACTATTAAATGTTGTTATTATAGACACTAAGTGAATATCTGTGGTAAGTTTAACAGTTTTCAGGGTTTTAGGCACATTTCTGCACATAGATTGGTCCAGAATGGAAAGTCTAAAGCAAAAAGCCTGAGTGAGGTGGACATTTTCATCATGGTCTCCAAGGCCTCCTTTGCGACTTGCCATTTTCTGTCCCTCTCCTCCTTGTTGCGGTTTCCTGGGTCCTCACCCTCCAAACTCCATGGACCTTTCAATTAATCTTTAGGAAATGAAAAATAATAGCAATTAAACAAAAAACACTTGGGAGGTTTAATGTGTTTATTTTAATTTGTTTTTCACCTGTTGTACATGTAGTGGAAAATGATTCTTTGCACAAACTGACAATGCTGAAAAAGCCTGGAGGTTGTGTTCTTTTGCAGGAAAAAATTAATGCTTTCTGAATTAGGGTCATGATCAACTTGTAATGCTTTTTAAATCTTGCTTGAGTCAATATTTACTCTCTTAAAATGCCGCACGCGGTTACTTTATATATGGGTGTTGTGCATTTTAAGAGTGTAAATAACGAGGCTAAATGTCCTTTCGCTTCCAGATACTGTATTTTACACCAACACGATGTGTATGTGTAACGGAGCGGAAAGGCTGATTTTATTTCCACAGTGTCGTTTTTTAAAGGAAGGAAACCTTCCTCCAAACGGACAGAGCAGTGGAGCCGCCAAGGGAAAGCACACGATTAAAAAACTGTATAATTAAAATATAATTTATTATATTTAAATAGTTAAAAATGCAAAATGAATTAAAACAACCTTGGCCAAGGGGTAACACAATAAAAAGCAATAAAACACAACATTAAAAGTCCAGTGGCATCCGCCACGATATAAAAGTCACAAAGAACTAAAAAAGTCCAGCGAAGTGATGTAAAAGGGAAACCCAGCGGAGTCCTCGCCTTCCTCCCCGCATTCCGCGTCCTGGTACGCTGAAGAAAGGGAGGGAGCGGCAGTCACTATTCTTTTCGGCAATTTTCATTCAATAAAAGGGGCTAAGTCGAAGACTTACCCCGGGTGGGCAGAGCTCTCAACTCCGCCCGCCGCTTCTTTAAAACTGCAAGTCGGCACCAGCTGTCTCGCCGCCTCTGCTCTCCCGCAGTGCACAAGCTGGGCTCTCGTTACTACTGCCGTCCGCCTGTTCGCTCCGCGTCCCTAGTCGCTGGTGCTGTCCGTCCTTTCCTAACGCCCAGCTCCACCAGCCCCTTCGGCTTGCAGGCGCTGCCGCCTGGCATCACTTACTCCTGGCCGTCTCTCAAGCCTCTCGGTCGAACCCCTTCCTTTGGTCTGCCAGGCCCTCTTATTGGCCTCTCTGGGATCTCTCGCAGGTGTGATCAGTTTATTATCAGGTAGGGGCGGAGTCTTTCCAGGACAAGTCATCAAATAAATACCATTAAAACATGCAGTAAAACTCATAAAAATAAGCCAGTGTACAATATTAAAATATTAAAAAGGTAAAACACAGCAAAACATGCATAGTAGAAAAACTTAGATAACTTGTCCCTTTCCACCCTGTGACATCTGTAAGAATTTATTAGCGGTTTAAGTCGGGAAGCCTGTGCGTGGGAGTTCAAAACACATACAGTGCGCATGCGTGTGACGTGAGGTAGCGAACGCTTTGATCGCCTGACTGTGACGTAAGCGAACGCTTTGACGTGCCCGTGACGTTACAGTCAACTGAGCCTATATATAGAACCCGCCAGGACTCACAATCTACTTAGCGTTAAGTAAATGAGATGTACAGACCGCGATCTTCGCACTCTAGAATCTTAGATTTTCAAAGTCCTTCAAATAATTTTACTGAAACAGAAACGTCCACAATGGCTGAATTTCAGACTACAGGCTCTATCCCCATTATTCCCGAGCATATTTTACCAGCTATAACCAAGTGTTTCGATCAGTTCTCCCAGGTACAATGGGGAATGATTGAACAGGGAATCTGGGACTCTGATCTCCAAGCATTACTGGCTGATATGATAATCGAAATCATTCAGATAGTTTCTAGCGGCATCCTGAAATCTGCACTTCCCACACTTCAGGAGTTAATGACAGACGAATTGTCCCAAACAGGTATCAGCATACCTGTGGCAAAAATAGCTCCGTCGCTGGGAGACTCTCTTTCAACCAGCATTGGCATCGCTCTTAACATCCCCCATGAAAACTGTCAGTCCAGTAAGAAGCTGACAAAACTGATTGAATTGGAGATCTCAGAAAAGGTCGACTCAGCTGTGACTCTACTCTTGAACAACCCGGATTTACGGTCAGATCCTGCCGTTTATGTCAGTGGAAAAATGACAACCACAAAAAACCTTCGACGCATGGTCTCTCACGCAGCCTCGTGTTTGGAAAAATGTGCAGCTAAGCTAAGCAGCCAGTGCATGTCAAAGGGCGGCGCAGCTAGTTCCCCTAGCCCGTCTAATTCAGAGAGTACTGAATCAAAGATCTCTGAGAAGGCAATGGTTGTTGAGGAGGTGAGCAGCGCTCTCACCAAATGGAGCACAGACACAGGAATCACAGAGGACAATAAGGATGAAAATGACATGACGCCTGTAGAGATAAAAGAAAGTGAAACTGGAGAGATGGCGGAAAGTCGTTCCAGCACCACAGGTGAAGTGATCGTGGCTGATGTTGTCAGTGCAATACTTGACACTCTGAAGTATTCGAATGCCGAAGATGACACAGAGATAGAGAAGTGCACAGATGCTGAGACAGCTGAAAGTCTCCAGCGTCCCAGCACGCCAGCACAAATAGCTGCAGCTGACATTGTAATCACAATAATTGATAATCTGCAGTCTTTTGATGGTGAAGATGTCACATCTAGTGAGAAATGTGACTCACGCGAATCTGCTTTTAATGTGCAGTTAAATATCCAAAAGGTGAAAAACTTTTTCACGTCATGCATCCCATCCAGAAAAAGCAATGACCAAAAGCTGCACAAAGACCACTTCTGCGCTTTTGCCAAAAAGCAGTTTTACAAAATGATCAGAGAGATAAAACACCTGGTGAAGAAAAACAAAAGGTTCTTCATCTGTCTCCACGAACCGGTCAAGTCTCTTGATGATCAGAGAGCAGATTGTATGGACAGCTACAGTTCTTTTTGTAGCTATGTAAACACACCAGTGATGGATAGCATGTTTAAGAGTTCTTCCCCAGTTGATTATAACACCATCAAACCTGTTCTTGAACAAATGTTTAATAAATTAAACGGGCCAGAACATTTGAACCGTATCTGGAACCCCCTGGAAAAGATAAAGGAAATTGAGATGTTTTCCAGGGAGTTGACAGATAAAGTGTATGACCATCTCCAGTCAACTGAAAGATATGTACTCCCTGTGATGCTATCAGGAAAATGTCTTTCAGACTCTGTCATCTCTAGGTCTGCAGAGCCAACAGATGAGTTACCCTTTTCGCCCGAGGTCCTCTATGTGACTGTAGAAGACTCAGTGCAAAAGTTTTTGCAAAACACTCTTCTGTGGTTAGAGAATGATGCTTTGGATCAAACTGTTCAAAGTGACAAGATTTCTGGTGCCGTGGGAGACATCCAGGATGTGATTTTAAGAGCACTGACTCCAACAGAGCAAAAAGAAAATGACAGACTGTCTGAACCAGAGTCACGTCCAGATTGTCCTCCCAAAAATGAAACAGTCTCCTGCGTGAGTGTACTAGAGCAGGGCCCACCCCCAGAAAACAGCCCTGAGCCTGAACCAATCACTGAAGCTGGGCTTACAGAAGCTCAAAGTCAGCCATCAACCTCTGAAAACTTACAGGAGGAGTCTGAGAAAATTGTCAGAGACTTCAGTAACTGTCTGTTAGATGAGCTCCTGGAGAAATGTCTTTTCGACACAAACTGTCTGAATATAGAAAATTACGAAGCGATCACCAGCCGTCTTACAGATCTGCTTCTAGATAAGGTCAGAATCCCAGGATATCTGAGTGCTCTTAAAAATAACAAACGGCAGATGCTAAAGAAAATGAGTAAGGCCCTTATAAAGGAGCTTGACTCTGCAGATCAGTTTGTACATTCGGCTCTTACACCAGATGATTACACTTTTGATGAACTTTTTCTGGATCTCCTGGACATGATTATTGAGGTTGCTTTGGATCAAACTGTTCAAAGTGACAAGATTTCTGGTGCCGTGGGAGACATCCAGGATGTGATTTTAAGAGCACTGACTCCAACAGAGCAAAAAGAAAATGACAGACTGTCTGAACCAGAGTCACGTCCAGATTGTCCTCCCAAAAATGAAACAGTCTCCTGCGTGAGTGTACTAGAGCAGGGCCCACCCCCAGAAAACAGCCCTGAGCCTGAACCAATCACTGAAGCTGGGCTTACAGAAGCTCAAAGTCAGCCATCAACCTCTGAAAACTTACAGGAGGAGTCTGAGAAAATTGTCAGAGACTTCAGTAACTGTCTGTTAGATGAGCTCCTGGAGAAATGTCTTTTCGACACAAACTATCTGAATATAGAAAATTACGAAGCGATCACCAGGCGTCTTACAGATCTGCTTCTAGATAAGGTCAGAATCCCAGGATATCTGAGTGCTCTTAAAAATAACAAACGGCGGATGCTAAAGAAAATGAGTAAGGCCCTTATAAAGGAGCTTGACTCTGCAGATCAGTTTGTACATTCGGCTCTTACACCAGATGATTACACTTTTGATGAACTTTTTCTGGATCTCCTGGACATGATTATTGAGGTTGTACTCAATCCCCCACTGAAGTCTAAAATTACAAGGTTCTTTCGAGCAGTGGGAAAAGCTTTAATGAAGCCGTTTAGGAGCTGCTGTAGGGGCAGCAGCGATGACTAAAAGACCAGCTGCACCCCCCCCCACACACACACACACACACTACAATGCTTCTTTAAAGATCTCGAAGCATTTAATAATTTATTCAAAAACAATGTAATTGGCCAACAGAAGTATATTTCATCTTGTCTCCCTATATTGTCTCTCCATCACCCCCAACCGGTCGCAGCAGATGGCCGCCCCCTCTTGAGCCTGGTTCTGCTGGAGGTTTCTTCCTGTTAAAAGGGAGTTTTTTCTCCCCACTGTCGCCTAGTGCTTGCTCAAAGGGGATCTTTTGATTGTTGGGTATTTTCCTGCTAATACTGTAGGGTTTTCACCTTACATTATAAAGCACCTTGAGGAGACTCTTGTTTTGCTGCGATGCTATATAATCTTAGATTTAACTGAATTTTAAAATCATCCATTATAGCATCAAAGTAAAACAAAATGAAATTTTAAGAAAATTGATTTACCATCAAATAAAAATCCTAATCTCAAACATATTCTGATTTTTCTTGTGTTTTATTGTGTTGTCAAGTATGAAAAAACAATGTTGCATTTGTGCACTCTGGTCATGAGTACTGGTATTGTATTAGAGCAGAATTTAGAGTAGAATTTGATAAAAGTGGTTTGGGTATGAGATGAACACAATTCATGAAACTATTAAATGTTGTTATTATAGACACTAAGTGAATATCTGTGGTAAGTTTAACAGTTTTCAGGGTTTTAGGCACATTTCTGCACATAGATTGGTCCAGAATGGAAAGTCTAAAGCAAAAAGCCTGAGTGAGGTGGACATTTTCATCATGGTCTCCAAGGCCTCCTTTGCGACTTGCCATTTTCTGTCCCTCTCCTCCTTGTTGCGGTTTCCTGGGTCCTCACCCTCCAAACTCCATGGACCTTTCAATTAATCTTTAGGAAATGAAAAATAATAGCAATTAAACAAAAAACACTTGGGAGGTTTAATGTGTTTATTTTAATTTGTTTTTCACCTGTTGTACATGTAGTGGAAAATGATTCTTTGCACAAACTGACAATGCTGAAAAAGCCTGGAGGTTGTGTTCTTTTGCAGGAAAAAATTAATGCTTTCTGAATTAGGGTCATGATCAACTTGTAATGCTTTTTAAATCTTGCTTGAGTCAATATTTACTCTCTTAAAATGCCGCACGCGGTTACTTTATATATGGGTGTTGTGCATTTTAAGAGAGTAAATAACGAGGCTAAATGTCCTTTCGCTTCCAGATACTGTATTTTACACCAACACGATGTGTATGTAAGAATTTATTAGCGGTTTAAGTCGGGAAGCCTGTGCGTGGGAGTTCAAAACACAGACAGTGCGCATGCGTGTGACGTGAGGTAGCGAACGCTTTGATCGCCTGACTGTGACGTAAGCGAACGCTTTGACGTGCCCGTGACGTTACAGTCAACTGAGCCTATATATAGAACCCGCCAGGACTCACAATCTACTTAGCGTTAAGTAAATGAGATGTACAGACCGCGATCTTCGCACTCTAGAATCTTAGATTTTCAAAGTCCTTCAAATAATTTTACTGAAACAGAAACGTCCACAATGGCTGAATTTCAGACTACAGGCTCTATCCCCATTATTCCCGAGCATATTTTACCAGCTATAACCAAGTGTTTCGATCAGTTCTCCCAGGTACAATGGGGAATGATTGAACAGGGAATCTGGGACTCTGATCTCCAAGCATTACTGGCTGATATGATAATCGAAATCATTCAGATAGTTTCTAGCGGCATCCTGAAATCTGCACTTCCCACACTTCAGGAGTTAATGACAGACGAATTGTCCCAAACAGGTATCAGCATACCTGTGGCAAAAATAGCTCCGTCGCTGGGAGACTCTCTTTCAACCAGCATTGGCATCGCTCTTAACATCCCCCATGAAAACTGTCAGTCCAGTAAGAAGCTGACAAAACTGATTGAATTGGAGATCTCAGAAAAGGTCGACTCAGCTGTGACTCTACTCTTGAACAACCCGGATTTACGGTCAGATCCTGCCGTTTATGTCAGTGGAAAAATGACAACCACAAAAAACCTTCGACGCATGGTCTCTCACGCAGCCTCGTGTTTGGAAAAATGTGCAGGTAAGCTAAGCAGCCAGTGCATGTCAAAGGGCGGCGCAGCTAGTTCCCCTAGCCCGTCTAATTCAGAGAGTACTGAATCAAAGATCTCTGAGAAGGCAATGGTTGTTGAGGAGGTGAGCAGCGCTCTCACCAAATGGAGCACAGACACAGGAATCACAGAGGACAATAAGGATGAAAATGACATGACGCCTGTAGAGATAAAAGAAAGTGAAACTGGAGAGATGGCGGAAAGTCGTTCCAGCACCACAGGTGAAGTGATCGTGGCTGATGTTGTCAGTGCAATACTTGACACTCTGAAGTATTCGAATGCCGAAGATGACACAGAGATAGAGAAGTGCACAGATGCTGAGACAGCTGAAAGTCTCCAGCGTCCCAGCACGCCAGCACAAATAGCTGCAGCTGACATTGTAATCACAATAATTGATAATCTGCAGTCTTTTGATGGTGAAGATGTCACATCTAGTGAGAAATGTGACTCACGCGAATCTGCTTTTAATGTGCAGTTAAATATCCAAAAGGTGAAAAACTTTTTCACGTCATGCATCCCATCCAGAAAAAGCAATGACCAAAAGCTGCACAAAGACCACTTCTGCGCTTTTGCCAAAAAGCAGTTTTACAAAATGATCAGAGAGATAAAACACCTGGTGAAGAAAAACAAAAGGTTCTTCATCTGTCTCCACGAACCGGTCAAGTCTCTTGATGATCAGAGAGCAGATTGTATGGACAGCTACAGTTCTTTTTGTAGCTATGTAAACACACCAGTGATGGATAGCATGTTTAAGAGTTCTTCCCCAGTTGATTATAACACCATCAAACCTGTTCTTGAACAAATGTTTAATAAATTAAACGGGCCAGAACATTTGAACCGTATCTGGAACCCCCTGGAAAAGATAAAGGAAATTGAGATGTTTTCCAGGGAGTTGACAGATAAAGTGTATGACCATCTCCAGTCAACTGAAAGATATGTACTCCCTGTGATGCTATCAGGAAAATGTCTTTCAGACTCTGTCATCTCTAGGTCTGCAGAGCCAACAGATGAGTTACCCTTTTCGCCCGAGGTCCTCTATGTGACTGTAGAAGACTCAGTGCAAAAGTTTTTGCAAAACACTCTTCTGTGGTTAGAGAATGATGCTTTGGATCAAACTGTTCAAAGTGACAAGATTTCTGGTGCCGTGGGAGACATCCAGGATGTGATTTTAAGAGCACTGACTCCAACAGAGCAAAAAGAAAATGACAGACTGTCTGAACCAGAGTCACGTCCAGATTGTCCTCCCAAAAATGAAACAGTCTCCTGCGTGAGTGTACTAGAGCAGGGCCCACCCCCAGAAAACAGCCCTGAGCCTGAACCAATCACTGAAGCTGGGCTTACAGAAGCTCAAAGTCAGCCATCAACCTCTGAAAACTTACAGGAGGAGTCTGAGAAAATTGTCAGAGACTTCAGTAACTGTCTGTTAGATGAGCTCCTGGAGAAATGTCTTTTCGACACAAACTATCTGAATATAGAAAATTACGAAGCGATCACCAGGCGTCTTACAGATCTGCTTCTAGATAAGGTCAGAATCCCAGGATATCTGAGTGCTCTTAAAAATAACAAACGGCGGATGCTAAAGAAAATGAGTAAGGCCCTTATAAAGGAGCTTGACTCTGCAGATCAGTTTGTACATTCGGCTCTTACACCAGATGATTACACTTTTGATGAACTTTTTCTGGATCTCCTGGACATGATTATTGAGGTTGTACTCAATCCCCCACTGAAGTCTAAAATTACAAGGTTCTTTCGAGCAGTGGGAAAAGCTTTAATGAAGCCGTTTAGGAGCTGCTGTAGGGGCAGCAGCGATGACTAAAAGACCAGCTGCACCCCCCCCACACACACTACAATGCTTCTTTAAAGATCTCGAAGCATTTAATAATTTATTCAAAAACAATGTAATTGGCCAACAGAAGTATATTTCATCTTGTCTCCCTATATTGTCTCTCCATCACCCCCAACCGGTCGCAGCAGATGGCCGCCCCCTCTTGAGCCTGGTTCTGCTGGAGGTTTCTTCCTGTTAAAAGGGAGTTTTTTCTCCCCACTGTCGCCTAGTGCTTGCTCAAAGGGGATCTTTTGATTGTTGGGTATTTTCCTGCTAATACTGTAGGGTTTTCACCTTACATTATAAAGCACCTTGAGGAGACTCTTGTTTTGCTGCGATGCTATATAATCTTAGATTTAACTGAATTTTAAAATCATCCATTATAGCATCAAAGTAAAACAAAATGAAATTTTAAGAAAATTGATTTACCATCAAATAAAAATCCTAATCTCAAACATATTCTGATTTTTCTTGTGTTTTATTGTGTTGTCAAGTATGAAAAAACAATGTTGCATTTGTGCACTCTGGTCATGAGTACTGGTATTGTATTAGAGCAGAATTTAGAGTAGAATTTGATAAAGGTGGTTTGGGTATGAGATGAACACAATTCATGAAACTATTAAATGTTGTTATTATAGACACTAAGTGAATATCTGTGGTAAGTTTAACAGTTTTCAGGGTTTTAGGCACATTTCTGCACATAGATTGGTCCAGAATGGAAAGTCTAAAGCAAAAAGCCTGAGTGAGGTGGACATTTTCATCATGGTCTCCAAGGCCTCCTTTGCGACTTGCCATTTTCTGTCCCTCTCCTCCTTGTTGCGGTTTCCTGGGTCCTCACCCTCCAAACTCCATGGACCTTTCAATTAATCTTTAGGAAATGAAAAATAATAGCAATTAAACAAAAAACACTTGGGAGGTTTAATGTGTTTATTTTAATTTGTTTTTCACCTGTTGTACATGTAGTGGAAAATGATTCTTTGCACAAACTGACAATGCTGAAAAAGCCTGGAGGTTGTGTTCTTTTGCAGGAAAAAATTAATGCTTTCTGAATTAGGGTCATGATCAACTTGTAATGCTTTTTAAATCTTGCTTGAGTCAATATTTACTCTCTTAAAATGCCGCACGCGGTTACTTTATATATGGGTGTTGTGCATTTTAAGAGTGTAAATAACGAGGCTAAATGTCCTTTCGCTTCCAGATACTGTATTTTACACCAACACGATGTGTATGTGTAACGGAGCGGAAAGGCTGATTTTATTTCCACAGTGTCGTTTTTTAAAGGAAGGAAACCTTCCTCCAAACGGACAGAGCAGTGGAGCCGCCAAGGGAAAGCACACGATTAAAAAACTGTATAATTAAAATATAATTTATTATATTTAAATAGTTAAAAATGCAAAATGAATTAAAACAACCTTGGCCAAGGGGTAACACAATAAAAAGCAATAAAACACAACATTAAAAGTCCAGTGGCATCCGCCACGATATAAAAGTCACAAAGAACTAAAAAAGTCCAGCGAAGTGATGTAAAAGGGAAACCCAGCGGAGTCCTCGCCTTCCTCCCCGCATTCCGCGTCCTGGTACGCTGAAGAAAGGGAGGGAGCGGCAGTCACTATTCTTTTCGGCAATTTTCATTCAATAAAAGGGGCTAAGTCGAAGACTTACCCCGGGTGGGCAGAGCTCTCAACTCCGCCCGCCGCTTCTTTAAAACTGCAAGTCGGCACCAGCTGTCTCGCCGCCTCTGCTCTCCCGCAGTGCACAAGCTGGGCTCTCGTTACTACTGCCGTCCGCCTGTTCGCTCCGCGTCCCTAGTCGCTGGTGCTGTCCGTCCTTTCCTAACGCCCAGCTCCACCAGCCCCTTCGGCTTGCAGGCGCTGCCGCCTGGCATCACTTACTCCTGGCCGTCTCTCAAGCCTCTCGGTCGAACCCCTTCCTTTGGTCTGCCAGGCCCTCTTATTGGCCTCTCTGGGATCTCTCGCAGGTGTGATCAGTTTATTATCAGGTAGGGGCGGAGTCTTTCCAGGACAAGTCATCAAATAAATACCATTAAAACATGCAGTAAAACTCATAAAAATAAGCCAGTGTACAATATTAAAATATTAAAAAGGTAAAACACAGCAAAACATGCATAGTAGAAAAACTTAGATAACTTGTCCCTTTCCACCCTGTGACATCTGTAAGAATTTATTAGCGGTTTAAGTCGGGAAGCCTGTGCGTGGGAGTTCAAAACACATACAGTGCGCATGCGTGTGACGTGAGGTAGCGAACGCTTTGATCGCCTGACTGTGACGTAAGCGAACGCTTTGACGTGCCCGTGACGTTACAGTCAACTGAGCCTATATATAGAACCCGCCAGGACTCACAATCTACTTAGCGTTAAGTAAATGAGATGTACAGACCGCGATCTTCGCACTCTAGAATCTTAGATTTTCAAAGTCCTTCAAATAATTTTACTGAAACAGAAACGTCCACAATGGCTGAATTTCAGACTACAGGCTCTATCCCCATTATTCCCGAGCATATTTTACCAGCTATAACCAAGTGTTTCGATCAGTTCTCCCAGGTACAATGGGGAATGATTGAACAGGGAATCTGGGACTCTGATCTCCAAGCATTACTGGCTGATATGATAATCGAAATCATTCAGATAGTTTCTAGCGGCATCCTGAAATCTGCACTTCCCACACTTCAGGAGTTAATGACAGACGAATTGTCCCAAACAGGTATCAGCATACCTGTGGCAAAAATAGCTCCGTCGCTGGGAGACTCTCTTTCAACCAGCATTGGCATCGCTCTTAACATCCCCCATGAAAACTGTCAGTCCAGTAAGAAGCTGACAAAACTGATTGAATTGGAGATCTCAGAAAAGGTCGACTCAGCTGTGACTCTACTCTTGAACAACCCGGATTTACGGTCAGATCCTGCCGTTTATGTCAGTGGAAAAATGACAACCACAAAAAACCTTCGACGCATGGTCTCTCACGCAGCCTCGTGTTTGGAAAAATGTGCAGCTAAGCTAAGCAGCCAGTGCATGTCAAAGGGCGGCGCAGCTAGTTCCCCTAGCCCGTCTAATTCAGAGAGTACTGAATCAAAGATCTCTGAGAAGGCAATGGTTGTTGAGGAGGTGAGCAGCGCTCTCACCAAATGGAGCACAGACACAGGAATCACAGAGGACAATAAGGATGAAAATGACATGACGCCTGTAGAGATAAAAGAAAGTGAAACTGGAGAGATGGCGGAAAGTCGTTCCAGCACCACAGGTGAAGTGATCGTGGCTGATGTTGTCAGTGCAATACTTGACACTCTGAAGTATTCGAATGCCGAAGATGACACAGAGATAGAGAAGTGCACAGATGCTGAGACAGCTGAAAGTCTCCAGCGTCCCAGCACGCCAGCACAAATAGCTGCAGCTGACATTGTAATCACAATAATTGATAATCTGCAGTCTTTTGATGGTGAAGATGTCACATCTAGTGAGAAATGTGACTCACGCGAATCTGCTTTTAATGTGCAGTTAAATATCCAAAAGGTGAAAAACTTTTTCACGTCATGCATCCCATCCAGAAAAAGCAATGACCAAAAGCTGCACAAAGACCACTTCTGCGCTTTTGCCAAAAAGCAGTTTTACAAAATGATCAGAGAGATAAAACACCTGGTGAAGAAAAACAAAAGGTTCTTCATCTGTCTCCACGAACCGGTCAAGTCTCTTGATGATCAGAGAGCAGATTGTATGGACAGCTACAGTTCTTTTTGTAGCTATGTAAACACACCAGTGATGGATAGCATGTTTAAGAGTTCTTCCCCAGTTGATTATAACACCATCAAACCTGTTCTTGAACAAATGTTTAATAAATTAAACGGGCCAGAACATTTGAACCGTATCTGGAACCCCCTGGAAAAGATAAAGGAAATTGAGATGTTTTCCAGGGAGTTGACAGATAAAGTGTATGACCATCTCCAGTCAACTGAAAGATATGTACTCCCTGTGATGCTATCAGGAAAATGTCTTTCAGACTCTGTCATCTCTAGGTCTGCAGAGCCAACAGATGAGTTACCCTTTTCGCCCGAGGTCCTCTATGTGACTGTAGAAGACTCAGTGCAAAAGTTTTTGCAAAACACTCTTCTGTGGTTAGAGAATGATGCTTTGGATCAAACTGTTCAAAGTGACAAGATTTCTGGTGCCGTGGGAGACATCCAGGATGTGATTTTAAGAGCACTGACTCCAACAGAGCAAAAAGAAAATGACAGACTGTCTGAACCAGAGTCACGTCCAGATTGTCCTCCCAAAAATGAAACAGTCTCCTGCGTGAGTGTACTAGAGCAGGGCCCACCCCCAGAAAACAGCCCTGAGCCTGAACCAATCACTGAAGCTGGGCTTACAGAAGCTCAAAGTCAGCCATCAACCTCTGAAAACTTACAGGAGGAGTCTGAGAAAATTGTCAGAGACTTCAGTAACTGTCTGTTAGATGAGCTCCTGGAGAAATGTCTTTTCGACACAAACTGTCTGAATATAGAAAATTACGAAGCGATCACCAGCCGTCTTACAGATCTGCTTCTAGATAAGGTCAGAATCCCAGGATATCTGAGTGCTCTTAAAAATAACAAACGGCAGATGCTAAAGAAAATGAGTAAGGCCCTTATAAAGGAGCTTGACTCTGCAGATCAGTTTGTACATTCGGCTCTTACACCAGATGATTACACTTTTGATGAACTTTTTCTGGATCTCCTGGACATGATTATTGAGGTTGCTTTGGATCAAACTGTTCAAAGTGACAAGATTTCTGGTGCCGTGGGAGACATCCAGGATGTGATTTTAAGAGCACTGACTCCAACAGAGCAAAAAGAAAATGACAGACTGTCTGAACCAGAGTCACGTCCAGATTGTCCTCCCAAAAATGAAACAGTCTCCTGCGTGAGTGTACTAGAGCAGGGCCCACCCCCAGAAAACAGCCCTGAGCCTGAACCAATCACTGAAGCTGGGCTTACAGAAGCTCAAAGTCAGCCATCAACCTCTGAAAACTTACAGGAGGAGTCTGAGAAAATTGTCAGAGACTTCAGTAACTGTCTGTTAGATGAGCTCCTGGAGAAATGTCTTTTCGACACAAACTATCTGAATATAGAAAATTACGAAGCGATCACCAGGCGTCTTACAGATCTGCTTCTAGATAAGGTCAGAATCCCAGGATATCTGAGTGCTCTTAAAAATAACAAACGGCGGATGCTAAAGAAAATGAGTAAGGCCCTTATAAAGGAGCTTGACTCTGCAGATCAGTTTGTACATTCGGCTCTTACACCAGATGATTACACTTTTGATGAACTTTTTCTGGATCTCCTGGACATGATTATTGAGGTTGTACTCAATCCCCCACTGAAGTCTAAAATTACAAGGTTCTTTCGAGCAGTGGGAAAAGCTTTAATGAAGCCGTTTAGGAGCTGCTGTAGGGGCAGCAGCGATGACTAAAAGACCAGCTGCACCCCCCCCCACACACACACACACACACACTACAATGCTTCTTTAAAGATCTCGAAGCATTTAATAATTTATTCAAAAACAATGTAATTGGCCAACAGAAGTATATTTCATCTTGTCTCCCTATATTGTCTCTCCATCACCCCCAACCGGTCGCAGCAGATGGCCGCCCCCTCTTGAGCCTGGTTCTGCTGGAGGTTTCTTCCTGTTAAAAGGGAGTTTTTTCTCCCCACTGTCGCCTAGTGCTTGCTCAAAGGGGATCTTTTGATTGTTGGGTATTTTCCTGCTAATACTGTAGGGTTTTCACCTTACATTATAAAGCACCTTGAGGAGACTCTTGTTTTGCTGCGATGCTATATAATCTTAGATTTAACTGAATTTTAAAATCATCCATTATAGCATCAAAGTAAAACAAAATGAAATTTTAAGAAAATTGATTTACCATCAAATAAAAATCCTAATCTCAAACATATTCTGATTTTTCTTGTGTTTTATTGTGTTGTCAAGTATGAAAAAACAATGTTGCATTTGTGCACTCTGGTCATGAGTACTGGTATTGTATTAGAGCAGAATTTAGAGTAGAATTTGATAAAGGTGGTTTGGGTATGAGATGAACACAATTCATGAAACTATTAAATGTTGTTATTATAGACACTAAGTGAATATCTGTGGTAAGTTTAACAGTTTTCAGGGTTTTAGGCACATTTCTGCACATAGATTGGTCCAGAATGGAAAGTCTAAAGCAAAAAGCCTGAGTGAGGTGGACATTTTCATCATGGTCTCCAAGGCCTCCTTTGCGACTTGCCATTTTCTGTCCCTCTCCTCCTTGTTGCGGTTTCCTGGGTCCTCACCCTCCAAACTCCATGGACCTTTCAATTAATCTTTAGGAAATGAAAAATAATAGCAATTAAACAAAAAACACTTGGGAGGTTTAATGTGTTTATTTTAATTTGTTTTTCACCTGTTGTACATGTAGTGGAAAATGATTCTTTGCACAAACTGACAATGCTGAAAAAGCCTGGAGGTTGTGTTCTTTTGCAGGAAAAAATTAATGCTTTCTGAATTAGGGTCATGATCAACTTGTAATGCTTTTTAAATCTTGCTTGAGTCAATATTTACTCTCTTAAAATGCCGCACGCGGTTACTTTATATATGGGTGTTGTGCATTTTAAGAGAGTAAATAACGAGGCTAAATGTCCTTTCGCTTCCAGATACTGTATTTTACACCAACACGATGTGTATGTAAGAATTTATTAGCGGTTTAAGTCGGGAAGCCTGTGCGTGGGAGTTCAAAACACAGACAGTGCGCATGCGTGTGACGTGAGGTAGCGAACGCTTTGATCGCCTGACTGTGACGTAAGCGAACGCTTTGACGTGCCCGTGACGTTACAGTCAACTGAGCCTATATATAGAACCCGCCAGGACTCACAATCTACTTAGCGTTAAGTAAATGAGATGTACAGACCGCGATCTTCGCACTCTAGAATCTTAGATTTTCAAAGTCCTTCAAATAATTTTACTGAAACAGAAACGTCCACAATGGCTGAATTTCAGACTACAGGCTCTATCCCCATTATTCCCGAGCATATTTTACCAGCTATAACCAAGTGTTTCGATCAGTTCTCCCAGGTACAATGGGGAATGATTGAACAGGGAATCTGGGACTCTGATCTCCAAGCATTACTGGCTGATATGATAATCGAAATCATTCAGATAGTTTCTAGCGGCATCCTGAAATCTGCACTTCCCACACTTCAGGAGTTAATGACAGACGAATTGTCCCAAACAGGTATCAGCATACCTGTGGCAAAAATAGCTCCGTCGCTGGGAGACTCTCTTTCAACCAGCATTGGCATCGCTCTTAACATCCCCCATGAAAACTGTCAGTCCAGTAAGAAGCTGACAAAACTGATTGAATTGGAGATCTCAGAAAAGGTCGACTCAGCTGTGACTCTACTCTTGAACAACCCGGATTTACGGTCAGATCCTGCCGTTTATGTCAGTGGAAAAATGACAACCACAAAAAACCTTCGACGCATGGTCTCTCACGCAGCCTCGTGTTTGGAAAAATGTGCAGCTAAGCTAAGCAGCCAGTGCATGTCAAAGGGCGGCGCAGCTAGTTCCCCTAGCCCGTCTAATTCAGAGAGTACTGAATCAAAGATCTCTGAGAAGGCAATGGTTGTTGAGGAGGTGAGCAGCGCTCTCACCAAATGGAGCACAGACACAGGAATCACAGAGGACAATAAGGATGAAAATGACATGACGCCTGTAGAGATAAAAGAAAGTGAAACTGGAGAGATGGCGGAAAGTCGTTCCAGCACCACAGGTGAAGTGATCGTGGCTGATGTTGTCAGTGCAATACTTGACACTCTGAAGTATTCGAATGCCGAAGATGACACAGAGATAGAGAAGTGCACAGATGCTGAGACAGCTGAAAGTCTCCAGCGTCCCAGCACGCCAGCACAAATAGCTGCAGCTGACATTGTAATCACAATAATTGATAATCTGCAGTCTTTTGATGGTGAAGATGTCACATCTAGTGAGAAATGTGACTCACGCGAATCTGCTTTTAATGTGCAGTTAAATATCCAAAAGGTGAAAAACTTTTTCACGTCATGCATCCCATCCAGAAAAAGCAATGACCAAAAGCTGCACAAAGACCACTTCTGCGCTTTTGCCAAAAAGCAGTTTTACAAAATGATCAGAGAGATAAAACACCTGGTGAAGAAAAACAAAAGGTTCTTCATCTGTCTCCACGAACCGGTCAAGTCTCTTGATGATCAGAGAGCAGATTGTATGGACAGCTACAGTTCTTTTTGTAGCTATGTAAACACACCAGTGATGGATAGCATGTTTAAGAGTTCTTCCCCAGTTGATTATAACACCATCAAACCTGTTCTTGAACAAATGTTTAATAAATTAAACGGGCCAGAACATTTGAACCGTATCTGGAACCCCCTGGAAAAGATAAAGGAAATTGAGATGTTTTCCAGGGAGTTGACAGATAAAGTGTATGACCATCTCCAGTCAACTGAAAGATATGTACTCCCTGTGATGCTATCAGGAAAATGTCTTTCAGACTCTGTCATCTCTAGGTCTGCAGAGCCAACAGATGAGTTACCCTTTTCGCCCGAGGTCCTCTATGTGACTGTAGAAGACTCAGTGCAAAAGTTTTTGCAAAACACTCTTCTGTGGTTAGAGAATGATGCTTTGGATCAAACTGTTCAAAGTGACAAGATTTCTGGTGCCGTGGGAGACATCCAGGATGTGATTTTAAGAGCACTGACTCCAACAGAGCAAAAAGAAAATGACAGACTGTCTGAACCAGAGTCACGTCCAGATTGTCCTCCCAAAAATGAAACAGTCTCCTGCGTGAGTGTACTAGAGCAGGGCCCACCCCCAGAAAACAGCCCTGAGCCTGAACCAATCACTGAAGCTGGGCTTACAGAAGCTCAAAGTCAGCCATCAACCTCTGAAAACTTACAGGAGGAGTCTGAGAAAATTGTCAGAGACTTCAGTAACTGTCTGTTAGATGAGCTCCTGGAGAAATGTCTTTTCGACACAAACTGTCTGAATATAGAAAATTACGAAGCGATCACCAGGCGTCTTACAGATCTGCTTCTAGATAAGGTCAGAATCCCAGGATATCTGAGTGCTCTTAAAAATAACAAACAGCGGATGCTAAAGAAAATGAGTAAGGCCCTTATAAAGGAGCTTGACTCTGCAGATCAGTTTGTACATTCGGCTCTTACACCAGATGATTACACTTTTGATGAACTTTTTCTGGATCTCCTGGACATGATTATTGAGGTTGTACTCAATCCCCCACTGAAGTCTAAAATTACAAGGTTCTTTCGAGCAGTGGGAAAAGCTTTAATGAAGCCGTTTAGGAGCTGCTGTAGGGGCAGCAGCGATGACTAAAAGACCAGCTGCACCCCCCCCCCCCCCCCCCCCCCACCCACACACACACACACACACACTACAATGCTTCTTTAAAGATCTCGAAGCATTTAATAATTTATTCAAAAACAATGTAATTGGCCAACAGAAGTATATTTCATCTTGTCTCCCTATATTGTCTCTCCATCACCCCCAACCGGTCGCAGCAGATGGCCGCCCCCTCTTGAGCCTGGTTCTGCTGGAGGTTTCTTCCTGTTAAAAGGGAGTTTTTTCTCCCCACTGTCGCCTAGTGCTTGCTCAAAGGGGATCTTTTGATTGTTGGGTATTTTCCTGCTAATACTGTAGGGTTTTCACCTTACATTATAAAGCACCTTGAGGAGACTCTTGTTTTGCTGCGATGCTATATAATCTTAGATTTAACTGAATTTTAAAATCATCCATTATAGCATCAAAGTAAAACAAAATGAAATTTTAAGAAAATTGATTTACCATCAAATAAAAATCCTAATCTCAAACATATTCTGATTTTTCTTGTGTTTTATTGTGTTGTCAAGTATGAAAAAACAATGTTGCATTTGTGCACTCTGGTCATGAGTACTGGTATTGTATTAGAGCAGAATTTAGAGTAGAATTTGATAAAGGTGGTTTGGGTATGAGATGAACACAATTCATGAAACTATTAAATGTTGTTATTATAGACACTAAGTGAATATCTGTGGTAAGTTTAACAGTTTTCAGGGTTTTAGGCACATTTCTGCACATAGATTGGTCCAGAATGGAAAGTCTAAAGCAAAAAGCCTGAGTGAGGTGGACATTTTCATCATGGTCTCCAAGGCCTCCTTTGCGACTTGCCATTTTCTGTCCCTCTCCTCCTTGTTGCGGTTTCCTGGGTCCTCACCCTCCAAACTCCATGGACCTTTCAATTAATCTTTAGGAAATGAAAAATAATAGCAATTAAACAAAAAACACTTGGGAGGTTTAATGTGTTTATTTTAATTTGTTTTTCACCTGTTGTACATGTAGTGGAAAATGATTCTTTGCACAAACTGACAATGCTGAAAAAGCCTGGAGGTTGTGTTCTTTTGCAGGAAAAAATTAATGCTTTCTGAATTAGGGTCATGATCAACTTGTAATGCTTTTTAAATCTTGCTTGAGTCAATACCTACTAGACTGCAGCACTCTAAACCTTCATTTTGTAATTTAAAGTACCACATGGGTTGACACACTGAATCAAAACATTGATTTGAGGAGAAATGTACAGCTTTCACACACATACAATTCCACCTGACATAACTCTCACGTTATTTAATTTTTTTAAATCGCCTTTTAAAGTATTAACCTAAAACAACAAAAGGAACGGGAGGCAAATGTATATGCAATGAAGTGTCAATTCCATGTGCACGTAGCAGAAATACAGCTGGCCTGTAAACCTGGACCTGCATTTTAGCTGAGCCATATGTTCCAGTAACAGTTGAGGTCTTTCTTGAATGCAAGGTACATTTGGGGTGGTATGCACGCACAAATTAACTGATCCGCTGTACAAAAACCACTAAAAGATCCCGCCACATATCATTTTGGGGTGCAATAAGACACCACATGCACGTCTTTGTACCAGATCTCTTGATTCTACAAATGCTATGTGATCTGCTCTGTGATCTTTGAGAGTGACATCATAATGAAATGGCTGCAACCCTGCTTCTTAAACAAACTGACATAATGTGCTTTAAGTGACGCAAATTCTTGAAAAGCTCATGTTTAAAGCCTGTTTTAAAGTGTTTTATAGTGACACAGTTACATGGATGATTAATGCCTTTGACTTTTTTCTTTAACTTTATCAATAAAACAAGTGCAGCTTTCACTGACAGTACATCATGTGGTACTTTAACCTATGTACTATTTTCATCGGTTAATTTTGGAGTTGCTACAAACTTTGTAGCAACTCCAAAATTAACTGATAGGAAAAGTTTGTGTGTCTGTGTGCGTGGTTAAATTGTGGAGTGGATTAGCGGCTAAGGACGAACAATGTCCAAATATCCAGAAATTTAAATCAATGTGTAAACATATGATTTTCATGCAGTTCAAGGATGGGGCCAGTATTAAGCTACAGGACGCGTTTTCAATATAGATATGTCCAATGTGATAAGTTAGCATTGTTATACAACATATTACATACACTCAGCACGAAGCTACATAACTTGTCACAAAGCTCAAATCATGCCCAAGGTTCTTGAACATAACAACATGCTCACTGCACTCAGATGACCTCTACAGTCACCAGATCCCAGTCCAATAGAGCACCTTTGGAATGTGGTGGAACAGATTTACATCACAGATGTGCAACAACCATGCGATGCGATCCTGTCAACAAGGAGAAAATTTCAAATTTTTCCAGCACCTTGTTGAATCCATGCTATGAAGAATAAAATCAGCAAAGGGATCCAACCCTGTACTAGCAAGGTGTACCTAATAGAGTGGCCAACGATTGCATTTATATAGATGGGATATGTTAAAGCAGATACGGACAAGATGAAATAATTCTGAGCAGACACATTAAGGATTACATACATGTATAAAGTGATTTATTTGGTGTCAGCTTTGAACATATTAAACACTTTATACTCATCAAATCAAAACATGTCTTCCTTTGCACAACAGAAGACACATGCGAAATGTATGTACATAATATTATGTAAAAACAATATTGTGGCATTTTATTAATTAACTTATCTGATTACACATCAAAAATAAAGCGTGCCTTTTCATTTCATTCCATTCAAAAACTAAAATGTTCATTAGGACAGTTTCAATAACATGAAATAAGCCATTTTATCATTTTTAATAACATTGTCTTGCAAATGGGAGCTGTTGGGGCACATGTACACAATTCGGTTTGAATAATTAGAGACGAGCCCAACGTTCCAGTACCTATGAATAAATTAGAAGCACTGCGTACAATAATTGAAATTTACAAGAAGCTGTTGATCTTGACTGATGCAGCCGCCCCGAGCAGGTGATGCTGGGCAGGAGATAAGGCCTTTTTTCACTTCACTGCCAGCTAGATGCATAAATAAGTTGAGGTCACTGTTCTGTTAGCTCATAGTGGTTTGTATTGGTCCTCCTCTTGGTGCACTTGTATCTCTATTCATTGGAGAAAGTAATGACATCATAGTGGATGCCCTGTTGCTGCAGCTCTTCCAGTTGCTCAGGTGTAGCCTCAGTGTAGACTGTCTGGGTCTGTGTCATGGCTGCGTCTGCTACGGCTGCAGGAACAAAGATCAGAGTTCATACTTTTCAGCTTTATTTATACTGAAGCTAATGTTAGAAATAAATTATATTTTGGCAAGTTTTAAACCTACTGATGATGTTTGTTTATCACTTTCAAAAATGTCTGCATTTAAGGAATTACTTACTGGCTTTCCTGAAGAAACCTTATCATATATTTGGGACAAAATTATAAGAAATTCATAAAATCCAAAAACTTGGAACTGAACATCAACTGAGCACTCTCATAAGAGCCAACCTGTGACAGCAGAGTGGGCAGCAGCCTCCAGATCTTCAGCATTCACGATTTGTTGATCAGAGCTGACAGGTAGGTACTGGATCTGACCGTCGTGACTTACAGCAATCTACAAATAGAACAGAATAGAGTTTATTTCAAACGTGAAAATAACTGAGTTACAAGAACAAAAACTTTGTAAACACACACAAAAAAACCAAGATAAAGACATCAAGTTGTCATGAATATCTCTGAATCCCACACAATTATTATGCTTGAAAAGGAGTAGGATGAAGTTTACACTTATTTGTTCCCGCCCAATTTGCAAATCAATGTTCAGAGTTTGGCATGTAATCAGATAATATACATGTTTAACTATATACAAGTTTACACTCATATACAATACACACAAAACAGTTTGAGCTCACAAACCAAAATGACTAAATAATCTCTTTTATATTTGTTTTTAAATTTGAGTTATGTTTGGACATAATGACATTTCATTTGTCTATAAAGTTTGACTTAACTTTATAGACAATTCCATGTATATGATTCAGTTGCACTAGTTGTGAAGTTGCTCAATGTAACCAGTTAGATACTGGTTCCCATCACTTCAATTTAAAAATACAAAAGCTTCTAAATTTGGATGTACAGATGATTACACACTGAGAACAAGATTGTGAATACTTTATTGGATTTCTCCAAACAGCTCCCACTCCATCCTACACAGAGGTCCATTCAGCATGTTTTAGATCTTAGACCTGTCTCACCTGTTGCTCCTGGACAATGGTTCTGTCATGTTCGTACTGGATTATCTGTCCGTCTGGCATCTGAGGGCCAGTCACAGAACCAGTTACAAATGAGACAGATATCCTCACTATTAAATACTGCATATATATGCACCGTTTAGGCAGTCAAACACTTACCTGTATGTGGTTGCCATCAGCTACTACTACATACTCTTGAGGAAGTAAGTGTTGAACTCCATCCTGTGAGATGATATACTGGACCTGAAAGTGAACATGGGACAAATAAGGTGAGATTAAATCTAACATTGATACTGATTATACAATACCACAAAGAAGCCTTAGGCACTTTCATGATTATTGTGTTCTATCACACACAAGACTATAAACCACCTCTGAGGCCCCAAATTTATCTTGATGCATGGAGCCAGAATCAGACCTTCTTTTTGTACAAACATTTTTTTTTGTGCCTTTATTTTATAGGACAACAAAGCTTTTCAGACAGGTAAGTGGGGAAATATAATGGAGGAAGACACAAGGCAAAGGGCACTGGGTCAAAATTAAACCCTGAACCTCAACCAAGTGAGATAAACTGACACCCATGAGTCAAAAGCAAGGGTGGCCATACAAACACGTTATACAATAAGTTTAAGCAAAAAATATACATTAAAATACTTTAAAATCACGTTTCTTAAAATTTTAATGCATACGCATTTTACATGCACAGCGGTAGAATGATTAAAATGGAACTCACCTCAGTCACCTGGTTGTCTCCCGTCATCAGATGCTGGACCGTCTGACCGTCTATGGTGGTTATCTGCTGGATGTATGCACCTTCCTCCTGATTAATGCACATTTAAGGGTTCTTATTTATAAAATGTTTAGCAGTTACACGTGCAAAATCAATCCATTTTGGAGAGTACATTACATACATATAGGCTGTACTGTGTGAGAGCTGTTACCTGGTCTGACAGTGCTTGTTCCTGAGCTACAATGATGTGCTCCTGTCCTAGAGCCTGCAGCCGCTCGGGAGTGATCACTGCCTGATGTCCCTGCAGGGCTGATGTACACACACATACACACATTAAAATATATTAACTTTGTGTTCATTTTTTATCTGTTTTACACTGAGGCCTCTGTTTATGGACTTTTGACCACTGACACCTTTACGTTTACTGTTATTATTACTTTTAAGCACAAACTGTAAGTCTTGGCTTGTATGATCCTGTGTTTCTTACACTGTAGTGTGGCTAATGCCTCCTCATCGCTGTTAACTATTATAGTTTGCTGAGACGCAGTAGTTCGACTTTTGCGAGCAGGATTATCCTGATTGTGAAGACGCTCCATGTGAAACTTCAGATGGCCATTGCGGTTAAACCTGAGTTAAAAAAAACAAAAATCACTCACATTAATAGCTGTTCTGTACCTCTAATGCCTAATGAATACAGATGTGTTAGATGCTCCCACCTTTGTCCACAAAGTTTGCAAGAAAATGGTTTCTCATTGGTGTGCGTCATCATGTGTCTGCGTAAGTCTTTCTTGTTCTTGGAGGCAAAGCTGCAGTTTGGACACTTGTGAGGACGCAGGTAGGAGTGCTGTCCCATGTGGGTCTAACACAAAACAGAACATTAATCACAATTCAAAGGAGCAAAAGTTAGAGCGAGATGTTTTTCAAATGTCATTAAAATGGCTCAGAGTATAAATGTCAAACTAAATGAATATGGGGGTGTACACCTCTCAATTATTGTTTTTTTACCCCATTTATATTAACTCATTCACTGCCAGCCATTGGCAGTGAATGAGTTAAACCCATTCACTGCCAATGGCCAACTGACGTCTATAGACGTCAATGGCAGTGAATGAGTTAATATGAAGCTGTTTATCAATTTTAATTGTCATCACTGCCTCCAGTGGAAAAATCTAGCTAACGTTGGCCAACTTTCCACTGATAAATCTGGGGTTTGGAAGGACTCACCTTGACCTCAGGCCAGGAGGTGGAGGTGAAGTCACAGTCAGGACACTTAAAAGTATTGGCATCCACGTGCGCCCTCTTGTGGTTCTCCATGTCCGAGCGTCCATGGAAAGACTCCATGCAGATTCGACAGGAAAACCTCTTGGTAGTGAGACTGGGAGAGCCCACTGCAGAGGGAGAAGCTGGAGCTTCGCTGCTCAGCTAACGGAGAACAGACAACACAGTCAACGAGTGGAAGACAGAGATAGTAAATCTGTTTATGGTATAAACTACACTTGCTAGTTACCTCCACTTGTTGCAATACACCATCAGCCAGTGCTGATGTAAGATAATACTTGTCACTTTTCAAGCTCTCTGACCCAGAAACCTCTAAAGCTTGAGAAGGGCTAGACTCCACATTACTGAAAAGAAAGCAGTTTAATAAGATTAGAAACTGCTGAGACACCAAAATGTCCTTAATATGAAAGTAATCTCTTGCTTATGAAATATTTGAACATAAGCTACAAATTGGACTGTGTGTGCTATGTTACCTATATCCAGGACTACGGATTTCTTCAGCTGCCTGCTCCACCACACTGAAGTCCCCTCCCCCCTCATAGCCTTCAATGGCGATGTGGGTAAGCTCGCCTGTTTCAGAGGTGGCAGCCTCGTAGGCCTCTTGTAGCACTGTCTCGCCATTCTCAGAAACATGGAAGGTCAAGATCTTTTGGGCCTGACCGGACGCTGCTGTCACCGTGCTCCATGTTCCCTTCTCCAAAGCTTTTCCATCTGACTTCAGCACTGCTACCTGAGAAAAACAATCAAGATATATTTTACTGTTATTATTTTTTTGTTCGTTTATTTTATAGAATACAATGCTATCTTTCATGTAACCGTTCTGAAATTTTGATGAGCTGACCTGTAAGGAGTTCCCAACCAGCTCCCGTGCATTGCTCATATTCAGCAGTAGGTCCAGGGCATTCTGAGCAGATAGGTCGCTGGATTCAGCTGAGGAGAAGCACATGGAGAAAAGTTCAGAGCTTGTCATTCAGGTTATATATATATAACACCATAAATATTTAATATGTTTTCAGAGAAATCCTTACTGACCTTGTTCATAGATGATCGTGGTGTTTCCCAAAGCGTCCTGGGACACTGAGGCGTTTTCCATGCCCTGCATGGCTTGCAGTGTTGCAGAATCCACAGTGACCTAATAAGATCATGTTAAAAAAAAGAAATAAAGACAGAAAGAAAAAATAAAACAAAAACTATGGTTATTCTTTAAGAGTAAATAATATTTCTAAATTTTGCAAATTGCTGAATTTTCATGCATATGGACATTTACAAAAAAAAAAAAAAAACAACAACATACAATCTCATTATTTTGTTATTTTCATGTTTTTTTCCCTTCTCACCCCCCATTGGCATAAAAGTAACACAAGATAACAACAAATCAAACTTACAATAGTGTTCTGCAAGCTCTGTGTGTCTTCATGTTGCTGTTTCAACTCTTCTATTTGCTGCAGGGTGAAGAAAGGTCTGCGCCGCGTCTTTACAGGCTCTTCAGGGTGAGCCAAAGACCACTCTTCAAATGCCTCAGCGTGGCGACACTGCACATGAAGGCGCAGGTTCTTCCTGTGCTTAGTCATGAAGTGACACATATCACAGGAGAAAGGCTTCTCGCCTGGAGAAATTTAAAAAACACACAACATCAATAAGTGAATTCAATAGGTGAATTTAAACTCAAGCTGTTTAAATTTAGCGTTATTGTCTTTCTGCTGCACTGACCTGTGTGTTTGATGGCCAGATGGGAGACGAGAAACTCCTCTTTGGAAGTAGAGTATTTACAGTAGTCGCACTTAAAAGGCCTGTCGTTGGTGTGGGACAGCTGATGGTTGAGCAGCAGCTTCTTGTTGTCACAAGTGTAGTCACAAAACTCACATTTGAACCTGTCACATTAACACCAGAGGGGCATTAGTTATGATATCACACTCACACCTAAATTACTTATTCGACCAAAAACTATTAACTATTGTGATAGCCTTGTTTTTAAAAGAAGACTGACTGGTAGATGACAGAGTAAAAGAGGAGGAATAGAAGTCTGAGTACTGACTTGTTGTCCTCAAGACTCTGGATGTGGGTTAGGAGGTGCATTTTGAAAGTGTAACGCTTCTTGAAGGATTTTCCACACTGCAAAGACAGAAAGGCATCTTAAACAAGAAAGTAAGCAAACTTCCTAGTGGAAGAAGAAAGCAGGAGAGAATATTCATTAGTACTGGTGACACACCTCTGTGAGATAGTGAGATTACCCTCTTTTTTGTTTGTTTGAGTTGCCATATTTAATTTAAAATGATAAGAATATGAAAAGAATAGTTCTTGAACTGCATAATCCTCTTTCTGACCTTATCGCACATGTGTGGTTTCTCTGAGCTGTGGGTTTTTAAGTGCTGAGTAAGTCTCTTTTGCATGGGATACACCCTGTGACACACAGGGCAGGGGAACTCCGACGCCTTCGGCACCTGCAATAATCAGACTAAAAATCACAATGCTGACCTCTTACAGTAAGTAGCAACCAGCAAACAACAGAAACTGAAATTCTGTCAGATTATTTTGTAGAATTATTCTTAAACCACATATATGCCAATAAGTATTGTAGATGGCATTCAAATATAAATTCTTACCGACTCTGTCTTCCTTTTCCTGCAAGAGGAAAGAGAAATAATCAGTTATATCATCAACAGAAAACTTTATGAACATGTTCTTTTTCAGGAATAACTGAGTTTGACCACAGTTGCGACGCTCATACCGCTCTTTGTTGTGGACTGCCGAATGCCGAATAACATCTTTCTTGTACACGCTTGTGTAATCACACTCCTCACATTTGAATGGCTTGGTGCCCTCGTGGTTGAACATGTGCTCCTGTAAAAAAAAAAAAATGTTTTAGGAAACTGTGGAAACATGCAAATAAACTGAGGTTAACTTGAGTGTGTTGTGATCTGTTTTATTGCAACTGACCTTGAGCGAGGACCAGCGCTTGCAGCGATAGTTGCACTGCAGGCACTTGAAGAGCTCCGGATCATTGCCTTCATGTGAGTCGATGTGGAAGCGCAGGTCTTCTAGAGTGAGGAAACGTGACCCACAGATGTAGCAGTTGTGAGGTCTCAGCAGTGGTTTGAGAGATTTGTAGTGCCGACTGGGAGATAACAAAGAGAAAGAAGAAATTAGTGCATTCTAAAATATTTTAATGGAATTTATAATAAAATGTTAAAAAGACTTACTTCCGATTCATATACTTCTTATATTTCTTGCGAAGGAAGCGCCGGGATGGTCTGCCACGTTTTCTTGGGAAGTACTCCACCTCCGTCCGTTGGTTGGATGAAGGATCTTTGTTCTCAGAGTCTGACTGGCTAATTACTGCCTCAGGTGCATCTCCATCAGTCACCGTGGGTGCACTATTGTCTAGGCCTGAAGAGCTTGCCTCTTCAGACTCATTAGCATCCGAACAAACCCTAGGCTTCTTAGCAATACTTTCTGCTTCTGCAACAAAAGCGGAAAAAGGAGAATATATTTGCCTAAGGTTTTGCATGTAGGCTCTCTAGGCTCGCAGTGATAGGCTGAAAACTCACCTTTGCTGCTGTAGCCTTCATCTACAACTGAGTACTTCCTTGGACGGCCAGCTTTACGTCGGGGACGCCCTTGAGGAGAAGAGGAGGAGGAAGTGGGAGTTGCTGACTTTTTCAGAATGGCAGGTGGTCTTCCTTTGGAATCTTCATCAGCTGGGTTGTAGTCGCTGTCCTCTGGAGACAGATTATTTTTAATCAGTGTGAGGGATAAGTGGAAATGACAGTGAGAGCTATGTGATTGAGTAAATGCTCATTAACAAGAAAAGTATTAATGTTATAATCTATTCAAAGACAGAAATTTGCATATTACATCTATGTCTTTTTCACTAACTTTCAGGATCATCAATAGCACCATCATCCACAACGTCATCCTCCTCTTCTTCTGCTGCTTGCTGGGACTCTGCAGCCTTCATCTTTGCTGCCTCCTCCCTCTCTGCCTTTTGACGGGCTAAGGTCTCACTTTTAGGAGGTCGTCCACGTTTACGCTTCTTTGGCATTTCCCCTAAAATTGTAAAAAGAAAAAAAAAGGAAAAAAAAAAAGAAAAGACATTTTATCTATATACTACCAAGCTTGGTGAGATAACAATGTCATGGCTATTATTCTGCTAGCTTACCTGCAGGTTTGAAGTGTTTGTCTCTCATGTGGTTGATAAGAGTATCTTTGGAGGCACTCTTGTATGGACACATTTTACACTTGAACTGCTGCACGATCACTACCTCCATCATTTCCTCTAACTCAGCCAGGTTTGGTGGTCGTTCTCCAGAGCCTTCTGCTACAGTTGATGTCTCCATGTCCCTGCCGAGCCCAGCTTCATCCTGAGAGCCTTGGGGCTCCTCTTTGCTGGGTGAGCAGTGCTGGGCCAGCTCAGGTTCTGCATTAGAGGTATAGGTCCCACTGCTGCTGATGAATGGGCCCGGCTGGCTCTCGCTGCCTTCCAGTGCCTCTGGAAGCCCACCTGAACCTGCCGTGTCTGCCAGAGGATGGTCTGAAGAGGAACTGTCGTCAGTATAGAGAGAAGCCTCTGGGCCATTGCTGCTCTCCATATAACAGGAGTGCTGGGGCTGCTGTTGAGAGTGCTGTGGCTGATCTGGATCCTGGTTCTCATCATCATCTTCATCATCGTCGTCCTCCGCTTGGTAACGAGAACAACCTGGCTGCTCAGAGTCTGCAGCTACAACACATTCCCCACCATACTCAGCCGCATACTGACGACTTGTCTGAGTCCGGTGATCTGCACTACTGTCAATGTAACTGCGTGAATGATGTGGCCGCTCCCCGTCATCCACTGCACGCCCAGGATACCCAGCACTGCACTCCACCACATAGTGACTTCGGCTGGTAGGATTTGAGTCAGCTCCACTGCACCCCACATAACCAGGCAGATCCTGGTCACTGTTATTCCCACTATAGTCAGGGAAGCCTGAACGGGAGCGTGTCTGGTCAGGTTCCTCGCCTGAACACTCCACATAGGAAGATGAAGATTCCTCTGTCTGGTCTGGACCATCTGCACTGCAGTCCATGTACTGGGAGGGGTGGGAGTGCTGTGGCTGGTCAGGCTGGCTGCTGCTGTCTTCTAAGTAACCTGAATGTCCAGGCTGATCATCGGGCTGGTCAGGCTCAACATTGCCTTGCAGGTCTCTCTGGTCAAGACAGGTGGATGTGGGACCTTCGGCAAGAGCTTCTATTGCTATACGATTGGACAGGGCAGAAGATGACATCTGAGCTACCATAGGAGCACCTGCACCAATAAACAAGGAAATGATTAAAAAAATATTCCTGAACTTTGTTTAACTTTGTTGTCATCAGCCTAAACAGATTTTAAGTATAACAATATAAATGTATATTGCTTTAAAATATAAACACATTTCTAATGTAAAAATTATTTTGCTAGTGGATAAAGATCAAATTAAAGCATTCAATTCATACATACATGACATTTACAAGCACTGTAAACAAATATAAAACATATAAGAGTCATTTATCAGAATTATCATTTTAAATTATTCTGGCCAATTGAAAGATGATAAGTTAGCAGGAACACCCCACTTACCGTCATCTGGACCTTGTAGTATTAGATACTGGGTTGTTTCTGCACCCCCATCTTCTGCACTGGTCACAGCTATACAACCTAAAAGAAAAAGATATAAAATCTCATGCCATAAAGTTTTCAACATAAGACAAGTTCATCGTTCTCTTGTCAGGACATGATGGAAAACGAAGAGTCATTAAAAACATATACCATTCATGATATCGGGGCCGATGGTGGATTCTATGATCTTGTCAATGGCAGACCCCAGATCTGATGAGGTAGAAGCAGTTGAGTCAGAAACCATCATAGCCCCTTCAGAGACAGCACTCGAGTGGACCAGCACTTGAGCTGACTCAGACACAAGCACCGACTGAGTCACCGTGGAGACACTGGACACACTGGTGGACTGGGCCACTGAAGAGGAGTCTGGAAGATGGACCGATGAAACTCTGACATCTGTGCTAGAGCTTGTTTCTGGGATGAACACCTTAAGAGTGAGGGAAAGAAAGGATGACATCTGGAAACTTACAGATTAAAAAGCTACATTCATCGCTGTTGTTTTTTTTGTTTTATTTTGTTTTGTTTAACCACACTGTATTTTTAACTTACCACAAGTCCCTCCGAGCTCTGTCCAACATGGCAGTCAGACTCTGGGGCCTGTGCATGAGAAGCAGCAGCATCACTGCTGTCTGCAGACATCGCCTCTGATGACTCCATTCCCATGCCACTTTCAGATGGCTCCTCCATCCCTGAGGGACCTGCATCACTGCTGCTCTCCACCTCATTTTCCTCCAAATCCATAACTATCCACAAGAATGAAACAAAAAAAATTAACCAAACTACTCCACCTATTTCTATTTTCCAAAAAAAATAGATCTACACTACCATACTACTGTACTGTAAATCTAAGGTGTCATCTCTTAAACATACCTTGAATATCCATACAAGTACTGTATATATAGATATATGCAACTTGCACATAGTTTAAGTACGAAGGAAGATCACTATTTGTTTTTAAAATTTAGACACTCTAAGCTATGTTATATGGAGTTAAACAGCAACGTATTTCATAACTTTAAAACCAGTAAGACCTGCGGACATTAGGGGCTGAAAAAAAATTGTCTAACTTAATCAACTGTATTTAAGTAAGAGTGTATTTGCTGAATAAGGCTGTTGCAGTGGATCATAACTTGTATACTGCCTAACTCCTGTCAATCAGAGCCAACTCTAAATGACCTCTGAAGGTTTTGTGGTCACTTCTCTGTTTCCAAGGTCAGATTGAACTCTCTATAGTTTGCATTTAGTTGGAAAGACCAAACTGAGCAGTGCACACTAATAGTTTGCTTAGGTGTAGTTCCGATAGATTGTTAGTTTTCATAAACTTTATACTTCTTTACTGGTTAGAGTTAAATATGACTTCATTTGTTATAGCAGACTATGTTCAGATAATGTGTACTGTAGTAGCTTTCCATTGCAGCAACCACTGCAGTGCTTGATATTGTTACACAGTTTAACTAAAAGGCATTACGTGCAAGTGAGTTTGTTTCTGAGCATTTACCCCAAAGCCTTTTGCTTCTGTTAACATCGTATCTTTTGACTCTTTATTTTTAGTAAATATCATGGGTATCTTGATTCAGGGAAAGAAACTCTTGTGATTTTCACACTATCATAATTTGTTGAAGACCCAGGAACAAAGTTTTTTATAAACTTGCTCACGACCAAAACAGCTAACTGGCTAGCTTCCATATAGCTAACCAGCACTGCTGTTCGCTTAACGTCGGGCTTTTGTGGGGCTAACAACCGACACTTACAATCATAGAACTTGTGTTTGAGCAGCACAGTACAGTTATAACCTAAATGCTTCTGCTAAGTCGCCATATCGGGTGTTACGTGATGCAAAATAGCATGCGTTAGCCTTTTTTAAACGGGCCTAGCTGCCCTTCATCCTGCCTGCTCCGCGTCGCCATTTTATACCAACTAACCCACTTTTCCATTCAGGCATTCTGAAAGCTCTACTGGGGACCTCGAGGGCCTCCGCTGCGGCAGACCGCCCAAATTCTCTCCCTGAAGAAAATAAAAACAATTTCCATCTTCGGCAGGAGAATCGCAGCTCTTTTTTCTTACCGTATATTTTCGAGTAGTAGGGTGTCCTTTGGTGTGGAGGCGCTAATTCGAACAGAAGTTACTAACCGATAATTGTTGCTTCATTCTAGTCGGGCACCATGAGTATCTCCTCGCTTCCTGTCCGTGCAACCGGATCTTATTTATTGTTTTTATTCAAAACGGAGCTTTTTGTTTTAACCAGTCTTAATATTTTTTTATTAACTTCAACATTTTATTTCTAATAATCACTTGATCGTTTTTGGTTGTTGCAAATATTCGTGAGATATTACTATGTTTTTACTCATTGAGTGGACTATTGTTTTTAAGAGGAAGACGTATTACGTAATTGGGTGCGGAGTAATATGCGTGCACACTAAACCTTAAAGTTTCATAATGCAAACTAATTCATTTAAAGCGAAATGGTTAACCAACTTACTCAGTGTCAAAGATATGTTTTGGAACACATTTCTAAACCATGTTTTACCATGTTTGATGGGTGGGGTTACATTTTTGCTTAAATATTGATTATAAAACAGAGAAGCTACCTGTGAAATGTTCTAGTTTTCATAAACAAGCTCTTCTAGTGTGGAATCTTGTATGCAAGCATAATGTCTCTCCAACCAGTCAAATGGAATAAATTACCAATGCTGATTTGTGAAGGCAGTGTCACTAAAAAGCAATATTCCTATAAAGGACAAACACTGACCCTCGATATTAATTATTCTTGTTGTGTGTGTGTGTGTGTGTGTGTCAAAATGTTTTGGAATGATGTACAGCAATATATTGGACAAAAACTGAGGAAATGATAATTAAAAACCTAACATACTGCATTCAATTTTTGCTGCTTGTAGGAAAATTTCATATTCATAAATCAGATATGCTCCAAACCAAGTATTGACCACTTCTGTCAATACTTCTACTTCTGCAGCTTCTTCAGTGTTACTATTGGTCTCTTGAAATTCTCCCTGACCAGTTTTCATCTTTGAATTAATTTTTAGGGGGGTCATTCAGTTCTTTGCAATGTCAGTGTTGTCCCATATTTTCTCCGGCCTTATTTTTGTATTTTTATTTTTGTAGTAACTGATACTTTTCACCAGTGAGATCCCTTTGATGCTTTGTAAGCTCTTTACAAAACATGACTTTTCTTACAACTGAGTAAATGCCAAGAAAATCCTCCCAGGGCAGCTGAACTTTAATTGGGGTTAATCTGAGTCTTGATGGGGGGGGGGGCGTGTTTACTCAAGACACTTCAACCAAGCATTACTTGAAGGGTGTCTACACTTATGCAATAAGCTCATTGTATTGTTTAGTTTTTAAAAAAATATTTTTTCCTGTAACATATTTGTTTGTTTTTTAAAATTGAATTGTTTGGTTTATATGTCACATTAAAGGTAAGAAAGGTTTTGAAATGATTTATTGTGCTCTTATTTTTTCTGGCATTTTAACACAAGTGTGTACACTTTTCACTGTGTATGTTTTAGCTGTCTTGAATTGTCTTCAAAGCATTTCAGTGTGTTTTTAGTGAATGATTAATACTGCTCACAGGGTTAAATTGTTTTCACAGAAAGTTTATTGCATTGATAGGCAAGACTTTGATAGAAACATTTAGGGATACAGCAACATATTAATATCGATTGATATCAGCCTCATTGACTTCCACTGGCCTATCACAAACAAGATGGCAATCACTGATACTAGTTCATGATATCTCTTGTATCGCATCAATTTTGATGGCTAAACAGATTAATATTCAAAGATAAAGTAATGAACTGTTATTTTTAACAATGGCAGTTCTTTGTTTTCTTTGCACAAAGGGTGAATAAATAATAAACCAATACAATCAAAACAAAAACATCGGCTATTGGCAAACTTCAAATTTTGATCATATCAGTATCAGTAAAGAAAATATTTGGTGCATCCCTACAAAATGTATTAAACCTCTTAAATAATTTATGTGTAGGAGACATACCTTGTCTTCCAGTGCAAGTAATTGGCTCTGAAGCCATTTTCAGAAAAACACACACAATAATCGTACAAAACAAATAAGTTTGAGACAAAAATAATATTAATGTTAGATATTGCTATAAATATCAAAATAATCTAATACTGTTAATAGTCTGAGCCTGTCAGACATGGTAATTATTTTGCAGCTCCGGGGTCTGAGCCAGAGCGCTGTTAAGAATAATTAAGTTTCTGTTATAGGCCACCATAACCATCAGTTCACAGACAATCAGACTGAGGGAAGGCAGTGCCAAACATTGCAATTTGCTCTAGTGTACTGGGACTTTGGCACATTTTTAGGCCGGCGCTACATGTTTTATAACCAGTATGACTGAAAGACAATTATTCACATCCCAGAAAGCACGTAAATCAGCACAGCAGGTGCTACACAAAAACACTGTCACATTCTGCCAGACAGCAGCTGGGAGAAATGGGTACCACCACATTACAATTCCCAGCTCAGTATGTGTGTATTCAGTAGCGGGTGTCTGATGAGCACTTGAGCAGGTCATATTTGACATAGCCAACACGGTCCACCTGCCTGCGGGAATTCATACGCCAGTAGAAGCGATCCCGGCAGAAGTAAGTGTGACCTATAAGGAAAATAATGAAGTTAATATAAATTAAAGCAAACACCCTAAAGTGCTCTACTGCTGTTTTTTCTGATGTTTTGGGGTTTTTTTCCCCCTTAAACTTAAGAGAAAATTTACATTTTGTAGTTTATTTACCTTGGTACTGGAATACATCATGAGCATCACTGGGGATACCACCAAAGACAACATCAGTAAACTTTGGATAGCCCTTGTCGATTGTCTGGGCCTTCACATCCAGCCTGTTTAGATCAAACAAAACAAAGAGAGAAAATGTCATTAAAATGGCAAAAAAGTAGCAGTTTTCTCTTAAATTCAGGACTGTAAAGGCTGAGTTTTAACCTACCTCCAGAAGTTCTCCCCACTGAAGAGCAGAACTTTGCCTTTCCCCCTCTGCAGAGCTCCCTCCACTTTCTGAATGTTGTTGGGCAGGCCTAGTTTCTCAATGCTGCGGGGACCCAGAACATTCTGCCCTGTGTAAACCCAGAATCTGCTCCCTGTAAACAATAAAATGATCATTATTAGACCTGTTGGCTAATACAGGCTGTTAAACATTGCATGAGGGTTCGTTACCTGAGAAGAAGTACAATTTCTTGGTCAGACTGTCCTCAAAGGCAGAGTCGATGACAGCTGGAAGAGCAGGCCACTTGTTAGAAATAGAAAAGGGCCCTGCATTGCTGCTCCCGGACATCTTCCAGTAATGTCTATAAAATTGACACACAAAATTTAACATTTCATGTGCTTGGAAATCTTGTTTTTACTTGTTTGGAAAAGAAGAATGCAATAAAGTAGGATGAGTAAGCTGCTCACCCATCCTTGAAGAAATGTAGTTCTCCTTGAATCACAGTGATGGTGTCAAATGTGTCCTGCTTGCAGGCATCTTTGGTTGGATCCACAGGTACTGCAGTAGTGGTGGTGGTGGTGGGATCAGTGGGCTCAGTGGGCTCAGCGGTAGGCGGTTTGGGGTTAGGTGGGGTGGGCACAGGGCCAGTTCTACTTCCTGAAAAAATATATAGTTTCATGAGAGATATTGCTGCGAAGTTAGGTACATTAACACTTTAATGCCGCATGCTAAGAAGAAACGCTTACCATAGAGATACTGAATGCCGCTAATGTCATCGCTATGCAAGGAGAAGTCTTCAGCATAGCTGTACATGGGGTACATGAGAGCTTCTCTAATGTTGGAGTGATCCAGGCCAAGAGCATGTCCAAATTCGTGGGCAGCCACCAGGAACAGACTATAACCTGTAACAAATATATTAAATATTATTAATGACTAATGATTCATTTTAACCTCCTCTTTTTTTCTGCCTTGTGTTTGTTGCTCACCCTGGTCAGGACAGAAGCCCCATTTCTGGTCATCATCATAGCTGTCAGTGGTGCTGCACCACAGCTTGCCATCTCCTCGTCCCTCACTTGTGCATGAGTGATACTCCTTACCCAGGAACACAAAGGGGAAGTGGCAGGGATCTCCCTCAGAATTTCCACCAATTACAGCTATATCTGGATAAACAGAGACATAACAGCAGCAGTTAAACAAAAATAACAAGGCACTGTGGCAGCACTGCACTGCATTTATGTGTTGTGGTTTATGTGTTCCCTCACCACGACTGGGACAGAATCCATATTTCTTATCCTGGTCAAAGTTGCCTGTGGTGGCACACCAGCGGTAACCATCACTGCGGCCCTCTGTGGTACAGCTGTCATACTCCTCCCCCAGAAAGGTGAAAGGGAAAACACATGGAGCTCCACCAGCATTTCCATCAAAAGTGTATAGAACTGTTAGGATGAAAAGAGAATAGAAGTCAGCATGTCACAAAAGCAAATCCGCTTATCTGGGTGACCTGTGACATGTGATTTGCCTTGGAGAATACAGTGTCAAGCTTACGTTCACTTGGGCAGAAGCCATATTTCTTGTCCTTGTCGTAGTCAGCTGTGGTGGAACACCATGGCAGATTGTCTGTGCGGCCCTGTGTGGTGCAGGTGGAGTAAGATTTGCCCTCAAAACTGAAGGGAAAGTGGCACGTGGCGCCATTCGCATTTCCAAAGTGAGTCTTCACAACTATATAGACAGAAGAGACCGGACATTTAATTACATTTAAAGTGAACACTAGGGGGAGACAAATGCTTGTTGCCGGTGTTTCTAATTACCTGCTCCTTTCCCCAAGGTCCAGAACTCATCATCGTCGAAGTGGGCGTCTCCCTGAATACCCTCACCAGGGGGGTAGGCATGGGCTAGAAGGCCATCCTTACCATCAAATGGGTAGGGGTCTCCGTGGTCTGAATAGAAATGTGCACTTCACATTAGTGTTTGGTTTTCTATGCAACTATGTTGCGTCAGCGCGCATAAAACAAATCAAACGACCATCGTAAAGCACATTACCCTTTTTCCCAAACGATATCATGATGTCAGCCGTGCCGTCATAGAGACGGGTAAAAGTCAGAGGGGTCACATCACTCCACACCTTAAACGCTCTGGCAAAAGCATCGTCAATGATAGCGCTATCCATGTCTGGGGAATAGTTAAGGATCCTGTGGAGGAGATAAAATAACATACACAGTCAGAACTTCGTTGCACAGTCCGCCCCTTACATAGTGAACTCAGTGACTTTTTTTTTCTTGCTCACCTATAAGTAACATCTTTGTGGTCCCACTTGAGGTCTCCTGCAAAGGTTTGATAGTTGGCCACATCAGGAACTCCGCAGCGAGGTTTTTTCATAGCATCCAGGGTTTCTTTATCCAGCACCCCAGTCTCCTCCAGCCCCAGCTGATTCTGCATCCTCTTCAGAGCCTTGGAGGTGGACACCATAGACTGGAAGCCACTGCGTTCCACAGTATTCATGTAGCCGAAGTTCTTTAGGTAATTCTGGAAGGAGAACACGACAAACCAACATTACTGTGTTACTGTTACAATCCTTCTGCAGAAATTAACTTTATCTGTATTTACACTGTCTTTCTGCAAATATCCCACTTATGCAATTTTATTCTGTCTGAATAAAATAGCCCTCATACTTACTTCTGCCAGCTCCGAATCAGTCATGTTTTTGGGAATGTCTCCTGGAAAGGTGACAAAGACGGACTTCAGGGGAAGGCTCCATCCGTTTTGTGTGCTTATGCCCAAAAGTAAACACACAAGTAAAGTACAGCATCTCATGGTGAGATCTACTGTAGGCTGGCGCAAAATATAACAAAAATATTTACTAAGAGTTTTCAGTCAGCAAGGACTCAGACCAAAAGAAACAAACTAAAAAAAAAAAAAAGCCAAAATGATTCTCCTCTGATGTTGGATTTTGCTGCAGCTTTGGCTCCCTTCTTCGTTTTGACTGGAGGCTCTTGCTGTAGTCTTGCTGTGATGTGCTGCTGGTTAAGGGTGAGGGAACCTTGTATTTATACATCAAAAAACTCTTAGTCACCTGACCTTATTCCCCTCCCACACAAAAACCGCATCCCTCCTACATACATTTTGGCAAACTGCATTAGTTGAATGAACATAGGGACTTTCCAAATATCCACTTTTAGCTTTACATATAACAGCTAATGAGTGACTGACCTAATGTAGTTTTGGGTAGATTTGTCAGACTGGAAATGAGTGTTACTGAATGACTACCTGGCAATGGCTGATAAGACCAATTTTGGTAAACAGCAATGCTTGTTTTGTGTTTTGATTAAAATAAATAAATAATCTATGATGCCAGATACCCACAAAAATAATTAGGAAATGATGAAGTACTTTGAAAGTTTTATGTGTTTTCAGCCATTCAAAAAGCACCAAAAAAAACCCCAAAAACACCATAAAAACCATTCAGGAAATAACAAAAGAGATTAACATCATTAAACAAAAAAAATAAACAAAAGGTTAAATTTGAACAGTGAAGTTGTTTTTTTTTAAAAAAAATTGTATTTTTAAAGCATAACACACTCATCGTGTCATCATGGGACTCAGCTAGACACTTCTGTTATTTCTGCTCAAATTATTGATATAAAAAGATTTCTGCTTCCACTTTTTTCATAAATACAACTTGTTTCCTCTTTTTGTTAAGTTTTGAAACCAAAGGAAACATGAAACTAGGTCAAGCCAGACGCAGGATCGCATTGAAAACTTGGAAAGAAAATGTTGCTTTGTTAAGGCAGTAACCTAATGATTTCTTGTATTTGCTGCATTAAGCATTAGTATGTATCATCATAAATGGTAACAATGAAATCAGCACGCACTCACATTTACTTCCTTTGCAGTTTACATTTTTGCAGTTCAGATTTTTGGGAACTAACTGCTTCATCATTGCCTGCCAACTACTGGTGCAACATCTTCAATTGCTTTATCCCCAGAATGACTCAATTCATTAGCAATTACTAACATGTCCTATTTGGCAAGAAGCACTGCGTCAAATGTTTTTGTATTCTTCCCATAAAGTTCTCATGCACGCATTGATTTCATAACAATTTGAGACATCACTGAAAAACACATAAACACAGATATGACTTAAGGAAAACTTGTTTTTTAATCTTTAATCTTTAGAGAATGCCAACTATGTGTACTGCTGTGTGAATGTTGAACCATGAAATGTTGATATTTTGGGAGATGTGAATATCAAGGTGGGAGAGGATGTGTCTCAGCCAGCATGCCATGACTCACTTGTTCTCACATGAATGGTCAAGACTACAGATATGGGGCTTTTTGTCAGTGAACACATCCTTTCTACTGTGCAAACATGTTTACTTAGTACCTTCACAGATGCAGGAAAATAAACAACTCGTTTTGCAGAGTCAAAATGTCTTGTGTAAAAAGCAGAGAGGGTATGTCTTGTCCAAGAACTTGAGAATAATGTTTTACTAAGTAAAGTGAATGACTATAAGATCAGTTGGCTGTAAATAGAACTAGACTGAGTTTTAAACTTGGAAATGCAAAGAACTGTATGCACATCCTCTGACCTAAAGCTGTTGGGTTACCTTTTTTGGTAAAGGAAATGGTGTGCATACAGTATTACTGAAGAGGAGGGTTGAAATTTTGGACCTGTGGTTTATTGAGGAAGATGTATTTCCGCATCTCTGAATTCATGGTTTCCTGGTGTGGGTGATGCTTCATACATTTTGACACATACATCCTTTGTTTGCCATTTGGTAATGTTTGTTGACGTACACTAGAAATGATGTTATCTTCTCACGAAGAACATATTTTTAATTCTATGTCTGCAATTCGCTTTGTTTTCCCTTGAACAGCAGCAGTAATGGTCCACATTTTTCACATATCTGTAAAACTTCCAGGCCATTTACCTGTCTCCATTAAAGTCACATGAAAAAGAAAGTGCACACTTTTTGACTTCTAAGGTTAAGTATCACGAGAATCATTAGAATTATTAAATACAACGTCATGAGAAAAATGTATTAAACAAAAAGTTTTGGCTAAAATGCAGAAACTGTGTGGAAACTAAGTACTGCTTTCATAGGAATTAAGAAATAGCAGCCAAAGAGGGAAGACATCAGCAAAAATCTTTGAGAAGTAACTGCTGCTGCTTATCAATGTGAGAAGAGTTTTAAGACAATTTCCCATTAATGTCCATCGTGTGAAAAGTGGAAAGCATTTAAGTCTTCCATACATCCCACCAAAATCAACCCAAGGTCAGACAGTGCAACACTCACATCTCACACCCTACAACCTTTAGTTAGCATGTTAAATGTTTAAGTTCATGACAAACAAAAAGTATTCTAGAGTCAAATATGAGACCATCTGTCGGCCCACACGGGGTCATGCTACAGGACAATGGTCCCAATCACACCAGCTAATCTAAAACAGTGTGGCTGACAAAGAAAAGAATCAAGGTGTTGAAACGACCCACTCAATGTCTAGATTTCAACCTGACTAGAATGGTGTGGCAAGACCTTAAGAGAGCCACGCGTTACCAGATGTCCACAAATCTCAGTGAACTGAAGCAATGCTGGACAGAAAAAAGAGCCCAAATTCCCCCACAATGATGTGACAGACTGATAAATCCTATTACATCACTGAAAACAATCACTTCAAGCTGAAAAGTTGCTTTTGCTGCAAAGCTGGTTCTACAAGCTATTGAGTCACATGGTGCAGTTTCTGCATTTGTTGTGGTTATTGTTAAATAACTAATGATATGGCACAAGACAGTATGCCATTCATTATTGTTCATCTCAGTATTTAAATAATTTTAGCACCTGCACAGAACCAATTTTTATATTATGTCCTGATATGTAAAACCTTAGAACTGAAAGAGGATGTACTCTGTTTTTAATGTGTATATTTTACATTGCTGTGTAAAGAGTTCATACTTTAACATATTTTAACAGAATAGCAATAAGTAAATAAATAAATATACTGCCACTTATATTTGGCGATATGGCTCTTTTTTTGGACACACATCCCTACCTTCCAAGTACATACATGAAAAAAAGGGAGGACTCCAGTACAGTATTAAAACAGATATATTAAGTTAGTCACAAAGGAGATGGAGGCTGGGTTTCAAAGTGGCTTGCAGGTGGCCAGCAACTGTAGGCACATTATATGGAACATTTGCAAGTTGAATGTGTAGAAATTTATCAGTTGAACCATTAGCCATTAGCTTATATGTGCTGGCAGTTGATCTACCGGGACTGTATCGGAGCTTGAATTCTTTGGCCTTCTTGACGTTATGCTCACTTTGATTTAAGAAGAATGAAAAATGTCAGTGTTCCAAATTTTATGACATTTGTTGCCTTTACTGACTCCTACTAACAAACCTAAACCATGTTATTGCAAATGAACTGAAAAATGTACCCGTCTAAAATGTCTCATCTTGCCAGCTACATTGTAGCACACTGCATGCCCTGATATTCTGCTATATCTTTGGGTTCACTGATTTTGTTCAGTGCAGAATAAAGCAGTTCTATTCAGCCTCAAAGCAACAGCTGACATAAATCTCTCTTTAATGTAATGCCCTTTCCTCCCTTTTTTCTTCATTTAACATGATCTAACTGTTATTTCTGCTTATTTGTAGCTCCGGAAAGGATTCCCAGATCTCGTTTCAAAACATCTGCCTCTGATTTCACATGGCGTCAAAGGTTTAATGAACATGGCTCCATGCATTTTAACAAATGCCACATTTCATTTGGTTTCACCACTGTGCTCCCAAAAAGACGTCTGGCCGAAAACCTTGAAAAATACACATTTTTGCATGGCATCATTCCAAAATTCGCCCTCATTCACAGCTCAGTCTGTTGGCACACACCACGTGACCATATGAGGTGGCCGACTGCGTCAGCAGTGAACTGGATAATATCAGAGTGGAGTTGCTAGACCCTCACAGCTAAAGTGGGTTGGATTTTTTGGATTAGGTTTACTGTGCAAATGACTAACTTATGTAATACCAAAAAAGTCATCATTTGTGGCCTCTGTGTATTTTCCCTGGGGTTGCTAAAAAACACTCACACATGCAGATACTATAAAAACACCATTTTATAGCCAAGAAATGTTTTGAACGGTGGCAGCAGAACTGTGTGAGTGTTTCACCAAAGTGTAATTCATACCCTCATTTTTTTCAGCCAGCCTGGATTCAATGTTTGCAGTTTTGCAACTTTGCCCTTAATTGTTAACATGCCCTGTTTACTTTAAAACTGCCTTGTTAAAGCAAATTGTTTATGTCTTATGGTATGTTACTAGCAGGCAGTTCACTTCCTGTCTGCGACAGTTGATGTGGTTCCTTGGCTAGCTTCGTTTTTCAGCTGTGTTGTATTTTATGACGACTGGCTTGCTGACATTGTGGTGGGATTCAGAGATTGTGCAACAATCAGGAGCATTACTTGGTTTGATGTGGAGGAAATGTAACCCCGTCACCACGTCCAGGTACTTTACGCAGCCTGTGCTGAGTCTGCTGAGTCTTGCAGCTATTCTGGGAATGGTTTTGTTTTTACGCATGTTTATTTTGGTTTTCCAAGACAGGCTCTGTATTTCTTTCTTTTAATTTTGATCGCTCCATGTTCTTCAGTTCATTACTACAGTAGCAGTGAAACTAAAACAGTTTTTACCCGTATGTCTCATGTATTGTCTCTGAATATCTGTAGCACTTCATAATTTGTCCAGATACTATGCGTGCTTGTGGGTGAAACTGTCACACTAAGATCATTGTAGCACAGCACACATAACAAATGACACAACCAAAACAAAAACTGATGAAAACAAGTCAATGCCAGGGGCGGAAACCATGTTGTGCCCTCCAATCCCTCAAGGGTCACTCATATAACAGCTTGTCTATAATGAGTCATAAGTCAGCGTGAAACACTTGACAGAAATATTTCCATGAACAGACTTTACACAGTTGTCATAAAGTTGAATAGAGTCATATGAATACGAGTGTAGGAGCACAAGAGGCTGGAAGTTTGACTCATGTCTCCCTGGATCAGTAGACAGGAGTAATTATTCTACTTCGTCAATGATAATCAGAATGCAGGCCATTAGTTTGGGAATATTTCTTGTTTATTGGCACAATATTTTTCCATATCATGCTTTATTGTACAAATCTAATAAAATGTTGGGATGTTAGGAGATGGGAAAAATGGATACAAAAGTGGATACAATTAAAATATACTTATTACTATCGTCAACATCAGGGATTTTATATGCTAAAAAAACAATAATAGTGATGCTGACAATCCGAACAGTAGCAATTCATCCATTATCATGTTTACTCTAAAACACACAAGACAAAACACTGAAGCTCTTCTTCTTCAACTACTCCTTCTTTAACTTCTCCAAACTGTATCTATGGTTGAGTTAATCCTGAATCTTTCTTCAGAATTCTGATGATGACAGGAGATGATGACTACACTCAGCCAAGACATGTGGAAATAAGTTTTGAAACACGGTGCAGTGCAAACCTGATCAATGCAGTTCAAATTTGCCATGTTCATGGTCCAATTATTGTGTTATTTCCCTGGCACAGAGTCCATAATGACTGCTACAGTCATAGCCTTCCTCTGCGTCTCAGGTACTCTACAGGATTGGGACACACTGGCACTGATTAATGAAACAGGATGTGACAGAGAAATCTCAGACCAACATGAGTACATGTAAACTGGTGTTTTGTAAATACTTGCAGAATCAGCTCAAGTCTTTGAGAACATGTAGCTTTGTTCAACTATCATGAAAGAAGTCACGAAGAGAGATGTATACTTTTACTTCATGTTTTTTTTTTTAGATTAAAACATGAAACGGGGAGTCATAAAAGGAGAAAAGGGCCACAGCAGGAAGGGAACTGGATATGTTGTGGTAGACATTCACGCCTTAACCCCTAGGCCACCATACGACCCCGGGGAGATATCGTTTTAAATAATGCTGCAGGCAATTTGTGTGAAGTACTGTCATTATATAATATCACTAAAAAGCAACAGAGGGGTTTGGCTGAGAGCCACTTGTGGGGGCAGACAGTGTCTGCTGCCACCGCAGAACAAGTTAAGGCAGGCGGAGTAATGTTGACTTTAAGGACAGCCATCTTTCACCACCACCACCATTAAAAGCTAATTACTCCCAGTCATAAGCAGTGGCCTTTTATGAGCGGGTGCCAACCAAAGCACAGCCACAAGGAGTGACACCATGGGCTATGGTGGGAGCTCTGATTGCCCTAAATATTATTTTGGATTGTTTAACTGCATATGGAGTAACGCCTTTGTAACTCTTATAAAGAGTTGTTTTTTTCAAATCTGCCACAAGGAACAGGGAAGGAAAAACAGTTAACCGTTACACTCCCAGAATGCAAAGCTGAGCACGGCAAAGTCTATTCAGCAGGTTTTTAAAAACCACAATCTCAGAAAAATGGGAAAAGAGTTGGGAATTTCCCTGTCCTCATTAAAAAAAAAGTCCTGAGAAAAAAGCAGCTGATAGCAGGTGGGAAGTGAGTCAGACAGCAGTTCAACTGCCTCTGCACATTTTACTTTAGACTTGTCGAGGCAGGCAATTATCCCTCCCTCTGATGTGTGTTTGCTGGTGTTTGCGCTTACTGTTACCATACGTGGGGCTGCAGGGGTTTGAACTCACACAGAGTAAGATAAATGCAGCATTTTCCTTCGGGGTAAAAACCTAGATTTGCACACAATATGTGTCATTTTCCGGCACTGCAGTAAACAAGTCGAACCCTGCCTGGTTGTGGTTATACATCTGCTCATGACTCTTCCTGTGTCACTGAAGTGGACAGCGCTGCATTCAGCGTAACATTTTACCATCACGAACTTGTTTAAAGTTGCCTGAGAAGTGGAGCAATAAAAAACACATTGTCTCTTTACAATGGGGGCAGAATTTTAGGTCTAGTGACGGTGTGTGGGTGAGCTTCTGTGGATGTGGGAAGATTTTCTGGAACATACTGTAGGATCAAGGTCAGATAGTCAAGAACTTCAAACAGCTGGCTCGTGCTCAGAAACCAAAGGAAAACAAAAATCTTGTTTGTGATCAAAAAGAGAGATGATATCCTGCCTTAAAATTGTGCAAAATCTTGATTTAGTTTTTTTTTTTTGCTGAATTGTACAAAGAACATTGCCAAGTTAAACAACGCATGTTCTTTCATAGCTAAGAAATCATATAAGCAGCACAGTTTAGCATGTCATTATGTGTAGCAGTGCTGTGTTTTCTTTTCCCTGTGCCCCCCCACCCCCACCCCCACCCTTTTTTTATAATTAGTTCCTGTAAGGGCGCCAAGCAGGTCTTTGGAGCTGTCATCAAAACTATTTTAGATTTAAAAAAAAAACTGATCTGTCCTCCAGAACCTGCAGGAGATGCTTAATGAGGAAGCCGGAAGTCAGCCAAATCAGTAGCAGCTTCTCTTGGCACCACCACATTTTAATAAACTTAGTACTAAGTGCATCTTCACCAGTAGGTGGCACTCTGTCATAAGGGCAGTCAGTGAAGACAAAGGACAGCACTCTGGTATAGGGAATTAGTGTCAGAAAGAAAATGCACCACTACGCTTTAACAGCCATACTGTCCATTGATCTCTTATTTACCCAAAGAAGGAACTGCAGAGCTAACAAAGCAGACAATCATCATTTCCTCAACCTGCTCCATAAAAATATCATTTTAAATCAATCCAGTGGATGATTTAGTGCATCTTCTCTTTAGTCTGGGTTCACACAGCAGGCAATGCCCTCCCCACATTTTACAGCCTGCTTCAAGGCTGCGTTGTCAACATCCTGGTGCAGAGATTAGCTTTTTCTTCTTTCGTTAAAAAAAAAAACATAACAAAAGGAGATAAAATATTGATGCTGTTCTAATTTTGTAGGCCTTTTTTGGTGAATAATTGATTTTTACTGGAAAGTAGCTTGTTTAACTGCATCGATTTCCTTGCACCGATTTATAGAAGTAGTTTCATTAATGCTCTGAGATTGCCCTGGTTTTCTGTTAAAACACCTTTATGTTTATTTTGCAGCTAAACGGGATTTCACTTAATCACTGTGCTGTAATTGCTCTGTGACATACTGCCAGTAATATGCTGCATATCATTACATCTTAATAGGCAATGTTCGGCTGATACTGAATGCAAATTTTCCATCTGCTGCAAATTTTCATCCACACATTTTGTTTTTTTGGTGGTTTTTTTTTCATCTGCTCATTTATGTTCATTGATGTGAATGTAGCCTCTCATTAGCTGCAGTGCCAACCAGGAATTGATGTTCCCAAACTGCTGCATCACAACGCAGAGGAGTCTGACACAGATGTTCTTGCAGCGGAGGCGGTATTGGTGGCCTTGTTTTTATGACTGATTGCTTCTCTGTGAAGTCGCACATGCATAACAAAGTCAACAATAGACACGAGCATCATTCTGTGCTTTACTGTATAACACATAGTAAAGTGCTGGCATGACTTTACAGAACTGTTTTGTTGGTGTTATCCTCATTTCATTTTCAGGGTCTGTTTCAGCTGCTCCCTGAGACAGATGTTGCTATCATGTATAAGTGTTTTGGTGAGGTGATGTGTTTCTTGTTGTGCAGCAGCACTGGGGGCAAAAGACACTTGCTTATTTATGATGCCTGATGAGATCCCAGGTAGATCAAACCTCTCCTCCATTTTTAATGAAAATGTTTCTTACAGGAGCGAATACGCAATCACTTCATCCTCTTTTGCTGGAGTTTAAGGGAGAAGCGGAATAGCCATGTTGGTTTGAGGTTCAGCTCAATTTATTGACTGAAAGCACAGCTGGAACAGACCACCCAGAAGAAATATTGATCCACATACAGTATTGTGCAAAAGTCTTGAGCCACACCTTGTATTTTTCTAAGACAATGGGAAATAGGTTCAGCATTTTGCAAACGTGAACAAAAATACAGAATAAAAGACAAAACCAGAGTTTGTGCACTTCTAACCAGCTTGAAAGTCAATATTTGGAATCACCACCTTTATTCTTCTACACAGCCTGAACTCTCTTAGACAAGCTCTTTCTGTTCAATTCAATTTCATTTATATAGTGTCAAATCAAACAGTTGCTTCACTTTTTAAGGCAAAGACCTTACAATCGTATATAATGTAACGTATCTTTGAGGAATAGTTTTCCAGGCTTCCTTAAGGATATCCAAACTCACGTTTGGCTGTTAGCTTCCTTTAGGTCGGGTGGGGAGCTAATGGCCTCGAGGGCCGGTGTCCTGCAGGTTTTAGATCGCACCCTTGGTCAACACACCTGAATCAAATGATCAGTTAATTACCAGGCTTCTGTAGAACTTCAATACATGTTGAAGAGGTAATTTAGTCATTTAAATCAGCTGTGTTGGATCAAGGACACATCTAAAACCTGCAGGATACCGGCCCTCGAGGCCTGGAGTAGGACACCTGTGCTTTAGGTGATCCCACTCTGCTTCAATAATGTTGAAGTCTGGGGAGGCCAATCCACGACTGATAGTGAAACACTGTCTTTTCTGTCCAAGTATCCTTTTACTGTATGACAGTGTGGCTTTAGTACTTTTCTGCGTTCACAATTCAATCAGTTTTGACAAGATCAACAGCCACATTGGCAGAAATGCTGCTCCAAACTGTGACAGTGTCATGTGAAGTGATGTGGCAGGCAGGTTTCGAACAGAAGTTGAAAAGAAACAAACCTTTATTCTGGCTGAACTAAACTAGTCAACTGTGATCCAGACAAAATTAAAACCAGGGGATACACTTACTGGAGGAAACAGGAACAAGAAGCAGGGAAACACACAGCAAAGTAGAATGAGGGACAGCATGAAAGACTACCAAAATAAGACAGAACACAAAATAAAATAACAGAACACGGGAACAGAAATGCAGATTTGACACAAAGACAGAAAGGGAAACACACAGAGACAAGACAGACTTCATACAGTGATGCTAGGAAGGAAACACAGGGACAAGTCTAGGACAGACTGAACACAAAAAGGTGACACAAACCAAGGAACAGAACAAAACTCAGAAGTGCTCAAAGGATGAAGCAATATAGAACTAGACCCTAAATGACTTCATAAACCCAAAGATTAACCAAAAAAAACTCAAAACACTGGGTCATTGAACCAGGAACCATAAGAAACAAAAACTCCACCATGTTTCACAGATGGTTCAACCCAGACGATTACCAACAGGGAGAAATAATATATTTACAGCCAAGAAGTAGGTAGTGAGCAAAAAAACCCTATAAAATATATTCAAGGGTCCTTAATCATCAGAAACGTTTAAGCAAGGCAACTAATGTGTAATGATGGCTGTTTAAACACGTTCCCAAGATTATTTTAATTTTGTTTAAAATAAAATATTTCCCTTTGCTGTTACTGCTGCTTACTGCAACTTCTGCATGTGCGCCCTTTTCATGCTTCGGTGTCTATTACACATTTTGCCGTGATATTGGGTTGGATAGTTCTAGACATTCACTGTTCTATCTCTCTCTGAACTCGTCCATGCATACTGATGGTCATTTGAACCAAAATCAAAGTTGGAGTAATCACTCCCTAAGACCAGTTTCCACTGATTTTATGGATATGACTTTCAGATAGTGTTCTTCTGCTGCAGATAGTTGTTTAGAGTTTTTCCACCACTTGTTCACTTACCTAATTTTTTTAGGACACATCACCATACAGCATCAGCATTTTTTTTATGCTTGAGCGATTCATAGTAGGTCAGTGTTAAGTGACTTAACAAATAAAAAAAGAATAAAGAAATTTCCCTGAAATTGTCAGACTGGGCTGGAAATGAGTGAATACACAGCCAATGTCCAAACAAATACTGGGAGCGACCTTGAGAAAGCCTGGAGAACTATTGCTCAAGAGCAAATAGTTCTCCAGGCTTACTGTTTGCAAAAGAGTGTTTTTAAGAAAGTCTGCCTCCTAGGGCCAGTGGTGACTCAGAGCTGGCCATCTACCAATCTGAATGCTGGTAGATCACTTCCTGGCTCCTCCAGTCCACGTGTATTCTTGGGCAAGATGCTGAACCCCCAGTTGCTCTTGATGCATTCATCAGTGTGTGTGTGTGTGTGTGTTTACATGTGAATGTTAGATTAAAAAAACTGCTTAGGCATAGATGTGAACACTGTATGACTGTGTGTGTGACTGAGTGAATGAGAATTGTAGAAAAAAGCCCCGAGTGGTGGCTCAAGATTTTTGCACAGTACTGTGCGTGTATATATGGTTTGCCAGAAAATTCAAAGCACACTTGTTATTATGGTACTCTGTACTCTATTAATTCATGTATTATTTAAATAGATCATTACTGAGCAGAACTGTCTTTGGAAATATGAACCAATCAATACAACAACTGTGAAAATGTATTATAACACTTGTGGTTTCATAAAGTCAATGATAGCTATGCTCTAAGTATCACTTTTTCTTATGAATGATGAACCGTGTGAAGACAAGTCTCTCTCCTCTTTCTCAGGCCTTGTGGTTCACACTAACATCAGCCCAAGGACAGTATGTCACTGCAGGGAAAGGTCACTGCTCTAATAGAAATACACATTCTTATCTGAAGTCTCCTTTCACTTAATATTTAATCTTTTCATTGGAGCCAATATGATAAGAACAGGGCCACAGAGCAAACTATTATGAATCATTATATTGAACAGTTTATTGATTTATAAAAGCTTTCTGTTTAACATCATGTCATATAAAATTGCGCACACAACATCCACTGTAGGGATTATACACATGTCATATCAGAAAGAAGCGAGTGAAGTTACTCTGTTGACAGCTTTCAAGCATAAACCCTTGCAGACACAGCACAGTCCTTATTTGCGCTGCCTGGTCTTTTTCAGAACTTCACAAGTCTTTTAATATCAAAGAAACTCACAGACTGAGAAGAAAGAAGAGAGAAGAAATGCTGTGTGAATGGTGACAACTGTCAACTGTTATCATAAAGCCACTCACGGCATTATTCTGAAAAATTAATGAGAACTCTGACAGCGCTGATAAGCCGCAGCAAGGTACCCATAAGAAGCTGAGATATCCACCAATTCGAGTGCTGATTGTTGTGGAAAAAATTACATGTCAGAGGATGACAAATGATCCAGAGGACTGAACAGACAGAAAAGAACTTGTTTATGATCTTTTAATATTACAAGTGCATCCTTAGTTAACATGACTTTATATAAGGAAGAAACATAGGTGTAAGACCTATTAGTCCAGTTCTTTTAAAAATGCATTTACTGGTGCTTTCGGCCACTTGAGAGTAGCAGAAATAAAATGTAAACACAAAACTGAAAACAGACACTTATTAACACATCCAAAGATCAATTTCACCATATAATTGAATGTTCCTGAACACCTGATGCAATATTCCCTGTCCTTAGCTCTGGTATGGTCTTCAGTGACTCCTGAGGAATTATTTTTAGACTACCAGCCCTGAAATAATGGTGTGTTTTTGAAAGATGTGAGACTGAACCTAACCAGGAAGGTTGGCTTCCGGAAAACTGAAACAAAAAGCAAAAGACTCAAAAATGACCTGCCAGTGTACCATTTTCACATATCGCTCAGCAGATACAGTACTGTGTTTGACCCACTGCTGTACTCTGATATGTGTAACTGATTAAATGAGTGGCCTGGGATTCAGCATATTTCTCAATTACAATCACTCTGTGAAACAACCCTTTATTTGAGTAAAAGAACTACATTTACGTAAAAAAAACCAGAGTTGACCAAAGTTTACAACCAAAATGTTTTTGACATCCTACACATCCAGTCGAAACCAAAGCACACAGAGAAAGATCGAATCAAAGGTTTAAAGTCACTGCTGCTTGTTTCTGTATTACTTCACAACTAAAAAACTGAGCAAAAATACATAAGCAATGTATGGAAAACTAAGTACACCCAGCTTATTAAATCACCTAGAGCAGTAAGTTCAAGTGCTACATCTTCTGTTGAATTCATCAGTCTCTCACATCATTGTGAGGCGTGACTGCAGCATTTCAATCAGACTGAGGTCTGACGTCTCTTTTCTTTTTCAACCATTCTGATGGAGATCTTCTAGTTTACTTGCATGCTTATTCTGTATAATGGCCCAATTTTCAGACTAACTTTAGCTTTCAGCCTCACACGTTTGGCTCTAGAATACTTTGACTTACAGAGAAGTTCCTTGTTTTTTTTACTTCAAGGTGCCCGGGTCCTCTGGCTACAAAACATGCTGTTATGCACTGCTAATATGCTGTGGTCAGTTTTCACCAAACATGGTGCTGTGCATTATGGAGAAACATCTCCATACAGACCTCATCTGTGTCCTATACACTGTTACAGAGCTTTAACATCTTACATGCCTGCAGATTCTGAGGTGTAGCTCTTGGTTTTGGGGGGTTTCTCTTTCTTTTTTAATTTTATTTATTTATTTATTTGTGTGTGTGTGTGTGTGTGGGGGGGGGGGGGGGGATCTTTTGAATCTTTTCCTCATGTGAATAATCTTTGTTGGTGCAAACGGATGACAAACCTTTCCCATATTGATCGGCAACAATTGCTTCTCTGAGATTATTGCCTTTCCTCCTTGGCATTGTGTCACACCTGAATGCCCCACATCTGCACACTGCCAAACCTTCTGCTTTCATAGAGGTACTCACACATGGTGATGATCACTTCCTCAAGTGCATTTTATTAGCAGCACTTACTGCCTCCAGTGGAATTTAGAGTCTAAGGAGCAGCTAAGGGTGTGATTAATTATATTTCATTTTCAAGGCACTGCTTCTGCATTTTTGCTTTATTTTTCTTAAATAAATAAGAAGCGGGTGCAATATGTTTGGGTTGTTGCTCACCTCAGGTTGTATTTTCTTAGGATTAGATGATGATTTATTATGTCCTGTTATGTAAAACCCTATAAATGTACTTTCTTTTTTACCATGACTGAATTTTGATGTTTTTACTGATGTGCACTGCATGGATGTTCTATGACTGATGATGGCATTCTTTATGATTGTTTCCTCTTTTTTATAAAAAAAAACAAAACAAAAAAACATAACCACATTCAATTTAAGTTTAAAAAAAAATCATATTTACTGCTGAAAATGCTTTTTACTTTATAACCATATATCATAGAGCACATAGACACTGTGCTCAGTAATAACATTCGGACTAGGAATTATACATTTTATTAAAAAACATAAAATCATGACACAAACATGTATATTTCACTATTCAGTGCTAATCAGAGCTGTAAACCCAGGTTGTAAATTGCATTAACTAAAAAAAGACACATCTTTAAACATTTATTCATCCACTTTTCCCTTAAATGTATGTATTTACAACCCACCCAGCCTCTACTTTGTAGGCATTTCACATGGGTGGAGTGCTTTACTGTTTCTGTTGATCCTGTCTTTTCAGTCAATCAAACAGCTTCACTGTCTGCTCCTGCCTGTCAGATGTTTAAGACAGTGATAGAAATGCCTTAACCTTACAGAAGAGATTGTCACCAGTTTAGGAGAATGTCAGTGTCTTATCCCACCTCTTAGTCTTTTCCAGAGACAAAAGAAAGTTAGTTTACATTCTCACACAGTCTTTAAGTCAGTGGCATTTACCATACTTACATTACTAAGCTAATGCGAAAAAAGTTCATCTTACAGCGTAGTACATACTCACCATCTTCAGGTTGTCATTTCTGGGTCAGTTAAAAGTGGAGCCCACACCAGTTCAGATAATGAATAAGGCCATGGCTGCTACTCTGGTGTTGAGATGTGATAATGTTGTTATTAATGTAAAAAGGGAGACCCCACTCTTACTACCAGATAAAAGAGGCTGGCAGGAAGAGATCCACTCAAGGAGGAGCTTTAAGTGCATCTTGGGTTTTTCCTAGGTGACTTGCTGTCTTCCTTCTTCAAGTCTCTTGCATGCAACACCTAAAAGCTCTTGTTGGTCCATCTGCTACTTTTTTTATCCCTCTTCGTCGCTCCTTCTGCTATAGATTGATACTGCTGAATGACGGGGGGGGGGGGGGGGGGTTGAGCTCCTGCATAAAGGAGTTAAGGGGTTATAAAAAACCTTTCCATGATAACACACTACACATTGTTGCCCAGTGAAGACCCTGAAGAAGATATGCTCATTCACAGCTGTGCTGCTTTTAGTCCCATATTTACATTATTACATTCATATATTTTTAGCCACTGTCACTTTAAACTTACACACAGTTATGGAGTAGTAAGAGTTGCCGCCTCCATTGAATATATAAACGTTTAAGAAAGTTGTAATATCTGATTATCTCATACTGACCAACCACAATAACTTATATTGCACATCTTGTAATGTTTCCACCAACTGTTCCACCAAATTGAATAAAACAGTTAAAGCTCAGTGTTCTCAGTTTGTTACTAAGATAAACCAACAGTCACTGTCAGAAAAAGACTTCCATTATTTCACGATTATATGCAACCTTTCTTTCCCTCTCTCTGATCAAACTTTCAGCATATACACTCCTCCTGAGTGAAGACAATTGCTCATCCAGTGATTTAACTGGCTCCCTTCCGCTAAGCATTGTAGCCCTGTGTAACAATGCATGTTACACATTAGACAAGGAGAGAGCATATGCTTTGCCCACTGATCATTACTTCTCCAGGCATCAGCTCTATCCTTTGCTTAGGCTGCATTCTTCCCCAGTAAGGATGATTGTCCTTTATGTTTTTGAGGTGATTCGGCCTTCTGGTTTTGCTCAGACAGAGGCTGGGGTTTAGGGATTTCTGTCTGTGGAGAAAGAGGCGGTGTTGCCTGCTGTAGGTCTAACGTTGGCATCTCTTTCCTGTCACTGGCCTGGGTCTCCAGAGCCGATGTGTCCTTGCAGCAGAAGTACTGCTGCCAGATTTTCCGGAAGGCTGAGCGAAACTTCTTAATGCGGAAAGCGTAGACAATTGGGTTGACCGCAGAGTTGCCGTGGGTGAGCAGGATGGCAATGTAGAGGACGACTTTGGGCTTGTTACGCTCAGGACAAAAGAGTGTGATGCAGTTGATGATGTGGAGGGGGAGCCAACTCACAGCAAAGAGAAAGAGGACAAGAGCAAGGGATTTAGCAAGATTCAGCTCTTTGTCATAGTACCTGTTGGGGTCTGCGTGACTGGTGTTCAGTTTCTTATTGTTAAGCTGCTTGTGGATCATGTAGAAGATTTCTGCGTAGATGAACAGCATGAGCAGCAGAGGTGGGAGCACCCAGCCGAAAAAGTTAAAATAGACCATGTAGTCCATGCTGATGACATTTTCAAACTTGCACGTGGTAATGAGGTCGGAGCTGATGGAGCCGTTCTCCTGGCAGCGCTTCAGGTTGTTCCAGCCTAACATGGGTGTGAGTCCCACAATAAACGCTACCGTCCAACATATCACGACTGCCAGTGCCGCTCGCCGAGGGGTCACCACCCGCTTATACCTACAGGAGTAAACAGCAGAGCGACACGTCAGCACTTTCCCACATAGCATTGTCAGGGCATGCATGTTTTCATTCTTTGTACTTCATTTTTCATATTGTCAGTGTCCTTGGGCTGACAGAAGATGTGATTCACATCTTCACAGCCACAACCCCCAAGACACTTTGTGAAAAGGTCCTTGCAGCACATATTACCTTTTAAAATATGTTTCTGAAATTCTTATCTTTGATACTTGACCTTTGCAAGACTGTTACTTTTTAATGACTTTCTTAAAACCAGAAATCGTTTTTTTTTTTAAAGAAAAGAAAGAAAGAAAGCTGCTATTACATACTGGATATTAAAGGTGTTGCAGGCTAGGCTTTCTCATTATTTAAGAAGCTTTATGAAGAAGTAGCCAGAGTCAGAGGGAGGTTAAAAAAAAAGGCAAAGGCTTAAAGATCTTATCACTGCTGTCTTGACTTGTAAGTAAAGAATTTCAGGGACCACAACCTGATACTTGCCCCGAGGCAGGGATGAAAGTAGTTATCTGATACAGCTCATCATGGTAAGCCAGTGATTAGTCATTTTCAGATTACTAATGGTTAATGTTTAATGTAGGATGTTTTGGCTGTAAAGAAAACACCCATATTACCACAGGCTGACCTTTGCTAAAGGGTAGCGTGAGGCAAAACAAGATTCTTCAATTTAGCCCAAATGTAGCAGGTGCCATGTGTAGGATGAGTATTGATTAGGGACCCAGACCTTAAGTGAGGTCTGTGTCAGAAGTGCAGAAAAAATAAATAAATAAAATAATCGAAAAACTGAGCCTGAAAGAGATCGGAAAAGATCAGGTTCTGATCTAAAAACAGGGAGCGTGGTAGAGCATGCAGCATATTATGTAATTTATGAAAATGTTACAGTGCTGTATTTGCATATTGTTAAATATAGTCTCTGCAATGTGTGTTGGAAACAAGTGACAATTCCTGAGAAACTTTCTACATGCATAACCCGAGCAAGGACGCCCAGATGCTGCTGTGACAGACAAACTTTACATGGAAAAGTCAAGAGTTAAAACTGATGACAGAATATTACTGTAAGCCTGGAAGACTTCATGGGATTTAACAGGGGACAAGGGTCTGAGGCTTTCATAGGCAATATTCTCAAATAAGTAATTTCTCTTTCCTTCTCGGCTTGTCCTTTTAGCTTTTCAACACCACTGCTTGTGCTTTTACTTTACCCCAGCATGACATGATGTGTCCACCACATACAAAGCGGGAGAAGCAAAGCTGACCACTTCTGTGTCGCTGTGCACCTCTTCAGCACATTAGAGATCCTGATGACAGAAAGACTAATTAAAGTAGTTAGTAGATTGGCCTTGCTCTGTTAAGCTGTCATGGGGAGGCGGATATATATGCATATAAAGAAACTGGCAGACTGGCAGCTTCCTGTATAGTGAAACGAGACCCATACAGAAATCAATGAAACAGCACTGGAACTGTGCTGACTTCTGCTATCATTTCTGGTGAGTACCTCCAACAAATCTATGCTATTTTCATTCGTATCACTTCCCCACATTACACAAATAACGCATGACTCAATCCCGTCCTTAATTTTATCCTTTAGGTTGCAAAAAGGTCGTTACCTGGTCGGGATTTTGACCCTGAGATAGCGGTCAATTGCAATAGCCAAGAGGGCCAGGATCGAACTTTGCGTCAGGACCAGCACCGTGCACGCCACAAGCAGGCAGCTGTAAAAGTGAGTTTGGAGTCCGATGTTGATAGTAATGGCCAAAGGGATGACGAGTGCTCCCACTGCAATATCCGCCAGAGCCAGGGAGACAATAAAACAAAACGTGGTATCTCGCAACGATTTATTAATCTTCACCGCCCAGACCACCATCACATTCCCGATTACAGACGCCACAGCAATTACCACCTCCATTCCGATGTAGACTGAGTCCACTGAGAAGAGTGCCCCGGCCATCCTTGCAGATAATTTTGTCTTTAATAAGAGTGAGCTGCAAAATAAAAACAAAAAAAGCCAACAGAACAATCCTTGACTTTTTCTTCCTGTCAGTACAGAATTTTCCAAATGCGTCCCGCTGTGTCACGGCACTCTCATCCTCCTGGTTAGCAGACGAGATTTAAGTTGAGAGAAAATCTAGTTATTCTGACGATGATACGCAGGTTAAGAGCCACAGTGTCTTAGAATGGGGTGTTTTCCTTTGGAGCAGGTGATTACGGTCCAGAGGCGGCTGTGCGTCGCTGCTGTTCTGAGTCCTGCGCCTTCACTTGGCGGAATACACCTGCTTCTTCGGAGAGGAGCGTTCTTGCCATGCTTTGCGATTTATCCGGGAGGGCGCCTCGTGTTCATCACCCAGCTTTTGTCACTTTAATCTAGCAGTTTAAAAAAACATAACACACATCCAATGAGAAACTACCTGCTACAGAAAGCCTCGCACGGCTGCAGCTCCGACGCGGCGTAATTTCCGTTCACCTCTGCCTTTCTTTCTCTCTCGCTCGTGAACACAGAAATGCTCTTACTGAAAATAGCCGTGCGGGGTTTCTCGCCTTTCGTGTGGCATTGAGAGTTGCTTTCTTGGTTTTATTAGTCGTTTTCCCCTCGGTTCGTGCAACTCCTTCGTTTTCCACGGAGAAATGAAATGGTGCTAGTCTTCTGCAGGACCGTCCGAAAGAAGTAGGGCGAAGGGTGATGTGAACTCTCTGTAACGCCATGTATGCATTTCTCCCACGCCCTTTGGAAAACTAATAGACCTTGGTCACTCGCCCATTGTTCTGATAAGGCGTGAAGGAGTGAAACTGCCATGTAACAAACGCCGTTGGAACTGCAGTATTACTGGAGGGAGGCACACAGTAGTAAGCCACTTATTTGGTTTTACTCCTCCAGCCACATACTAAGAACACATCAGATAGAAATGTATCTGTAATAAAAAGAAATATTCAGGTCATTCTAAATAGATCTTTATGCTGTAGACTTCAAAGGCCTGCAATCTCAGCTTGAAGCAAGCCCATCTGAAAAACTAATGGGATTTAAAATTGGAAACCTTGTGACTGATTTAGATCTATTGATCATCCTTTTTTTAAAAAAAACCCTTTACAGCTTTGTAAGTGGTTTCTGAAAACGGATATATCCTCCTTCAGAATCTGAAGCAGGAACAGGATCCCCATGGCACAATAACCTGCCCTGTTTCTTCCAGTGACATAAAGAACTTCAAGAAGCCAAGTGCTGCATAAAATTACAAGCATCCTGTGTTACCTTTCCAAGGTTCAAAGGTCAGCACCAGGTAGCAGTGTGAGTACTGACCACAACAGCCACACATGACTGTGTAGATTGGATATGCAGGTGTCACAGATGGAGAACTGCAAACACTTTGTTTCAGCTGACATTCACGGTGAAAACAAAAGGCAAAGTGTGTGTGTGTGGGGGGGGGGGGGGGGGGGGGGGTGTTACTACTCTCCGGGATCCACACTGAGAGACAGAGATGACAGGGGGACCAACAGTCAGCAGGATTTCACTGGAGACAATTCCACTCTGTGAGAAGCAGCATGGTGAAAACTGTCAGCATGATGTACAGAGGTCAGCCAATAAGCAAGGAAGGAAGCAGCCATATGGCCCAGTTGCAGCGATTCGGCTGCGACTCACTAGGGACATTTTTTAATGAGCATATGTGTGGTGGCAGTGTTGAGCAAATCAATCATTATAGAGCAAATGGCATGAACTAATTCGCTTGGGTGGAAATGGCTGACATTCAAGATTCTGAATGTTTACACTTTGAAATAAGTCTCATTATCAAGGTCATATCCTCACAGTACTATTGTCTTCAGCTACTTATCAATAAATAGTGTTATGGCTTTGACGAACCCTGGTAAGCAGGAGCAAAGCAAGTTCAAGAGACACCCTCATTTCAGACTTTTTCTCCCACACTTAACATGACATACATAGACCCTTAAATGCTGTCTGATCATGTTCACTGACGCCATCTTCACCGAAATGACGTGCTGAAAGGCTTCAACTTTTTATGGCATCTCCCACTATCTAGCCCTTTATTGAATTACTTTTAGCAACCCGGAAATACTAACAGTTCATTATAAAATATTAACTCAGATTGAATTTGGTGAAAGAAACACATCACCAGAAACTTGGGAAAGACTGGAAAAGTAAGTGGTACTAAAAAGAGACAGCTGGAGGAACATTTTGCATCTAATTGGGTTCATTGGCATCAGCTCAGATACATGACTGAGTATGAAAAGAGCATCTTAGAGAGGCAGAGTTTCTCAGAAGTAAAGGCGAGCAGAGGTTAACCAATCTACAAAAAAATTAATTAATTCTGCAAATTGTGACCGAAGACCGAAAATCAGTATTGGATGCATGTGATCTTCAGGCCCTCAGGCGGCACTGCATTAAAAAGGCTTGATTCTGTCATGGAAATCAATGGTTGGGAACACTTTCAGAAATCATTGTCTATGAAAACAGTCCACTGTGCCATCCACAAATGCAGATTACAGCTCTGTCATGCAAAGAAGAAGCCATGATCCAGAAATGCCACTATCGTCTCTGGGCCAAAACACATTTAAAAAGGACTGACGCAAAGTGGAAGACTTGAAATTAGTAATAAAAATGTTGTGTTACAGTGCAGACAACAAGATAGGGAGCCTGGGCTACTGCTGATCAGAAGACTTTCACTGAAAACAATATATGCGAGAACTGAACAGTCACATGTATCTCATTATTTTTCCCTGAAAAAATCTGCTCCATAGATGCTCTTAGTTTCCATGCAAACATACTGTATCAGCTTGATTGTTCTTTAAAATGAATATAAATACGATATAATTAAAGTTATTACCACAAACTATTGTGCACCAGAGAATGAAGTGTTCCACTGCATTTATTACTTCCTTAATAATAATAATAATAATAATAATAATAATAATAATAATGGATTGGATTTATATAGCGCTTTTCAAGGCACCCAAAGCGCTTTACAATGCCACTATTCAGTCACTCTCACATTCACACACTGGTGGAGGCAAGCTACGGTTGTAGCCACAGCTGCCCTGAGGCAGACTGACAGAAGCGAAGCTGCCATATCGCGCCATGGCCCCTCTGGCCTAATAATATACTTTATAGCATTAAAACAATGATTTAGTGGGAATAAATACTGCACATCTGATTGTAGAGGAAATAGATTTTGCTGTTATTAAATTGTACATTATCATGTGATTTTTGGTTATGTGTTACAAAAATAGAGTTAAGCTGGCTTTAAGTCCTGACCACTGTCTACAGCAGCCTCACTGTGGCTCAGCCCCTGTAGATAATCATATACTGTGAATTGAAGTGCTTTAATATGTTTTGATTTCCTTTTTACACTCAAGAAAAACAACTTTATGGGCACTATAATTTGGTGTAAGAGCTCCTCTCAGAGCTGCCAGCTGGGTGCTCCACACCATTCAGCCTACTCCACGCAGCTCACCTGCTTCTGACCCAGAATGTGTCCAGGAAATTTACCACCACTCACACTCGAAGAATGAGCTGACAAGGTGAAAATGAAAAATCTCAGCAGCTCACATGGCAGTTTGCTGTGCAATATCAAACTGAAGCCCTCATTCGATGAAACATGGAATGTTTTGATGAAAAATAATAGCTACAAAAATGCATGTTAATTCTATATTTATTGTTTATTTAAATTGTAGTTTTTGGCAGAAAGACATACATTTTAAAAACATTAGATAACCCTCAAAAATACTGTAAAGGCAATGTATATAGCTGCACGTCACTCAAACAGCCAAACTAACTGAATCACTCCCAAGGACATGGCCTCAGTGTCATCACTCGTAGCGATCACTCAACAGCACACAATGTATTATAAATAAGCTGGCATTTTGCAATCCAAAGTAGTTTGGTGTGTAAACCAATAAAGGTCTACTTAAATGTTAGAGTGTGGGTGTAGAGTCATTGGTGTAGTTTCCCTAGTGACGGCCTGCAAAATGTAAGCTTCCTTCATTTATGTTTAATTTTCTACTTAAAACCCATATTAATGTTTCTTAACTACTGCAAATATCTATATTACATGACGGGAAACTGCTATGTGGAAGCTGCTGTCACATGCTGACCTTTTTTTCATTTTATTAATAGCACAGCAAGAACAAGGCAAGAACACATTTCATCAAATTTCATTGTCTTTCATTCACACCAGCAGAATAGAACAATACGTTTTACGGAGATTGTGCGCTGTAACTTTTTAATGGCAAAATATTGAAGAGTCTGCTTTAAAATGACATCATTTGCAGCTGCCTCCGCTGTGTTAATTGGTCCATTGTGTACCATTCCTCCTGACAGAACTACTTGCCTCAGCTATAATGTTGGGGTGTCTGCTCTAAATGTGTCTCTTGAGGTCAGGCGGCAGGATTGGGCTGAACTCAGAGGTCCGACCGGGCCACTGCAAAAGTTTATTTTATTATTTTGATTTTTAGTGTTATTGTCCTGCTCTATCACTCAACTTCCACTAAGCTTCAGGCTGTTGCAAGAGCCACACCTGCATTATCGCGTGAGATGTCTTAATAAAAGTGGGAATTTCACCCTCCATTCCATCATGGCAAGTCCCCATCAAGGCCCCCGAAATATGATGGTGCTGTTTCTACTCTGGGATCATGTTTTCATAATTGTGTTGGTTTACAGTTGTTAATAAACAGTTGCTGCGTGTCAAGGCATGCAAATGTAAGTAAGATGATCATGTGTTTAGAGAGGAGCGGCTTGATAATGTATGCCCTGTGATGGATAGCATGTTCTGTGTAAGCGAGGGCAATGATTTGGGTATGATTTGGGTATTTATGCATATGTAGTCATAAACAAAGATGGTAAGAGCCACAGTGGTACTACATATTTTCCATAATCATCATTTGTAGCTCCAAATCCTACTATGTTTTCCAACAGCCTCCACTGTGTTTGTTTGAATTAGCTGGTCATTATGGATGAGAACAGCAATTTGTGTGATATTATTTTAAATGGAAAGAAAAAAGATGGAACCGTTTTGTTTGACTAGTTTACACAAACCTGGTGTCACTTCCACAGTCTCACATGCAGATGTTTGCCCTGGGCCTTTCGGCATACTCTGGGTGCTCAGTGAGTCACAGTCACAGTGAGTGAAAACCAGTAAGTGCAAAATGAATCTTGAAAAGGGCACACAAACCATGGTCTTCTGCTTAATTATCTTGTAATTACAGCACTTTATCTTATATATTACAGGACCCGCAACCCACCGTACATCTGTTATTGGGCCACACGATCTGTAATTTAAGTACTTCCCTTTTAAGTGCTTCTCTGTGTAAGCAGTCAAGTTGGCCTCTCCTCTTTTGCATTAAGTTCTTTATGCAAATCAGAAGCGCTCAACATGACTCACCTCACCTAAAAACTCCCAAAAAAGCCTTTTAAACTAACCACTGACAACCGCACACAAGGGGAGCTTCAGCCACTGCAAGAGTTACCTCTCATCACAGTTTTTTGTTGTTTTTTTTTTCAAAACCAGATTTGGCTGAACTGTGGGAGCAGGAGGGCACCAGTCAGTCATCCACTGGTACACTCTACAAACATCCCTTCACATATCATTGACTTTATCATTAATTCAAACAGTTTGTTTTCTCTGGTAATCCAACATCTCCTCAACCATCCAGAGACTGACGTCAAAGGGCACCTTTTGTGTATCTTTGGAAGCCTGTGGCTTTGAAAAAAATGGCAGTATTTACTGTATCCACTGAACAAGAGAATGGCATTGTTTACATGTAAATACAGATATTTTGAGAGTTCACGCGTTTGCAGACGCTGTACGTCTGCAAACGCTGTAGCCAGTTGGCTTAGCTGAACAATTATATTAGTTACAATATGACAAAAGATGCCGAAACGCACCTCCAAAGCTCAACAACTGATACATAATATTTCATACTTTTAATAACCTAAGGATGACTTGACAGCATCATTGCTTTTTTGCTTAGTTAAAAAAGACAGGTGCATTTAATAGTAAGCATTATATCCAAGGTCTGAGAGGAAGGGTGATATTTTATTAATAAGATAAATCCTCGCACTCCGTGTGTGTGTGTGTGTGTGTGTGTGTGTGTGTGTGTGTGTGTGTTTGTAAGTGTACTAAAACGTGAATAGGAGTTTTACTTAAGCAAAAAAAAAAGAAAAATGCCAAACCCAAACTACAGGCTCGGTAATGCAGCTCTGTGGGGAGAGGATCTCACAGTCATCCAACACCAGCCCCAAATAAGATTACAGTGCAGAAAATACTGAGGTTATCAAATTCTCTGCTGTGTTTCCCACAGCTCTTCGCCCCACATGAAAGAGGCGGCAGCAGTGAGTGCCCCTCACTGAATCTCTCTCTCAAAATTTCAAGGTTAGAAATGTAACTCAAGTGGCATGTTGACATTTTTAATATTCACTTAACATCCCCGCCCAGCTCCATGATCAGTGCTTGACTTGGGTGAAAGCTTTTCAGCACCTCCCACAGATGGTTTTACAGTAATAAAAAAAGAATTTCCAGCCGCCTACGCAACATCACAGAATTATAAGCGGCTCCATTTGCAGACAAAAATAGAAAAGAAAAAGTAAAGAACCCACATCCTGTTGCCTTAAGTGTTAGTGAGTGGGGCGCAAATTGTTTTCACCACAGACTTTGGTAGCAATTAATGCTGATCTTAAAAAAGAAAAAACATTTCTGATGAGTCTTATCTTTCTGCTTGTGGGTGTGGAGATACTGAAGGAGTTCTTGATAATGATGAAGACTCCCCCTGCTTCCTTTTCTCAATATGTGCTCCTTTTGTTGCTTGACAACAGTAACAGAGAAGTTCTTTGACAGCAGCGTGTACAGTAGCATCCCTGCTTGATCACAGCTTCCACATTAAATATTGATGCTTTACATTTTATTAGCTGTCAATACAAATTTCTAATTAGTCTACAAGGGTGATAATTAGCAGAATACAATGTGGAATGGCTGGGTATGCTTATTACTGCATAAACAAGGCTCCCACTATAGAATTTCCTCAGCTCGTATTCAGAGGAAGCAAGAAGAATAAAGTGAGACCTGAATAATTATAGCTTTCAAAACCCAAGTCAGCAGTTACCTTTGAAATCAGGCTCTTGTTCTCATTCACCTCAGCAGCACTGAACACTCCCTCAGTTTGGCATACAAAGGCATCACCGGGGAAACTGGTAGAGAATCACTGAAAGGGAAATGATATAATTAAAAAGAGAAATGGGAGAGATGCGTCAGTTAGGGAGCAACTACACAGATGAGAGAAAAAAATAAAGGGAAATGGAAGGAGAGGTGGGAAAAAATGTGTGGGTTAATGACAAAACTCCGAATCTAATCTGTTTAAGAGGAGTGGTCAATCCTGTATCAAAGGACTTGGTGTGGCCTCTTGTGCATTTATCGCTTCTAGATGGGTCTTTTAAGTCACAGCCCATTTTGCTGCGATGTTCCTTTGAAAAGAGACTTTGGAAAAGCAGGTCCTGATGAGTTAAAGAAAACTGGGTCAAACATGTAGTTTCAGCTCTCTGTGGGAGAAGATGTTGTGCTACGGCTTCGGCTTCTTTGATGTCGGCTCAGTGATTTTGGAGGCTGCCAGGATCCAGTGTTGTAATAGAAAGAATTAATAATCAAGCCTAATTCTATAGCAGGGTACATCAAAACACTCCAGTATTCACTATGCACAATTTGAATACTAAAGGCTGTCTGTTTGACTTCCGACTGCTCGTCACTCATCACCGTTCCGCACACAGAAATTGTGTTGGGACCAACTGGTCCTCGCGTAACAGTTTGGATGCCACTAATCAGCCTCTGACACGCTCTGGGGAATAGTATGCAAAAATATTCTAGATGCTGTTGATTAGACAGCAGAAGCATTTCATCTTGTTTCATCAATTTATTCCTATTCGTGCCTGAGTGTTTGTCTTATTGTCTATAGCTTACATAATGTATAACTTACTGCTGACTCTGTTTTTGCAAAGAAACAAAGCTGTGCTTGTATTTCACTGCTGCACATCAGTTTAAAAGGGCAGGCACGGCTGCATATTAAATTGACAGCTGTGATGAAATCAGGTGGTTGTCTTGGTCAAGCTGGTTGTTTTTTTCTTTGTTTGTCTGTTTGGTCTATTTGTCAGGCAATACTATGACTTCCTGTGACAGCCCTGTCAACCTTTGTTTAGTGGCTTAATTATGCCAAACTGTCATGAAACTGTTTTAACTACTACTTTTTAGATACATAATGTCTGTGAGACTCTGCAGAAAAATCTGGAGAAACCTAATGATTTGGGTTGTGAATAGTTTAGGTTTCTGCTGACCTGGTAGCAATCAGCTACTGACAGCAGAATTGCAGGCATTATTCTGCCACGGCTTTAACGCATCTTCTAGAAACCACTGAGTTTTTCACAACAGCAACTGAGATCTTGACTTACTGTTCAGTTTATTGGATGTCACAGATGTAAGCGTGCACATCTTGCACCTCTCAAGGCAGCATTATTACCTTTAAAAATGTAATAATGTTTCCATTTAGTTTTAGAGACGTTGATTCAATTTATGTGGTCAGTGTGGAAGCTGCAGCTTGTGTTGTAATACACTGAGACAAGTTTATAATGTTAGTCTACCCTTATTCATATAAACAAAGATCCAGTGCTATTCTGCATTATTTGTTTGTGTGCAGGGAATATGCACGCTGTGTAATGGCTCTTCACTGCATCTGCCTCGCAGCTGTGCGTACAGAAAATGTGTTGGCCAGTCTCCATAAAACAAACCCCACCACCAACAACCCATGGGGATTTGTTGGTATAAAGGACCAACCTTAAGGCTGACATCCGCTCCGCCTACTGGAGGAAAAATGACCTGGCAGGTTACTTTTGCATCACTTAACTGCGCTGCATTCACATTGCATGTACGCTTGCATGTCTCGCTGCAGCATTCTTCCTGTTCACCGCCTCTCAATCAGATCTTTGACTGATATGTGGAAAGGCTGATATGTAATGGAGAGTTATGCACGCAGGTCATCGGAAGCTTTTTGAAATAACCAGAACATGAAGTAAACACTGTGAGAAAGACATGGTTTTCTTAACTTAACTGCCTCAAGCTGTGAAAAATCTCCATGAATAACAATCATTCCTCAGCAGAATTTGTAGGCACTTCAAAAACCAATATTCTCTTCGCCTCTCAATTAGAATATGACAACCCTGGGAATGAAAATAACAGTTGAGTCAGACAGAAGGATGAGTGAGATTTGTGCAAATTGTTTTACTCAAAGACACTGTCACTTCTTCACAGAACAGCAATGCTACTTGTAGTCCTTAAAAAAGAAAATGAAAATTAATTTCAAAGGGTCATCTGCCTCTTGTCACTTCAAGTTCCTTTCAAGCCATCCAAGGTCTGAGAGGAAGGGTGATATTTTATTAATAAGATGAATCCTCGCACTCCATGGCCGCTTGCTTTTTCAAGAGCTCTATTGCACGTGAAGAAAGTGTGTGTGTGTGTGTGTGTGTGTGTGTGTGTGTGTGTGTGTGTGTTTACACAAATAGAGGGCTATTGGTGCTGCAGGAAATAATTACAGCAATGTGGAATGCATTATTCTTCCTTGTATGCTAGAAACCACCAGGCAATAAAAAGAGATTCCCTACCGAGGAGAGGATGAAATTCCAGTGAAATGTGCGAATGCATTATTAACATGAGAAGAAAAATGATTAGGGACCATTTTAATCTGTCATTTGAATCATCATGATTAAATTATCAAGGTATTCATCAATGCAGTGCACTCTTACCTACACGTTCAAACTGTAAATTGCTCATTTGAAGTTTCATTAAGTTGCTGTACTTTTAAATTGCTGAGGGAACTAATATTGTGTCCTTTATTATTTACACTTACACTAATGCTGCAGTCAATGCTGATTGTATTGTATTTATCCATCAGTTTACCAGTCCACCCTCCATCTCTGCTTTCATCCATCACAGATCCATCCATCTAGCCATCCTGTCCATCATCCCAACAGCCTATCACTCTGCATTCATATACCAACCTTCAGTCACACCTCCATGCATCCAAATACACATGTGACTCCAGGTTCAGGTTTTTTTCTTTCAGTGTTTTCACTTGATATTCGCTTGGATTGCTTTTTGACCCTCGCGGTGCACGTGGCAGTCTTGATTAAGTGCTTCATTTTGGAGTAAAATGCATTTCTTATTCAACGTTATATGCACCCTCCATCATTCAGCACCCTCCATGTTGGTTCCTATGGCAACAAATTTCAGTGTGGGAACTAATGCCTTTTAGAGTTTTTCACTCAAGGGAACATTTGTTTGGATATAAAGTCACTCACGTAGACTTAGAGACACATGACGCACTTATTTACCGCAGTGAGGCCAAGCATGAAGTTTTAGCTGTCAGTAGAATGGAGAACTGGAGGTAAACAGATGAGACTGCTTTTGAAAAATCACCCAGTGAGCATTTTCTGCTCATTTTCCCTAAATCCTTTTAACCTGAGGCTTTGAAAAGCAAACAACTCAAATGTTTTACGCATGGCTCAGTCTACGTAATTCTGAAGACACTAATACTTGTGACAATAAGGTGAGGGTCCTCAGGGATCGAGACCTCCTTTTTAAGAGTGTTGGACTGGGGTAACCTGATAGCTGAGTGGTTAGAGTACACAACCCATGCGTGCATGCCCTTCCCAGGGAGTCCCCCAGTGCAGCTGGCTCTTATGCTTCTAAGACTGCTTCCTGCATCTATTTACTACGACTGTCAAATAAAGGCTTACCCACACTGTGGGTGAATGGAAAAGATACCGGGACAACAGGGTCATATAAGGACTGCTGGCTTTGGGATTTTAAAAACCTGCAGAATGAAGTGGCGTGAAAATGTTTTTTTTCCTCTAACATCTCAGGATTTACTTGGATACAACTTTGAGAAGAATTACCCTGGAAGTTTCTTAACTTGACAGATGCCTTTTCTGGTGGCTATTGCAGTTTCCTGCGTTTTATCACACAGAAATGGAGAGAGTAAATTTTAAGAGTCACAACAAAGATCTGCCGAAATGCATTAAGGACACTCGTGGCCTCAAACGAATAACTGTCAATGCTGGCAGGGCACAAACTGCTGACAGACTCAGTGCTAGTAAAGCTGAGGTGTTACAAGACTGTGAAACAGCCAGTGGCACCTTCTCCTCTATTAGCATATTCATGCACAAGAACTGATTCTGAATGACACAACCCAACACACACGAACTGCAGCTGCAACCCCAGGCTTGGTGCTAACTTTAATGATATATGAAATCATTAAACATCCAGAAACGTTAGATCAGCTGGCCACAGTGCTGAGAGGCACCTTTTTTTAAAAGAAAAAAAAAATCTCTGCTTGTTAAATAAAATGCTGAGATCACAACTGGGAAAAACTAAAAACCTTTGCAGCCAATTTAAGATATCATTTATTTATTAGTTCACATATGTATTACCACGTTGGGCAATCAAATACCAGCTGCAAGAGCCGTTGCATCACACTAAAGACTGATTTGAATCACTGAGTATTTAGGTTGCTGCACATTAATCACACCTGATGTTAGTGTGATGCATTGCCTTAAAAAGGTGATTTTTCAATTCAGGTTAAACACAAAATCATTTGTTAATAAATGTTCAGCCCAAAACTCTGACACTGAATCCATTTAATCTTTAATCTAGAACAGTCACAAACAAACATTGATAAGTGATCTGAAATCATATACAATCTGGAGTACTGTAGATTTTGTTATGCAGTATTGTTATTGTTATAACTCTGAAGGTAAATTTCACTGTAATCCACTGTAAAAAGAGGAAAAAAACTGCAGGTACTGTAAAGTTGTGCAAAAAATTAGCAATATATAGAAATGAAACAGTCAAACATGAAATTTTTTTCATGCATAGTAAGTTTTTTGGTAAGTTCCTGAGCTTTATGGCTGCTTTTAAAATCAGTCCATTCAGTCGCAGCAACATATAGAAAAGCAGTTACAGATGATATAATTTTTGCATCACAGCAGCTCAAAAGTCCATAAATAGTGGTCCAGGATTTGAACTACTAATAAACGGCTAAAGTTCGATTTTTACACTGTTCTGGTTCATCTTAACATGCTGCTTCTCTTAACAGCTTGTGAGAAATGTACAGTAGAATTGAACAAATGGAACATTTTTGGAATCTTTACTTCATATAAAAAACGTTCACATGCATGGTTTTCCACTGATTCAGAAACGGAAATTGGATTGGGCAGCATGTATATGGTCAGAAGCCATTCATGGTCTCCTTTTCCTACAGCGGTAAACTGGTTAAAGATCCATTTAGGTGACATTAAACAGATGATAATAAAAGGCTGGCATTCACCAGGACCATTATGATGTCTCACCAGAGAATAAACAAAAGAGATTAACGATGAAAGAGCAGTCACCGCCCTGGCTCTGGGTTTCAGCTCTGAGACTCCACAAACCTCCTTATGGCAGGTGAGCTGTTTCTACCTTAAAAAGCACTTTTCGCCATACATTGTAACTACTAGCAATACTCACTACTTCATGGAGCTACTTCATCAGCTGGATGAAGCAGACTTGGCTATATATCTTATCTCCTGCTTTCAAATCCTATTCAGGACAAGCTTACCTTTAGTAACTGCAACACATAAGTGGATTTTTATTTAACTGAACACAAAAGCTCTTAACTTAAGCACAACTGTTGAAACTTCTGAATCCCAGATGACACCATGTCACCAATTAGATGACTGACCTGAACTAACTGCTGCCATGCTTCTCCATCCCCTCACTTTGCTGACTCAGGTGTAGCTATTTCCTGACAACATGCAACGCCACACATTTCACCTAAATTCACCTGGGCAGCCACTCGCTTCCTTGTTAAACTGATCACTGCTGTCACCTGCCAATCCCACACTTCAGTACTAGTTCATCCACCTGCTGCAGGGTTTTAGTGCTACAGTCCAAGAGTCCCTCATTATCTTACACGTCTTGTGACTGTTGTGCCATCCTTTGCCACTAAGAGTTAATGAATGTCTTATATTTAAAGCTTGATTACTCTACTTTGCTCTCATTCACTGAACCTATCTGATGTTATCCTCCACCTGAGTTCGAGTTGATTGCCTTCAGTGTTGGCGTGTGAGATATAGAAACCTGTCTGATCGCCGTGAGAAATGATTTAATTGTTCAAACAGATTGTTACAATGGTTACAGTTGTTTCTGCTGCCCCGCTCATGCTGTGTATCCAAGTAACACGTTCATTTGATCAGCTCTGTGTGTGTGTGTGTGTGTGTGTGTGTGTGTGTGTGTGTGTGTGTGTGTGTGTGTGTGTGTGTTATAGTTAATGATCCCCCTCAGTTCATTAACTATGTACAAAACATTTGTACTGTAGAGTCTAATCGATATCACAGCCTTTTAAAGCTCCCTGCAGGGACTTATTTTTCTGGCCTTGTTCATATAATGTGTTTTTGCTCATTTCTGCTTTGAGATCATGTTACAGATGGTCACCCCTATTCCTTTGTGTTTCTCTTGGCACATAAGTATTCTGGAGTCATATTTCTGCCAAACCGAAATCATAAAGTTGATCTCTGTTTTTTAAATGCCCCATCCATCTCAAGGGAGCCACATGTACTAGCACACACCGTGGTTTACTCTGTATTGCCTTCATATATTTTGTTATTCATAAAATTCTCTGTGGCATAGTATACTGAACAGAGAGTCCTGTGAGGAGGAAGGAGATTTTCTCAGCCGGATTTATGTTGTATGGTTTACAGATAAATGAGGGCACAGATTAAAAAATACACTTACGGCTCACATACACAGATGCCGTGATGCTGGAATCCAGATAATCCCTGTGTTGTTAAGGTATCTGCTGAGATTCGTTGATCTGGTCAAGTCTACACAAGCTGCGTCAACGTTAACATCAGTCACTGATTAAAGAAATGCCACAGAGGAATCGTCAAAATCTCTGCTGCATTGAGTGATGTGTTTTCTGACCTAATTTGCTGTTGTTTTTTATTTTTTAAGACGGCATTAAGTTTTTGAAATGCCCTTTGATATCTCATACTAAATGCACATGAATAATACATCCCAAGGTCAAGGTCTTCCATCAGTTCTTTAAAGGATCTACTGAGGATCTGTGTCCTTACCCAAGGGCAGGGCATCTGGAGCTCGCTTTCTGTGCATGCTGATTACTTACAGTCCATAACCTTTCACAAAATGAGACTATGAACTCAGGTTTAAGCCTGTTTGGCAAGTCATATTAGATTGGTTACTGCTTACACATCATTGCTAAATGACCTCTAATATGGTTATTATCTTTTGGATGCAAAAATGTTCTTATGTGTCTAGCTATAGTAGACAGTCCGCCAACTACTCTCTTTGAGGGTGATTGTGTACAGAATACATATTTTATTGTATTTTTTAACCATGTCTTCTTTCTTCAGTTGTTACCCTGCTTTATTTTAAACAGGATCAAACAGCTGGAGACAGCAGGACTCGTGCTGTGTTGTGATTGGTGCTTAGGGTTAGGGTAGGTTGTCTCAGAAAGCATAACTGATCCAGTTAGAGAACCAACCACCAGGGCTGAACATGAAAAAGCAGTTCGCTGCAGTTCCTTCCCAACAGAGGCTCGTATTAAAATAACAAATTACACGGCATGTTTACAGCATGGTACAAATAAAGGTTTTGGTTTCTACAGCCAAGTTACTCCTTTGTGAAATTATTAAAAGAGGTGAATTTTTATAATTCACCTTTCTAAATTATGACGCTTAAAGTTATGTCTTACTGGAGACACGGACGCTTAGTGCGACACGTGGTTATTGTCTCGTCTTGTTCAGCATTCAGAGATACATGCAAAAGATGGAGAAAAGAATCTTCAATCAGATTCATGCCTGTTTATGTTTCCTGGTTGCCAAGACTCTTTGGCAACACTTCAACAACCTTTTTTCCACCTTTACTAAGTTGTGGCATTACAACATTATTTGTAAGTTGCAAAGATAGCCTCATGGCAACATGTGATGTTGTAGAAGCAACAGAAGAAGCCAACAGTGAACTGCACCTTAATAACCAAGATCGCTAACTGGTGCTAATGTTAGCTGACAACTGTGAAACAAAGTTTTTCTTTTTTCTTAAATTCATGTTCATTGTCAATAGAAAATAGGAGGGAACGTGGCAGAAAAGAAAATGTGGATATGATCAGTCATTCAGCTGAAACGAGCTCAAACAACCTCACAGCTTCTATATACACACACTGTGTTAATGCTTTCCAAAGCTGAGAGCATTTAACCTCTGAATGTTAGCTAAAAGTGACCATCAACATCATGTACAATGTGAATTTGATTTAATGTAGAACAAGAGCAATCTCATCCAGTTAAACATATACTTTATATCAATAAAGGAGCGATTTTGGTCAGTTGTGTATTTATTTTCTGTTTGAATCAAAAGATTAATTAAATCCTCCTCAATTTAAAACTTGACTGCAACACCCAAAGGTCAAATTGTTGTAATTAAACACACCACCACAGAGCAGTCAGGAGAACACTTGATCCAAAACCAAAGTAAACAGCACTCGGCAGGTCCAGTCTTTGTTGTACCAGAGACGAGACCGGAGGGGGCACACAAATCTTTTAAAGTAGCTTAACCAACTCCACAGGGCAAAACTGCTAAATTATAGATACCTGGAGAACTAAAAGTGCCAGTTCTTGTAATGGAAAACTTTAAGCAACATGAGAGAGGGAGAGAGATGCTGTTTTTGAAAATGAAGCACAGTATCACAGTGGAGAGAGGTGGGCTTGGCATTAATATTTGATCTTTCTTATCCTGTCTTTCCTCTCACTGCTTTTCTCTCCCTGTTTCTGAAGAGACCAATTCTGCTTCAGTGTTTGTCTTTGCTGAAGCGTTTCATGGCCTTGGCCACTGCTTCAATCTCAGCCCCTTGTTCCCATCGAGACCAATCCCAAGTCACGCCTGCCAGTGTTATGACAGTCCAACACTGACAGACACTTGTATAAAAAACAGATGTTCCAAGGCGGATATTTCTCTTGCCATTATCGTTTTAATCACACAATTACATTTTTTTTCAACCGTTGATATCTTTCCTGCTGTTCAAACAGTGCATACTTTTTTATTATGTCCAGTTTTTCTCAAGTGTCTCTTCTTAAGGCGTCCACCTCACCGGCCGCTACACTTCTCCATCTGCACTGATATTAAATTCAGCACTCCTACTACCGCCACCCACAGACACGTGTTCTTGCACTCCTGCAACCCCATGTTTCATATTACACCAACTGCTGCACAGTATGAGCATTAAGCTCATGCTGACATGAGGGCATTGTCAATTACGGGAAAGCTGTAATGTAAAACTCTGGGGTGCTCTCAATGTGAGGCTAAGCACCATTTTAATCAGAAAACAATCAAAGATGACGTTAAATTCAAACAGGAATCTGACAGCTAATCCCCAGCATGTCATCATAGAAATGCCAATTTAATGGTGATGGGGGAATTTGCGCCCCATATCTTTGGAAGTTTTCCATTTCAATTGCCAGATTATTTTGAGTGCTATAGTACTGTGCATGTGTGTTTGTGTGTTTGTGTATGTGAGTTTGTGCCTTTTCACTCATTTTCTGTCCAACAATTGCCCATCAGGTGAAATCACTTGCTAACAGCTGTTAAGTGACAAACACTAACATTTTCACCCCTGACATGGTGGCAGGTTTAACAAGCTGTGCAACAGTCCTCAGGAAGTGTGTCATGTCTCACCTTTCAGCACTAGCATTTCTAGAAATCCCTTCACTTCCTAAAAAGAAGCACTTCTCCCAAGAGAGCGAGACATGGCAGAGCTGGTGGCATGTCATCACCTCATTTCGCTGCTCTTCTCACCTGCACAGGTTATGTGGTGGATGATGTGCAGAGGTCATTTAAAGATTATGTGAATAGGATAAAAATAGATAGATCCATAATTCATTTTACAAAAGCGCAGTTTTGTCATTTTGTCTCTGTTTGATTTAATTGTTCGATTTTAAATCCATTTTTAGCTGTAAGCTGTTTCGAGGTTATGATGTGTGGTCTTTGTCTTTTTTTGGGCAGGACTACATGACTGTGAGAAAGAAAAAAACTCCCTACAGCTGAACAGACAAAGATTCTGTCCGTGCACAAGACAGAATTGGTTTTGGGTTTTTTCTTTTTTTTCTGTGTCAATAATGGTGCAAAGATTGTGCCTTACAAAGGTTTCTGCCAATAAATATTGGAAAATCAGTTTGGTTTCATTGCTCAGTTTATTTTTTCACAGCATTCCCCAATTTTCAGAGGCGCAAATGTAATTTGACAGTTGGCTGCGGTTGACAAGCAGTTTTACAAGCAGGTAAGGCCCATACGCTTGCTGTGACAAATGGAGCAGAAATGATATATGAAGCCGATTCAAAGTGTTCAATTTAGGTTTCCTTGTAAATTTAAATATAAGGTCCAGAAAGCTGTCACTGCAAGGCTGAAGAAAAAGACAGAAAAAGAAAAATCCTATCTGATTTGATTTTTGATTTGATTTTATTGATTAGCATTCAAATTCAAATCTCAGTGAAAACAGTGAAAAAACAAACAAACAAACAGTGAAAACAGAACAAAAATCTACCATAAAGAAAGAAAGCATGAGACAAGGCTAATCAAAAGGTATTGGCTGAAGCATTTGCTTATTACGCCAACCCTTTTCACAAAATATCTTTTTGTATGCAGCTCCTGTACACAGGGCTTGAAGAAAATAATAAAACAAAGCAAAAACCAAACAAACAAACAAACAAACAAAAAAAAAACAAAGAAAAAAAAAACTTTCCACCTTAGATAAGTAACTACATCAAAGCAAAAGAATCAAGAGGTTGTTTTTTTTTTTTTTTTTTTTTTTTTTCTTTCTCCTTTTGCTCTTTTCATTCTTGATTTATATATTTTTCTAATACTCTATTTTTAAACATATTTTTAAACAAGGAAAATGAACTACACCTTTTTAAATCACTGTCATAACTATTCCACAGGTTAACTCCTCTAACAGAAACACATCTCTGCTTTATATTTGTCCTTATCTTGTTTTTTTTAAAGAAATCTGTTCCCCTTAAGTCATATTGACTCTCTCTGACTTTGAACAGCTTCTGAGTACTGGGGCAAAGCAAGTTATTTTGTGCTTTATACATTATCTGTGCCATTTTATATTCAACTAAATCATAAAATTTCAGGGTATTCAGATTAATAAACAAAATGTTAGTTGGTTCTATATAGTTTGATTGGTTTATAATTCTTATAGCTCTTTTTTGTAACTTGAAAATAGGAAGAGTGTTCGTTTTATATGCATTACCCCATATCTCCAGACAGTAAGTCATATATGGAAGCAACAGAGTACAATAAAGTGTGTATAATGTTTTTTTGTTCAGGACATGCTTTGTTTTATAGAGAATAGCAATGGTTTTTGACATTTTTGTTTTCACGTGGTTTATATGAGACTTCCAACTCAGCTTATCATCAATTATCACTCCAAGAAATTTATTTTCGTACACTCTTTCAATTTCAGTTCCATTAACCCTGATTTTAGATACATTTTTCATTGGTCTAGTGCCAAAAATAATCAATTTTGTTTTCTTTATATTTAATGATAACTTATTTACATCAAACCAGTTTTTTAATATATTTAACTCCTTTTCCGCTGTAGTCAGAAGCTGTTCTAAGTTTTTACCTGAGCAGTACAGAGTGGTATCATCAGCAAACAATACACATTTTAACAGTTTGGAAACACTACATATGTCATTTATATATAATATAAATAATTTAGGGCCCAGCACAGAGCCCTGAGGAACACCACAAGTTACCTTCAACTGCTTAGATTTTACATTATTGAATTCGACATATTGATATCTTTCATCCAGGTAACTTTTCATCCACTTGTATGCTATCCCTCTTATGCCATATCTCTCTAGTTTATTCATTAATATAGAATGATCAATTGTATCAAACGCCTTTTTTAAGTCTATAAAAACACCAACAGTATATTCCTTATTATCTATTGCATTAGATATCCCTTCAACAAGTTCCATCACTGCCATTGAAGTGGACCTTTTCACTCTAAAGCCATATTGGTTATCACTTAGGAGATTATGCTTCTCAATATATTTATCAAGTCTATTAACAAATAACTTTTCTAAAATTTTTGAGAACTGTGGGAGTAGTGATATTGGCCTGTAATTGGTAAACTGACATCTCTCTCCGTTTTTATGGATTGGAATAACTTTTGCTATTTTCATTTGTGAGGGAAACACACCAGTTTGAAAGGACAGATTACAAATGTATGCGAAAGGTTGCACTATATATTCTATAATACTTTTAACTAATATCATGTCAATACCAAAACAGTCAGTGGACTTTTTATTTTTAAATGTCTTCACAATGTTAATTATTTCTCTATGAGTTACAGCACCAATAAACATGGAGGACACATTCTGAGTAATATGTTTATTTAGGTCGTTATTATTTCTTGACTCTGGAATTTCTTTTGCTAAATTAAAGCCAACATTTACAAAGAAATCATTAAATTCATTTGCAATGTCTTTAGTTTTATCAAGCACAATATCTTTATCTTTTTTAAAATAATCTGGATAATTCTTATTTTTTGAGCCCTTTTTGATTATACTGTTTAATATCCTCCATGTTTCTTGTGTGTTACTTCTACTTTGCTCCAATAATTTGTGGTAATATTCTTTCTTACTTGTTCTTATAATATTTACTAATCTATTTTTATATAACTTGTACTTTATTTCAGCATCTTTTGTCCTCTGTTTTATGAATCTCTTATATAGATTATTTTTCTTTTTACATGCATCTTTTATCCCCTTTGTGATCCATGGCTTATTTGATCTGTGATGCTTTCTAGTGATTTTCATTAAAGGACAATGTTTTTCATATAGTGAAATTACAGTTGATAAGAATGCATCATACGCACTATTTGAATCTTCATTTGCAAAAACCTCATTCCAATTGTGTTCCTTTAAGTCCACCTGGAGGGCAGCAATGGCTCTTGTTGTTCTATGTCGTATCATATCAAATGTTTGATTCTTTTGTTTAGTTTTAATCCCAAAATAATTTTGAAAAATTGCAAAAACAGGAAGATGATCGCTTATATCAGTTATAAGAAGTCCACCTACTATTTCATGGTCAATTTTATTTGTGAATATATTATCTATCAATGTAGCTGTATCAATTGTTATTCTACTTGGTTTTATAATTACAGGGAAAAGGGAGTTACTATACATTGTATTGATGAAATCTGTTGTTTTCTGATGTCCATTTGGGTTTAGCAAATCTATATTAAAATCACCACAAATTATTTGCACTTTTTTATCATTTAGGTTGCTAAACATAGCAGCAAGTTTTTCATTGAATATCTCAAGGCATGAACCTGGTGTCCTATAGATGCAACTTATAATTATATTGTTAGCTTTTTCAACATGAATTTCAATAGTGACACATTCCAATATGTTATCTATGGTGCTTGACATGCATTCAATCAGACTACATTTCAAAACTTTATCTACATATAAAGCAACACCGCCTCCTTTTTTATTCACCCTGTTCATTGTAAATAATTCGTATCCTTCCAGTCCCATTTCACTAACTTTCTCATTATCGAGCCATGTTTCTGATATTGCAATTATGTTAAACTTTTTTAACTTACTTAAGCATTCGGTAATTTTAGAAAAATTTTTATACAGGCTTCTACTATTGAAATGTATGACCGACAATGCATTTGCCATTTTAATATTCACATTGAATTGGTCATCTGTATAGTACTCACAAGTATTATTGGTGTTATTGTAGAAGTGGGTATCTGGGTCAATGTTACTTTCAGGGTCATTCATGTTGTGCTCTGCATAGTTAAACATTTTGAAGTTCGTTTTCTCAGCGTGTGTGGCAAAATAACCACCTTGACAGTCCTTTTCATAATCAAAGTCTTCCTCTTCAATATCTCTGAATGGAAACCTATAATCTGTGTCCAAACTTGTCATTTATGTGTTTTTGTTGTTGTTGTTTCCATTGTTTTTGAGCCGTAAGGCCAGAAACACTTTCCATACCCATTGTTCATTATCCAATCGTCACTTTTCCAATAGTTTCCATAGCAGATTCCTGATTATTTATATTGCTCTAAGTCTTTGAGTTCTCTTATCATCACAACTTTCGCTTCTTCGGGATTGCCATTTAGTCTTATCATTACTTTGCAGTTCCTCGTCCATGTCGCTTGTATCTTATTTTGTTTTCTCAGGCTGCGTGCCTGTCTTGCAATTTCAGCAGTCTTTTTTGTTAAATGTTCATTTAAATACACACCAGTCCCTTTTAGCTTCTTACCCTGTTTCAGTAACTCAATCTTTGTTTTGCGACTCACAAACCGAAGAATGATTGCTGGCTTTGTTTTACTGTCTTTTCTGGGGAGCGTGTGGCATGCTGCAATATGATGGCTCTGAATACTTACATTCTTCGTTTGAAGGAATTTTATCACTTGCTGTTCAAGCGTTTGCAGCTCCTCTACCGGGGCATCTTCACCGTCTTTACCTCCGCCAGCTGTTACTCTGGCGTAGGTTCGGTGTTGCGTCTCCAGACCACTTATGACTAAATCATCCATTCTTGTGTATTGTTCAAGGTCCTCGATTCGCCGTTCCAAGTCGTCTATTTTCTTGTCCTTGTCCTTTATGAGGTTTTTTAGTTGTTTTATTTCATCCATTAGGTCATGTAGCATACCTTGTTGTTTAGCCACTTTGCTCAGTTCATCAGACATGAAATTAAGCGATTTCCTAATCTCCTCCAACTCCTCTTCAACTCCTGGGTTAGCTTTTTTAGGTGGCATTTTGAAAATGGTGAGATTAGTATTTCCTTGTGATGGCCCGTTGAAGTCACTGTTGATTTACTTGTTGGTGCCTTGCTAGAGGAGCCTGGGCCCAGTGGCTGCTGGAGGATCCTGGGCCTGGTGGAGCAGGAGGATCCTGGGCCTAGTGGCTGCTGAAAGAGCCTGGGCCTGGTGGCTGCTGGAGGATCCTGGGCCTGGTGGCTGCTGGAAGAGCCTGGGCCTGGTGGCTGCTGGAGGATCCTGGGCCTGGTGGCTGCTGGAAGAGCCTGGGCCTGGTGGCTGCTGGAGGATCCTGGGCCTGGTGGCTGCTGGAAGAGCCTGGGCCTGGTGGCTGCTGGAAGAGCCTGGGCCTGGTGGCTGCTGCAGGATCCTGGGCCTGGTGGCTGCTGCAGGATCCTGGGCCTGGTGGCTGCTGGAAGAGCCTGGGCCTGGTGGCTGCTGGAAGAGCCTGGGCCTCAAGACTTGAAACTGTTTAGTTGAGGTTAGGAACAGATCCGCACACCAAGCATCCAAACTTTGGTGTTCACTGATTTAGGAAATTTTAAAATGAAGAAGAAGAAAAAAGGAAGATGACTCTCTGAAAAAGATAAATGAAAGCCTGCAGTGTTCAGCAAAAACACCGAGTATATCTTACAGTGTAAAAGATCCATCTGAGACATCAAAAGCACAAAAAAGCTTGAAAAATTACAGTACTAAAGTCCAATGGACTTATCTCCACGATTAAAAAACAAACGAACAAACATTCAAAACATATAACCGAGTCAAGTAGCCTTTTTGAGGAGGTTGGTGTATCATTGTCAAGGTCTGTAGTTAAGAGATGCTTTCATTAATGTTTACAACAAGGTGCAAATCACTGAACAGGAAGAGCAGATTAGACTGTGCCAGAAAACATCTAAAAGAGCCTGCACAGTGAAAAAAAATCTTTGAACAAATGAAACCAAAATGAACTTGTGCTAGAATGATTAGAAGAGAAAAGTATGGAGAAGGAGAGAGACAACTCATGATCCAAAGCATACCACATCAAACTTGGTGGAGGCAGAGAAGCAGGTCACTTGTGTTTAATGATGATGTGGCTGCTGAAAGAAGTAGCAGGATGATTTGTGAAGTGTACAGGACTCTACTCTCTGCTCTGATTCAGCCAAGTGTAAATGCTGATAGTCACTCAAGGCAAAGAAATGGGAAATTCTTCTTCAGTCAGTCAAACAGAATGTAGACAGCCAGAAAAATGCAGCAACTGACGTTGGCTATATTAAAGCCTAACAGAGCAAATCAAGGGAAGAAACACAGCATTTAGTGATGTCTATGTGTTCTAGACTTCAGGCAGTCATTGAGCATAAATGATTTGCATCCTAGTATTAAAAACAATTCTTATATTTACAGTTATGTGTTTGTTTGTCTGGTTAATTTTGAACCACTGAAAATGGACGCCCTTGTATAAAAACCTCTGTAATTCCTAATAAGTTAATACAATGTTTTTGTCAATCACATCTTGATTGTTTGATTTAAAATTCACTGTGTTGGTGTACAGAGGGAAAACTACAAAAAGTGTGTAGTTGTCCTACAAATTATGGACCTGACATGCATTGAGAGAATGTACACGATCTCATAAATAATGAAAGCCCACTCATGCTGCTCTCAAAATAGTCAACATGGCAGCCTGATATGACGGTAGGCGGATATCGAATATTGGATTGCATCTCTCATTCCTGCAATCAATAGCTGGCAGGTCAGCCTCTCTTCAGTCTGAGAATCTGACACATCAAAAACAAAAGGGATATTCAAGGTTAACGGGCCTGGAGTGTGCCTTCAAGCTCTGGCCCACGCCTTAGTGAATGTGTCAGGGTGAAATCACATTATAATAGACAAGAAGAAGAGACATTATAATAGACAAGAAGAAGAGACATTAGTAGTAAAGCTCTGACTCACAATGCAAATGCAGCTTATATGAAAAAAATCATGAAAATTACAGGAAATTAAGTATGACTACAGTCCTCCCAGACCCTTATGAAGAAAACATCGAGGGAACAGTTTACCCTGCCCGGGATAGGGTTACCGGGGCCCCGCCCTGGAGCCAGGCCCAGGGAGGGTGCCCGAGGGCGAGCGTCTGGGCCTTAGTCCATGGGGCCCGGCTGGGCACAGCCCGAAAAAAGGACATGGGCCCATCCTCCTGCAGGCCCACCACCCGCAGGAGGCGCCATAGGGGTTGGGTGCATTGTGTGCCGGGCGGCGGCCAGGAGCGGAGGCCCTGGCGGACTGACCCCCGGCTGCCAAGACTGGCAATCGGGACATGGAATGTCACCTCTCTGGTGGGGAAGGAGCCTGAGTTAGTGCGTGAGGTTGAGAGGTACCGGCTAGATGTAGTTGGGCTCGCCTCTACGCATGGCTTGGGCTCTGGAACCAGTCTCCTGGAGAGGGGCTGGACTCTGTCTCAGTCTGGAGTTGCCCCTGGTGAGAGGCGGGGGGCTGGGTATCGGTACGTTGGGGTTTTTTACCAGAGGCAGCCGACAGGTATCGACAGGCCAAGCGGAATGCGGCTCGGGCAGTGGCTGAAGCAAAAACTCGGATGTGGGAGGAGTTCGGAGAGGCCATGGAAAAAGACTTTCGGACTGCCTCGATGAGATTCTGGCAAACCATCAGGCGTCTCAGGAGGGGAAAGCGGTGCTCTACCTGCACTGTGTATAGTGCTGGCGGAGCGCTGCTGACTTCAACTGAGAAAATTGTCAGGCGGTGGAAGGAATACTTCAAGGACCTCCTTAATCCCACTGACACGTCTTCCGAGGAGGAAGCAGAGTTCGGGGATGAGGGGAATGACCCGCCAATTTCCGGAGGCGAGGTCACTGAGGCAGTTAAACAACTCCTTAGTGGTGTTGATGAGGTCCGCCCCGAGTTCCTGAAGGCTCTGGATGTTGTAGGGCTGTCCTGGTTGACACGCCTCTGCTTAGGCTGCTGCCCCCGCGACCCGGCCACGGATAAAGCGGATGAAGATGGATGGATGGATACAGTCCTCCCTCATGAGTGCTCTTTTTGTGACATTAATTGCACAAGTCCTCTATAATGAGTCAAATGTTGGGAGGGCTGATATGGCAGTTGGGGAGCTTCGTATCGTATCCTCTTGGATCTGCGTGCTGCTCTCCCGTTCCTAATGCCTTTCAGTTAACCATTAGAGATACAATGAGGATCAATTTGACTGAAACAGGTTAAGAGGGTGAAGACCTGTGGGATTTCAGCTCTACATCTGCACACTTGACAAAAAGGTTATCAGGGCACATTTGAAAAGGTTTCCTTCAGTCTGAATGATCTCTTCCTGAAAAGCTTATGACTCGTGTTTTCACACAGCTGTCAGATTCTGTTTGTCCGCACGATAAGTGACTCAGAGAAATTTCAAACAATGCACCAACAGTCAATAACATGGAGATAAGGCTAACAGCTTTTTAAAAGTGCTGAGTTTTCACGCTGTAATTTTTTCCCCTTGGCTTTTCCCTCCCTGTTTAGTCTGCTTATCGTTTCCAGCAGATGACCGAGCACATCTCTCAGTGTACTAAAAGCTGCTGCTGATTTGTAAAGAATATCACTGGCATGAGTTGTTTCGGTGATGTAATTCATCCTGGTTACAACAGATAATAAAGACTCCCAGCTATACTGAACAGGATAATTAAAGGCTACAGCTTGGGAGGAAAATTGTTCAGGTAGTTTAGTTTTAATGGGGAAGAAATACTCTGCTGCTGCTGCCTTTAAAATTAGCTTCACAATCACACTGAATTTACATATCCAGATGAACTGAGTGTAAATTTAGGAGCTTTTGGTTCTTCTAAAATCAATCTAATGGGCAGGATAAGTGTGTTAAAATAAGAGGAAAGTAATCCAACTTCTTGATCCTGAGCTGTTATCAGGTCCCTGCACAGATTTTGTCTTTTCCTGTCAAAGCTCTGGACATCAGGTCCCCAGAGCCCAAGCCTGAGAAGATACTAAATATATCTTGTGCCAGTGTCTGAATCCCATTTTAAATTAATTCACTTCAACAGAGTTCTTAGTCGTGCAGCACTCTGCCAAACTCACTCTGCCAACTGGGCTTCATAAAATGGTAATGAGAACGGTGCTGTCTGCTGACAATGAAATAGATGCAGCAACACAGATGCACTGGCTGTGGCTCCAGATTGGCTGTTTATTCCACAGCATTGAAAATATATTTACGATAGCCCGACTTTGTCTCACTGCATCAGTGTCTACAATACAAAAAAACCCATTGACTCTGAAATGAGCATCTTCTTAGACTGACACCGGCACAATGGTCTGGCAAATAATAGAGCTTTATGTCTTACTTCTCCTGTGATTACTTCTGAAAATGGTTCATATTTGACAGGAGCGAAATCGCAGCTGCAAATCAATCTGTCATAACTTCTCTGGTGGGGGTAATAGTGCTTTAAAAACTCAAGAGCAAATGCTCTGTTAACTCTGAGCTCAGAGTGCACTGCCTGCTATTTCTGTAGTCTAGCTGCTCTTTGCTGAAGTCCCAAGCGAACAGCAAACATCTTTTGTTAACAGTTGGAGCCCTGTGCAAGACTTAAACTCAAAAGCAACTACTGAAGATATTAATATAGCACCATCTATACACAGGATAAAACTCAGGGGACCATAAAACTGATACAGTGTGTTTATCTAGAACATCAGCTGACAAGGCAAATGGAGATCCAAGCCTTTTCCACCTCTGTATGGAAACCTGACATTCTGTCTTTGGAGAAAGATGCTAAAAATTACATTCAGTGACAGCCAGGAGGTTAGCACTTGAGCTGAGCTTATAAAGGACACGAGCAGTATTTCGTAACAACCACATCTGACCAGATTCCAGGAAACATAAACAGCTGTAATCGCTGATTTCAAAACTCATATTCATAATCGAGCCTGTGATTTCTTGGCTTTAAATTAGTCACTTGTGATGACAAACCCACAAAGAATTATTGTTCTGCTATGAAGGCGTTGCTGTTCTCTCATGCCTCTTTTCCACCAATGGGAGTGTAGTGCAGAACCATTCTGACTTTGGTGCCTGCAGAGAACCAGACCCTGTTAGGTATGTGTCAAGATTGGTGGCTTCAGAGGCATCATCTGTGGCAGCCCCTCTGATGGTCACTGATGTCAGTGGTTGGTCCTTTGTGCTGCTCTGTTGATTCCAGCTTTTTGGCACCACTGCCAGTTTGTGTGTGTGTGTGTGTGTGTGTGTGTGTGTGTGTGTGTGTGTGTGTGTGTGTGTGTGTGTGTGTGTGTGTGTGTGTGTGTGTGTGTGTCAGAACAATAAACGCACCATTTCAGCTCTACAATGTTGATCAAAAATCTGCATGTGATGTGTTTATGAAAAAAACATTTAAAAGCTATTTATTAATTAATTTGACAATTTAATGACTGTTTAAAAATATGTTGAAAAGTATGTCGTCTTTTAATTCTTTGCTTTGATGATTTTGGTGACTTTATAACTTGCAGCTTTCTGTTTTCCAGTTCCTCCTTCTTTTCTACATTTTAAATTTTCTGCTTTTGTGATGTTATCTCTGTGTTTCTTTCATCTTTATAATCATCCTATTCTTACAGTTTGTGTCTTTTATGTAACTCTAGATTGAATATGGTTGTAACCCTCACATATATGCCTTTCGTCAGTTCTAAACTCTGACGTAGTCTTGCAAAACACCGGTTTCTTATCTTGATGATTAAATGCTCTGAGGATGCAATGTGAGTGTGTGTGATTTAAGCTTCTTTTTAACCCATGCTCTCTGCTGTCATGCTATCAAACCGCTCATTGTTGCAATGCCTCTGTGGCTTTAACATTACTTTCAACCTTTGAAGTCTGTTAAAGCAGACAAGTGTTGAAGACAATGAAGACAAATGAAGACTTGCTGTTAAGCCTCATTATTGTAAACCACTCTGCTGCATAGATTTGCAGCCGTGGGCATTCAGACTTCAGAGGGAATGTCTGCAGTTGTCTTAATCATGTTGGGAACAGCAATTTATCTCATGTTTGACTCATATTGGTAGTTTTAGTTCATGTGAATGGCAAGCTGTCTCACCAGCTCATTTGATTCACAGCCTACTGCAATCCAATGCAACAGACCTGTAATACTTTTACAGCTCATAATCAAGTTTTGCTGTCTGAAAGTAGTAAATACAGCTCCTCAGTTATTTGGATCTGTGGTGTCGTGTTGAACTGCATTTAAAGACATTTTTATTGTTTCGTCCAGCCCTGTTTATGGATGAGGAGAACAGAACAGTAGACGGGCGTTGCACACCAGCTGAGAATTAAATGCGGTGGTATGTGGCATTGGTCAGTGCCAGTAAACGTTTATTAAAATTGGAAACACTTTTCAATGCAGTGCGGTCCAAGAGACAGCACCACTAAGAAGAGCTTTAAAATGCCCATAGAGTTGAACTACCACATCTCTCCAGAGTCATAGGAGACTGAACATAAAATTTCCACTCCATACAGAGCATGTTTTTTACCAGTATACAAAATAAATTATGTAATTCTGTAGGTTGAGGTTAACAGGATGAATTCTGTTACGATTAAGTGGGTACATGGGAATCTGCAGTCTACTCTAATTTATTTTCCCTGCCCTGAATATGCCGAGGTCACACGAAGACTTCCTTGTATGATCTTTGAAACTGTTGTATCAGCTCTCTCAGTGCTCTACCGCCGTAGCACTTAGAGTGATTCACCTTACTTTGCAGTGACTATAATTGATGCTGAGTAGGCCATCCTTAAGAATTACATATTAGCATCTGGTTGGTTCATGGGCAGAAGATAAGAGAGCGTTTGTAATTTTGTCGCCTCTCTAAGGTGGAAGCACTCTAGGATGTTTGCCTGGGCTTTTATTCCCCCATGTGCTCACATCTGCCTGTTTTAAAATCGCCGGCAAATAAATTCGATGTTAAAACATGTTCTCACTCCCCTTCAGTTTTTGTAGGATTATTATATATTTGGCTTGACTTTTTTTTTTATCCTGAAAATCCATACTAAGGATTTTATTATGAAAATTCACTATTAAGTGCTCGAAAAAAAATACAAACGTTTTCTGACCCTTAAAACACTTCATAGAAGTCCACAGCTGGATTGTCTAAGAGATCATGCTATGACTTTGAAAAGTGAATGCAAAGGGGCTGTTAACATCCTACTTTAGGTTTCTCATATGTTCTTAGGCGTTTAAATATGGGCACTGCCTGGGTTACTCAAGAACGTGTCCTGTAGCCCGTCCTGTTTTTGGCAGCTGGTTGACTGTTGGGCTGTAGTCTCATATTGCATGAAGTGTGAGCAGTTTTTCTTGACGAATCATCTATATTTACCCATCTCTCAGTTTTGATCTGTGTTTCTGTCTCTGGCAATGAAAAGAACTTTGATAACCTCATGCTGTTATTATTATCAGAAGGGTTGCCTGTTTTTTGGTAGGAGCATTGCCCCAAATAGCTTACATGTTGCTGGTCTATAAAAGGACTGATTGATGGTCATCCTTCTAGCAGGGTCCCCCGTCTCTCAGGGAATCTTCTGGACTCAGTCTCCTCCCAGAGTCATAATTGGTCGGCTTTTCAGTTTGGCTGCATTGCTAAACTTAGAAAGAACTGCACAAATTGAAAACTAAAACCGCACAAGAAGTACACATAGATGAGTATTTTTTCATTGCATTTATGAAGCTGTGCATGATCAAGCAATCAAAGTGATTGACTGACTGATTCTATCCAGAAGCAATATCTGAATATAATCCAATGTCTTGCACACAAAAAAAGGTGCGCGTCACATGATTATGCATCATAAAACTGTGTCAATCTGTTTTTGTATATATTTGACGCACAAAATGCACAGCTTTCATCTTATCAAGTAAAGTTACCACCATCGTGATGAAGTATAGTGTGCTACATATTGGGATGTCAGAATATCAAGTGAACTGCCATCTAAAAACATTGAGAAGAAAATTGAAGCCTGATAACAGAAACAAAGAGTTGCTGTTGAAAACACAACAAAGGCATGTGGGAGAGAAGAAAAAGGCACAAACAGAAGCATCCTGGGATAAAACCACCGGGAGATATGCCACAAAAGTTTCTTTTATGTCAGCCCAACTGGAGCCGCATAAGTAATATCAACCATTTTCTGTTGCTCTGTGCAAATCCACAATTTTCTAAATGATAACAAGAGCATAACAGAAGTGGGTTAGCCAGAAAGCCAGCTAAGGTAAACTAAAGGAAAGATTCTGTCTTTTTTTCTTTTTGTGCTGAAAAATCTGCCATCGTTTTAGTTTTTCCTCATTCATTTCATATCGCTGAAAAAACATCCTTTTATCCACTAAGCCAAAATAAACTGTGGCATTAATGTGGTGACAACTGATAAAACATTTACAGCTTGAGTTTGCAATTTAATTTCGATTTTCAAATCTAACGCCTCGCTGAGACACAGCACACCAAACCCCATGTAATCCATAACTGCCTTGCTTGCTTGTTCTCTTTTTCTGTCTTCCTGTGCAAACTCCCTCAGCTGCCTAATCCACTGGGGGACAAAAGACTTAAACTGCTATCAAAATAAGTGGTTCTGATCTCATATTTGAAATTTACTGACTCTGCATTTAAGCGATTTCAGACAAAGGTCAAGCTCATCGTTTTTGTGGCAGGATGGATACGGGGCTATGAGTCTCTAGAGCCTGATAGGCCTTGTGAAAAATGAAGCTTCACATGACTTTACAGTTGATTCTTTCCGTAAAATGCATTTTTATGGATTTTATAAGCAAAGAAAATGATGGTGTCCCTGCTTTTATACAGCAAATTGATATTGCAGACTCAGTGTATTGATTGTCTTCTGATTGTCCCATGAGAGTACTGCAACTATTTAATTTACTGCAAATCAATCTGTAGTTGCAAAGTGCATGGGGCTATCTACTAGACTGGTTGTTTCGTCAATTAGTGGATATAATGTGACAGGTAATGAGGAGTAGTTACTCACAGCCTTACAGACTGAAACACTGGCTCCTGGATTTTTACCAGCCTGGTGTTTTTCCTCTCTCAGTAAACTGTATACTAAGCTCCTGTCACAGGGATACTCACATCAACTTAACACACTTGACTGAGCTTCAGGCCCACTGTGATTGTGTGTGTGTGTGTGTGTGTGTGTGTGTGTGTGTGTGTGTGTGTGTGTGTGTGTGTGTGTGTGTGTGTGTGTGTGCGTGCCTCATTACCAGCAGGGTAAAGTATTGTTCTGACGTTTGCATGCTTTACCAGCCTGACTGTAGTAATAGGTATATACAACCCCATTTTCTGCAGCTGCTCAGTGCCAGTTCCTCTGAAGTTTCTCTAAGCAAATAACCAACAAAACACCCCAGTTCTGCAGGCACAAACACAACAATCACAACAGAGTACTTCTGTCTATTCCCATTGGACAGAATTACTGCAAACATTGCTCAGTGCTGGATGAGAAGTAAATTCAGCCCTTTCTGTGCTATACTGTGCCATACGTGCATTATGCACATGGGAAGCACTTTGCTAAATCACGAGCAAACGCACCATTTGTCTTGCACATTGATTCACTAAAGTATATGGCAGCCCTGTGATTGAAGTTTCTTTGGGGCCTGTTTGATCAATTATTTATCATGTCTTTTATTATGGTTTGGTGTGCAGGGCACCACTGGCAAAGCTGAGACATCTGTGAAGAGTAAAAGTAAAGTTACATTCATGTCCATTAAATGAATTCAGAATGATGGTCTCTGACCTCGCCTTTCTCTGAAGCTGCTCACTTTAATCCGGTTTCTCGTGCTTGTGTACGATTGTTTTTTTCCCTTGCGAGTAAATTATGCTTTTACTGCAAATTTGCTTCACACCCATCATTTGATGCATAAGCCATTTCAGTAAATTACCTACAATAATAGTTCTCCAACGCAGGAAGGAAAAGAGCTTCCAAAAAGAAAATCCTTTTTTTCTTGATATCCACAGGACAATTTAACCTAAACAGGAAATCTATGAAATCTTGTCCCAATTTACATGAGGAGCATAATAGTAGAGCGTCAACAGCGCTGACTTGGAAGCAATTGAAAATCTGTCATCTCAGCAGCAAGCCAGTCATGCGGAACATGTTGCATGCTATGTATATAGATCAGATTCCTGAATGATCACACTCGTCTTCATCCTATGGAGAAAAATTATGTGTTTGTTGGCAGTGTATTTTTGAGGAGCTGACAGTCAGTTGTCAGTGTTAGTCTTCCTGTGGGACAACAAGAGGATCTCTCTATCAAACAAACCTGTCTGCTTCTGCAGAAATTGTGCCAAATCTTTAAACTCTCATTTTATCATTAAATCTTTTGCTTATTGCTCGGTGCATGAACACTTGATGTGCTGATAGTAAGGAGAAATAGCCTATTACATGCAACATTACACAAATTCAGTACAGCACAAAGAAGGAACTGCAGCGTCAGTGTAGTAAACAATGCTTGACTCATCTCACCACCATCTTAAACCGCTCTCAAGTATTTAGTCGGGTGCATGTGGGGGCTATGCACAATAAAATGTGTCTAAAAGCACGTTGGCGTTACAGCATGTTTCTTGTGCATTTTTCAAACGGCTCGTATTCTTATTCTTTCTTTAGCCCCCGTATCTGTTTGTTCCCTTTTCAGGGGAAAAAAATGCTGTTTTGATTAAATGCTAGTATGGCTGACATATTGACCATGTCCCAGCTTCTCCTGATAGACAATTAATGAGGGTTTTCAGCCCTGCAGCTTGCATGTTACCTATATTAATCCTCACTGCTGAGGATTTTTTCATATCCCTGCATCATATAAAAAGAAATTTTAAAACACTTGGAGCTCTCTGGGATGAAAATTTGAGTCATTTTTCTCTCTGTATGCAGCATTGCAATGACAGTAAGCTACGAATCATGGCTGTGCATTCTGCGGCCCTAAAACTGCACCCTTAGCTGGTCCGTGGGTGATTTCCACCATGCTGACTACATGCCACACCTCTCAGCTCACTCCTGAAAGTCCAATAAACTGAACTTATCAATTCACATGAGGGGAGAAACAATAGTGCTTTTGTGGTGCAGCTTCTCCACCTCTATAGGTGTTATACAGCAGTGTGGATAAGAAGGTAGTGCTCAACACACAGGGTAAAGAGGACTAGACAGCAATCATGCTACTGTACTGTGGTATCATGACACTGTTTTTATGTCACACAATGAGAGCATAAAAGGTGTGACCCTTGAAACCCCATTGAGGATGATGGAATGGCAGAGGCTGAAGCAGAGAAAATGAAACAAAGAGCGCAGAGACTGGAGGAGGGAGAAGGTGAGAGATAAACAGAGAAAGACAGATGGAATAAGTGAGAGAGGCTGCCAAAATGAGGATATGTGTCCTCACCAGCTTCTTCTAGCCTGCAACTTGTTCTTAGCCCCCGAGGGACATTTTTAGCTCATCACACATGTCTGTAAATATCTCTGCAGCAGGGAGAGTGTGTGTGCAGCACCACTGCATCATCCCAGAAGGGAAAGAGACATAAGCCGCCATCGCCACTGAGTCTGACTGTACAAATTTGTTGACTCAGATGAATGGGGGTAATAAAAATAGATCACACTGGTCTTTATTACCGTGGGGATGGTTATATATTTAGGGAAAAAAACTAGAGAATTAAGAGAAAAACTTTTATGGGACCACCGAATCTCATTTAATCATCGTTGTCATTGCCAAAAAACATCAAGTTGGTTTACATCTTTTTATCTGTATTAATTTAAGTAACAGTTGGTAGTAGCATTTGATAGAGGGGAATAAAGGATATGGGGACATTTGCACACCGAAATTAGCGCAAGAGAATGTGTTAGATATAAAGCATTCCTTTTAAAAACAGCAGTGGCATATCACAGACTGTGCAGCCATCTGCTTTTGAAGCATCACTGGTACTGTCTGACAGCACTTTTGTTTTTTTTGTTTGTTTGTTTTTTTCTTCTTCTTGCAGAACACCATGACAGGAAAGACAGCTCCTGCTGACCTCAGCAACCTTTGGCTTGATACATGTAAACAGCTGCTAATTTTAATCTTCTCCCTGCACTGACATTCCTATAATATTTGAAGAATCACAACAAGGCACGGTGGTTTTGTGCACGCGTTATTTAAGGAATTTAATTATGTTCGTTGCTGATTGAGAAAGAATATACTAAATAATAATGAAGTGCGTTACTGTTTATTTATGCACAGTTGCATAATTATACTTAGAATATCTATGAGAAATATTTGTCCTGTTATCAATATTTTACTTGTCTCTAGACACTGTTTTAACACTGCAGCTGGAGGTGTGAACGTAGAGCAGCATTACCCCCAAAATAAACACATCTATTGCACATCAGGGACAAAATCTTTATTAGTTACAGTTTCCCGCTGTGGAACCATCACAAAGATGTGAAGTGAATAGTAACAGGGGTTCCACTGAATCCTTGCAAAGTGGGCGCATGCGTGCATTTGGGGGTGATATAATTAACTGTAAAGCAGCGTGTGATTAATGCGCTCCTGTATGGAAAGAGAACTCATGCCGCGTGATAAGAGAGGAATGCGCAGCAGTCCCAGGTATTATCCTGAAAAGTGAACAGCGTGCAAAGGAAAAGGGTGGAGAGGTGCGGGGGGTGGGGCGCTACAGTGAATTCCTATCATCACCATAGCAATGACCCCATTTAGCAGTACCCCCTTCTCAATGTATATAACAAATAATGCATATTGGGATGATGATTTTTATGAGTGTTACATATATATAGTCATATATTAGATACAGTAAGTAAGTCTCGAAGGTTTCAGAGGGGAATCAATCCATCATCCAAACACCAAAGTCTTCAGTATATCTCTCTCTTTTTTTTCGCTAGAATTGTTTAAAGCTTTAATATATTTCGGAAATAATCAAGCGCTCTTCTCTATCAATTTATAATCTCGTAAAATATGAGAAACACAATAAATGCCCTGCAAAGTTGCCATGAAGCGACTGTTTCCGCTCTGTTGGCGCCATCTTGTGGATACTACAACAGTTTGCTTACGTTGTGTATTTCTGGTAGCCTCCTGTATTGAATATATATTTTTAGAGATTTACAAATACAGTTTTAAAAATGGATATTGTTGAAATTGATTTGCTACATCCTTGGTTTCTTCCTATAAAAAGAAATTTCATTATTTTTCCTTTCCACTGTCGCCAAGTGCTGCTCCGAAGGGACCATTCGATGAGGTTTTCTCTTTAACATTGTAAGTTTTTAGTGTTTGCCTTACATCATAAAGCATATTGAGGTGACTGCTATTGCTGGGGGGGGGGTGTTTCTAGTTTTTTTTATATGGATCCAGCCGAGTGCCGCCTTTTGGTGGCAGTATTGTAGATAAGCAGCACGACCGCTACAATAAAGAAAACAAAGAAGAAGAAGGAAGAGGAGGCGTTGAGCGTTAAATTGAAAACAGAAATGGCGGGGCTTAACAGCTGCTGTTAGCACCGCAACTGTGAAAATGTAACGACCGGCCAGCTGTTTAAGGTGCTCAAGGTTGGGCTGAAGATTTTCTGAACCTAAATCAGAGGTCAATACGAGAAAAAAAAAGTATGTAGCCTTTAGTAACGAGTGTTAAATTTGTATTTAGCGATTCCGTTAGCCAGAAGCCAGTGAAGGGTTTTGTTTTTTTGTTTATGTCAACACGCTGTTGTGTTTCTGCTGACATTTTAATACGCAGTTTGCTCTGTGACAACCTTAACTGCCCGTCAAACTCCCAACTATTACTTTAATTAGTCTCTAACAGCTGGCCACAGGCGAAAAACCCGTGACATCTATCGACTGACCACACAGCTGGATGACCTCAAGCGGTGGCAATAACAATGCCCGCAAACGGGAAAGTCATTCCCCACACGCCGCTGGCCGTGGACTTCTGGCATGTGCGGAAGTGTCCGGGTATCCGGCTGTTTTTCCTGTCCCACATGCACAGCGACCACACGACAGGTTTGACGTCCACGTGGAGCAATCGCCCCATCTACTGCTCACCTACAACCGCCACTTTGTTGAAACTCAAGCTGCAGGTAAGGGAGGGTGTAGTCATTAAAAATAAAGAAACAAATGCATGTTTGAGTGTAGAAGCAGTGCTGCACGGGATCTAAAACCTTTAATTATTGAATTAGAGCTATTGGCTACACCTGGGCTCGCACAGCACAGGTATAATTAATGATTATCCAGCTACATGATTTTCTATAGCCAAGAAGCTGGAGTTTTGGAACAGAAAGAACAGTAACAAATGTGTTTGGCTACTGTAGAGCCCGACACAGAAGCAGCAGGTAAAATGGCAGATGTTCTGTACCAAGGACACTTTGACAGATGAAGTGTCAAACCCTCAACCCTGCAGTGGACAGCTATAGTATGCACACTTATAGAAAACATTAAGTGAGTGGCAGTTCTCTGGGCAAAAATGTCTTGCTGATGTCAGAGGAGACTGGCCAAGCTGTTTCACACTCATAGGAGGCAACAGTAACTCACATAAACATTCAATACTGCCAGGTTATAAACCCAAGCATCTCTGATCTGAGTGCACAACATGTCAACCCTATACAAAATATACAATAACAGTGGTGTGTTATTTCTATAGTTTCCAAACTTTGATCTTTTATCAACCTTAAACGTGTTTCAGACTAAACCTGACCGTGATCTGGAGTAGTAGATATTCTGTTGCACCAAAGTCTTTTATAAGGTTTTGATGTTTTTTGGTTTTCCTCTGAATGTTTCCATGTCTGCTTAGGTGAAAGAACAGTGGATCCATCCTTTAGAAGTGGGTGAGCCATACCTACTCCCACTGGATGATATTGGCAAGGAGAGGCTCACGGTCACACTGATAGATGCCAACCACTGTCCAGGGGCTGTCATGTTTCTATTCGAAGGCTACTTTGGCTCCATTCTATACACTGGTCTGTTTCTCTGAAGCTTCTCAGACATTGAAAAATGCAATTTCTCAAGTTGTGTCCTGTTGGATTTAATTTCTCAAGTTTTTGGTATCACGTAAATTAACATTCCGCGCCGATTTATTTCAGGCGACTTTAGATACACTCCTTCAATGCTGCGTGAGCCATGCTTACGGACCTACGCCACTATAGATGTGCTGTACCTGGACAACACTAACTGTGACCCTAACCGTACCCTGCCATCAAGACAGCGAGCCACTCAACAGATTAAGGAGATTATTCGCAGCCACCCCAGCCACAATGTTATCATAGGTCAGTTTAAACAGCTTGCTGCAGCCCTGTCAGTTACTGTATTGTGACTGTGCATAAATGGCTTTTTTTGTATTTTTTTTATTGGGTGTATATACTGCCAAAGATTAATAGGAGTTAGTGCTGTCAGCGTTAATCTTGTTAATACAACGTTAACACCACAACCGCATTAACGCGGCAAATCCCCGTTAGAGAGTTAACATGGATCGGCCCTGGCGAGGGCTGCACGTGTGTTGATGCCGTGCAGCCCTCGCCAGGGCCGATCCATGTTAACTCTCTAACGGGGATTTGCCGCGTTAATGCGGTTGTGGTGTTAACGTTGTATTAACGCTGACAGCACTAATAGGAACCTTAGCCTCACCACCACCATTAGGGGACAAAAGCTGATGTTACATACACAGGAGTCGCATTGCACTCTTTGCCAAAGGGTGTGTCTGACAACAGTACATGTAAAATTAACAAAAACAGCAATATCAGTATCAATGTTGGGATTGAAAAGAAGGATTTTTTTAAATTTGTTTTTTTGTAGCTGTGCGATATTTTGAACACAAAGCTCTTCCTCAGATTTCTGATAAACACATTGTCTCACTTTCAAAGCTATTAATTCACATCCTCAGCTTAGAAGGTGATGATTTGTCATTCTTGTGTTCACAGCTTGTTCCTGCTGATTCTCAGTAGCTAAAAAAAGGTCAGTTATTGCAGGTCTAAAGTTTTCTTGTTGCTTTATTCCGTCTTGCAGGCCTTTATTCCTTAGGTAAAGAGTCCCTGCTATTGGAGCTGGCGATGGAATTTAAAACCTGGATTGAGGTGAGCTTTGAGAGAATGGAGACCCTTAAAGCTCTGGAGCTGCCTGATGTCTTCACTACTGAGCCAGGGGCCGGCCGTATCAGAGCTGTGGACCAGTCAGAGATTTGTGCCTCTGCTTTGCACCAGTGGAACAAAGAACAACCAACTTTGGCCATCTTGCCCACCAGCAGGCCGCTGATCTCTTTCCACCCTTATGTCCATGTAGTACCCTATTCAGATCACTCCTCCTACCAAGAGCTGGAGGATTTTGTCTCAGCACTTAAACCTACCTGCCTTATACCCATTGTAGGAAAATGTGTACCTGGAAGTCTTTCTGCCTTACTCCCTCACAAAAAACGCCATGAAATCCTGGTACCAGAGTCAGTCCGACACTACATGTCGAGAGAGCCAGAGAGGCAACTCTGCTCATCAGCATACACTAGCCTTCGCCGCAAACACTTCCATCCTCTTGTTCCTAAAGGAGTGGTGTTTGAGTCTCCTGTAAGGGGATCTGGGAAGTCATGTGAAGAAGCCTGGGAGGCAGAGTGTGTGGAGCAGGATGGATCTGGGGAAGAGACAGAAACAGAAAGTAGTGAAAAGGACTCTGACTGTATTCTCCTGGACCTGAGCAAAGAGCTCACCCCCAGCAGAAATGGAAGAGGGGCTGGAGATGTGTGGAACCTCAACATCGTCCAGACAGTCACAGAAGAAAGAGCGAGGGAAGGGTCAACGCCACTGAGCGAAATCGCACCGAGCCGCTTCTCTCCAGTGGAGATTCTGGCAAACACCAATGCCTGCTTGAAGCCCAGTGTGACCACAACGTTGTCTTTAGAAACAAGTGCCAAAATAATCAATAACCAGCACAGTGAGTGTGAGAACAACCACACATTGCCAATTGAGAATACCATGAGTCAGCACTGCGGGATTGATCAGAACGACAGCGTGACATTATTTCAGAACAGCCCTGATAATGATTCCTGTGCTTCATCCAGCCCACTGGCTTTGCTGAACTATGCGTATATAGAGGAGCTTGAAAACAGACTTTTAAAGAACCTCCCCTTCTCAGAGGAGGACTTTAAGAGCTGCGGCCTCCTGCAGAAAGGTTTTGTGCAGCAGTTTACCCCTTCACCTTTACAGTATTCAAAAGACAATGACCTCTCAGACTGATTTTTGTTTGTGGTGATTTTGAGGTTGAAGTTTTTGCCTTCTTTTAGAGGCCTTTTTGTGTCGTCATAAGCACTTTAAAGCAGTTATCCTACTTGTTCCTGCGCTTTAATTCCTTGTGCTATTTCTATTTTTTATTTTTTTGTTGTTGGTGTGGCCTGGACGTTATTGGTTATTGAGCAGGAACAGTTAAGTGATGGTTTTTGTTTTTTGTTTCTTTAAGCTTTTCCCTCACGTTTGCATTTTTCTGTGTAAGATCGACAGAAAATAATTATTTCTCATTTGGAAGACGTTTTATCCGTTTGTTGGTCGGGGAAAACTAATCAGTGACTTTTTGTATGGACAAAGCTGAGGCACATTCTCAGTATTATGTGTTGGTCGTTTTCACACTTTGGGTGTACATGCTTCAGCTATACCAAACTATGGGGATACGTGTTAAGAAACCGCACTGCACCATGGGCCATTTTTGAGAATAGTGATGATTCTCAGTTTCTCTGTAAACACCACTGTTTATAATTTAGTTTCACTCCTGTGTCCTTGTTTGTATATTAAGATATCAGCCACATGTTATTGCTTACTGAGCACTTTTTGTTCCTTTTTAGTTTAAACAATAATTAAACTAAACAATTTAGTTTACCGTAATTATTGCTCGTGGATACCACTGATGCTGCGTGATGCAACTTAACATCCATGTGAATAAACATTTTTTCTAAATGTGAACATGTGTTAGTTACTGTTTTGTATTTTTTAATGTTTTTGGTAGCACAACCAAATCTTTATTCAATCTGTACAGTTTGTGGATTTTGCTGGGAAAATTAGTTTTAAGTCTCAGGATTAGAATTACATGTGAGAGAATTTGGTACCAGATTCATTTTTTTATTTAAGCTTCTGTTTTATGTTTAATTTAATGTCCTATCAGGTGACATAAGGAGTCCATTTTCACCCCAACACTTTAGAAAATGATCAACTCAATTAACAAAGCAAGTTAGCAGCGCTATTTGCAACAATAAACAAGCTGTGTACGTTACAGTCACCTCCTGTGACCGTTTAACAGCCCACTCTGACAGTGAAGCAACCTTTAAGAGAACAGAAATGATGAATCTCTTGAGCTTAAATAGTAAATATAATGTGGTTTGTGTTTTAGGCAGAAACTTTGAACCATAAAGGCTTAAAAGGCTTTCTCTGGTTCAGAATTTGGCTGTACCGTGCACCATGTGTTTTCTGAACATAAGTTGCAATGTTAAAGCTCAAATCTGATTCTGATCAATCAGCCTGCCTGAGTGATAAGCGAACAGTAACATTTTAGCAATACAAAAGCTGTGAAAAAGCAACACAAGGTTCAGTAAAATGTCATCTTTGTGGACCAAAATGTCCTGCCAGAATAATGAGTTTAATAAATTCCAAATCCCTGGATCTCTCCAGCTGATCCAGGAGAGGACAACCGCTGCCTAAGCAAAAACCCTTAGTGATCCCTCATGTGACAGGAGTATCGGGACAGATGAGGTGCATTTTTTCTAAACACAGCGTCTCCATAGTTTTTAAACCCTAAAACACTCTGCGCCAAAAGCTGGTCCACCCCAAAGATCGGGTCCCCTGACGCAAACGAAGCAATGTAGCGTACGCTGTTAAGTGCCAGGAGGATTTCCATTTCCTCTGGCGAAGCGGATGGCACAACACAGAAGAGCTAACTTGTCAGTGATTGTTTGATCAGTGGTCATGGCAATTTGCATACTAATGATGGAAGAACTGACCTCACAGCTCACTGTTCATTCAGTGGGCTAGTTTGTCATTATGCAATGAACAGTTTATACGGCACCTGCAGTGCGCTGAGACTGAAGAAGTCACTTGCATGGGTGACGAAACATTTCTCCCACTGAAAACACTACATCCACATGAACAGAATCAACCTTTGGGGCTCATGCAAAAAAAAAAAAAACATGTATTAAAACCACATGTTTGATAAAGGAAAGCATTTATCTTTAGAGAGATTGTTTTCTTGTGAAATAAAGTCAAAGGAACTCCAGTTATGGATGTAATTACATCGGAAGAAAAACGAATTTATTTGATTTTTTTGTGAATGTCATAATTTCCTCCTCACTTAATTTTTGCTAATAAAGCCACAAAATAATACTAATAAAATATTTACACAAGATGTATTTCTGTTGATTCAACATAATTTTTGTCATCTGTTGTCATACAGATCTGTTTTCTAACATAAATCTATTTGTTAATATCAAAATATTTAAAGTTGTTATTCACTGAGCACATGTTAATTTGCACTTTTTAAGATAACTCACTACACAAACTGTAGCACAAAGATTTTCAGCATTATGTGTAAATGTAGGCTAAATATTCCCCAGCTGTTTCTTGCTGCAGTGCTCTTATTCTTCCCTAAGATGGCAGTAGTTTGTTAAAAAAACAGCTGTTTTTACTTTGTCTTGCCTGTCATTTAAATGTGGTATGAAGGTTTTTTTAATTTATATATTAAAATGAATAGAATTGTGTTTTTGAACAAAATCCCAATTTTCACTCTCTGTTTTATATTAATGAGCATTAAGTTTGATAGTCACAAAAAATATTTGACTGCAGTTGGCATTCAGACCATTTCTCTAAAAAATACCAGATTCCTGCAGCGCTCTTATTGTGAAAGCCAAATCTTGACTAGTTTCAGTCCTTTCCATGTTCATACATAAAAGCTTGCACACTGCACTGACTGCAGAGAAGGACTAGATGTCCTTCCTTTTAAGTACCAAACACAATGGTGTCTTGGAGGCCTATCTGTTTTTTTGTTGTTGTTGTTGTTTTTTTCTCTATAACACAGGGAGGGCATCGACTAAAGAAACTTCAGCTGAACCAAAATCCACTCTCCAAGAGGCTGGTTTGTGTTAAACTGAAACCACAGTAATATTTACATGACTGCATATAAAACTGCCAAAGAACACAGAAAAGGAGCAAAAACTCAAAATAAAAAGTGTGATGCAGTGTTCTTGAAACTCTGCAGCACAGCACAATGACCAGTGCAATAGCTAAAAAAAAAAGTGCATCCTATCCAGCTATATCAACATTTCTTTTTTCTTGTTGTTGTTGGCTGTGACACTAACACGTCCCATTAGGCTGGACTTTGAAAAAAAAGTGCCTTGTGAAATGTTGTCTCTGTGTGAAGTTCAGAAATCTCTGAGGTGTCACACTGCGACATCGTAAAGTCACCATCAGCGGGTTGTCAGGCTGACATGAGCAGCCAACAGGAGTCTCCTCATGTGCTCAAAAAGGATGAATGACCAGCTCCTGCATGGTGTTTAGCAGCAAGTGTGGAGTAGGGAGGGCCGCTCGGGCCTTACTGTGTGCAGATAGATGTTTATTACGACCACTAGCTGATTGTGCACATCCTTTATTTAAGTAAAAGTATTAATATAGCAGTATAAAAATTCTCTCCACTTGGATTACTATCATATTTAAAGGTCCTGTACTACCCAAAAAGCTAAATTTGCATGTCTTTCCTCTAAATGTTTACATTGTTTTGCAGTAAGTTTCCCTGTTTTGGTGACATCATCTGCAGAAATGTTTGTAACCTAGTCACAAGGGGTCACAAAACAGTGCCCTCTCTTCAATGCAATGAACTAGATGCCATTTGCTCAAAGAACCAAAAAGTTACAATTTTTAACAATAATTTAAAAGAAAAAAAAGTCATCTTGTGAATCTTTTCAGGTATGAAAATGCATCACATGCAGTTAACTAACATTACAGCTCAGCCAAGTGGGATGCCATTGACGTTTGCCTCCTGTCAATCTGTCAAAGTTTTGTTTCCTCCTAAAGTGATAAGGGCGGACAGCGTACTTTCCTGCATGAAGCTGCTCACAACCATGTTGGTGGATGTATTTGTTTTAATAACCAAATGGATTTTTGGAAACTCACATCAAAATAATCTAGATGGGAAAACAGCACTGCGGGGCAGAGGAAAACATATAAATTTAACTTGGTGTTGCGCTGCCAATTTAATACTATTTTTTAAAGCCCAGACTCTACATATTTCCCACAGAATTTTGCATTTAATCATTTTCTTTGACAAAAAATATTTCTCCAGTTACTACCGCACCTCTAACCAGTGGCTTGCTGTGTTAAAAGGCACCGTGTGTTCCTCCTATACTGGTGTAAAATCTGTTTATGTAAAACCTGACATTTTTCACTTTAGTGTAGTATCTTTTGTTTGGTTTCAAATTCAGTGTGGCAACGTGTTAAGAAAGAAGAACAAAGATTGCAGCTATTCAAATGCTAACACTCTGGGCTGTTCTGCATCATTGGGTTATCATAATTGTTTTCAACACGGCAACTAATCTGGTTATTTTTTTTACATACGATAATCTCCTGGTTGATTTCAAAATAAACTGATTTGTTAGTTTAAAAAATCAGAATTATATGTCAAAATCAAAATAATCATTTAAATTTTTAATGTCTTCATGTCACAGTACTCACATCAGTTTAATTTAATAAAGAGGTATAATAATTATTTTCTGTCGAGGTATATGATCAACCTTAAATTCATAGTGTGGGACAGCAGTTAAGTAAATGTACACAGAGCTCACCATCAGTGCTGGCTACACCGCTGACAGAGGAGGAACACAGCACCAGTGAACGAGTTGCTCCATTTTCTGTGGATAACCAGGATGCAACCTGCCCCGTGGGGACTCCCAGAAATTCAGAGAGAAACACATTGTTTTGTCGAGCTCTTATAGTGCCTTGGCTTGTAGCCATTTGCAGTCTTTCTCGGCAGTAAGGGGGGCAGAGTTGTGTCCTCCTAAGATTGGTTGAAATGCAATCAGGACAAGACAACACAAGATGCTCAATTTGCATTAAGATTTCTGCATATTTAACGTGAACCTGTTTTTCTCTCACTTGCAGCACCAATGCTATTTTAAGACTGTGCACTGGTATTATCAAAATAGAAAAAAACATGTTCGTGACTAAAATCCTGACAATAATTTGGGCCAGGGAGAAGAAGGGAGCAGGGTTTTTTGTCTTTATTTTTAACTTTTTTTTACACTGTGAATCTGAACCTCTGGCAGTGAGGCCAGGAAATGAAAGGAAATGGAGTGTCACGTACCCCCACAAACATCGCAGCAGGGCATTAGAGCTAAAGTAATGGATTCCTCACACACACCATTACTTCAAAGTGGAAAGCATGAAGACACTGCCACCTGCAAGGCCAAGCTCTCTTACCACAAGTAAAATAGAATGACATGGCCTCTACAATTCACTCAGCCCCACCTTCAAATCAATGATTTTACTAAGAGTAATAATCTGATTAGCACCGTCTCTGGTTAGTTCATAGTCTCTATAGTCTCTTTTACATTCAGAAATAATTGCTGATCCAGGTCATTCACCCAGAATCACAATGTGGCTTTGAGTATTTAACATTTCTCCGTGTGCTGAAAAGAAGAATGATCCAGCTGTGTAATTTATAGCTCAGCTCAAGCAAGCGCTCTTTGTACATTCTTCAACTCTTACTAGGCACTAAAATCCACTTACCCTCAGGACCCACAAATAAAAAAAAGTTAATGTACATGACGGCTAGTACACCCAACTTTGGTTTTTAAGTATCAAAGCACTAAATCACAGTAATCACAGACTGTTGCCTGCAGACTCTCTGCTGCAGTTGTAGAGGGAAATCTTTGAACAAGACAGGAGTGTTAACATTGTTTTGTTGTGTGTGTGTGTGTGGGGGGGGGGGGGGGGGCTTCCAGGTTCACCAAAGCTTCTGAGCTTTACTGGGATCTTTGCCAACAGGTAATCCAGCTGTTTTTAATGCTTCTGAAGTGGTGCAGGAGAGATCCAGTTTTGACTGCCAGCCCTAGATTGCAGCTGTCGTTTCAAAGATTTGCCTGATGTTCTCCTTTAGACCTCTCAGTTGATATCTAGCACCTCTTCTTCCACCTGTTGTGGATCTTATTTATTGCTTGTTATTAAATATGCGTGGATCTTGTGAAATTTTCCATTTAGCCTAACTAGCTGAACTGCATATTCAATCATTTCTCAATTTTAGGCAGGTTATTCATTACTTTCAGCTGATTTTTGTTGTTGTTTTGTTTTTTATGTCTGCTCACTAAATAGTACTCACACACTGTGGATATATTTTTGGCATCTGCAGAAATAACTCTGGTTGCAAATCACAGTCTTAGACAACCTCATTATGTATGTAGCTGCTTTTCAGCACCACGGACAGCACCCAGTGGAATCCAGCCCTCTCAGTCTTCCCCGAATAGAAAATGAACCTTAAATTTTTATAATCGGAGGCAGTTTTTTTCCTTATCTTGTTTTTATGGAAGTAAAAAATATTGCTAACATGAAAATGAATGCGTTTTCCACAAAACTGGGTTTTGGTGGGTTTAAAGAAGCGTTCATCCATGATGCAGAGAGAGCCCTCTTCCCCACTCAAGCATTACAACTTGACTGCTCATGTCTGAAGCAGAGGAGAGAAAAGTAAAACCAAACCTATCAGCTTGACAGACCGCTTGACTTGACACAGGACTTTCCTCCAGGCAAAACCACTGAGCAACAGGATGGCCTTTTAACTGACTCCGCAGGGAAAAAAAATTTAGCCCTTATTTCATTTCCACTTTAATGTCTCAAATGCTGAATCTGTCAGTTTTCCGGAGCTCTTCAAAGACTCGGAGCTCAGCATAGGTGACATCAGAAGAGTACTGCAAGTCTTTCAGCAGAGCAAGACAGTAAATAAGAAAGCCACTGGTTTCTGCACTTTATAGTGATTTCTCTCAGTCCCTTTTTCCCTGACTGTCGCAGAGAGTTGGAATGATGAAGCAGAGCTGTGTCACACCCACACAGCAGCAGAGGCTGTTGTCTTTTCGCTCACAGTCTACTGCTATTTCTGTTGCCTGTGCCAGTGTTTCTGCATGCGGTGGTATGGCAGTGCATGTGTCTGAGCGTGTTCGGAGGGGGTGAACACACAAGGATGAGCGGGAGTAAGAGGGATGAGACTGAGCCCTGTGGTTGCAAAACATCTTTGTTGACTGGAGAGAATGGCAGAAAAGAAGGATTTGGGGAGGAGAGGTAAAAAGCTTCCAAATGCAAACAGAAATAAAGGCAATTATTTTGAGAACTGTAGTCTTACGATTCTCTTTTCCAGTCAAATGTTCATTAAAATTATGAGTTTTTCAACATTTTAAAAAGAAGCCATGCTGTGCCACTTGTGCAAAACAAAATCATTAAATATTGTTCAGGGTTATCAGCATGCGAGCTTCTGAGCGTCATCAAAAACCGCTGCACTGCAGTGCATGGACTGATTCGCTCATTGCAATATTTCACTTTAAAAGAGCCTCAATGAGACAGCCTTGGCTTTACTAAGAGAGACTTTATTCTCTTTATTTCTTTTTTTTTCTTCCAGAGAGAAGTCAGTGATCAATCTCTCTTTGTTAAAATCCCCCAGACCATAGTAGGGAGTCTCAGGCTTGCACAGGCTCTGATCCAGCTATTTGTGAATGACTCATAGGATAGTGCTTCCCTGTGGCGGGCTCTGTCTTCCTCTCCTCACTCCTACTGTACTCCCATGCTCTCTCCTGCTGTTCTGTTCTCCCTCCCCTGTGCTGTCTCTAATCTCCTTTGCTCAATATTGCAGCCCCCCCCCACCCTCCCTCTGTCCTTTCTTCACCTGACAGCTTTTCTATCCTTCCAGTGCTCCTCTTTAAACTCACCGCTCACCTTCCTCCCCTTGATCATCTCCTCCCCTCTATATTTTCTCTCTTCTCAGTCCCAGAGATTAGACCAGCCCCAGATCACTGTAGAGGTAACCTAAGGTGTATAGTAAATACATTTAGAGTGCACTGCAGAGAAAGCAGCAGACAAAGCAGCTGTCAGTGTGGGAATGATTATCCAAGCACTACGTGAAAACTACCACCTACTTTGATTTATTTGAAATCTCCAAAGCCTGTTACTGCATGACAGGCTGGTCAAGTCGACAACTGTGGACTTTTCAGTTTGATGCTAAACGGCACACGCAAACCAGACACTGATTCTCACTACTGAAATAATTTATAGCTGCTGAAAGCGCTCAGAAATGCAGCAGCCTTTTTATTTGGATCAGAGTGTCTTTAAATCAGACTTCTCTTGTGAGATTTATTGTATACATCAAGAGATCAGAATAGTTACACCAAAAGGGGTGTCACATGTGCCATGATATGGCTGAAAGAGAGAGTTATAAATATGAGCAGTTTTAGAGATGCATTTTTCAACCCTGGGCAATTTGCCCACAGGGCCATAAATATAATGTTGTTTGTCTGCGTCCTCGAGAACAACATATAAAACTGTGGCTGGAAATTACTTTGTCTGAGCCTCGCTTACATATTTATAAATGAATAATATATAAATGAATCAGATTTATCTATATATTATTCCTAAGACTGTTAAGGTTTATTGTTATTATTGTGCTACAGGTTTAGTTATTAATGGCTCATCACAGTTGCTGCTGGCTGATTTATCAATTAATGAGCCAGTTTAGCCTCTAATTATGGTGTGAAGTGCAGTAATATGCAAAAGTCTTGAGTCACTCCTCATTTCTTCATATTTTGCTGGGAAACATGCACATATATGGATGGAAATACAGTATAAAAGTATAAAAGTATTATAATGAGCTTGAAAGTCAGTGTTTGATATGACCACCTGTATTCTTCAACACAGCCAAAGTTTTCTTTTAATTTCTTTAAGCAGTCTTCAAGTTCTCCAGGCTTCTTTAAGGACAATCAGAGCTCTTCTTTGGATTTTGGCTGCCTTTTGTTCCATCAAGATGATGTTTTTCTATGTTTGTATTGCATTGACAGTGCATTTTGGATCTTTGTCATGCTGACAAATACAGCCATTGCCAAACCAGATTCTTTCCAGATGGTTTCTGTGTTCCTAATTCCCCCAGTTCAATCAATTCTGACAACATCCCCAACGTCACTGGGTAAAACGCAGCCTCAAACAGACCCAAATATCCATACATATATAATGATTTCAATTTTAAAAATTTACATTTTGTATTCTTCTCTCCATCAAACCTGTTGCTGTTGATTTTCACTCTAGTTCTTGTGTGTAATTTGGCACACACCAGGTTTTTCTCACTTCCTTAAAAAGGTCTGCTTGAACCCTTTTAAGGCTTCTTATTTTAAAATGTTTTTTGTGAACAGCACGTAAGTGAACAGTAGATGCATCAATTAAGGAACGGGATAAGGCTGCTTATCTGTTATGTGTATGTGTGCTTTTTTTAATAGTAGGTGAATGTTAAGTGGATTATTAAACATTCATATGAAAATGGTCAGGTTCAAGAACTGCAATGAAAATGAGTAAAATGACTGAGAGCGCAGTCCTACGACAAAATCACATTATTATGTCAAACTCCTTGGAAATAAAATATAAAGGAATGTCGGGTTGCCCGAGCCTTTTTCTCTAGGTTAGGCAGTTGTCACTTTAGTGTACAGGCAGTTAAACTGCACAGGCGCTAGTTTTATTAGTTGTAGACTGGGTTATTTATCTTCTCAGTCTTTGTATTTTGTGCTGCCATATAGAATCAAATAAAATCAGCAAAATACCCCTGACAGTTTCAATTTCGAGTTGTTTTTGTCTGTAATGGAAATGCATTTTTATGAGGAACAGGCTGTTCCAGCATGAAGCAAACAGTAAATAAGGCTCCCTCTGCAAGGGTATAATGATATTCAGTACACCGGACTCCCCCCTGAGAAGGCAGTACTATCATTCTGTGGGCACTCAGCTCATCTGCATTTTGTATTTGTTGAATGCTCATGGTGTTTTTTCACATTTTCACAATGCCTCAAGGTTAAATCGCCACTGTGTTCGTTAGTTTAACTCTAAAACAAACAGGTAATGCAAATATGAAATTGTTCTCTTTCTTTACAGTAAATTTGATGCAATAATTAAGATTATCAATCACATTTATTTTGTGAGTCGACGGCTATCTCAGCTGACAAGTCTCCAATACATTATCTCATATAGGTGGTAATGGGAAACCACCCACTGCTCCACTCTCGCTTCATTACAGTGCTCTGAAAATGCACTTTCTTTTATAATATCATTCCTTATCGGAAGCCTAATGATGATTTATAGCCGATAGGAGAACGTCTAGAGAATTGTGGCGGTGAGTGGGTTTGTGCTGTTGAGCAAGACCTGAGTTGTCGCCCCGAGGTGAGAGCAGTTCGTTTTGAATAGCAGAGCAGAAAGCTTACAAAGAGGTGTGCAGTTAGTGGGAGAAATGATTCGGAGTCCGAATCTGAAAAGAAATGTGTTTGCAGCTGACCTGAGCTCTACGCATTGATGGATGTCGTTCCACCCACCACTGCCAGACATGAAGGCAGCTCACCTTGCTACCAGAGAGAGGCTGTTTTAATTGGGAAAAGCTGGCAGTTCTGTGATGACATCTGGTTCTGGTTGGTTTCCAGGTCAATGCTGAAGCTGCAGTCCACCCTGATCTCTTATTAGAGTGGGTAAAGCATCTGCACACCTCTCTCCTCACCCTGATGAGCAAATTAAAAACAGTCTGAGCAGTATTACCTCTTGACCACACTGAGCTCTGACCTCATTATGCACCCAGAGTTAATTTGTTTATGTCGGAAATGAAAAGCTGTCATTTCTTAATATAAAAGGGGAAACTTTTAGTATTTATTTTGGCTCAGTTTTATATTTTCAGCAGTGAATATGTTGACTTTTTTTTTTTTACTGTGCCAACTTCATCATTTGACAATGTATTACAGATCTGTCCAAGACTGATGAACACATATTAACAAACTAAAGAGCCAACAAACTAAATAGATGTTACCAATATTTAATTTAGCCGTGTTAAAGAAATAGTTCCACTCCGTATCAAGTACAGCTGGCAGTAACAGTAGGAAGGGTCTCTCATTCCCAGTTCATAATATATGGATCCTTGTCAACGACCCCTTGACCTTACATGCCAACACATTGGCATCTAAGCCAAACAATCTCTTTCTAAACCTAAGCATTGGCTTTCACTGGCACTAAAAGAAAACCAGTAATCACAGCAGCATTTGTGGGGGGCAGCACTAGTTCTGAGGACAAGTGTACAGAAGATCCATAGTTTCTTAGCTTGTTCTGAATTTCTTCACATCTTTTCCCTATTTCACTTGATCACTTCTCATTTAAGGACAGAAAGCCTTTTGACCACATAGTTTTAGTTTGTTGTCCTCCACTTATTCATATAGATTATATGTTTATACAGCTATGGCTGGAATTTAGAGAAAATTCATTGTTCATTGTTCTTTCCCCACATTTTGACTGGATGTCTATTATGATGGTCAATCTTTGGTTCTGAATATAAATTAAATTTTGAATGAACAAAATGAGTTAATACGTGTTTGCATTAGAGTAAAGATGTGCTGATCGCAAATGGTTTTGAGCAAACTGTCTGCTGGTAGAAAAGTAAAGAAGTAAAGTGTTCCTCTAAGTGTATTTAGTCGATGTTTAAATATCTTTTTTTCTTTGTGTGTGTGTGTGTGTGTGTGGGGGGGGGGGGGGGGGGGGTCGTGTTATCTGCCACAAATCCAGAATAGCTAATTGGCGTAAGATCTTCTGAGCAGAGCTCTCATATGAGTGCCTTTTTTCATATTATACATGTAAAATGTTACATGCACTGTAAGTACGGTGTAATTCTATGTCATTAGCTGTTGATTTCCCTCTTTGCTGCTGCTGCTGCTTGGTGGTTATTGTTCAAGCAGTAAGTGGGTGGGCAAGGGAGGTGTTGCCTCTATCTTAGGCTGGTAATTTATGACTCCAGCTGCTGTCTCCCTCTCCCCAGGTGGACAGCTTGATTCCTCAGCAGTGCATCTAATTAGGAAGAGAAAAACACATTTCTGAGGGAGGCACAGTCTATGAAAGGATGGCACTCATCCCTGATTGGACAACAGTTTCTCAAAGGAATAGATGCGTAGATACAAATTAGGGAGCCTGATAAAAATAAATAAATAAATAAGTAAATAAAATGGAGGAAAAAAACATAAATGTGAGGAAAGTGGTTTTTTGTTTCTAATCTATGATACACACTGAAATTTCTATTTGTCTTAAAATAGCAGCAACTCGGTGCATTTAAGTACGGTCAAGACAGCCTTGTGAAATTCAAACCAAGCATCAGAATGAGGAAGAAAGGTGATCTAAGTGACTTTGAAAGTGGCATGATTGTTGATGCCTGATGGAGTAGTCTGAGTGTTCAAAAAACTGTGGTTTTCTGACATAAACATCTCTAGGGTCTACAGAGAACAATCTGAAAACAAAAATATCCAGTGAGCAGCAGCTCTGTGGACGAAAAGGCTACAGCAGCAGAAGACCACACCAGGTGCCGCTCCTGTGACTACGAACAGGAAACTGCAGCTACAATTCGCATGAGATCAAATTACACAACAGAAGATTGGAAAAACATCAGCTGGTTTGATGAGGATTGATTTCTATTATAACATTTGGATGGCAGGGTCAGAATTTGGCTTTATTAACATGAGAGCATGGACCCATCCTGCCTGCTATTAATGATTCAGGCTGCTGGTGGTGTAACGGTGTGGGGGATGAGTATTGTTACTGACCAGGTCCCTCTTTTCATGATCATAGTGTCTCAATACAGTAGAGCACCTCAGGATGTCGTGAAACCTGAGATCGCCCCAATTAAAGTGGCTCTGAAAGCAAAAATTGGGTCCAAACCAGTACCCGTGCATTGTAGTGACCAGTGAGTGTATTTTGAAAATAAATGAGACTGAGTCTTTTATAGTTGTGGATGGAGTTTATATGTAATCTGCTAAGTTGTTTCTGATGTAAGAGCTATAAGTTAAAACAGGTATAATTGCATAATATATATTTAAAAAGGGGCCTAATGTGAACCAACAGAGAAATATAGCCAGAATCTGCAGCTCCTATTGCCTTTTTGCAGCTTTATTGTGAGTTTCATCTCATTTTCAGTAGCCAAGGCCACAATATTTTGGTTCGCTGTCCCTGCTCTCATTGCTTTGTTTTCTCCCACAGCAGGCAGCTGTTTTCAGCAGAGCTCTAAAAAGCCACTATAATCCAGAAGCATAGCCAGATATCACATTAAGAGTGGATATAACAACATCAGATGGGCCTGACTGCAAGGCCCTAAGGCACAGTACTCTTGGCATGTAAAGTAACTTGTTCAATCACTAGGCACCCAAGTGAACAAACAGAAAATAAAGTAATTCCTGATGGAGATATTAGCCTGGCCAGATAGCCACACACCTGCAGAGGCACTGCACTTCCAGGGTTCATATGCAAACATGAAAATAACTTACCCAGAATGACTAAAGTGAAACTATTTCAGGTCAGTTTGAACAGCAGAAAATATTAAGAAATTTCACTTTGTGGGCCAATCTAAGTGAAATTAACATTTTTGCCTAAATAATAAATACCAATAGACTAATTACATTTTAATCTGTACTGCAATGCATTATAAAAATGCAGCAAATCAGGACCAAACATAAGAACATGTATTTTAAGTTTATACATATACAGTTTACAGTGGTTAACTGTTCATGGCAGGGCACTGTCACCCTCAGACCACCAGGAAATGTCCCAGCGCTCCCAGCAGGGTGCCTGCATGTATCAGTGTAACTCTTTTCCTGTCATGTCCATGTCACAGCAGTTTCTCTTCTCCTCCGTGTATGTGTGTGTAAACCCATCTCCTCACACTCATAGTGGAGCCTAGGGCAATCTTTTAGCTGAAATATGAGAACTCCTCTTCCAAACACTTTCTTGTGTATTCGCAGGAACACACCTGCCAAGTGTGAAGCAGCACAAATAAACGATTGCTTAGAAAAGCAAAGAACACTGAGACAGGCAGACACTGAGAGATAATAATAACTTATTACTTTGATGCTTATTATTATGAAATTCAGTATAATAAACTCTGGGCTGCATGACAAATACACACTTGGTTTTAGTTTTTGCATAGATCTCTTAGCCTTGTCAAATCACCCCTTCCTATTATATATTAGTATAAATTTACTAACATCATCTACTCATTATTTTTACATGATGTTATTTAATAAAGTTGCCACAAGCAAAATACACTTGAAATATATTCATTATCTATTATGAATATTTTTTCACTAAAGATGCAGCTAGTATTAGTAACCTAATGCTTAACCTACCTAAAATAGTGCCCCCCAACCCAGTGTCTGTATTTATGTCTGTTCATAATTTCCTATAAAAACAAAATGCTCATGGGATCACAGCACAGTTTTGAATGATACGTGAGTCTAAACTTCACTTTTCTGTTTCTCACATCATTAGTGTGAGAGAACATGAGGCAACATGCGCTGTTTTACCAATTTTTAGGCCTGAACCTCCCTCCCCCCCCCCCTTCTCTGCTGTGAGCTGAGCAGTATACTGGAAATAGACCATTCCTGGGAGACTGCAATATTTTGCTATTGCTATTTGGGATTATAGCACTTTTAACTTCTTTAACTTTAAGTCAGTGAAAATGTTACAATCGCACGTGATCCATTTTCATGAAACCTTGGTGACTAGGTAGTTATAGTACCTACCTGCTCAGCAGGAAGAGCAGATATTTCCCCATTAGAGATGGTGCCAACAAGAACTTTTTCTTTCTTTGCAGCTGCATGCATCACATCTGCCAGCCAGCCAAGTTCAAGCTGACATCCACGTCTGTGCAGACTTGAACTTTGGATATGAAATGTCATAACATCTACATATTAGTCTCTCAAACCCACAACTCTAGTTGCTACTTGGAGCTCTTTAGCTCATCTGTAGTGGCTCTCCTTTGCAAAAAGCTACATTAATATAAAATAATTAATAATAGAAACTTAACCTTAATTGTTAAATCTATACACATAAATGGTTAGTCATGAGTCCCCTTAGCTATAGATTCAAAATCCCTTAAAAACAAGCCATGGAGAAAATTGAAGAATTTAACTGTGCATAGACAGATGTGTTTTCTGCACATTAGCCAAAATAAAACCTTTATTTTTTTCATTACCCTTGTTATATTTGAAGCTTTTTATTTGTTTGATTTATAAGAATGCATGTAGGACTCAAAGAAGCTATAAAGCTGCATGCCACTTCACGATTGCTCAATTTTGTTTAGTAATAATAATAAGAAGAAAACCGTTTTAGCTATCGACACTCTCTGATTCTATATATTTAGCAACAGCATGGTGTTAATGGCATTGTAATAAAACTGCAAAGCTGAAGTGCTAAATAATCATTAATACCCCACTGTAGAGTAATGTTACATCTATTAGCAAAGTTGATAGGCTCAGTTATACTTAATATACCTTGTAACCGTAATTAAAATGAAAGAGGATCAAATATACTTTCTCTCAAAGTTGGTAAATTCTTTTGTTACATTTTTTTGACAAAACAAACATTTCACCAACAGCTTAAATAAAAAGTCATACATGTCTCTACTGATAGTAAAGTTTACTAATCCCTGTATTAGACATTAGTGTTAAAATATCTGCATATTTAACATTTATTTAAGAGTTGCTACCAAAAGCATATTTGTGAGATCACAGTGACCTTCTAGTGCTTTCCTTATCAAATTCTAATCAGTTCATCCTTGAGTCCAAATAAGCATGTGCACCAGATGGGATCAAATTCTCTCCATACACTGTCTTCAAATAAATGTTACTTTCACAGCCAAAATCTAATCAGTCCATCCTTGAGGCCAAGTGAATGTTTTGTCACAGTTACATGCTGACATCCAGGAAAACATTAGGCCTCCAGGCATGTCTGCCAATGGTTTTGAGGTATACGAAAACATAACTTTGAAAGATTGAATACTGGACTTAGCTGTCATGAACAAACTGTTTATAAAGTCCTCGCTCAAAACATTAGACTGCATATCAATTTATGTTCACAACTTACTGGGAATAGTTATTGCACTGTGCAAGTTATTCGAGTGAGGCATGAGAACTGTGCTGTCTTCCTTCCAATTCGGTGTTCCGATACCTACAGAAATACTCTGACGTCTCTGTAGCGGTTGGCTGTATTAGTGATGAGCAGGGTCAGAAGTATAAAGCACTAGTGGATGATTTTGTGGGGTGTGGTCTAGGAGAAATCATCTGCTTCTGAATGTGAATAAGAACGGAGGGATTGTAATTGACTTCAGAAGAAAGAAGACGGCTGTGTGACTTCTGTCCTTGAAATGGTTGATCTGGGCATCAACACTGACAACAGGCCGAACCAGAAGACTAACACAGAGGCTGTAAAGAAAAAGGAGATGAACAGGCGCTACTTTTTCTGTGTGCAGCAAAATAATGGAGATTTTCTATCACTCATTTGTGGCAAGCACAGTGAACTTTGATGGGGGAGCAGCATCGGCGCTGGAGACACCAACAGAATGAATAAACTGATCAGGAAGGCTGGGTCTGTGACTGGCTGCAAACTGCACACTTTTGAAGTTGTGGTAGAGAGGAGGTCACTGAACAAACTGTTATCAATCATGTATAATCCTGACCACCTCTCTGCACCGCTTAGACAGGCAGCAGAGCAGTTACTCAAATAATCTCTCATTTGGATCCACTGCCACAAGGAGAGATACAAGGCATCTTTCACACTGCATGCTCATCACCATCTTTAATCTGTCTGGAAGAAAGTCATCTGCCAGATGTTATTATTGTTATTATTTCTGTCACGGTATGGCATGGCACACCGTGGGGATGTGGGGAAGGAGGACCCAGGTGCGGAGCTCAAAGTTCAAGCAGTGCGTTTATTTACAGAGTGGAACAAAAACAACAATAAATCCCCGTGTTCTCCCAGACTCCCGTGTCGTGTCTCTGCGTGAATAGTTCGTGTCTCTGTGCTCTCCGCTCCCGTGTCAGCACCCCCCGGTGCTCGCTGCTCTTCGTGCCTTCCACGCTCCTCCTGCGGGAAACAATAGACGCAGCCGTCAGGACACAAATAACCGCGGGCATACACTTACACACATTAACTCAATTCAATGGGACGACTAACGTGGAGTCTCAAGGAAATGATCCCGCGTCGGTGGGAGCTCCAACTCTCTCCTAAGTAGCTCCCCCGACGAGGCCTGATCAGCAGCAGGTGTGTGACTTCGGGTGTGGCCAGTCCTTCCGCAGGGCCTGCTCAGGGACTGCTCAGGGATCCTGGGTTGCTCAGACCCAGGACCCTGACAGTACCCCCCCTCTAAGGGCCGGCTCCCGACGACCCCAAAACAAAAAACAGCACAACCAACCCAGGGCGGGCGGCTGGGGGAACCAGGACGGAGGGCCAGAACCAAAACAAGCAAAAACAACAAAACAACAAACCGACCCAGTCCACAGTCTCAGAGTCAGACCGCGCATCCCGCAGCGGTGCAAAAAGAAAACGAAAAGACGCCACAAACAGTCACAGGCGGCCCATCAACACAACAAGAGAGTTCAGGGGGCCTACCTCGAGCCCAACGGCGGCGACGTAGCAGCTCCGGCGGACGGCCCCGGGTCCGGCGGCAGCAGCAAAACAGTTCAGGGGGCCTGCCACGGGTCCGGTGGCGGCGGCGCTGCTCCGGTGAGCAACAGCGAGGCGTGGCAACAGGTCCATGACGCGCCGATCGCTGACGTGGACGCACCGGACGTGGAGGTCCCTCCGGTCCGCCGGCAGCGAGAGCTCCTCCTCGGCCGGCAGCGAGAGCTCCTCCTCGGCCGGCAGCGAGAGCTCCTCCTCGGCCGGCAGCGAGAGCTCCTCCTCGGCCGGCAGCGAGAGCTCCTCAGCTGGCGGTGCGGCCTCCTCCGGCTCGCCGAGCTCCTCAGCTGGCGGTGCGGCCTCCTCCGGCTCGCCGAGCTCCTCAGCTGGCGGTGCGGCCTCCTCCGGCTCGCCGAGCTCCTCAGCTGGCGGTGCGGCCTCCTCCGGCTCGCCGAGCTCCTGCTCGGGCATGCTGAGCTCCACAGCTGGCGATGCGGGCTCCTCCGGCTCGCTGAGCTCCTGCTCGGGCATGCCGAGCTCCTCCTGCTCGCTGAGCTCCTCAGCTGGCGGTGCGGGCTCCTCCGGCTCGCTGAGCGCCTCAGCTGACGGTGCGGGCTCCTCCGGCTCGCTGAGCTCCTGCTCGGGCATGCTGGGCTCCTCCGGCTCGCTGAGCTCCTGCTCGGGCATGCTGAGCTCCTCCGGCTCGCTGAGCTCCTGCTCGGGCATGCTGAGCTCCTCCGGCTCGCTGAGCTCCTGCTCGGGCATGCTGAGCTCCACAGCTGGCGATGCGGGCTCCTCCGGCTCGCTGAGCTCCTGCTCGGGCATGCCGAGCTCCTCCTGCTCGCTGAGCTCCTCAGCTGGCGGTGCGGGCTCCTCCGGCTCGCTGAGCGCCTCAGCTGACGGTGCGGGCTCCTCCGGCTCGCTGAGCGCCTCAGCTGACGGTGCGGGCTCCTCCGGCTCGCTGAGCTCCTGCTCGGGCATGCTGAGCTCCTCCGGCTCGCTGAGCTCCTGCTCGGGCATGCTGAGCTCCTCCGGCTCGCTGAGCTCCTGCTCGGGCATGCTGAGCTCCACAGCTGGCGATGCGGGCTCCTCCGGCTCGCTGAGCTCCTGCTCGGGCATGCCGAGCTCCTCCTGCTCGCTGAGCTCCTCAGCTGGCGGTGCGGGCTCCTCCGGCTCGCTGAGCGCCTCAGCTGACGGTGCGGGCTCCTCCGGCTCGCTGAGCGCCTCAGCTGACGGTGCGGGCTCCTCCGGCTCGCTGAGCGCCTCAGCTGACGGTGCGGGCTCCTCCGGCTCGCTGAGCGCCTCAGCTGACGGTGCGGGCTCCTCCGGCTCGCTGAGCGCCTCAGCTGACGGTGCGGGCTCCTCCGGCTCGCTGAGCTCCTGCTCGGGCATGCTGAGCTCCTCCGGCTCGCTGAGCTCCTGCTCGGGCATGCTGAGCTCCTCCGGCTCGCTGAGCTCCTGCTCGGGCATGCTGAGCTCCTCCGGCTCGCTGAGCTCCTGCTCGGGCATGCTGAGCTCCTCCGGCTCGCTGAGCTCCTGCTCGGGCATGCTGAGCTCCTCCGGCTCGCTGAGCTCCTGCTCGGGCATGCTGAGCTCCTGCTCGGGCATGCTGAGCTCCTCCGGCTCGCTGAGCTCCTGCTCGGGCATGCTGAGCTCCTCCGGCTCGCTGAGCGCCTCAGCTGACGGTGCGGGCTCCTCCGGCTCGCTGAGCTCCTGCTCGGGCATGCTGAGCTCCTCCGGCTCGCTGAGCGCCTCAGCTGACGGTGCGGGCTCCTCCGGCTCGCTGAGCTCCTGCTGCAGCTGGACGAAGTCTGAGGTTTCCCGAGCTTGCACTACCCCCCGGGCTTTACGCAGGGTGCAAAGGCAGGCGGAAACTCCCTTGAGCTGGCCGAGGTAGGGGTTTCCCTCCAGGATTGCCTCGATGGCGTTTAACCCCACCACTCCTGCCCTTGCGTTGGTGGTGTGAGTTACCCAGTCCATCAGGCGTTGGACGCGGGTGAGGTCGCTCTCTCCGGACAAGGCCGCTGGAGTGGGCAGTGGAATGGAGGCTGCTGCTGGTGGAGAAGATGGCTGAGCGTGTGATGTGGATGGTGAACAGGATGAAACGGTAAGCGGTGAGGTAGATGTCGCGGGGGATGATTCAGCAGGTGACGGCTGGATCACTAGCCGGGCGATAGGCTGAGGTACAGCGACCAGCTGGGCCGCGGGCTGCGCTTTGGCTACCGGCTGGGCAGCTGACCGTATAAACATAGCCCCCGAGTAAACAGTTGAGGTGAGTGACGATGAATTGTCCATATGACTCACCACAGCCGGCTGTTGAGATGTCTGTGGATTTAGCTGCGGTGAGGAACGCTGGCGGCGCGAACGTAGTTTCCGTGTCGGCGTCGGGGCCGGCGTCTCAGGCAGTGAATCCACCAGCTGTCCGAGCTGGTGGGCAGCCTGAGGAGGAGAGTGGAGGTGGAGGGTGGAAAGTAGGAAGTCCAGGACCACCGCATTAAGGGAGTCCACCAGCCAGGGGAATTCAAAAAGCATCTCCTGCAGCCGCCTCTCCACGGCGCGACGCAAACCTTCCGCTGGCTTCTCCCACCACACCTCACATAGGTGGTACACTTCGTCCATAACTTCCCTCCTGAGCCTCTCCTCGGAGACCGCTGGGTCCATTAGAGGCGGGATCATTCTGTCACGGTATGGCATGGCACACCGTGGGGATGTGGGGAAGGAGGACCCAGGTGCGGAGCTCAAAGTTCAAGCAGTGCGTTTATTTACAGAGTGGAACAAAAACAACAATAAATCCCCGTGTTCTCCCAGACTCCCGTGTCGTGTCTCTGCGTGAATAGTTCGTGTCTCTGTGCTCTCCGCTCCCGTGTCAGCACCCCCCGGTGCTCGCTGCTCTTCGTGCCTTCCACGCTCCTCCTGCGGGAAACAATAGACGCAGCCGTCAGGACACAAATAACCGCGGGCATACACTTACACACATTAACTCAATTCAATGGGACGACTAACGTGGAGTCTCAAGGAAATGATCCCGCGTCGGTGGGAGCTCCAACTCTCTCCTAAGTAGCTCCCCCGACGAGGCCTGATCAGCAGCAGGTGTGTGACTTCGGGTGTGGCCAGTCCTTCCGCAGGGCCACACCCCTCAGGCCTGCAGGTGGCTGAGCTCCATCCTCCAAGCATACCCGCAGACACACACACACACACACACACACTCACATATACAAGCATGGAGAAGAGCAGCAGCAACACCAAAATACATATAATAATAATAATATAATTCATAACTGCTCAGGGATCCTGGGTTGCTCAGACCCAGGACCCTGACAATTTCATCTAGAAAAAAAATCACAAATATAAATCAAATAATAAAGAATTTCTCATTCATTCATTAAAAATCCAACTGGTATTCTGCCAAAGTTGTCAATATTTTATTCATCTTAAGGCAATCCATTACAAAGCATTTCACAAACCACAGTATGACGACAATATCATGTCCAACACCTGGTTTGGAAATATTCAGCATGCAAGTCAAAGACCAAGAGAGGTATGTAAACAACCTGGGATAAAACAGGAGTAGTGGCAAGAAGAACCCATACAGTATGTGTCTCATAGGAACAGAATGAAAGAAACAATAGATGCAACATGCTGGATGGGGCCGTTTATCTCCAAATACATCCTAAGTAACGATAATGACGCACTGGCAGATGCACTAATCAGGTGAAATGATGGCAAACTACCAAACTTCCTGCCACTTTGGCACAAACATGCACATTTTCTAAAGAGGCCAAGTTCAACTACTGAACACACGTTGGCACTGAATGTTCTTTATGCGGGGCCTATGTACATAATTCAGCCTCAAACAGAATTTGAAAGGAAGTGGAAAAAAGAAACAAAGCCATTTCCACCAAGAGAAACGGAATAATTCTGTTGCTGCAAAAGACATCATTTATACTGAGCAATAAAATTCAGAGGTGTCAGAGGTGTTATTGATTATTTAGCTTTTTTTCCTATATTACTAAGGATTGAAGTTTCTGATTTCACTGGGGGAATTTGTTATTATCATCTCAGAAAAACAGCAGTGCTACTTTTTAAAAATTATTATTTAAAACTCCACAGACAAAGTTTGGAAATTTGCATGCGTTTCAGGTTTAACGAGCACAGTATATGTATGTATTATGTTTGCACGTATCCTATTCCCTCCTTAATGAGTGGGACAATCTGAAAGAAACTTTGGAAGAACATCGTCATACATAAAGCATTTCTAATGTTTTTAAAGATTTATTACAAATCCCAATTCTTTGGATTTTCACATTATGCAAATGCGATGGTTGTTCTCGTTTAGCGTTTGTTTTGTGTGTCACGTACAATGTTTTTGAGTCATCATTAAATACTGAATGAAGCATTTCAAAAAGCAGTGCAGGCCTGCATATATTTATATTACTTATATTTATAAGTTCATACTTCATCTTATGATAAATGTGTTCAGTACAAATTGTTTCCCTTAGATTGACTGAAAAATACAGTACAGTATGTAGCATTTTAAAACAAAGAATCCGTATTCATTTTGGGGGGTTGTTTTCCCATATTTTCAACCATACACTGAATTTTATCATTTGACATTTATAGAAATGCCCATAAACTTCTGTAAAAGAAAAAAAAAAGACTTATCAGGACATTTTCTGTTTTTTATAAAAAAAAAATTATCATCGTGTTAAATAGCTTTCTATAGAGGCATACTGGTATTTTTGACCATTATGTAACTCAGCCTAATTTGAAATGTGATGAACCAAGAAATCGGTCAGCAGATTAAACCCTGCTTTGTCTTCTGAGAGGGAAATGTCATCACTAATGAAAAAGTTTAAAGGAAAGAAACCCAAATATGGGGCTGGACTCATGACAGAAGGAGTTCAGCACCTCAGGACTGACTTTCTGCAGTATCATCAGACTCTTTCTGCTCTCTGAGAGCAACACAGCCATGGGAGTCAAAGAACAACAAACAAAAACTCTAAAGCAACATGAATTATGCAAACACATTTAACTCCGAACACAAAAGAAAACACAACCGAGATTCACATTCACAGAGAACAACACAAAAAAAATCTTTTTAAACGTTAGTTCTCCAGTTTCATTGAGTGAAATCATTTTGAAACACTGTGCTAACAAAACAGAAAGGAATTTCTTAATAAAACCCATGAATGTTTACTTTTTCCTTGAGGCCATGTAAATGCCACAGCTGAATTGTAAACAAGTCTTGACTTTGAATATTGTACAACAAGGCTCGATGACACTGGTAGCATTTATTACTTCAAAGATTCTTAGTGAAGAGCTGTAAGTATAAAAAAGTGCAGAGCAGTGGCGGAGACAGTGTGTACCAGCTCCTTTGGCTGAAATAGTCCTAATCTCACAAGTGTTTTATCATCTCCAACATTTTCTGTGTGTACATCTTAAAACATGCTGGCAGAATCACACCTGGGTAACTAAATTTGGATATGTTTCCATATAAATAGGCACATCTGGATCAAGATATTGAGTGACTATGTGAAAATGGCCATTATATATGGATAACTTGATGTACACAACTGGGCCACGACTGTCTTTTTTGTTTTTTTACACAATTTATACACAGTCGCCATAAAGATATATATATATATATATATATATATATATATATATATATATATATTAACAAGCTTAAACTAAATCTTAAAACAGAATTGTGCAATTGTGTCTTTAAGCATTTAAATAGCATCCCGATGAGTTATAAAAATGGGCCATTGTGCATTAGTATAAAACAAAATGATCTGAGAACAGTCGAGAGACAGAAGACAGCAGACAGGATGGAATAAAAAAAAAAAAAGTCTGTTTTTGTTTTGCGCAGTCACTTAAAAAAAACACTCAGTGCCTAAATATATTTTTTACTCTGTTGCAAGATTTATGATTGTTCAATCTTCATTCTGGGGAAAATCAAACAAATCAAATTTAATGAGGAGAAAAATGGCTGTTAGTTGACATCAGTCTTTCAAAAGTATATCGTATTTGAAGTCTCCTTTAAAAATACTGAACTAAATCTCAGATATTAAACTGTCACCACAACAAACATAATGGAAAGAAGCAGCAAGATGGAAAATGATGGCAGCATGAGAATAGTTTTATCTACGTTTCCTTGCATACTACATGGAAAAGTGAGTATGTGCTTGTTTTTATGATAGATACAAGTTCATTTAAATATCAGTATAATAGTAGTGATAATCCTTTTTAAAATAAAAAAGACAGTGTCAAAAAAAATTCAGGGCCCTTTCCATTATTGTCATTGTGGCTAGTCCTTTCAAAATAAGAGTTTTTTTTTAGCTTATCACCACTATTGCCTTTGTGCTTTTTATTTGGACAATATTTAGTGCATTCTGTAAATATAAATATAAGAAAGATGTATAAGACATGGTGCTAAAATATCTATATAGCAACAGCTCGCAGGAGGTGCTCTACTTTATAGCTTGCAATTAAAGATTATTCATAGGTGAACATGATTAATAAACTGCTGAATGGGTTTTGTCACATGCTCTTATATTACAGTCCTTATCAAAGTAGAAATGGGGGTCGTTTTTATTATACTGGTCACAAAATATAAGGTGGAAAACTTCTGGGGAAATATGACTTTAATACCCCACCCTTTAAAACCCCCTAAAATGAACAGATCATTCCTGCAATAAATAAATAAATAATTATACACATGATTTCCTAGTTTACACACATTGATTCCAAAAGGTATCACAAGCATGATACACACTGGCACATCCTAATATATTTATGCCTTCAAACAGGCCCTCTTTATGGGCTCACTTGCTATCCATTACATCACCATTTTGTCAGGTTAGACAGTGAACAACTGAAAGCTCCTTTCATACCGGTCTCTCAGCGCTCCGGTCCTCAAGCACTCAGAGAGTAAGCTCCCTCATCATAGCAGGTTCCCCTCTGCAGTCTCACTGCTCCAAACCACAATGGAGTCTCATCATCTTTGTGTTACGCTGGATTAATATTTACGGAAGGGCCTCAAAAGCATTTTTGCTTCAAAGAAGTGTTGGTGGAGACGGGTTCCCATCAATCTCAACCTTGCTCTGCCCGACGCAGAGCTTTGTGTGTGTGGGCGGGGAGGGGCTCACACGGGGTTGGTCGGCGGCTCATCACTGGGCGAATACACTGGCACAGGGTTGGGTTTAATGGCTCTGCTCTTCATGTAGGAGATCAGTTGGTCAGGGATCTCAGCCAGTACGTCTTTAGCCAGTCGAGCCATGCTCAGCACATGGTTACCTGTGCGGTCCATGTAGTCTCTGAATGGTACAAACTGTTGTGACATGAGAAAGAAACACATTACTTTTAAAAATCCCTGAATCAAACTGGCAATGTTTTCCTGGTTTCCTGGCTGGTTCACTGAAATGATGACTCAAAGGAACACCAAGGTTTGAAAATTCTTTGTAATGTCCAGAAGGGGGCGACTCCTCTGATTACAGAGAGAATTTTATAAGCCATGTAGGTCTATAAGAAAATTAATTTAGTTTTGGTTAATTTATAAATTCTGCAAACAATTTTGTGCTAAGTTTATGGTCCTGTTATTGCAAGACTCCACAGTGGTAGATTGATGTGCATACAGTCATGTGGAAAACAATCAAGTTTTCTCACAACTATAAGATGTGCTGTGAAAGACACCCTTACTGCTTCCATGGGAGTTAAGACTAAGCTTAAGGAGCACCGAGGTGCTGCTAATCAAATGCACTTAAAATGATCCTCAGCCAGTGTGAGCACCTCTATTAAAGAAGACGTTTTGGCAAGTTGCTGGTTTAAAGCATTCACATGTGTTTTAACACATTTCCAGCAAATTCACCTCAAGCTCAGACTGTGCAATACTCGGACAAATTGCAAACCCACCCAAGAACTATGATTCAGACTCTACAGACTTCAGTTAGCATATTAAACATTAATGTTCATGACAGTACAATATGAAAAGACTGAATAAGTATGGCTTGTTTGGAAGGGTTTCCAGGAGAAAGTGTTGCATCTGAAAAAATCACAAAAGTGCTGTAACAATGAGAGATGAGACCATAATGCACAACACCACATCTGGACAAAATCAATCACAGCATTTCAGCACAAAACCTCATACCAGCTGTCGAGCACTGTGGTAATTTAGGCTTGTTTTGCAGTCACAGGACCTGGGCACCTTTTGGTCAATGAGTGAACCGTGAACTCCTACTAAAATATTCAAATGTAGGGTATCTGTCCAAAGTATGAAATCTGGCTAAAACTAGGTGATGCAACAGGACAACGATCCCAATCACAGTAGCAAATATAAACAGAATAGCCAAAAAAGAAAAGAATCCAGATGTAGCAATGACCCAGTCAAAGTCCAGAACTCAGCCTGACTGAAATGCTGCAGCGGTACCTGCATCTGTGCATAAACAAATGCTGACTGTATGTATGAATAAAGCAGCTGGAAGATAAAGAGATCACCGATATGATTGAAATTGAAAAATGTATGCTATACTTTAAGAGATATTTTGCACTGGAATAAAAAACAGAACATAAGGTCGCCGTTGCCTAATGTTTTTATGCCTATAGAAAATGAGCTGTTCCTTCCCGTGACGAGCCGAGACGTCTCACCTGTACAATGTCTCTCTCTGCCACCTTCCCCCGTGAGGAGATTCTGACATCATCACCATCCAGCTCAACCATTGCTACAGAGAACAAAAATGGATTTTTAAACAAATCTCTAGTATACCTCAGCATCAAAATTATGTATACACTCTTTTTTAGTTCATCATGAAACTTTCCAGAGCAAATATGTCTTCATACTGTGAAGTCATTTACAATATTTATTATTCTTTGCAGAAAGTCTGAGCTGGTTTAATAAAACAAACCATCCCTAATCCGAAGAGGCAACAAAGTGCTTTCCACATATTTTGTGTGTAGTTAGTATTCTCACCATCAAACTCAGCCTGGCCAACTCCAACAATGATGATAGACATGGGGAGTTTGGCTGCCTGTCATAAACAAGAAGAAGAGACAGTCAGTTGTCAGTCACATGCCAGGAATACAATATTTTCTTTCAAAAAAACAAAAAAGAACCAAAGCCATCAAAGTTTTCCGCAGAGCATGAAAGGGTTACATTTCCAATTACGTTTATTTATCCACCAACACACATCTCATTAAAACAGTCAGTATGAACCGACATGCACAATTCCCCAGAGAAGACATAAATGATAATGGGCAAGATAAAATAAGACAAATATAAATTAGAAATAGCATAAGAACGTTGTCTTGACTATGTTACACATCACATTGTGTTGTATAGTTTTGTTCCCAAAGGAGCCAAGAGAAAACGCAAAATGCATTATTCAAACCAGGGCCTTCAAGGTGGCTACAACTGTCAGCACGCACAGAATTTGTTAGCTAACCAATATACACACATTCACAATCTCATAGTAAAGATAACATAAGGTTATGCAATGCTCTTGCAGTTTGCAGAAATCCTGCAAACACCACTCAGTATAAAACCCTTTATTCAAGTTTGCTTATAGAAATGATTCAAATGCTTTTAACATCAGAACAGAAAAGGGCCGCATGTTGTGTCTATTTAAACGACAGTCAAAACAAATCATAAATCTACAAGATAAAAGGGGGCATCTTCTCAACGGTTTGTGGTGTAGAGGTTACTGCACTGCATAAATTCAGACCATGGCATTGGTGTGCAGAACGTGAAAGCCCTGGCACGAATGAATGAATGATATATGCTTTCACAGGGGCAAAAGTAGGTCAGCTTTCCTGGAAAAACCTCTCAAGGGGAGAGGCCTGTCACAGATAGGAGTAAATAGACTGAGGAGGACCTCCCCTTTCATGGTCTCTATCGTTTTTCTCTCTCAGTCTCTATTCCCGATTTATTTCTTTTCTCCACTAGTGTTATTCCTCATGACCTCTTGCTCGCGCACAAAATAGCCTATATATTCTATTTTCCCAGTTTCCAGCAGACCAAAACCCTCAGGTATATACTTGCCAGAGCTGATACTGTTGCTTGAGCTGCATTATTCAGTTTACACCATTTGTTACTTTGCGTGTACTGTAAAGTGTCACTCCTCCAGTTTTTCTGATGCTTCACTTTCACTGCAGAGAACCACAACAAATCTAAAGGGATTCAGTAGATATCCGCTGTGATATCAGCAGTTTCATTTAATATTAAAGGACTACAGAAATATTTTGGGACAGGAAGAATGGCACCACCATGTTTCAATCATGCCCATGAATTTAATTCTTCACAAAACTTTTACCACAAAATCTAAATATGTACATTGCCTCTGCAGTAGCTTTCATTTGATTCTGTACCAACACTGTTACGTATTCTGTATCAGGTTGCTCCATCTCACCGAAGCTCGAAGATGAAGACCCAAATTAAGCTCCCTAACAGGAAAATATCCACAGTTTTATGAGGTTCCTGAGTCAGTCTCACCCAAACAGCAAAGTGACAACTGCAGATATAATCTAAATTTCGCATACAAATTAATTTATGTCTGTTCCTCTCGGGCTAAAAGCAGGCTCTGCTTTACAATTTTATTAAAATGAAATTTTCAGTTTCAAGGAAAAACATCAAAGGAAAAGAGTTGCAGACTGTATTTACCTCTGAGGCTGTTCTGTCAGATAAGTGGATATCAATCCCTGAAGGCTAAGCTGTTTAAAATACAGTACCATACAGTGTGGCCATTAGCAGTAAAATTACCAGTCAATATTTGCTCTGTACAGTATTTTAAATTAGCTCTCATGACAGAGCACAGCCTGGAAGAAAGAAAAAAATATGCAGAGCTGAGTGTTGGACACAGTTACTTGTTTATGATTCATCGTTCCAGGGCAAAGGCTGAATACCTAATGAAGCTCTTCCATCCAAAGAGAGCGAAGTCAGGTCCAGTGGCTGCAGGATGTGGCAGGTTGAGGTTGAGCAGAGCGCAGAGCAGCAGACAAGATCTTAAAAGGAAGGTGTGGCTGTTCGAATGGTTTGATTAACAGTCGCAAATTCCCTTTAAACCCAGTCTGCTGGGGGTCTGAACACTGTGTTCCTGTAAGGCTCTACCCGCTCGACGATGACTGATCGTCAGCCTTACCTCTGCGGGCAGATTCCAGCCAAAGGTGAGCTGCAGTGTTGTCAAGACACATGAAATATGCAGCAGGCAGTATGGGACAAAACAAACACCATGAAACTTTAAAAAAATTGGCAACACTGTTGCCTCAGATCTCAGATCAGAGCACAGAGGTTGAATCTCAGCTGAGCCTCTAAGCCTCTTGAGGGTCTCAGAAAGAAATAAAAATATTGGACAAACTGAGCCTCTAAGAAGTGGGGTAGAAAACATCCCATAAATCCTCAAATCCAGTGCTACTGGCTTATAAACCCTCAAAGTAACAGAAAGCCTGAGAACAGTGCCACAGTAAGCTTAAAGCACCTGCAAAACCAATGTCCCGCAGAGTGGAGGAGAATGGAGAGAGAGAGGTTAATATCCTCAGGCTAGTGTTAAATCAGCACTTACATTCACTATGGCCTCCTTGGTCTGAGCCATGTCCGAAATCACTCCATCAGTGATGATGAGCAGGACAAAGTACTGAGATCCGTCCTGCACTGCTGCTGCATACCTGGGTGCAAGAAATGGTAAGTGGTAAATGGCCTGTATTTGTATAGCGCTTTAGTAGTCCCTAAGGACCCCAAAGCGCTTTACACAACCAGTCATCCACCCATTCACACACTGGTGATGACAAGTGTGTGAATGTGTTGTAGCCACAGCCACCCTGGGGCACCAGTAGGCAACGGGTGAAGTGTCTTGTCCCAAGGACACAATGACCGAGACTGTCCAAGCCGGGGCTCGAACCGGCAACCTTCCGATTACAAGGCGAACTCCCAACTCTTGAGCCACGATCGTGAAACTGACTGTGACAGAATGATTTAAGCACAACAGCTCATGTTAGAAAAAAAAAAAGTTATGAAAAGCGCGCATGCAGGAGCAACCAGAGAGAAACTCTTAGAGGAGCAGAAAACAACTGTGTGAGAGATAAAAAATACATTAAAAAATATATTCCTCAGAAACAAACTCTCTCCGCACAGTGTGTGACACAAGAGCTTAATATAGACACGTAAAGAAGAAAAATATGTTGTATAGCTCTTCACGTCTCAGAGGTCTATCTAGACACTCTTACGAAACCCATCAGAGACACCACAGTGAGTGTGGCCTAGATTCAATCGCCCATCGCTGGCTGCTCTATGAATAATTTGTTAAACTGTTTATGCAAGTGCAGCAGTCTTATTCTTCTGGAACATTATTGATTGCCTTGCATTCATCTTACTAGACTTGATGAGCAAAAAAAGAGGGAGAAATGTGGCAGATCATTGCAAGAGCCAAGGACAGGTCAGAGGTGAAGCTTCACTCTTTGCATCCTGCTTGGTCAAATTGACTGTGAGGCACCGACAGTTTAATCAAAGAGCGTGCCCTGTCTGTGACAACAGCAAAAGCGATGGCTGCTGTTTAGGGGATTAAAGTGGCATTTGTCTTCCTTAGCTGACTTACAACAATGTAGGCCACACTCACTGGAGACTGTTCAGTGTATTAGCAGAGTACTAACAGCAGAGTCAAACTCAATTTGTAGATTCCTACACAGATGAGATCCTTAAACTGGCTAAAACATTAACAACTCAACATCGTACATTTACTATACATTATGCATCATGCATGAACATCTTTCCCCCTTTTATCAACATTTCCTGACTTCAATAACTTATCAGCTTTCTTCTTGTGGTGGATGGAAAAGTTGAACATGCACATTAAACACAACTACTCAAATGAACTGCATTGTTAAGATCATTTCCTGGTTATGCAAATAGTTATCTTTTCATCAGTTTTAAATTGGACATCCTTCTGAGACTTTTATTTATTCTTTTTTTTTTATTCATTGACATTATGCATAAAGGTCTGCAGGGGAATGTTTTCTTTGGTGCGTTTTAAATTAAATTAATTTAAGCTGCAGTTTGTGCTTTCAGTTATCTCAACACCCTAATCTTTAGCTTCTGCCAGTTGTTAGTGAGGCATATAACAGGATTTTAAGCTCTAAGACTGGATGATTCCAGGCTTGAAATAGCTCCTCCCACTCTACAACATCACTGGGGAAAAGGATTCTTCACAGTTTATAACTGTTATTATACAAATCAGTAAGAGATAGAGAAAAGCAAATATTATCTACATGAAAACCTGCAAAACTAATACTGAAACAAAAAGTGACATAAAAGCCCTTCAGATGAAAACAAGTTACACATTTTCACTACTCAGACTACATTTCTCTGATCACATTTGTATTTTGATTTATCTTTTTGATTAAATACAGATGATCTACTTACTAGCAGATAGGAAAAAGCTCTATTTTAGCACCATAATAGTTTGTAATTACGTAAGGATGGATATGACATCCTTTAACCTTCTGTCAGCTGTAGGGGGTGGGCAGGGCATATATATATATCTATATATATAGATATATATGTTACATTTTGTTAGTTTAAATTTTGCGCGTCGTTTTATTGAATAAATCTTTTTGCATAAGCTCTATTATTCTACTACAAGATTAATCTTTATGGGGAAAATATTAACAAATACACTTGAAACACAGGTCACAGGGACACGTTATATACATGGGACTTAATATAGTAATATCACAACTGTTTTTAGCCGCAAACAGCACATTATGTCTTCTGTGTGTTTAATGTACTGCTGTCGGTTTGTAGGCACAGCTTTTTAATTCACTTTGTGCACTTACTCTATTTGCAGTGACAAGGAGTTTGTAATGGTGAATTAATGCCATGCCTCATTTACAGTAAAACTCATTAAGTGACTAGCGTGGCTCATCGATACATGTCACGAAAGGCTGCATGACCATTTACAAGTTCCCTCCCAGAGACGCCGCCTTACCTCCCCACGTTCATCACGTTATATGTCTGCAAAATAAACGTCTGGCACCACAAATCCCTGATTACCATTTCTATTTGTCTTAGCCTGGCAGCTGATTGTTTATTTTCCCTTCATTATTTCTACTCAATTCACAGAGAAACCATCACTCACTGTCCTAATGCCTCTGATGGCATGGCTGCCTGCTGAAGATTATTTACAGACTGACTTTCAAAGAAAGGGCGACTGCACTCTGTCATATATCCACTGGGACAGATGTTTGCGTTGGTACCTTGCCACATGATTAACAACAGGAGCAAAGTTGGTGGGTCCATACAGCTGAACTGTCTTAAGGCTTTGATGGTACGCTTCAAGAATCCCCTCCATACCATTACAGTACGGGTTGTCGACGTTGCCATTCTGAGGAAAAACAACAAGACATAAATGGTACAAAAACTACAACAATGGCAGAGTCAAACAATCAACAAAAATGTATTTAACCTGTTAAAATTAATCTCATGTTAAAGTGTTAAACTGTTAAAGTGATTAAAGTGATTTATTAGATTTTCAGATGAATACAAGTGGATGTGCTAAATACTCCAGTATGTTTGCTAGCTGGAAGGTCACTATGCTTATAAGCAGCAGCATGTTGGACCAAACCAGACTGGAAAGACTAGTGATAACCTGTTTTAAAGCTCTGTATTTGTATTAAGTTTAGCAGCAACCACATAGCGACACCACTTTCTACCCTCCCTGCTACAGAGATTTACTAACATAAAGGTAACACCACAGAAAATGACATAAAATTATTTATATAATATAATTATTATTTTTTTTTTTTTTTGTTTCACACATGGTACAGCAGTAATGCATTCCCATACACAACCTTCCTTTCAATTAAAGTAACACTGTTTCCATGCATGAAAAGGAGCAGGAAGAAGAATAAATTCATAAATTCATAAATATATCAAGACAGACTATAAATAATTTTTAAAAAACACGACTTGCTTAAAAAAAACCTCTAGGAAACATCCAGCAAGAGCTGCTAGTGTTTTAATAAGCTGAGTGTGTGATGATGGTGAAACTGAAGAAGAGGGCTTAAGCCACCAATCATCAGAGTGATGCTACTTAAATTACTTTGATTTAGACACCAGGGTTACTCGAGTAGAACAATTCACTAGACCATTACCTGCACATCTGTGAAATCAAACATTGTGCAATCTTTATGCTGTACAGTAAAGTTCATGTGAAGGGGACTAGCAGGTTAAGGATCATTTCAGGTCCCATCGGTCAGCGGTGCATGTATGAAAACCATTCATGACTAAAACAATACAACATAACTTTTAACTGTGAATGGTAGTGGTTAAAATGTCTTTTTCTGTGTGGGCAGGATGGCCAGATTTCCTCAATCAAACAAAAGTAGTTTAAAAAATTAGCTAACACATTAAAGAATCAAATATTCATACAGAGCTTCATTTAAAGTAGTGTTTTGTGCCAATCATAGCCACAAACTGAACCATATCCACCGCGTGCCCAGCTAAGAGACAAAATTATTTATTTAGGACTACATTTATTTAATTTTTTAAAAGCAGTGCTCTCAGTCAATTTTACTCAACTACAAATCAAAATATTTAGCAAAGAAAAAGCTTAAGGAAGTTTGTGTGTTACAAATTTAACAAATGCAACAGAAAATTTAATTAAACAACATTTAGGCTTTTTAAAAATATTAAAATATAACCAGCGGTCTAACAGCTATTCCACTTTTTGCAATCAATTTTTAATGAAGAAGAAAACAGACTCCCCTGCACTGTCTGTAAAGCTCACCACTGAGACAGGTTCACAAATTATCAGCGGGATTTAAGCCATGTGAGGAAGAAAAGGTTAGGTCATTATTCAGTCATTCTTGAGCTCTTAAGCTGCTCTGATGCTTGAGTATTGTCCTACATAAAATTCATCGCCCTCTTGAATGCTGCAGTGTTGTGTGGTATCTTCCAATAGCTGGCAGAAGGTCTGGGAGTTGCATAAAAGCTCCAACTTGCTCATCCTTAATGAGCACAGTCCATACCAGAACCTTCACCACTGTGCTGGCGCCAGTGGTGAAGTGGTGTCTGATGTCTATAAGTGATCCAGCCGCACACATCCATCTAGAGGCACTCTCATTTCACCAGTTCTAAAACCTTTAAAAAACTCTGTCTTCATACATTTCCTGGACTAATCTCAAATATGAAATTTGTGAATGTTATTTTAGTGGTGGGCATGTTTTCTGTCTATGCACTTGGTAGTTTGTACCTCAGGACAACATGTTGACACTGAAGCATCACAGGTTTCTGCTAGTTTCATGTCTTTTACGATCAGTCTTGCAACCCTCTTTACTGTAAGCCAATAGCTCTTTAGATTTGCATGTTCTGGAGTTTGGAAATGTAGAAATAACAACAAGATCAAAAGACTCACTTGCTTTATAACTGTGCATGGAGAGTCGAGGAACTTCAGGTTGTAATTTGGTCAAAGCTAATCAGTATTGTAAATAATATAACAATAGTGATGCAGTAACTGTATGTGCCACGGGTACTTCTAAAATACTGGTGTGGAGTTGAGGGCTGAATGGCGTTTTGAAAACACTGTTTTAGCCGACAGAGATGTTCTTGTCAAACTTAGCTTCAAAGGTTAGCGTCCTTGCCCATTAAGGCACAGTCCAAAGCAAACATACACAGTATAAGAAACATTTCACTCAAGACTTAACTTTACTTTTAAACCCACTTACATGAGTATGGCAAGAAAAAAAGAGAGACTTCAATTATATGCCGAGATGAATCTTAATTCACAAGTTTTAATGGAAACATGGAGTGATGCAGACATTACCCTGTAGACACAGTCCTCATTAGGCTGTACTATGCAGCAGCCAGAGCACATTACTGAGTGAAGCTAAATTGATTTAAGAAGCCGTCAGCCTTACAGAACCTAATTTGCACTATAAAAGGTAAATGGAATTCAGCCTGAGCTCCGCATGTCAGAGATGTAGCTGCTTTTATCTCAAAATGCACACATCTACACTGCACATTCAACATGCTTACCCACACGTAGAAAATAAACACACAAATGAGCACTCCCTGGGATCACCTCCAGTGGGAGGGCCAAAATCATCTTCCCACTGATTCAGATTAAGTCAATGAACCAGATGCCGAAATACAACGTCGGTGTCTAAAATAATCACATAGTTTACTCACCAGTGGAAACTCGTGGGAAACCCTCCAATCAGGGGGCAGCTTAGCACCGAATCCTAGGGCAGGGAACATCTTATCACTGTCATAGTCCTGGATGATCTCTCCAACTGCCTTCAGGGCCATGGCATAGGCATTCATCTGGTATGGGTTCATGTAGTGTAGTGAAGTGGACTGTGATGGATTTCCTTTTAAGAAGAGAGAAGTCAGAGTCACTGATGCAGACCATCAGACTGAGAGGAAACTGACAGCCGAGGCAGGGGAAACAAGAGCAAACTAAAGCTAAACTGAAGATTTGGGTTTGAGGAAATGACTGCCTTATTGAAAATAACTGTAAAACTTGATGTCTATTTATTTTGCACTATAAGGCTTCCCTCCAGATAATAAGAGCCCTTATTATCTCACAGAATTAATATGTTTGCTGATTTAGTAGTTGGATAATATTATTAAACAGATTAATGATATCACTGAATATATTTATCTCTTATTTTTATTACAACTTATCCCAGATGGATCTAATGAGTGTTCGTCAGAAACACAATAAATACTTGTGTTTGATTACACTAAAAAAGACGCTTCAGCTGAGAGGATTTGGCATCTGTGCTTGACTGGTCATCTACTTTTATATTTTAAAGCTTCAATGCCATTAAACATTATGCAGAGACAGATAACTAATTAAAATAAACACTGGTATAAAGTGTCTTCTGTGTGCTTTGGTGTTAGTTCTACTGGAGGGATGAAAAATTGCTCTTCCAAAAGATATTCCCTTGGTTTTTTGTTAGTGATGGTGGAGCAGATGGTGCCGTGAAGCACGTTGGTTTAAAATCTACCCTAGGTATTTAGTTATGCTGACATCTGGTGACAGTGAAGGCCATAAGATGTGTGAGGCACTATGGGAAAAGCCAGCCCAAGAAACTAAGAATCCCAGCTGTGCACGCAAGTGGCCAAGCAATCAGGAACAGACAGACTTTCCAAAATTTCAACTGTTTGTTATTTTAACTTCACTCTCTGCAAATATCTCTCAAAACTATGTGTGGAAAATGTTGTTTATTGAGCAGTTACTTTCGCATAAACTGCTATTTAACCAACACGCTGTGTTGCCTCAAATCCACATCCTGGAAACCTCTTGCTTGGGAGGGGAAAACCCTGACTCAACACACCTGGGAGTGCAACCTGGCCAGTCAGCCAGTGAAATTTACCCTCTTAGTGATGTTGGCAATTGCCCCCTAAGCCTGTGGCAATAATGCTCTGAGGATTGTGAGTGATCTAAGGTTTCTTGCAAACCTAGTGGCGTTTTTAACAGAAGTTTAATCACTTATGAACGTGGTACAACTTATTGTTGGGATTTTCTCTCTATTATTGCAGGGCCTTTGACCTAGAATATAAAAGGACTTCGAGGCAATTGTTGATGTGAATTGGCGGCATATAAATAACATTCAAGTGAATTGAGTTGAACTAATTTATAACACAGACAGGTTGCTCTCAAAATGCAGTCAGTCTGCACCACAAGACATCTATGACACATCAGGAACTCAACTGAGCTGGTTGTATTCTGGTTGTATTCCTAAATAAGAGCAAATTGCAGAGCGTCTATGTCATTTTGCAGTTAAATCAACATCCTGAAGTAATTTTGTCACTATTTGTGGTGAAATTTCTGAATTTCTGTATCAAATCTGTGGCGTTCGGAGATTCTGACTGAATGTTAGCAGTAAATGTGAATTTCTGGGTATGTAAACGGCAACAGATGATGACACATTTGCAACCTTTCTGGATTCATTACAGTTAATCACATTATTATTATAAACATTGCATGTAATTACAACTTGAACCCCTTCAGTTTCATACTGATATCAACTGAATCCAGCTTATTGCCACTTTATCGCTGTCTTGATGCACCAGTCACTTTAAAAAGGGCAACTGACTGCAAGCAGCTGCAAACCCAGTCGCTGCATTTGAAGTAATCGTCACACAGGCAACAAGATCACAAGTTCATTGTACACGAGCGCACAAATTTTATTCATACCACGGTCTCCGGCCACTGAAGATTTTCGATTTTGTGCATTTTTATATTTGTACATGTTTGGGTATATATACTATAGCTACCATCTTTTTTAATTATCACTAATATGATTTAAAGTTTTCGTTTTATATATTGCAGGCTGGCAGGAGCGCTTAATAGTGTCTGACATGTGAACACCTTGAAAAAAAAGGGAGATCACAGGCAGAGAGGAAACTCCAGCCCCTCTTTGAATAAAGGCCAATCTTCTAGTTATACATGAGATGACAAATGGAGGCAGAGCAGGGCGATGGTTGTTGTTGAAACACTCACCATTTGATGCTGTGAAATCAATGGCCACTGTGAAGTGAATCTGAGTCCTGAAACAGATGAATAGGGGAAAGGATGCTATTAACAAAAGCGAGGCAGGAAAACTCGGTGCTGCAGTTTAATGAAGCTCTCCCAGGTTTCAGCATCCTCTGTGGTCTTATTTGAGAAGAGGTGCGACAAAACTGAACCACAAACAGTGTTGACAATATATCTTTTGGAGTCAGGCTTTAATAGTTTAATTTTTAAAACAGCGAAGGAGATACATACATAAATTATTTATTGCTATACTGCATCCAGAGGACTGTTCAAGCCTTTTAATGATTACATTACTTAAAGATTTAACAGCACAACTACAAGACCATAAAAAGCAGAAAACCTGATAAGAGTACAGCCATTTCCCCAGTGATTTGTACAAACACATAATGAGTCGCTGCAGCTGGCTTAATGAAACATCCGGAAAGATATGGGGATGAACAAAGCATCTGAATAAAGTAACTCAGTTTCATTCACTGCGCCCAGGCTGAAAAAGCAACCTACAGCCAAAAAAAGAAGTCAAAAACTACTGGATATTTTTTATTCATGAGCCCATAATGATAGCCAAAACCTTGAAAAGAAACTAAACATGGCCTAACTAGTCTCTGCTGGATCTGTTTATTTCCCGAGGGAGAGAGACGAAGGGAGCGAAAGGAAGAAGGGCGTAGATCTTTCATTGCGATTAACACTGATTGCCTTTTCTTAGCTTCACCTCCATTCAGAAATTCCCACAAGCGCAGTATTGTAGATAATGGCACCGTCCTCCTGGGGAGGCTCTGACCTCAGCTCATTAATCAGCATTGAGCCGAGCATTCAGCTGACAAAGGGGAATTGTTGCGGTGGCATGTTGCCTCGATTTGAAAGTCTGATTTCTGTGGTTAGTTTGAATGTTTGGCTAGAAAAGCTAGATGGTGGGTTAGCATTAATACTACAGGACAGTAGACTCTGGGCATGTTATTCAAATTGTCTGTTGGATCATTATGAACAGTTTCATACTTAAACATTAATTGCTGAACTCTGACCTAAAATAACCCACAACATGGTTCAAATTCTGAAGTGTTTTTTTGCATCACATAGCATTACCTTGCATCATATTTGTAAATGAATAGTTCAGTTTTGTGCTCTCTAAATGTCTCCAAATTGATACTGCGTATAGGAAGGAAGAAAACACCTTAAAGTACCTAAAACCTCTGGACAGCACTGCAGGCCTATGTTCTTGGGACAAAAAAATCAATATGCATTCATGTTGACTGATGCTGTAATATTGCCAGTTTTGGCAAACAACCAATGGCTGATCTGGAGATGTTATTTTTATCCTTGTCCTTGACAGCTGGTAATTTCTCTGTCATTTTTTTAACTTTTATGCTCCTCTTCGAGCAATGTATCACTCAGTGGACAAATTAATGTACCATCACCATTTCCTATATTTCACCAGGCGTTTTTAAATCTGACATCAGCCTTTAAATGGCCTCATACAATCTAATTCAACACAAATCTTTCAGCACAGGTAGTCCGACAATTCCCTCTTGGCACCGGTTTGTCCTTTCACTCTGCCACTCAGTGTCTCCTCTCCTTTCAGTTTTGTTCCAAGCTAAAATGACGGTTCCCCAAACAGTTTGTGGATCACCTTGAATTACAGCAACAGTATAAAACAGGCAGAAACGTATCAGTGTCATATTGACTTTACCCTTCCAGTTAGACAAACACCATATGGCAAGGGCCTGTAATGTGAAATGCCTGCAGACTAAGCAATCTGAGCAGGGTGGGTTATTGTATGCAATGCAAAACCGGGAACAAACAATGTACCTACAGTTAATTTACAGTCTCATCAGTATGCTCTGGAAACATAAACTACACCAGTGAACAGACTGCCACAACAGTAAAGATAATTAACAATCCACTGCCACCTCATTAGTGCACCTACACTACCTCTCGTTATTTTAATATTTTGCTGCCAATGAGCCAGACTCTCTCATAATGTTTTTTAAATGGTCATGAGCAAAAATTCTCAAAGGTTTTTGACAGGATATTGGAATTTTTTCACAAATTTTCAATCCAGTTCTCATACCTGACCATTTTCAGAGGAATGATTTTTTGTCTGTTAAGCCTCTTGACACTGACCTGTGCATATTTCAAGCATTAAAAGGCACCTATCTCAGGTTTGTTATGCGCAGTCTGCCCATTTTATTAGTTCAATCTGTAAAATATACTAACACGGTTAGACATTCATAACATTGTATTTTTGTACCAACGAGGGGATTTCCAAAGAACTATCTCAGCATTGTGCGCAATGCTTCCTTAACAAATATGAGGAAACTGGAAGAGTGGAGGGCAAAAGAAAAAGTTCAGTGCGCCCCAGGGTGGCTGTGGCTGCAATGTAGCTTGCCATCACCAGTGTGTGAATGTGTGTGTGAATGGGTGGATGACTGGATATGTAAAGCGCTTTGGGGTCCTTAGGGACTAGAAAAGCGCTATATAAATACAGGCCATTTACCATTTTTACCATAAATAAAGCCTATCAACTGCAGATGAACAGTATCTGAAAGTCATGTCCTTAACAACTTTTTAAAAAGCCAGCAAAGACCTGTCATAGATTAACTGGGCTTTCAGTTAATCCACCTACTATTCACTGAATCCACATCAGAAATTAGTTCACAGGATATCAAGAAGCCATTATTAAGGAAGGAAATGGCGAGGAAACAACTGCAGTATGCCAAATTACACAAGAACTGGAAATCAATGAATCCAAATTTGAAATACTTGGCTCAAACTGTTCTAAGTCTTTCCCAAGGGGGTCAGGAGAGAGGTAGAACTTTAGGGAAACATTTAAGCCAATGGTGTTGGGGAACATTTCAAAACTGATGGATGTTGAAGGTAAAAAAGCACCATCAGCGCCACTATGTTTTGCTTCACCTAGCCATGGTATTAATCCAACACCATCTGGAAAGCATCTGACTGGCAAGAGATTAATTTTTCAGCATCACAATGATCCCAAACACCATGCCAGTAACAGCATACCTGGATAGAAAAACACACAGTGGAACACTAAGTCATGGATTGGCCTCCCCAGAGCCTGAACCTCAACAATACTGAAGCAGTGTATGTTCATCTTCACAGAGAATGGAACAAAAGGCAGCCAACATCCAAATAAGAGCTCTGAATATGCGGACGTCATACCAAATATTTACTTTCAAGCTCTTAGAATTACTGTTTTTTGCCTTATATGCTGCATTTCCATTCTATTGCATATGTTTCAATAAATCGCTGCCCTTTTACTAGCAAAGTATAAATACATAATGCAGTCTAACTGTTATACTGACAGGGGTTTCTTTATTACTTTGTCCATTTATAGCAGTGCTAAGCTAGATTTTAAAAAGCACCTCAGACATTTGTAAATGAATGAGTCATTCTATAGATTACACTGAATTCGAGCGTAGTACTGTAACAGGATGTCACCACAACAACAAGCCAGTTTATAAAATTTCTTCCTCCTAGATTTTTAACTGAAAGTGGCATTAATGCAAAGTGGAAGCATTTAGGAACCACAGCAACTTAGCTACGAAGTTACAGAGCATGATCGCCACTGTCAATGTGCATAGTGTGTAAAAGTTGCCAACACTTTGCTGACTCAATAGCTGCAGAGTTCCAAACCTCCTGTGGCGTTAACATCAGCAGAAAAACTGTGCTGGGAGCTTTGTGGTATGGGTTTCCAAAGCCGAACAGCTCCAGAAGGTGTAATGTTAGGTAGTCCACTACTTCTCTATATGCTGCATATTTAGAAACTTAAAAAACTGCATGGGACATGATTGTAAAGTATTGGGGTTATCAAGCAATAGCTGTACACTGTGAGAACGACATTCAGCCAGACTTTCAAAAGAGCAACAAGCTAAAAACAAATTAAAAAGCTAAGTGGGCGAATGTAAAACTGGAAAACAGCAAAGGGGACATAGACCCCATGAATATCCATGAATATACAGCATGTGGCAGTAGAAGAGGCTATCAAAAAGAGTAGCAGCACTAACACTGCTGGAAACTGTCATTACTGTTTCTAGCTGTGCCGATTCCCTGGACAAAACGTATATCTTTGTCATACATAAATTTAAAGAATTCAAAGTGAACTGTTCTGCCTCTGGTGACGGTAAACTCAAACTTCTGTATGATCACAACAAATCACCAGACTGCACAGCCTAGCAGACCAGAAATATCTGTAAGGGTTTAGCATCAGTACATCTTGTTTAGTTATCATGTGAAAGTGCTTTGATGAAGTTTATAGTCCATGACCACATTTTGCCATGACAGACAAACACATGCAGATACACATAAAGGGAACAACACTGCATCACAAAAATAACCTTGCAGAAGACTGAGTGTCACAGCTGAGAAACACCTCTCTTTCAAAAGTCAGCAAATAGCAAAGGCCAGTAAAAGAAGCAGACGAAAAGAAATTGTATGTTTCTGTGCAGTGCGATTTTGCAGTCTGACCACAAAGCTAACCTAAATCCAATAAAAAAAAAACCCAGTATCAATTTCTCAGGATATTTTGGGATGAAACTATTAAACCTTAATAAGATCTCAACACAATAGAAGCTCCCCACCAGCCTTTATATGACCAATCTCACTAGAGATTTAATTTAAAAAGAAACATTTCAATATGTGATGAAAAGAATATAAATCTTTCATTAGCCTCTCAAAGCAGCATGTGGCTTTTGGACTTTAATTACCTCTATTTGACTATATCTCTGCCACAACTGGAGGTTAATGAAAATTAATGAAAAACCAATTCACTGTGAAAACAGTCAGAGTGCAATGGTGGGTCTTGAAAAGAAATTGCTTTTTCCCCCCTCTGCTTCACATATCATCCAAAATGCACCGTGCTAGTTATCACCTGTTAGAAACGGAACAGCAAAGCAAACACACATGAAAGGAGAGAAATCAATAGCAGCAATCTAAAATATCAAATCTGATATCAGATCTTTTGTATACAGCCTGCTGCTCAGGCTCCTACTCACATTTCTCATCATCTGTCTGAATGACAGTGTTGGCACGCGTTCAAGTAGAATCTTTTGCATCAGTTGAAGAAAACTAATCTCTTTCACTAGGCAAGTACAGATGCCAAATCAAAACTAAGTGATCCACGGGACAAACACAGAGTGTTCTGTGCCTGAATCCACGAACTGCATTTTTTTGTTCTTGCGAACGAGAATACATAAAAAAAAAATGAAGCCAAAACTAAATCTTGCAAGTTTTTTCTAGTGATTAGAAGAAACTTGTTTCTCTAAGCATCTTTATTTTTCACATGCTACATAATTAAATAAAACAGCATAAAAGTGCACATAATGTAGCTGTCAAACTGTACTTCTCATTTCAAATGCTCCCAAACCCCCATTAGCAGTTTTCCAGTGTTTCTCAACACCCATTTAAAGGTTGAGGCTAAATAGGTGAAGTTAATTTTCATAATATGGCTAATGCAAAACATTTTGAGACACACATTTGACAAAATTATATAACTAAATATCATCTAACTCAGTGATGACAAGTATTTGCAGTTGTCTTAAGTTGTTTCCAGTCCTCCAAATTGGCAGTCTCTTCATGTGTATCATTTTTCAACGATACAGTTAATCTTTCCCATCATGGATAGGCAACATGGTCGTTGTTTTTCTTTCAGCACTAGTAAGCCTATTCTGATTTATTTTCTTCATCAGTCTGTTATGCAATCTGCTTCAAATCGACAGTCTGTTCAAAGCACCAGTTTTTATGCACCTTTTCTTATTTGATAAATTTTTCACAATTATGGTAATTTGACAGTCGGGTGGAAAAGTAAATAGATCCTATGGAGATTTGTTTTATGATGGGATATTTCGACATGCAAACCTCTCTTATACTGTGTCTATACATAAAGGATATCCAGGACTGTTCCTGTTGTGTCTGAAAGCAGCACAGCATGGGCAGCAGCGTGTGTCGCATGATTGACAACAGGACCAGAGCGTTTTGCAAAAACCCCAAAGAGCAGACATCAAAGTCTGTGTCAACATTGGGAAATCTGCAATGGGAAACTTTAAATATATGGGAGAGCAGAAAAGAAATTAGCCAGGGAAGATGATTTTACAGAAAGACTGCTACTGGAGAACTTCCACGGGGACTTCCCTTGAAGACGTGCAAAAAATTAAACCAACTGTATATGAAGATGAATGGTTAGCTATCAGGGAAATCGCTGGCATCTTTAAATTCTTATTTGTCACGTTTCAGACAAACTTCACCCCCAACCATAGCATGCAAGGCGCTTCTGAGAAGGAGCAGCACAGTATTAAAGTGTGAAAGGATCTCCATCAGCAGGCAAGAGATTACCCAACCTTCATGATTATCAGTGTGATAAGAATAGGATGCACTGCCACTGCCCAGAGAACAAACAGCAGCCTTCTGTCAGAAGCATGACCTAGAGCATGCTCATCATTTTCTCTCACTCAGGGGTGCTGTGCACTGAAAATCTGTCCCCAGGGTCAGACTGTCAACACCATGTTTTACTTCAGTGCTCACAACTTCTCACCAGATATTCTTCCTCTTCCCCAAAATGTAACTAAAGTGGAAGGATTAGGATTTTAACACACTGGAGGTGATCCAGTATCCATCAAAGATGCTGCCTGATGCACTGACAGGACTTCCAATGAGTGTTCCAAATATGGCAGCAGGAACAGTGTATCACTGCACGAGGAGACAGTTTTAAAGGGCAGAACAAGCCAAATTTAGATCAGGTGCAGTTTTTCATTGCATCTTGCACTGAACACAGCACAGCAAAGAAAAATACCTCCTCAATCATTCATTCAACAACAATATTAATAGATTTATTGTAATACTAGTCTCTGCCCTCAAAAGCTACGACTTCATCCTTTAACAGAAGTAACTTGCAGTTTAAGTTACTTCTGTTAAAGGAGATCTTCTGCAGTATCCATGCAAAAAATCTTCCACAGCAAGATGTTTATGGGATTTCTTGCAAAAACTCCCAGTTTCAATTATTTATTTCAGTGGGTTTCAAATATTGCCTTTCTACATCTTAACCAGGTCTTTCAGTGACACTCAGTTTTTACTTACAATGTCTTTAGGATTCAGGACACTTCACCTTTCAAACGTATGCCTTCACAGTAACTTGGAGCTTTCTTTGCTATAATGCTGAGCACATAGTTTAATCAAGCTGCAAGCTGCCCAGTCCCAAAGCAGCAATCCCAACTTATAACATTTTCATCACCATGCTCCACACTGGTTAAGAGATTCTGCTACTTGGTCTGTGCCAAACGTGTTTGCTGTCACTGTGACTGAACAGCTCAATCTTTGATTTGCCTGTCCAAAACAAATTATTCAAAGCAAGCTTGGGCTTTCCTTATGTGTCGCCAATTTTCTTTTTGAACAGCAAAGGCTTGTTCCTCACACTTTTCCCATATGTATCAAAATATCTCTGATTATAGTAGTAGTCTAAAAACTACCAGTTCTTGGAAACTGATCTTGTATCAAACTGTACTAAGGCTGTTTTATGGCCCAGTCACATAGGAAGTGACATGCACTGTGCTGTGCACTGAAACTCATTGTTTCTCTGTGACTTGCACAGAGCAATAATGGTTTCCCGCTGCTCTGAGCAAAGTGCAGCATAGGCATAAGGCCAGGGAGCATTCACATGCACCACAATGACATACATCTGTGCAACCTATAGAAATGCAGACAAGAAGCTGGCATATGTATTGTAGTAGGTGTGAAGGCCATGGGCAGCAGCAAAAAGTGACATACTATGAACTCAACACAAATTTTGAGTTATTGGATCAAACTAGTGGTTGGCGCAGAATTTGCTGCTTCCTATGTGAAAGGGCCTTAAAAATAGAATAGCGGCCTTCTTGCAACTAGGAAAAAAATGATGGTTAACCAGGGATTGCAATGACTTTTTTTTGCATTTGGTGACTGTTTGCAAGTAAGTACAGCAACCAACCAGTTGCCCAGAGGTTAAACATCCAATGTCATCATGCTCTGAGCAACGACTTTCAACTGCAAGGTGAGTGCACAGGTCGCCCATTTCCAATCGCGCTCTAACTGCAATCACTCTCAAAAATTTTGACAAAGGTTTGCAAATAATTGCCATCTGTGTCAATCAATCTGTGTCAGTCTGCAGCAGTGAGTGGAAATTGACACGAGCAGTGCACTCAGCCGGTTATGCAACTTGTTGTATTAAAGGTTTCCAGGTTGTATAGGTTGTATAGCAAGGTTCCCAGACACTAATGTGATTTTGCTTGGGTTACCACAACCTGATTTCATGTAATTGACAACTTTTTTTGCCATTTTATCGCTGTCTTGAGAGAAGCATCAGAATCGGTTTAAAGGTAGCAACTGCAGGCAAGTGGTTGCAGAACATTTCAAAAGCAACAAGATTGCAAGTTCACTGCACACAGTTGCAACAATTTTAGTCGTGCATCAGTCTCTAACCACCAAATGTATTTACCTTTCAATAGGTCTTAAAATCTGCACAATTCAGATGTAATACTAAAACAAAGTGCTTTATAATTTGTTGTTTATCAACTCTTTTTTTTTTTGCTGATGATAAATTCAATAAGTGAAATAATTAATAAACTTAAAAACAAAAATTTGCAATACCATAAATGTTTTAGTGATGGAAACTGTTAAGGAATACACGAGTTCATTTCTGGATCCATGCCATCCTACGCATTAAAAAGTAGTTTGGGTACAACATTATTCATTAACATGCTAAGTAAGAATTAATGTTGTGTTACACGTGTGTTGTGTCCACTAGAGGGCGCTAGTGAGTATGTTGTTCTGGTTGTGGTTTTGGAGAAGAAAAAAAGAAAAATAAAGAAAGGAGTCAACTCCGGTAATCCTCTGTTCCTACCTGCGTGTGTGTGTAATACTTGCTGAACTAACACCACACAACAAGTGGCGACGAGAGTAGTGGTGATTAAGTTATGGCTCTGCTCTCTTTGCAACCCCCGGCTGTGTTCCTGGATTGCCCGGGCGAACCGAAAATTCCATTTGCTGCGTGGAAAAAGTTGTTCGATAACTACTTGCTGGCGATCGGGGGTAATGACTTTGCTACGGAGAGGAAGAGGGCCCTGCTCATTCACTGCTTGGGAACGGAGGGACAACGAATCTACAGCGCCTTACCACTCGCTACGGATGATTACGAGGGATCCGTAAAGGCTTTGGAAACGTACTTTCATCCTAAAGTCAATGTTGTCGCCGAGAGATACTGTTTCAGGCAACGAGCCCAAGCTGTCGGTGAGTCTACAGATCACTACGTTGCAGCACTGCGTGAGCTCGTGAAACAATGTAAGTTCGGGGCTATGGAGAATGAAATGTTGCGGGATCAACTTGTAGAGAAGACAAATAATGCTCGTATACGTGAAAGACTGCTAATGGAGGAGGATTTGACGCTCGATCGAGCTTTGGAAATTGCTAGGCGTACAGAGGCTGCAATAGCTGATGCAAAGGCCATTGCTGTCGGTGAAACAAAGCCTGTTGCCGCTGTTCAAGTACAAAAGAAGATGCGCAAGCCAAAATACAAAGCAGCTAAAAAAACGGATACAGCTCCGACGTGCTACCGTTGTGGTTCAGCTGATCACAAAGCCAATGATAAATCCTGCCCCGCAAAAGACTGCAAATGTAATACGTGTGGGAAAATCGGACATTTTTCGAGAGTGTGTAAATCTTCTCATAAGCTTGTTAATGAAGTGACTGTTCCTGAAATGTGTGTTTTAACTGTTGACAATTGTGTCAGTGGTGATCCGGCTAAATTGATGTGCACTGTTGCAGTCACTGTACCAAATACTGCACAGGCATGCACTGTTAAGCTACTAGTAGACACAGGGTCTGGTGTTTCCATACTGCCTGAACATGTTTACAGCACAAATTTTGGCTCAGTTAAGTTAAGTAATCCAGCTGTTCAGCTTATTACATATTCAAAAGAGAAACTGGATGTATTAGGGTGTCTTAGAGCTGACATTACTTACAATGGCAAGAGTGCCTCCACAGATCTCTACATTGTGAGAACAGGAACACCCATACTGGGAATGGACTTGGTGACTGCCCTCCAGCTACACATAAAAGGGGGACAATTAGTTCTTGACAGTCCCAAGGTCTGTGCTGCACTCCAGCAAACCTCGGCTCTGCCCACTCAATGTAAACAGGAATGTGAGTCTCCAGTTGCATTCGGATGTGCAAAGGACTTTGTACATAAAGTGAAGGTGCGACCTGAAGTGAAGCCAATACAGCAGAAACTTCGACGCTTACCCCTGTCAGTCCGTGATGCTGTTTCCGCAGAACTCAAGAACCTTGAGGAACATGGCATCATAGAGAAAATTGATGCATCTGAATGGGTCTCCCCGATTGTAGTCACTAGAAGGAAGACTGGTGGCATACGCATGTGCGTTGATTTGAGAGAACCTAACAAAGCGGTGGTCGCTGACAGTCATCCCTTGCCACTGATAGAGGACATACTGTCTGAGCTGCGTGGGGCTGTCATGTTCTCCACCCTGGATCTAAAATCCGCCTACCATCAGCTGAAACTACATGAAGAGAGTAGAGGGCTCACTGCTTTCATTACACATGAAGGACTGTACCAGTACTGCAGAGTTCCCTATGGGTTGAGTTCAGCACCTGCAGCCTTCCAAAAGATGATGACACAAATCCTACGCGGCCAGAAAGGGGTGCAATGCTACCTTGATGATGTCATCATATATGGAACGTCAGAAGCTGAACATGAGGCCAACTTGCGTGCTGTGTTACACAGAATCAACAATGCAGGACTGAAACTCAATGTTGACAAATGTCAACTCCGTCAAACTACTCTGAGCTTTTTGGGTCAAAAGATCGGTCCAGAAGGTCTGCTGCCAGATGACTCTCATGTCACTGCCATCCTGCATGCTCCGCCCCCTACTGATCCTGCAACCCTGCGCTCATTTCTTGGCTTGAGTGCATGGTACAGCAAGTTTGTGCCAAATTACGCGACTGTTGTTGAACCTATGAGAGCTCTTCTGCGTAAGGACTGTTCATTCCACTGGAACGAAGCAGCTCAAGCAGCGTTTGATCAAGTCAAGCGGTTAATCGTGCACAGCCCTGCCCTGGTGATGTTCGACCCCAGTAAGCCAACCATAGTCTCAACAGATGCCTCAGACTACGGTGTAGGTGCTGTTTTGACTCAACTTGACGGTAATGATGCAGAACATACTGTTGCATTTGCATCTCGCAGCTTGTCTGATGCAGAGAGGAAATACTCAATCGTTGAGAAGGAAGCTCTAGCTTGCGTCTGGGCTGCTGAAAAATGGCGCACATGGCTCTGGGGCAGAAAATTCCTCCTACGAACAGATCACCAAGCACTGACAACACTGCTGACTACTAAGGGCAATAACAGAGCTGGTCTACGCATAGCCAGATGGTCAGCTCGCCTGTTGGAGTTTGATTATGAAGTGGAATATAGAACTGGGTCACTGAACCATGTTGCTGATTGTCTTTCTAGGCTTCCACTTTCCAAGACAGACATGGCATGTGCAGTGTGGAGTCAGTTGCAGCCATCCTCACTGATCTGAGTGCTGTGTCTGAGGATGACTTCCAGTCAGGGTGCAAAGACTGTCCAGTGTTCACAAAGCTCCGTGTGCAGATACAGAAAGGCTGGCCTGCTAGGAAGACGTCACTGGATCCTGACTTACAGCCGTACTTCCCAATCCGCCATGAACTCGCGGTCTTGAACGAGTGCATCATCAGAGGTACACATCGATTGCTAGTGCCTGAGTCGTTGCAGAAAAAACTCACTGATATAGCTCATGAAACTCACCAAGGCATCGTCCGTACCAAACAACGCCTGAGGGAAATGTACTGGTGGCCCAAAATGGATTGTCATATAGAGACACTGATAAAGAACTGTGCAACGTGCAGACAGAATGACAAGTCCGCTGTCACCCATGATGCTCCACTCCAACCCATTCCTTTACCAGCTGCTGCTTGGGAAAAGGTGTCTGTGGACATCATAGGCCCTTTTGAAATAGCCCCTTCTGACTGTAGATTTGCCATCACATTGGTAGACTACTTTAGCAAGTGGCCTGAAGTAGCTTTTGCTCCCCGAGCTGATGCAGCTACTATCATTCAATTCCTTTCTGTAGTTTTCTCTCGTGAAGGGAATCCAAAGACACTGATAAGTGACAATGGCTCTCAATTTCTCTCTGCTGAGTTCACTGACTTCCTGAAAAGCAGGGGAATCCAACACCTGAGATCCTCAGTGTATTACCCAAGAGCTAATGGGGAAGTTGAGAGATTCAATAGATGCATTAAAGACTGCCTACAGACTGCCTCGATTCAAGGACAACCCTGGAAATCGTTCCTGAGAACTTACCTGATGGACTACAGAGCAACCCCTCATTCAACAACTGGAGTTTCCCCTTCAGAACTGCTCCATGGACGACGAATGAGAACAAAGTTACAGGTAATGGATATGCCTGTTCCTCAGACAGAGAGGCATACCATGTGCGAAAGAGTTAAGAATAAGCAAATGAAAATGAAAGAATACACTGATGCTCGCAGACACGCCAAACCATCCAACTTTCAGCCTGGTGACAAGGTACGGGTTAGGAAGCCGTGGAAGGTAAAGAAAGGCGAGTTAAAGTTTTCCAAACCAAGGACTGTCATGACAAGGAAAGGACCAAACACTTATTTGCTGGATGATGGACGGACCTGGAACGCCTCACACTTATCGGCTCTGTCAGAGCTGAACGCAGGTACTGATTCTGACACAACAATGGACTGTCATAAACCAGGAACTGATCTAGCATCTAACTCTGAGTCTGATAGTAGGCTTAGGCCCACCAGGATGAGGAACCCACCTTGCTGGACCCAAGACTTTGTCATGGGAAAGTGAATGTTACTGAGTAATGTGAAATATGTTAAAAGTGTATTAGGTGACATACATCAGAATGATGAAGTCAGGTTCACATAAGAAGTCCTTGTTCAAAGGGGGAGATGTTGTGTCCACACATACTATTGCATTTGTTCTGTAGATGCATTTACCAGAAGCGCTAGAGGGCGCTAGTGAGTATGTTGTTCTGGTTGTGGTTTTGGAGAAGAAAAAAAGAAAAATAAAGAAAGGAGTCAACTCCGGTAATCCTCTGTTCCTACCTGCGTGTGTGTGTAATACTTGCTGAACTAACACCACACAACAACGTGGGATATTGACTTCAATTTATCATTCTCAAATTATTTTTGACAGCTGAGTCTAATGACATCCAGAATACATCTACATACTTTACATCTGCTCTCTACCTCTCAGATGATTTGGCACATAAACAACTTGCTGACAACTTGCAGAGCTTTATTCCAAACAGAAACAAAAAGGGGACAAAAGCCTTGACTTAACATTAGCTCTGACTTAGAGAAGAAGATATGAAACCGAAATACTGAAACTTTCTGCAGCCTGTATTTAAGTGTCGTATTTTAAGTAGTTTGTTCTAGACAAATCTTCCAGGAGAATTTAAATACACAAGCACCGCCATTGTTAACAGTATTTCTCAAAGAAATCACTGGGGAGACAACAGAAGGGACAGAGGCAAGTCTTTCATGATGATGTAAAAAACCTCAGGAGAAAAAATAAGTGCACGCACAGATGCTGCAGAGATTTTCCTGCAGAGATCCCACATTTTTTTCAAAGCTGCCACATCTTTTTAAAGCAGAAGCCTTTGTCATCAGCCTTTTTCACAGGCACGATGGGCTTCTAACGTCTCTAAATGGGTTGTAACAAAAAGATGAAGTACCACTCCACATATTGCCTGGGTCACATTAATTAATGGGATCATCTCTTTAACTTCTGTCTGAAAGAGTTTTATGTGAAAATTACCACAGGATGACTCAAAAGCTGTTTCAAGCTTCAAAATAAAACTCAATGTTTTAAAAACGTAATGAAAGCAGCTTGTGTAAAAAGAGATTTAGGTGGATGCAATGCATAGTAGCACCAGTAAGATTTGCACAGATTTCAAATCATTCAATAAATCCTCTGTAACAGAAACAAACATGTTCGTGTTCTTGGGTCCAAACACCAGATTTCTTACACACAGCAAATCAGAGTAAGGTTCCAACTAAAATAAATGCACCAATGGGACTTAAAAGGTCTGTGGGTCATCTACTAGCATTGTGCTAATTTATAAACAAAGATGCAGCCAGTTCTTGCTAATGACAGGCATTCTACCAAGAGCAGCACAAATTAGCAGGTCACAAAACATCAGATCTGATGACAGAGCAATGTGCCAAGCAAAATAAGTCAGTGTACGCACAAGTGTTGTGGAAACATTGTGGCAGTTCAGATCAATTACCTGCAGCTGGGAAACGCAGAGTTTTGATATATGGGCAGGTTCTGTACGAAATTGCTGTAGAGTGTGGATAAATGTGTGTGGTGTCTGGATAATTCTGAGTGCAAGATTCAGAATGATCGGCTCCATCACCGAGCGGGGGTGGGGGGGTCGTGGTTTGGTCCCGCCTTCGCCATTGTGGTTGATGTGGAGGTTGGGACGGGCTTAGGGCGTCTGGAGAATCCCTAGGGACGTTATCCCTGGAGGGCTTAACCCAGGGGTTGTGGTCATAACCTGGTTAGTGGCTCTGGTTGCTCTTAGAGGGTGTTCTCCTTGTGGCTGCGTGCAGCAGGCCTGGGGGAGGGTCTGTGCTGGCGGACGTAGATTACTGGCCTGGTAGCCTGGCTGCCCCTGAGTGGATCCGGGGCAGGCGTGGGGGCTTGGGGTTTGGGAGTGCTTCGCCTCCGTGCTAGGGCTCTGGCTGGGCCTTGGGGGCTTCGGTCCTTGTTGGTGTGTCGCCAAGGTTGTGGGTGGGTGCATGGGGGCTCAGCCCTGGCGCAGGGGGCCTCTGGCGCATCGGCCTAACTAGGGGGCTCTTCAACTGACAGGGAGTTTGTTCCATCCTTGCAGGAGTCCACTCTGCAGGTGGGGGAGAGTCACAGGAGAGGTGGAGAATAAACTTAACCTGGGTGTCTACTGTCTTGTCCAGTCTGGGAGATGATTGAATGTTAGGGTGGGTACAGTTTCCTCTGCGGTGGGGTCGGGTGGGCTGCCCCGGGTCCTGTGGGGCTGGGCGGTCCTGCTGCCATAGGCCCTGGTCTGGATGGGCCTGGGCCCCCTTGCCTTGGTGGGTGCCGAAGGACGAGGGTGCCTACTGGGGTCAGCGGGGGAGCTGGCCCCAGGGAGGGGCATCTTGCTCCTCCCTTCTTTTCCTCCCCATCCCCGGCTGCCTCCCTCCAACACACCCACCCACACAAGTAGGGCCTTGGGGTGCGGGTGTGTCACCAGGGTGCAGGGGAGGCACACCCCCCCCCCCTGTCCCCTTCTGGCCACCCGTGCCTCAATTTTATTCCACAACTTAGACATCCACATTACTCACACTCGGTCTGTGTATTCAACCCCACCTCTGGCGCCGGTGCCCACCTCTCAATTTTAAATCCATGTAGACACTGAGGGTTCTTGGGAGGGGCCGTGCTAGCACCTGCTGCTCTCTGGCAGCAGCACCATTCTCTCCCGTGTTTTAAGTGCACCTTAGAACAACACGCAGCAACACTACATATGAGCAAGAGGAGGGAGGTTTGGAGCCTTCACACACCCCTGTTCTCTGCTGGCTATCGGGGCGGGGGAGGCTGGAAGGAGGTGTTGGCCGTTGGAGGCTGGAAGGAGGTGTTGGAGGTGTAACGTGGAAGCACAAAGGGAAATCACAAGGAACTACCTAAAAATAGACATTTTAAACCCTTATATGGAAGGTCTTTGGAGTGGTGTCTTTTTCTCTATATTTAGGAACCGTAGCAGTCTGACAGAAAGCGTCTCTTTAGTTTGAAAATGGCTTGGGGTTGATAAAGCAGTTTCTAGTATTCCTAACCACTCAAAGTGCTTTTTACACAAGCCACATTCTCCCATTTACAAGCACACACACTCTTAAAGCACTTTTATTCTACTGTATTCAAGTTAAGCACTTTATCTAGCACACACACACACACACACACACACACTGATAGATGCATCAGAGCAATTAAGATTCAGCTTCTTGCTCAAGGGCATTTCCACATGCAGACCAGAGACACTGATGATCAAACTGCTGTCCATATTCACAAGTTCCTGTATATGAAGACAAAATCCAAGGAAAATGGTACACTAAATTCTTTACAGACCATTTTTTAATCTTACTTCAAGACATAAGCATGTTTACTACTAATTATTCAACGCACACTTATAAATAAATGCACACAATTTTAAACAGGTCAGTGCAGTCTCTCTCACAGCTTGGTTTGAGGCCCCTTTTTTTCTAAATGTCAGTTTAGAAAAAAGGCAGTAGGACAGTGCATGTTCCCCAAGTATCAGCTCTCATATGTAGGTTGCTGTGAACTTGGATAACTGCTTATCTGGTTTGGTGAATCCAAAATGATGATAGGTTGCCCCATCATAAAAATGAGAGAAAAAAAACCCCAGAAGAACTAAAATCTGAGAGCAAATACAGCACAACATAGTTTGATCTATCGTATCAGTACTTCTAACCTCATTGTTTTCCCATTTCCCCTCTTCCTCCATTTTTCTTCGGTTTCTCAAGGACAAATTAGATCAGAGTCGAACAAGTAGAAAAAGGTGAAAACACTGCTGTTTTGACAGTGAGTGAATGTGTGCTGTGTGTGAGGGTACAGTGTGTGTGTCCGTTTGTGGGAGCTGGAGAGAGACCAACGGGACAGATCTGGGACACTCAGCCACCAGCAGCAAAGCAGCAGAAAACTAAAACCAGGGCAGCCACTGATCCACTGAGAAACATTTCCATATGTGACAGGATGTTCGCCCTTAATTAAGCCCTCAGATCTTCTCCATATTCTATCATAATCATTCATATTCATTTACTACGGAGTTGTGGCTGTGGACACAATCGTTTCCTTCGGGGCCACACTTTGAGCTGTTATGTGAAAAATCAGAAGCACCTCAGTAACCACACTCAATAACACTGAGGAAAACATGGATGAGTGCTTGTTATGCCATGGGCAGCAACAACAGGAAACAAAGTAAAAAGGGGGAGCCAGTGTAATGCATTTTAAAACTACTGTGTTAAATCTCACAGCCCTGACTCATTTCCGTGTATTAGTCACAGCGATGGCTGTCACTGTATAAAGTTTTAACACTCACTATTGACTGTTGTTCTACCAGATTTATGCATGGCGAAAATAAATTTGAATTTAAATTCTTTTATGACCTCTTTTCTTTTATTCTTCCTCCATTTGACAGCAAATATCTGAGAGCAAACATCAGAAAAGTCCAAGCAAACCCAGGTGCTCTGCACACACTACATCACTCTAGACCACTATCCCACTGTCATACCCCTGATTCAGTGGTTACACAATACAAGCAAACAGAGGCTGAGGCTCAGCATATCACTATTTACAGTCAGCAGCACCACTATCTATGACCATGAACACAGAACAGCTGTTTTTCTTGAGCAGATGACTCACTCAAACAGCCAGAGTGCTGGGTCTCCTATAGTTATTGCACAGATGCTAAAGGGTAGCATTAAGCGTTCGTGCTGTGTTTGGCGGGCTGGAGGACATGTTGGTATGCTAACAGTGAGAAATGTGATGCATGGATGGGAAAGACTGGGATGGATGTTAAGTGTTCATATACTGGATTGAGTGGTAAATGATCATATGATAATAATGATTACGTGCTGTGTTATACTGACAATATAGCATCAGTGCTAGCATAAAAATAGCATAAAAATCCTGAAACTGAGCCTACAAATGTCAATACAAGCATCTGCAATATCGTATTGCTGTTTTATTCCCATGAAATGACACCCAAACACAACCATTAATGCATAGTTAAAGCGTGTTTGTGTATTGAAATCTGTAATTCCATGGCTTTCTAGGTCAGTGGTTACCTGAATGATATTTAAACACTGCAGATTTCACCACCATGCAAGAACAGCTGTGCATGGATGTCACAGTAATATGATACTATGATTATGATTATTATTAGCGCAGTCAGCATTAATCTCATTAAAATGAGGTTAATACGGTGGCCCTGAGAGGCCAAACGGATTTCAACTTCAGAAAACACCTGCAAAAAGAAAAATGCTGCAAAAAGAAAAATGCTTCTTTTTGCAGCATTTTTCTTTTTGCAGCATATTTCTTTTTGCAAGTGTTTTCTGAAGTTGCAGTTCGTTTGGCCTCTCAGGGCCACCGTAGGCTAATGCCATAACTGCATTAACGCGGCAAATCTCTGCCCGTTAACAAGCTAACCGTGCTAACGTGTTGATGCCGTGCAGCCCCACGCACGGGGCGATCACGGGTAACTCGCTAACGGAGATTTGCCACGTTAATGCAATTATGGCGTTAACCTGATTTTAATGAGATTTACGTTGACAGCGCTAATTATTATATTAACTGCTATATACCTTAGCTAATATTATTTTATCAGTGTGCTTAACACTTAAATGTGTAATAAACTGCAAAACAAGATTTGTTTTTAAACTTGAAATCTCCATCAAATTAAATTTTGGACACATAAAATATTCTGACAGGAATCATTAGAGTCTTATGTGCTAAAAGTTCAATTGCCTGTCTAGGAATAAAAAAAGAATCCAAATGATGAATACATTTTCCAAAGCCCCTCTTCACAGCAGTCATTTTGACATGACAAAGTGGGACAGCACAGGTGTCTCTAATGATGTTAATGAAGGTTTTGTTCTATCTGCATGTAAGCCGTAATCAATGTAATTAGTCACACCTGTGTTTAAGAACTAAAAGGTCCAGTCGACAGATGAACTACTGGAAACAATATGTTACTTGTACATGTGTTAAACTCATACTAATAGGGAGTCTGCACAGCCATCATTGTGCACAATTAAATTCAAACAGTGAACTTCCAGTATGCAAATCAAATTTTTGAGTGCAGATTTGCAGTAAATGAAACTATGTGGTCATAGTTTCTGTGAGCCACTCGTAGAGGTGAAACACAAACAGCGTGAGTACATAAACAAAGTAATGTAACTTGCACACAAATGCATGACTCACCCTCCTCTGATGTAATCCAGGAAGGTGTGCTCTGACTCTACACTGAATGACAACAAGGATACCTGAGAGGGAAAAAAAGGCCCCAAAAGATTAACTCGTCCTTTTTAATTAAACAAAATTTGCCAATCTACACATTAACACTGACCTCTCAAAATGACCTATCCATGCAAAATGATTGCGTTGCCGAAGCAGCGCCTTAGAATTACAATCACTGAGCGTCAGTGTGCCTGTGGACTGATGGATGATCAGCTTGATGGATAGCTAGGCACAAATTTTAATTACAGAGTCACAGTATACGCTAAGAGCTGTAGCAAAGCCGCGGCTCATTTATGAACTTCTGTCACTATTCTTCAGGGAAAGGACACAGACACAAGTCTCTTTTATTTAGCTTTACAGACTTGAATAATCATCCCGTTTGAGGTCATGGGAATGTTTTCCCGTCTACTTAAATTCACTGTCTGGATCATAAGCTCAGGGAATGGGAATAGAAGAAAAACATTTAACAGAGTTCATGCAATCCACTTAGTGAAAACTTCCTGCTGAATACAAAAGAGAAGGCAGGCAGGGGTGTGCATGCACAAGGAGATTTGCTCTTACAGTATCTCAGACTCACCGTCCCAGAGTTGATGTATCTCTTCTTCTTTATTTTCTTCTTGGCATTCACCACCTGGTATGAAGGCAGAATGGGAACGAAGGATAATGATAATGTAAACTTGCAGCACAATTCTTTTTATCCACCCTTGGGCAAGTAATAAAAACATCTTTGTCCTCCTACTCTATGTCTGTAAGGGTAATGGAGCATAGGGAGTGAATCCAATAACTGTAGCAGGTGAGAATGAGATACCATTGATCATGCCTTCCAGCTAAGTGCAGATAATTCAGAGGGATTTTTATAAGCATAAGCAGTCTACTGTAAATTTCACATGCATGCTGCCAGCTGTGGTGCTTATAACCACATACAGAGTGAGTGCAAGTGCACAGTTATGTGCAGTGGGGGTAGATGCATACAGCCAGGTCCAAGCTTTTGGATAGTGACACGATTTTTGTGCTTTTGCTTCTATGTACCACCACAGTGGAAGAAAGGAAATGAAGCTCAAAATATTGCTTCAAATTCAAATTTTCTGCACAGTCCCTCCATTCCCATGCCATCAAAAGTAATTGTACAATTAACTGGTAAATTAAACTGATAAAAGGTATGCAGTTGATTCCAAAATTTGCATTTGGTAATTAGCCTGAGAAAACAAAGGCGAGCCATCAGAGAGAGCAGAAAATATAGGAGTGGCCAAGACAACAATCTGGCTAATTCTTAAAAGGAAGGAAAGCGCTGGTGAGTTCAAGCCTGGACGGCCATGAAAAGTAGCTTAAACTGAATGATCTCAGAATTCCTTTCACAACCTCTAGCCAAATCAAGAGCACCTCAACAGGGGTAGGCGTGTCAGAGCCTGCAATCACGACAAGTCTTCATTCATGTAACTACAAAGGGTTTAGCTCAAGCTGCAAACCACATGTGGCACTCAAGAACAGAAAGAGCAGATTACACTTTGCTAGGAAATGTCTTAGAAAATCTTGCCCAGCTCTGGAACAAGAAGTCTCTGGAGACAGATGAAACCAAAATTAACTAAGAGTGCCGAAAAGGAAAGAAGCAGCTTGTGATCTAAAGGAAAACACATCATCTGTCAAACATGGTGGAGGCGGTGTTTTAGCACGGGGATGCATGACTGCCAGTGGAAGTGGGTCACTAGTGTTTATTGATGATGTGACTGCTGATAAAAGCAGCAGAGACGACAGAGCTGCACTTTCTGCTCAGTTTCAGCCAAATGAAGAAAAACTGACAAGACAGCGCTTCACAGTGCACATGGACAATGACCCGAAACATGCAGTGAAAACAGCTTAAGAGCTTTTTGGCAAAGACATTAAATATTTTTAGATGACCTAGTCTTTCACCTGATTCCATCCCAAGTGAGCATGTTTTTCACTTACTGAACACAAAACTAGCCAAAAAGAAAAAAGGCAGAGCTCCCTTAATAAGCAGTGACTGAGCGAGGCTGACAGCACTTCAAGCGAGAAAACCTTGCACTTTTTGATATGCATAGGCTGTAGCCTTCGGTATGTTTAAATAGCTGACATTTTGTATTAAATTACTTTGTCCAGCTACATATGCTGTGAAAATAGAGGGACTAATAAAAAAGTCTGTAATTCCTAAACAGTTGGCTTGCTTTTCTGGTTACCCGGTGTATGGTTAGAGGTTATACGCTGCACTTCAATTAGATATTGGCTGCTTCATTTCAAATCCTGTGTGGTGGTTTACAAGGGCATGAGTGCAACACTGTGCAAACACCTATAGACTTCACTAAAAACAAAAAATTGGGAAATACTTGAGTGATATCCAAGGCAAGCAGAGTGATTACAGTCTTCAGTGCATTAAATAAAAGTTACATTTAAGCTTGCAGCCAAAAACTTGTATGCAACAGTGAGCAAAGTCAAATATCTGCACTGCTCATTCTAAAGGTCTGCACACAAACACAAAGCATGAGCCTGGAGGAAGCTGTGCAGGATAATAAAGTAAAAGGTATCCCATTCTACCCTCCTTTCGTCTCTCTTCTCTACTCTTCCTTTCTGGTTCTGTACTTTCTAAAAGCGCCCCCTGAACTCGTCTTCCAAAAATTATGCCTCACAGCGTTGTGACCATCACTCAGCCGCCAAAACTTCACATGACATCACAAAGGAATCACATTCAGTTACAGCGTCCTGTACTGACATTAGCCTGCTGTCGTCGTATGTTTACAAGCTTTCTGCACGTCACGTTGAATATACAAAAATATGCAAAGAGCTGAAAAATGTGGCATGTGACATACTGAATTTCTTTATTTCTCCATAATGAGAAGGTGGTGTTATGTCATTTTTGTCCACATCACAAAAGTCTCTGACCTTACCTGCGTTTTATATATAGAAAGGTTTGGTGAAGGGTAATGGATGCACATCCTTATGCCGTGTCAGCAGTGTAAAAGGACACCGTCTTTCCTAACCTAACTCACCAGCTTTTCCCTTACTCTCTACCTTTACTGGCCTTATTCTTTTCTTAGAGTGCTTCTATGACTGATTCAGAGGCTAATGTAATATGGCAACTGTTTTAATGAGCAGGGACCTATTCAGACTTTCTGAGTGCGATCCAAAGGAAGGAATAAGTAACATAGTTCTGTCGCATTTCCATTTGTATTCCCACCGCAGCAGCACTCTTCTCCAGTCGATCTATGGCACCACTTAACCTCTGAGAGGCTTAATAGCGGGTAGGGTGAGGACAAACAGGGGAGGCTAGTTGTTAATCTTGAACAGCCACAACTTTGCTCAAACAAGTGAGACCTGTAGAACTTCCTGTCATGAAAGAAGACCTTGCTGAGTATAAAGGGCACGCTGATTTGTTCTCAGACCGAGGCAGGTTTCTCACACTAGCATGCACAAAGGAAGCTGAGGTTTCTTTTTGTGCCATCAGAATCGTTTTTTGGCACAGGTGCTTCCAAGGTTCATTCATTAATAATTCGCACATAGCTTTGGCCGGTCACATTCAGCTCGATGTGCTGAATTTCACTTGAAACTGCGTCTGCCATAGTGGCTTCAGAAAGTGATTTGCATTCTACTTGGAAGCAGCTTAAAGCAAACGAGCTCCCTACAGCAGTCAACATTTGCAGCTTTTACATAAAGGTCCGCTGCTCTGAAGGTGATGATGGTATTGGTCGATTTTATCTCCGCTCACCTCATACACATTCAGCTGGTTCTGACCCCGACACAGCTCTTTGAAACTTGTGGTGAATTCACCGATGAAATCATGGCTGGTGGAAAGGAGACAAAAAGCGTCATCACAGCCTTGACTGGTGGAAGATAAAAGCACATAACCATTAATGTGTACTGAAAAGAAAGTAACTATAATTTAGTAGTCAGTAAGGACAGTAAAATAGCGTTGTCTATTAGGGATGAAAATTTTTTTTTGATAAATTTCTCTTGTGCATGTGTGTGCACACGCTCCTCTGTGTATCAGTTACCTCCCATCTCTGTCCCAGTCATACACCTCCACCTTGATTGTCCTAGGAAGCACATCAAAGAGCAGAAAATGTGTTTGTTTCCTTGTGTGAACATATTAATGCCTTGCGTGAGCTACAAACTTAATATTCTTGAGGAGAAATGTTACAAAGAGCATTTTGAAAGTGACAAACCAAGTTACTTAAGCTCATTAATTGTTAGTGAAAGCTGAATTAAAGCCATCAAAGAGAGCATGCTCTGTGTTCTGCATGCAAAAGACACAAACATCTTTCTAGAGATCTAATGGTGACAACATTTGTTTTCTCTTTGAAGCTATACTGCGTGGCAGCCTGAGTCATGTTAGGTTTTCAAAATTTATTAGCTGATTATTAAGCACCAGTCTCAGTAATTGCCAACATTTAAGCAAGACTGACAATAATACAAATTCACAGAGCTTATTGGGTTTCTGTCTGCTTAATTTATGTATAAAAAAAATATGGTGCGGATTAGTAAACTAGCATTAAATATTTAAATGAATTGTTTTTGTGTATCTCACAGAGTAAAGAGCTGGGCGACAACACCAACAGTTTAGGTAAAGCATTTTCTCCCCACATGCCTAAGACAGAAAAGTAACCTCTTGGGAAATAGCATATTTTGCAAGTTCCCAAAATAAGTCGGTAGGAGAAAAAAACAAATGAGCAAGCCTGAGAGAATATAGGCAGAATGAGGAAGATGCCTCCTCTTTTCTTCTCAGACTGATGGAAACTAGACTAGTGGCTTGCCACCCCCATCTTCCCATCAGCTGCTGCTGTCAGTCACTTGTCAGAGGATCCAAGAGGCAGATAAGTATCGGAGGGCTACTCTGTTATCCTGACCTGAACTAATTGTGTCTGCACTATTTTTCCCAGCTAACAAATGTCCAAATTGTGTAACGCACAAAGAAAGGAGACTTCCTCTAATGGTCTGTGATGAACTCATCACTTGTTTCCCTCTAAACCAACCAGACATTCAGAGTCAGAGTTAGAAAACTTTGCAATCTTGACTAGTATGAAAAAACAAATGATTCTTGACACTCAGGGCCACTTGTGACAGATGATTTGCCTGTGATGAGTCAGCATCATTATAATCAGCAGAGTTGGGGGCAGCTCGATCCTCGAATCAATTTCATTTTAGTTTCTGAAACCAGCGTTGTGTTGGAGTGGAAATGGGAGAGATTTCACTTTCTGATCGCTATCGAAGACAAATGATTACAAGAGATTTATCAGATTCTCATGAGGGTGAAAAATGTGACTGCAGAGAGATAGTCAATACATCATTATTAATATATTGTAAATTTTGCTGTATATTTGCAGGAGAAAAGGGAACAAGAATGAAAGACGGTAGTGCAGAAAATACAGCACAGACCAGCTTGTCTGTGCATTTTACTGGAGTCCAAAAGAAAAGCCTGTGGGGGAGAAACCAGGCCATTTCTACTTATACAATTTAAGATCAAAATCCTCAAAGGGAATCAGGATACTTTCATGCTTCTGCTCCATCTGTCTGACCCAATTAGCTTCTCCGGGCAGGTGAACAGAGACAGGATTGAAAGCAGCGAACCTTCGCTGACACCCAGTGTAGCGGAGGCCATGGTTTGACATGTTCTTCTACACACTCGCGCGGCTGTCTGGGTCTAAACATTTTCCTGCTTCTGCACACAAACACACATAGAAGGGCTCCTGTGTTGTTCCAGCCACCTGTCAACATCTTTAGACCGACTCTCCCTCTCCTCTCGCTCTCTTTTTTCGCTCGTGTTATTTTATCTTCCTGCCAAAACTCTTCCTGCTCCTCGGGTATTCTGCAATGCCCTTCACTCTGAAAAGATTCAGATAAGCTAGAAGTTGCCACCAGAGAAACCAATCAGAAACCCTGCAATGCTCTGAAAGGCTCTCTGTGATTGTGGAGAAATCAATAAAGAGCCAGGCAAGGTGGCATGTAGTGCTAGTCAGCCTGTAATAATTGTCTATTTCAGCAGCGGATAGAATAACATTAGAAAATCAATTTGCTCTAAATCTGATAGCCCTGATCCACTTTGTAAGAGCTACACCACATATTAAAACTCTGCACCGCTTTAATTTTTCCTTAAAAAACAAACTCTGAGTGTGTGGGAATATTTGTTTGTCTTCATGAGACTCACCTGTACATCATCAGTCAACCTACCTGTCATAGTCTCCATTGCAGAGCGCTCTGACAGGGATGGAGAAGGGCTCCCACACAGGGTTCAGTGTGTTCTTCACCACCTCGGTCTTGTGGCAGATAGTGAACCTGGAGATGCAGTTAAAACAAACATCTCTAAAATATAAACAAACACGTGTTTGAGTCCATAAGAAAAGATTCATTCTTATATCTGAAGGAATAAATATATTTCAATAAATATTAACGTTAGCCCGCGACTTTGTTCCAGTTTTGAATTTTGGCCCACTGTGTATTTGAGTTTGACACCCCTGACTTACAGAGACGCAAATGCGAAAGACAAACTCACGTGCCATCCTCATTACTTCTGTAGAAGACCATGAAGGGGTCTGACTTTCCAAAGAAGTCCTTTTTATCCAGTTTGTTGGCACAAAATTGCATGGTGGCGTAATCCTACAGACAAAGGAGGAAGGCAGTCAGAGAAATGGAATGATGGAAAAGTACAGGATACTTTAAATCCATGCTACTGGCTGTGTTTGCCTCCCGATGTTTGTGTACACATGCTGTGTGCCAAGATATAAAAGCACTGAAGCACCAACTAAAAGCAAAGTGCTGACTGAATCTTAATAAGAGGACAGCAAATCCAAACAGTGGGCTCTAATTTCAAAAACCTGCAAATGCATTCATTACCATTTCTTTATTATGCAACACCTGCATAACAATGTAGATGGAACACGGCAAATGAAAATACCTTGTGCTGTATAAAATAACAATAAGAGTAACCATACAGAGGCACATAAATGGATCCTAACACCCTGCACACAGAGAGGGGAGGGGCCTGTGTACAAAAGCATGTGGGGGGTGTGAGTGCAGCTAATGATACATTAGAAAGGCTGGTATTATCATAATTATACTCATTTAGGCAGCATTTCAATGTGTACTGCCACATCAAAGACAAAGAGCATGCTCCATAATGTTCTTGATTCCAGTTTGGCTCCCTGTGGTCACTCTAGAGTACAATAATGAAGCTGCATAATGGGCACACTGGACAGGTAAATGTCCACATCAGAAGAAAAGCTCTGCAAAGTGTTCTCCATCAGCATCTCAATCATCACCTTCACCTGAATGATGTTCAAACCTTCTTAACAGCTTTGTACCCCCCCCCCCCCCCCCCCAAACGTACCACATATGTAAATTGGGGGTCTTATTCTCACATCTTAGAGTCTGTTAAAGTTTTATGCCAGAAGACATTGAAGCTTTCAAGGAGCAAAAAGAGGAGCTGTCTTTACCCAGCTGGTCTTCAGGGCTTTTAGGTTTTGAAGTGCTGCTGTTAGATCTAAACCAGCATGGTGCAGGGCAGGGCCTCTATTGATTGCTTTGACCCACATCAGTCGGACACGGTCTGCCACTGACCTGCCTCTCGCTAACCCCCAAAAACATCACTTTTTGCCTTGGACACAGCACTACCACGGAGCTACTACATAATTCAAAGTACAATAACTCCTGCAGTTTTCTCCTTAAGAGGGGGATATTATGCTTGTCCTCATTTTCTGCCAGTACAAAAGATGGCATAAAAGAAGAGGATGAAAGGTGGGCGTAGCCACGCGCGGGTTTCATGCCGCAGATAATCCAACATTTTAAAACCTGGTATGACCAAGATTTTCATAATAGACTTAATTTTCTATTCAGTATGATCTAAAATGATTGAGTGAGTCCATAAACTTAGCAGGAAAGTATTTACAGAGGCTACATCAGAGAGCTGTATGTTCATAGACTTCTATAGGACCAGAAGACTCTTTGCAGCCACAGCTATTTCTATTTAGTGGCCTTCAGATAGAATGACACTTCACTGGCGTCATATTTCCACACTGGAAGCTATGTATTTTAACTGTATATGCAGGACTCCAACCTGCCTATTGTTCAAGGAGCTCACTAAAAAGAAGAGTGGACTAAATAAGAGTATTCAACAAGGTCCAATGTTAAATAAACAACACTTATTTTGAACTATTTGAAATAATACAGTTACTGTTTTAGAGTCCAAAAGAATGAAATTGTTGCGCTGGAACAATTTAAAGAATGAGCTAATCTGATTACACCACAGTTTGAATCCTTTCACTGTGGTGGAAATGTTGAAGCAGGTGAAGAGTAAAGCTATGATTAAAACAGTCAGCGCTGGCAGCTGAATGGGTTGCTATATATCCATTTTCATTTCCTACTGTCATTTTCAGTTATTACCTACCTTTCTATCCAGCCTGCAATATCTTTGCATTTTCTACCTGCAGTGCGTCAAGCTCTCCCTCTGTGGTTTTTTCACAAGAACGTTTAATTTTCCAAGGTGCTGTTTGGTGCATTAAAACTAACACATCATGTTGGGAAAGTTTGCTTAGGTCAGATATGAAAGCCCTTAAAAAATAGATCCGTAGTATAACTGTCCTGTTTAACCCTGACACAGCTTCTACAATTACACTATCATGGCAGCACAGTGCCCTAAGCCTTCATTAGGCATGGATAACACATACCCACATCGGAGCCTAGCAGTGTTCTCTCATTAAGCGAGGAAAAGGCAGAACATTCATTTCAGCCACTGAGGTTTAGGAGCAGCAGGGGAATAGTGACTTCAGTCTACATCCTCCTACCCGTTTCTCTGCTCTACTAAGATATCACCGCATGGGGTAAGTGGCAGAGCAACGCACACTGCCACTTACAGAGAGTGGGGTGGGTCTATTCAAAGAGATACAAAGCAATGCACACAGTGGCTGAATTCATGTTACACAAGCTTATGACATCCTTGGGATTGCAGACTGTAGTGAATCACAAAATGAATCATAAGCTTCGCGCATCACTCCATTCATCCGAGCATTCGTCTATTATGACTGTAAGCCACAGGTGAAGGATTTTTTGTCAATGTAAGGATGAGCGTTATGTAAGCTCAAGAAGTGAAGAACGTTTGCTTGATAAATGAAAAATGTTAGTGTAATCAGGGTTTTAATGTTACCAGAGCTAGTTTAAATTCATTCAAGAGGTTTTGTGTTATTTTATTTCATTTAATTTACTTGATTACTTTTTCCATATTCATAGGACGTGAGGCTGTTCTGTAAAGACTAAAAAGCCTCTGTAGAAAACTTGTGGTGTCAAGTTTTATAAACAAAATCGCCACTTTGTGAACAATTGTGAGTCGAACTGATAACCAGGACTGAGGTTTACAGCTTCCATATGTTAAATGTTGTGTGGTTTACTTTTATTTAAATCAGACAGAGCTGGACCGTGTGGAAGATGTGAAGCGAGCCAGCCACTGCTCTGCACTCCTATGTGCCAGAGGCAACGACAGCCAAGAGGAAGCCTTTGATCCATGCGGAGGCTGTTTCTCTGTCTAATGATACCTGGCAAATCCACCACGAAGGTGAGAGCCAGCCCAGTTCTCGATTCACAGTCCCTGCAGAACTTCCCCAGTCGATTCTCCCTCTGCTCGTCTCACTTTCCCCAAACAAGAGTTGCAGTGTTTACCTCGGGCGATGCTGCAACTCAGCTGCCTCCATTTATTGGTCACAGGTGGATTATAGAATAAACAACAACCAGATGGATGGTGGCAATCCAGACTGTAAGAATTCACAGGTTTGGTGTTGTGCTGACAGCGCTGTCTTCTGAGTCACGCTTTTAGTACGTCGTTGCTTTCATTTGCCTGTTCTTTTCTCAAACCTGAGACATTTCTGTTCAGGGTTAAATTCTGTGTATACAGGGCAGGTCTGCGGTGACATGTCTAGTCGGTGTCTCTCTAATGGAGTCCGGGAGAAGGGGAAATCATCATTTGTACCAGTAACGATCATTTGCATTTATATTACTGAATCGCCTCTTGAAGAGGTGCTTTGCATTGATGATGCTAACTCCTATCATTCGCAGATCCAATGCACCTGATGACTCACAGCAGCCCTCCAATGACTGTGAGCACTGACACTTCAATCCAGCAGTGCAGAATCAGTAATGCTTATCATGGTGGTTTCATTATCAGCATGTCTTATCAGTCTCACTCTAACAGGAGACTCTTTATTTGTCAGGGAATAAACAATAAGAAAAAAAAAACACCTAGTCAGGTACAATGATTGTTAAACAAGGTGCTTTTTTAAGCTAAACAAGTATGTCAGGAAATTAGAAACCACTGAATCATTGCTTACATGTATTAGGGAATCATAAAACATTTACAGAGAAGCTCAAGGGCTTTTTGTTCAGCCTCTGAGGGAGGCCGGTTGTTCCGGTCAATAAGTCCTGCTCCACTGGCAGCAGTATAATGTGATTATTTACTATCTTCATTTAGCAGTGTGGAGAGAAAGTCAATGGGCATTAGTGGACACAGGTTATTAACGCAGACTCATGGATTAACGCACACTACATAGGAGCAAGTGCCTGTTTTAGTGATTGAAATGAAGGCGGTCTCATTAAATAGCTATTCAACCTCATAGCATATCCACTATGTACACAAGTTCCAAATGGCAAACGCAATTGCAAAGTAACACGGCATATCCTGCTCGTTTAATGGGGACAGTTATGGCACAATATATCTCGCTGGAGTAAAGGATATTAAATATCCCACTTCACTTCAGCGGACTCGTGAACATTGCTAAACACGGATAATGGAGCAATTCCATGCAACGCAGGCGATCTCACAGTGACGTGTCACAATTTAACAATTCGCTCATTTAAAGTCAGATGTAAGGGTCGAGTTCACATGAGACAAGTGAACACTGCAAAACATTTACTCTGACACTTAAAGTGTAAACAGTTACAAAAACAAAAAAAGTATGATGGTTAAAACTTTTTGGACTTACTCGGCAGTTTCCAAGCTCCTCCGCAGACAAGATAACAGTTCCACATTTCTTCCCGGGTATACCACTGTGAAAACAAACACATATCCTTCTCTCATCCAAGTAAAACTTTCACAGCGATCCATTTTGACCATTTTTTAGATGTTAGCAGGTGAACAATTAGAGGCATTGTGTTGCATTTTGTTATACTAATCCATGATGCCAGTAAACAGCAAGAATTGTCAGTAGTTCTAGCATCCTCTTTTGTAAATTCCACTGAATCCGGTTATCTTTGGGAAAGGGGCCGAAACATCTAAGTGGAGCTGAAACGCTTTCTTGTGTCTTTCTATTCTACAAGTTTGATTTCACACCTTCTGAGCGATAGAAGAGGAAAGACCACAGATAAGATTCATGGATGTAGCGAAGGAGGACACGCACAGGGCTGGAGTGGCAGAACAGGACACTAGGGATAGGGTGAGATAGAGGCAGAAGATTTCCTGTGGCAACCCCTAAAGGAACCAGCCATATAAAGAAGAATAACCTTTTTGAGAGACAGAAGTATCAAAAATTAGAAATATTTATGTTTCTAAGATTCTTCTTTGTTTGAATTGTACAATAAGGCTTCATTTCTGGCTTATTTTCACATCCAATTGTATTTTAAATTCAGTAGTATATAGAATTGCAATGTTAATTTAGTATGACAGTGTGACAGCTCTAATGAGCACATTATTCCTTTTTCTCCACCTTAAGTGAATCAAAAACAAGTTATAAATATAGGCTCCCAAGTTTTCAGAGCAGTGTGATATCAGACTGCTGAGAAGCCGAGCTCTTCCGATTCCCGATTGCCAGCACCATATTGAGACTTTAAAGCTGCAGTTGTTTACCACTGATTCACGCTCCAGCAGATGATCAAGACATATCGCAGCACAAGAGGCACTCTCTGCATGTCTGTGTTTCCATACATCACCTCTTCACTAAGCTGCCAATCCAGTGGCTGATTCTAACAAAAATAGAGACAGCGCTGCATCACAGTTTGTCCTAAATGTTATTTGGCTGTATTTTTTGAAGCGGAACAAAATGACTTTTTTTCCCCTGATATCCAATCTAACCAGCTCTCAGCATCCACTGAAGCTGTGAGAAGAAGGCAGAATCCATTCGACCCAACACGGAGCAATACACCATATCTGTTTTCCAATCATACAATAGCATTCCAGCTGCTACAGCTCCCATCATCCTTCTGGATAAAAAAGGAAATTACACGAGTGTCCTGCTGTGGCCTTAGCTGGAGACCAGTCATTAGAAGGTCAGACTTGCTGTGACAGACTTGTTCATCAAGCTGTGATAGCTGATCTGAATATCAGTACTACTACATACATACTGCTAAGCAAGAGGCAGCCTTTGACTATAATGGCAAAAGTTCCTTTATTCATAACATCAATCTCAAGCACGAACCTAAGTGAACTTTCAGAACTGGATTATATCAGAGAACCAGGGCCTGCCTGCACATGAGATTTCTGTAATGTTTTTAGGACGTATGGTACGAGGTGTTTTCCATTCATCTCAATCAGGTTTGCCAGGACTGCATCACAAGAAGTAAAGCTCTATAAAACCAGTTGTCATGCTGTGGAGGAATAGTTCTCCAGGCTTCTCTTGTGCTTGAAGGACATCTGGCCACTCTTCCATTAAGAATATTTCAGACTAGAAATGTTCCTCTCAGGTCTTTGCCAGATTTTTCTTATTTCCTAAGAATATGATTTGCTGTTTATCTGAGGTACAGATAAGGACACTGCAAAGTAGAGATATGCAAAGTTTTCAGCTAATGGTTCTTTGGGAATCACCTTTCAGCTAAAGAAAGGAACAACGTCTGTGTTGTTGCAAAAGCCTGTTAGTAACAAAGTGTCTAAAGATGAGATTTTAAATTGTCTGTTTGCCAATTTGTCTAAGATGTAAAGACAACACTGGTTCATCCCTTGAGTTAGGCGCCTTTGTCATGCTTGAAATATTCATAGGTCAAAAAAGTGCTCAGATACAAGCAATAGACTGAAAATGAGTGAAAAAGCAGCCAATGCTCAAAGAACAACTTTGAAAGACCTTGAGCAAGCCTGGACAACTATTGCTCATGACCGCTTTACAAATTCTTTACATTTAAAAAAGTCCAGCTCCTGGGTACTAAAATATAAAGAAATGAGGGTCTGAGAGAGTTTTATACAGTACTGTACCTCAACACAAATCCACTTAGCACTGAATTGTGGCTGCTGCATCTGCTTTCATGAGGCAAAAGGAAAAACTGAACTCTCACGGAGCAGGTCTGCTTAGTTTTCGGGCTTTATCTTGGAGGTCCACAGAGACCCATCTCAGGGTGAATTAACTGTCCTTGAATTATTGATGCTTTACTCCAAGTCACCACCGTGCAGTTTGATGGTGCCTTGAAAAGCGAGTAAAGCTCTAACCAATGATGCCAGTAAACCCTGCACGCTCCACTGGTCACATTATCTCCCTGAGGTCACAATAATGTTAGATATTCCTATTAAACCAGGAAATGAGATCCAGCAATTGGTAAAGTATCAGCTCCAGGCACGTTTAGATGCACCACCCTGCTCTAATCTCTGCGGCAGAGAAGAGAGCAGGTACCAAAAGGGCAATGGTCTTTTAAATCAGGTATGCATTATTGAGTTTGCAATTTCCCCTGACAATGACTAGTTAACATGAAGAGCAAGCAAGCAAGCAAGCACTGAATGGATAAATACAGTTCCTACTAATTATCGATCAAACGTGACTTTGGGGGTTTTTTTCTCTAAATTTTTCTGCTCCGTGCTGCGATGTGACTGCAGGTGATACAAAGTGTCCTGCATCAGGAGGCTTCATTCTCACAGCACTCATATACTGATGGTTTTTCAGTGGGGAAAATGCTTTGATGATGAAATTATGTGAAATTTTTGGCTGTGGTCCTTCTTTCCTGTAAATCCCCAATGAACACAGTCTACATTCTGTCAGCTGTGGGGAACCAACAGGATTTAATCAAGGTGGTCGTGTAAGTGCAAAACACATTTGTAACATTTTTAAACGAGTCCGGTACAACAAGATGAAGCTATTTTGTGATGTTTCACAGCCTGGCAATCCCCAGCTTAGCACAGCAACAATTTGAGACCTTCACTGTTTCAAGTTACACCATCATGAATGTTCATGTCAATACACAGTATTGCCCTGAATATGTTTTTTTTCTAGCACACAGATGGCTCTGTTTTACAGTAATTCCTGGAGATTGTTCTAGATACATGGCAAAAGTCAAATAGTTGGCTTAGTAACCAAAACTGTAACAATGGGGAATGACGCAGAGAGAGAACTCTTTTAAAGAAGGAATAACAGCATTTACATTCTGAGTTACAGAAAGTCTTAATGTGGACAACTTGTTCAGAGAAGGCTGGCAGCCTGTTAATATAAAAGGCTGATTAATGCAATATGGTAATATTCCTGCAGCATAGCAATACAGGTGAGTGACTGCAATAACCGCATGCTAAGTATGTATGATGATCCTTTCCACCATTCTTAGTCCTCCATAATTCATCCAGTCACTTACAGGCTTCCCTTGGCACTCAGCAGACACAGTACCATAAGGGCCTGACCAACTAAATTCTAGTCCAGTGCAGAAACCTCAGCAGGACTAATTTTTAAAGTCAGATTAGCATCATGTCTGCTGTTCCTCCTTTTCCACAGAATCCCCCAGGATCAAACAAAACTTCATGAAGAAGAGAAACAAATAGAGAGAGAAATGAAATAGCGCCTTGTAGCACAGCAGCTTCCTTTACCCAGAAAGAAACAGAGGCAAGAAGTGCTGTCATGCTCTTAGCTCTGAAACAGAGGGTTAGCTACAGCTGCCTTGACAGAACCCCTGTTTGATCAACTGAATGGAGAGAGATCAAGCAGCATATTTCAACATTACTACAATTACTTGGCCAAAGTTTTTGATACTGCTGTTCTGCAGAATACCGATGAGAGTACTGGGTGTCTCTATTTGCCAGGGAACCATGTATGCGAACCATTTATTCCTCCAAAACGCAAGCATCAGAGATTATTAGGCATGACATATTATAATATGGATATTCAGGCTCAATGTATGGCCTCTATAATTTCCCATCTAGAGGCAGTTGCTGTCATGAAATAGTGATTCACAATCCCTGTATTCTCCATTACCTATCTGTGCGGAGGTCGGGTGGATGGAGGATGGTGAAATTAAAGTCCGAAGAGGGAGAAGGAAGCAATTGTTGATGCCGTTCACATTAGGTCATTAGGATGAGGGATGGTCTTGATATTTAACGACAGCGCAACGTGTCACGCATAAGAGAGTGAGAGAGGGTTATCTGCTCAACAACATGAGTGAGAGTCCTAGAAGAAGAAAGCGATTTTTTTTTCACACTGCAGTTTCTGCAGGGTGGGTCTGCATATATTTTTTTCCTGTGACGCATAGTGGCTGCACTGCTATCGTGCAAAGAAGTGTTATATTGCAATTTCACACCTAAATGGCAATTAATCACTTAAAACAAATTATTCAGTAAGGTTAGGTGCGAGCACAGCAAGAAAAAAAAGGATCGGTTTAACTGCATTTCACTGCGACTGTCCAGGTCAGTGAATTTAGTAAATCTGCCTGGATGACAAGGGGACTGATATAAATGAACAAATCTAACGAGTTCCAGTCGAGTCAAAGGCTAGCAGAGATGGGTGGAAGGCAGATAATCGGGCTTTGTGCCACTGTAACCATATGGGGCAGTGGGCATATCAGAGCTGAACAGAATTAGCCAAGGTTGCCAAAACTCTTTGTGGGTTTAAATGGGATTATACCACTAATCCCTCTGATCTTCATATACCGATAAGAATCCATAATCCTTCACCTTCCCAAGATTTTTTTAAGAGGATGAAAAGTGCAACGGCTTATTCAAAAGGGCACCAGAATACCCGCTGTATTTCTCAGACAGGAGCTCCTTCCTACAGGTATTGCAGGAGGAGATGCTGTTTGTGTTCAAGGCTGGTAGCCACAGGCTACCTGTGCTTAGCTTTTTGAGGCTCTGTCAGAATGAGCACAAAGCTGGTAAACACGGCAAAAACTGTGGCACAGAAAAATGTCTAATAGATATTATTAAACCATCACAAGGAAAAAATGTGTTTACATTTTACCGATGGCGCATGGTGCCATGAACCTGCCATCCTTCGTTCCATTACTACTCCAGTCACGTGTTATTCACTGGGTACCACTGACGGGTAAAGACCATCACCACAATCTCCCTCAATGGAGCTAATCGTGTAATTTATATAGTGACTAATTAAACAAGAAATTTGATTAAATTAAGACTGTATTCCATTCTATGAGTATAGTGATGTAATGAGATTGGTGTTGACGGTTTGATTGCATAAATAACAGCGCAGGCTTTAATTACTATAACAATCTTTGCTTTATTGAGATTTTGAATAAATGAGGCTGTCATCAACCACCTGCAAGCTAAAAATCGCTTGTTTTGACAGCAAAAGAGAAGAAGCAGCTGTCAGTCAGAAGGAAACTTTCTCTCTCAGTCTAAAGGCAAAACCTGTTGATGACAGCGAGCTCACTCTAATCCCCGTGCTCTGCCAGTAACAGAAACTCTTCAAGAGAGCATAACGAGTCAGTTTCAATTCCCCCCTAGCAAGCAAAGAACATCTCTATAGGAAACGCCAAGAAAGATGCCCAATTTCCATTGCTTTTATACTTGGAATGCATTTTATTGCACTTTTAAACTACTGTCATGGCAGAAAAAAAAGAAAGTACACCCTCTGTCAGTTCTAAGGTTTTACATATCAGGATATAATGAAAATTTATTTGATCCTAACCAGGTCTGAAAATTTGATAAATGCAACTTCAGATGAACAACAAAACATGACGGTTTCCACCCGGTCATTAGTTATTTAACAAAAATTAGGCCAAAATGCAGAAGCCGCAAATAAAAAACTAAGCAAACCTCATGGTCAAATAGTGTATTGAATCATTTTTTCAGGGATAATTAAGTAACTTGAAGTAATCACTTTCTGTATGACTTTATCAGTCTTTCACATTGTTGTGCAGAAGTTCTGGCCCACTCTGTGCGCATTAGAGGATGTACAGCTCTCTTAAGGTCAGGTTACGGTCTGGACATTGCAACACCTTGATTCTTTTCTTTTTCGCCTTTTCTGTTATAGATTTGCTGCTGTGTTTGGGACCATTGCCATGTTGTATGACCCAATTTATGGCAAGCTCCAGCTGTCAGACTGCCTCACATCTGACTCTAGAATACTTTGGTAAACAAGCTCAAATCATCACCACTCCACCAACACGCTTACAGTCGGTATGAGGTGTTAATGCTGTGCTTGGTTTTCTTTCATACATGTCACTGCATATTGTGGCCAGACATCTCCACTTCAGTCTCATCTGTCTATAGGACTTTGTACCAGAAGCCTTGTGGTTTGTTCAGATGATATTTTGTAAACCTAAGCTCTGCTGCCATGTTCTTTTTATAGAGAAGAGGTTTTCTCCTGCAACCCTCCCAAACCAGACTTGTTGTTAATTGTAAAGTCATTAACTTATACTTAAACTCAATTAGAGAACATATAACATGCTAACTGAGGCCTGTAGGGCCTGATGTAGCTACTGAATTTGATGCAATTTCTCTGAGCACTGCATGAGGTAAATTTCTGGGATGTCCACTCATGGAAGGGATAATAATTGACTTGAATGTTTTCCACTAGTGAATAATCTTTATCTCTTTGTAAATGGTCTTATAAACCTTCCAAGGCTGATGGGCAGCAACAATTGCTTCTTTAAAACAAACAACAGAATTAGAATGTATAGAACAGAGTTTGAATGAAAGCAACAGAATTCTAAAACAACCAATAGAATTTGAATAAAAAGAGTGGAATTAGAATGAAATGACTAAAATTTGAATGAAAACAGAATTTGAACAAAAACAACAGAATTAGAATGTACAGAACAGAGTTTAAATGAAAACAACAGAATTCTAAAACAAGTAATAGAATTTGAATAAAAAGAGTAGAATTAGAATGAAAACAAAAGCATTTGAATGAAAACAACAGAATCTCAATGAAAAGAACGGAATTAGAATGAACAGAACAAAGTTTGAATGAAAACAATGAAATTTGAATGAAAACAACAGAATTTGAATGAAAACAATGGAAGTTTAAGACCTTTACTGACGTCTTTTCCTGTTGGAATCATGTTAACACACACCTGAATGCTTCAGACCTTCAGTTAAACAAGTGAATTTGATTAGCAGCACCTGCTTCTGACTTAGTTTGTTACATAAATAATCATAAAATGAATATGTCGATTACTCTTATTATTCCGCAATAACTAAAACCATACTATTAAGGGTGTATTTTCTATTTACCATGACTGTAGGTAATATCAACTCACAGCTCATTCTGCCCTCTGTTTTCCCTGCAGTGTTACTGTTGAGCCACCTTTCGCCCCCTCATCTAGCGCTGAGCACATGTAATGAAATTCATATGATGTTGCAGTGGGTTGCCCTGACCTCCTCTGATTGTAATCTGCGCACCGACAGATTGTTTTCAGCCTCTGAATAGATAGATCAGCAACACAGAGTGCCTTTCAGTTTGCTCTCTCACCTTTGCAGCAGACACAGCTTGTGGTCATAACAGAAATTAACACTGTCTGCTCTGACTGCAAAACCTCCACTGCCCTTGCCTGCACTTGCACTATTAGTAGTGTTAAGACAACAATCTATTGCCTTATTACCTGCAGAGCTTTAAGAGACAATACTTATAACAAGCAGGGTATATATATATATATATATAAAAAAAAAAAAACACCCAGCACGCCCCTGCGGGCGGTTTATCCTTCAAGCTCGGGTCCTCTACCAGAGGCCTGGGAGCTTGAGGGTCCTGCGCAGTATCTTAGCTGTTCCCAGGACTGCGCTCTTCTGGACAGAGATCTCCGATGTTGTTCCCGGGATCTGCTGGAGCCACTCGCCTAGCTTGGGAGTCACCGCACCTAGTGCTCCGATTACCACGGGGACCACCGTTACCTTCACCCTCCACATCCTCTCGAGCTCTTCTCTGAGCCCTTGGTATTTCTCCAGCTTCTCGTGTTCCTTCTTCCTGATATTGCTGTCATTCGGAACCGCTACATCGATCACTACGGCCGTCTTCTTCTGTTTGTCTACCACCACTATGTCCGGTTGGTTAGCCACCACCATTTTGTCCGTCTGTATCTGGAAGTCCCACAGGATCTTAGCTCGGTCATTCTCCACCACCCTTGGGGGCATCTCCCATTTTGACCTCGGGACTTCCAGGTTATACTCGGCACAGATGTTCCTGTACACTATGCCGGCCACTTGGTTATGGCGTTCCATGTATGCCTTGCCTGCTAGCATCTTGCACCCTGCTGTTATGTGCTGGATTGTCTCTGGGGCATCTTTACACAGCCTGCACCTGGGGTCTTGCCTGGTGTGATAGACCCCAGCCTCTATGGATCTTGTGCTCAGAGCTTGTTCTTGTGCTGCCATGATTAGTGCCTCTGTGCTGTCTTTCAGTCCAGCTTTGTCCAGCCACTGGTAGGATTTCTGGATATCAGCCACCTCCTCTATCTGCCGGTGGTACATACCGTGCAGGGGCCTGTCCTTCCATGATGGTTCCTCGTCTCCCTCCTCTTTCTTGGGTTTCTGCTGCCTGAGGTATTCACTGAGCACTCGGTCAGTTGGGGCCATCTTCCCAATGTATTCTTGGATGTTCCTTGTCTCATCCTGGACTGTGGTGCTGACACTCACCAGTCCCCGGCCCCCTTCCTTCCGCTTATATATATATATATATATATATATATATATATATATATATATATATATATATATATATATATATAAAAACACCCAGCACGCCCCTGCGGGCGGTTTATCCTTCAAGCTCGGGTCCTCTACCAGAGGCCTGGGAGCTTGAGGGTCCTGCGCAGTATCTTAGCTGTTCCCAGGACTGCGCTCTTCTGGACAGAGATCTCCGATGTTGTTCCCGGGATCTGCTGGAGCCACTCGCCTATCTTGGGAGTCACCGCACCTAGTGCTCCGATTACCACGGGGACCACCGTTACCTTCACCCTCCACATCCTCTCGAGCTCTTCTCTGAGCCCTTGGTATTTCTCCAGCTTCTCGTGTTCCTTCTTCCTGATATTGCTGTCATTCGGAACCGCTACATCGATCACTACGGCCGTCTTCTTCTGTTTGTCTACCACCACTATGTCCGGTTGGTTAGCCACCACCATTTTGTCCGTCTGTATCTGGAAGTCCCACAGGATCTTAGCTCGGTCATTCTCCACCACCCTTGGGGGCATCTCCCATTTTGACCTCGGGACTTCCAGGTTATACTCGGCACAGATGTTCCTGTACACTATGCCGGCCACTTGGTTATGGCGTTCCATGTATGCCTTGCCTGCTAGCATCTTGCACCCTGCTGTTATGTGCTGGATTGTCTCTGGGGCATCTTTACACAGCCTGCACCTGGGGTCTTGCCTGGTGTGATAGACCCCAGCCTCTATGGATCTTGTGCTCAGAGCTTGTTCTTGTGCTGCCATGATTAGTGCCTCTGTGCTGTCTTTCAGTCCAGCTTTGTCCAGCCACTGGTAGGATTTCTGGATATCAGCCACCTCCTCTATCTGCCGGTGGTACATACCGTGCAGGGGCCTGTCCTTCCATGCTGGTTCCTCGTCTCCCTCCTCTTTCTTGGGTTTCTGCTGCCTGAGGTATTCACTGAGCACTCGGTCAGTTGGGGCCATCTTCCCAATGTATTCTTGGATGTTCCTTGTCTCATCCTGGACTGTGGTGCTGACACTCACCAGTCCCCGGCCCCCTTCCTTCCGCTTAGCGTACAGCCTCAGGGTGCTGGACTTGGGGTGAAACCCTCCATGCATGGTAAGGAGCTTTCTTGTCTTTATGTCAGTGGCTTCTATCTCCTCCTTTGGCCAGCCTATTACCCCAGCAGGGTACCTGATCACGGGCAGGGCGTACGTGTTGATGGCCCGGATCTTGTTCTTACCATTCAGCTGACTCCTCAGGACTTGCCTGACCCTCTGCAGGTACTTGGTGGTTGCAGCTTTTCTAGCGGCCTCTTCATGGTTCCCATTCGCCTGCGGGATCCCCAAGTACTTGTAACTGTCCTCTATGTCTGCAATGTTGCCTTCTGGTAGTTCAATCCCCTCAGTTCTGACTACCTTCCCTCTCTTTGTTACCATCCGACTACACTTCTCCAGTCCGAACGACATTCCAATGTCATTGCTGTATATCCTGGTAGTGTGGATCAGTGAATCGATGTCTCGTTCACTCTTGGCATACAGCTTGATGTCATCCATGTACAGGAGGTGGCTGACAACTGCTCCGTTCCGTAGTCGGTATCCGTAGCCAGTCTTGTTAATGATCTCACTGAGGGGGTTCAGGCCTATGCAGAACAGCAGTGGGGACAGAGCATCTCCTTGGTAGATCCCGCACTTGATGGTGACTTGTGCTATGGGCTTGGAGTTGGCCTCTAGTGTTGTACGCCACATCCCCATTGAGTTCCTGATGAAGGCTCTTAGGGTCCCATTGATCTTGTACAATTCTAGGCATTCCAGTATCCAGCTGTGGGGCATTGAGTCATAGGCCTTCTTGTAATCAATCCAGGCAGTGCACAGGTTGGTCAGTCTGGTCTTGCAGTCTCGGCTGATTGTTCTGTCTACCAGTAGCTGGTGTTTTGCGCCTCTGGTATTCTTGCCAATTCCTTTCTGTGTCCCGCTCATGTATTGACCCATGTGCCTGTTCATCTTAGCCGATATGATGCCTGACAGGAGCTTCCATGTAGTACTGAGGCAGGTTATTGGTCGGTAGTTGGAGGGGACCGGTCCCTTCTTGGGGTCCTTGGGGATCAGGACCGTCCGGCCTTCAGTTAGCCATTCCGGGTGTATCTCGTTAACTAGCAGCTGGTTCATTTGTGCTGCCAGACGCTCGTGGAGTGCAGTTAGCTTCTTCAGCCAGTAGGCGTGAACCATGTCGGGCCCTGGTGCTGTCCAACTCTTCATACTGGAGACCCTTTCTTGGATATCTGCCACTGTGATGGTTACTGGACCCTGTTCAGGGAGGTCGCTGTGGTCTGCCCTCAGATCCTCTAGCCACTGAGCATTGCCGTTATGGGTTGCATCCTTCTCCCATATGCTCTTCCAGTATTGCTCCGTCTCCAGCCTTGGTGGTGCTGTTCTCTTATTGTTCCCTTGCCACTGAGAGTACACCTTTGCTGGTTCTGTGGAGAACAGCTGGTTTATTCTCCTGCCTTCTATCTCTCTGGTGTACCTCCTCAAGCGGCTGGCCAAGGCTGTGAGTCTTTGCTTGGCAGTTTCCAAGGCCTCAGGTATGGACAGCTTGCTGTATTTCTTAGGCACCTTATTCGTCGCACCTTTCTGCAACTCCGTTAGTTGGCTAACCTCTCTCCGTGCTACTTTGATCTCGCCCTCTAGCCTCCTTCTCCATGGAGGGTACTGCCCCTTGTGGCTGTTCAACTTGTAGCCAAGCATATATATATATATATATATATATATATATATACATATATATACATATATATATATATATATATATATATATATATATATATATAAATGAACCATTTCCTTTCATCGGAGGCACAAAGCAGAGATTTTCCAAAGTCCTTGAAGAGTCATAAACAGAGCAATGTAGCTGACAATTTATCTGAATAAGTGGGAAGGCAAGGCAAACAAACAGTTTGTTGTGAGAGCTGCGCTGCAGAGAGGGGAGGCTTTTTGCTTCTTATGGAAGCAAAATGGTACCTAATAAATCCCTGTTTCATCGGACAAAAAGGGTTCTTGTACACTCAGCACAGTTGGGGTTTTTATACATCTAAGCAGGAATACACATTATTAGAGAGGGACTCTTGTTAGTGCTCAGCCTTAGAGCCCAAATTGGCATTTAGCAAGGCAGCAGAATGGTCTAATTGTGTGTGATGCTCCGAGGCAGAGAATGCTGATTAGTATAAGCCGTCTAGAACAGTTCACCTCCCAATTAAGTAAAACAGACAAAGCCAACAGGAGGCTAAAAGTTAAAGAAACACTGTACCTGGCTGCATGTACCCATCTACAGTATCAAGAATAATTGGATTAGGGATTTTCAGTTTCACTAACAAATAAACTTCTCTCACTCCCACTCATTATTTAAATCTGTGATTTTATTTCATCTCAGAGGAAGCGCCGCCAGCAGCCATCTACATTAACCAACAACTTTCAAAGAACTGTGAGTCTCTGAAGTCAAGATGAGACAAGTAATGCCCTTTGTTTCAGTGTTCCCTGAGTAAATTTATGGTAAGTTATCGCACTCTGCGAGTTTACACAGCAGTTTGAAATAATATTGCGGGCATGACATTACGTATTTGATCTTTTAGTATACATTTCAACTGTTAACTTTGAATACAATATAATGCTGCATTTCATAATTAGCTTATGTAAAAGAACCCTGTTAGAAACCATTTCATCTGTGGCTCTAACTGACCCGTCACCCAATCCATCCCTCGAGCAGAGATCGTATTGTCATAACGACATTAGAATGCAGAGACAACCTGAATAGGAAGCTATTTATTGGCTCCTCCAACAAAGAGACAATCATGTGCACTAAACCAGATGAGCCAAGCAGAGGTTCACAGACATATCTGCTGGCTATTGGAGCGTTGGAGCCATTTCAAGTTCAAGTATGAAAATCCCCTCATATTTTCTATTGAAAAACAAACACACACTATATGGACAAAAGTACTGGGACACCTACAGCACTTGCTCAGGCATGGAAACCTGTACCATGAAGCTCCTGGCACACAGTCATTGCGCTGATGTTAATGTGAGAGGAGATTTGGAACTTGGCAATTATTGATTTAGCAGAGTTAAGTTACAGACCCTCTCTGTAACTTGATGTGGGCTGACACTTCATGGCAGGGTTAACATGGTTCCAACGCTTCCACTTTATAAATGTTTATAAAGGAAGACTGAATGGGCGGTGATTTTATAGTCGTTGGGCAATGGGACAGAAAACATGTGAATTCAAAGATTAAAAGGTGAGCAGCATACTTACTGTTTTAGATACCAGTTTTTAGATGTTTTTGAAGTTTATTTATCTCTTTGTTTATTTTTGTTATTTTATTTTATTGTATGTTCTTTTACCAGTCTTATTTTTCACGTTGTCTGCCTCAGTGTTTGGTCCTCTTTTCAGCATTATTGCTGATGAGAGCAGCCCACAGAGAAAGTAATGCAGCCTGAGGCCATCTCTGTGTGAATCAAGGACCCATTGTTTAGTAAATTACTATCAATTTCAACACACGATCTGCCTTTTTTATAATTGCAAACAGCCTGTGTGCATATAAGACTGCAAAGCAATTAAGAGAAGGGGCTCGGCAACTACTGCTTACAAACATATTTGTTTCAGTGAAATAATAATCAGGTACAACTTCATCAAACTTTAAGATGACACAGTTCTGCTCAAAGATGAGATTTTTAGCACACTGAAATAAGTTGGACTGCAGTTACAGTGTTTTTTCACCCCAACGTGCACTGATGCCCGGTGACCAGAAGGATGGAATATAAGTCTAATAAAAACCTTGGTTTTTAAGATCTGACCAGAGATACGGATGAAAATTAGCCTTTTGAAAATGAACAAAAAATATTAAATATTATTAAATATTAAATGTGAAAACATAAACCGGATCGCAACAGATATGAAAAGTTTAGAGTTTCAAAGATTTTTATCCTATTGCTGTTGTGCTAGATTGCATCAGTGTATTGCTGTTGTTGTCTTGAATATCTGTTCAGTCCTAAACTCAATTAGAGAACTGACACAATGTTTTTTTGATATGTTGAATTTTGACTTGTTTTGACAGAGAGATAACTCAGTAAATTAAAGGATTGCTGATTTGATGAAAGCAGAACTAAGCTTTATTTTAAAAAAACATATTCTCCGTTCACTGCTTATCTTTCAACATCTGCGTTGCGCTGTTGTGATCAGATATCACTTAACATGTGACAAACGCAATTTGATAAGTCTGTACTGATTGACAGATTAACATTTGTGGTGAAGTTTTTTTGCATTTGCAATAACATGACCTAGAATATCTTCAGTGATGTGATTCAGCATCAAATACACTCAAACCAGTCTGGGTTGATGAGGCCCTGGCTTGTGTCCCAGCAGCACTAACGCATGGAACTTTCCTCCTAATCCAAAGCCAACAGGAGGCTCTTTCTTTCACGTTTTCTCAGCCCCTGTGATGTTGAGTAGCATGTAGATCTTCCACAGTGACCAACCTGTGAATCCTCTGCCCCCCACTTCAATAAGCTTGCGGCATGCCTTCCAGTCTCCCCTCCTGCAGAGCCCCACCAGCTCCTGATATGTGGATTTCTTTTTTTCATTTGCCTCCTCCATGTGCTCCTCCCAGGGAACTGTGAGCTCTAATAGGAGCAACTGCATGGAGGAGACTGATAGAGGTGCCCTGTCTGGCCTCTTTGAAGTTTCTATACCTCTCCAGATCCAGTTCCAAGTCTGACGCTGAGGTGAGCAGCCACATTGCAGGTTTAGGCTGAGATTGTAGCAGTTTCCCAGTCTCTGCTGGCAGATATGTTTGCTCTTGGCCTTGGTTTTGGAGATGGTAACAGTGATGGTCTTTAGCATGTGGTCTTGCTTTCATAGCAAAGAGGATATGCATGTGAGTCGATCTTTTTGGGTTTTTGTCAGTCAACAAGCTCTCATTCTGCACTGTATGCTGAATATCCATGTAACCTGGTGCTGCAAGTCCACCATCACGCTGTTCCGCTCTTCTTTGATGCCACTTGTCCTTTGCCTGACTAGATGTTACCGCGAACACAAAAAGCTTATGTTTCAGCTGGGACTCTGATGCCTCCAGGCATTCCTGGGCTCTCCATTTCCTGCCTGTCTGTACCATGATGCCTGCTGATACCACCCAGGAAACTTTGGAGTCCAGATATAGTAGAGCCTCTCAAATACAAGCAACCCTGAACTCGTCCCCAAGGCTGCTGAACAGGAGTTGCATTTGCATTTGCTTTAACATCAGTAATTAAAACTCTGGGGGCAGAAACACTGAGCTGTCCTGATTGAGATGCTTTCCTGTTTCCAAAATCAAACGGACACATAGACGCCTGCCAAAGTATGTAAAACTGTCATTGTGGTGTTTTCTAACGAACTAGGTATCTCCAGTTACCACACCGTCACAATGACGCACACACTCTGACTCACGAGGGGAAAACAATAACAGCTTTGACATTGCACCTCCCATATGAGAATGATTACAATTATTTTAAATAATCACCAATTATTATCATCACAAATCAGGTTAGACATGAACGTGTTGTGTGGCACATTAGCCACCGCACTAATTAAGCCACATATTCTCACAGCAGAGAAAACAAATTAATTATCAGCAAATCTGAGATCAAACTTCTTGAGATTTTGATCAAGTACTACACTTTCTTTTATCAAAGGATGCTCAAAACAAATTATATCTTCATCAAAACAAGTAAAAATTCAAGAGAAAATTTATCAGTTTAACTACACTTTCATCTTTTCTCTTTTTAGCCCTACCCATGGGATTACTTAATGCAATTTCTGCCTGTCCTTTGACTTTGATGTTTTTATGCACAGTCTGTTTAGCCAAAAAAAAGTCATTAAAGGGTATGCAGCATGGCTATAAGTACATTTATGATAAATCAGGAACATCGTCAGAGTTCGACAGTCATAAATGAGCCAAGTTCAAGCTAAACTTGAAATGGTAAGTACATGTAAACAGTGAGTTACAGCATTGAATTGACGAACTTAGTACCTCTGTCTTTACTTAAATAGTTATAATGAATAGAGAGCTTATTCATTTCCTTATAACTGCAGCTAGAAAGAGGAGCTAACACAGAACAGATTCATGTGTGAAATGCATGAGAAGTGCAACATACTGTACCTATCAGAAGGTGTAAAGATTTTTTTTCTTTGTCAGTTATCCTTCTGTATTCAGTGCTGGAAAAACATCATTATTCCTTTGAAGCGTTGGTTTTCCCACAGGAAAACAGGTCAGGTGAGCTTTTATGTGAGCTCTCAATTTATTCAGTTCCACATGCATGCCTTTGATATGTTATTTTTGTATATTTCCAGCTTTCCTCCCTCCCTGTGTGGGTTGATCGACACACCCGCGGCAGTCGTACTCTTCCTTATGGTTCATTTCCAGCTTTAAGCATGCAGCAGAAGGGCACAGTAAGGGTAGGCTAATGGGTTTAGCATGCTAATCTTGTGCTGCATTTATATGCTGTACAAACATATTGTGTGTGGTATATTTCACCATACCGACAGGAAAGGTTACAGCTATTTTTTTAAATTAACACTATTATTATGGTACCTACACAACTATATTGTGATTTGTTCCTGCAGGCAAAACAACAACAACACAAAAACAATCAAAGCTAAGAAAGCTGTGTCACAGCACCCATGTGGGGGGTTTTTTTTCAAAGAAGCCATTCACCCCATCAGTCACTCAGCTTGACATTTCTTCCTGCACCAATAATTTTGATGCATGCCTCTCATTAAAAACAGATTATAAACGGAAGTATTTGTACCACTATGTCTGTAATGAACCACTGGTCTGTTCCATAAAACTGCCTTTACAGGAGTTGTTGGACCTCTGTGTGCAGTAGTATGAATGACGGACACGACACATAAGGTATATTACTGTGTTTGCATTTTGATTTTCTGTAAACTCTCTTTCTATATAGCAGCATGCATTAATGTGCTAATCTTAACTCAGATATGTGTGTCTCTCAAGCTAGCAGCACTCCCTGAGAAAGGAAACAAAAGTGTTCACGGGTGTTTTGCACCCTTGGCAAGTGGAGGGAAGGATGTGATGTTATATTTTATTTAACTGAACTGTGAAGCACCTATATGCAGTTTTTTCAGTTATAGATAAAATCTCATATTTCTCATTTTAAGGAGATCACTCTGTATATTAGCCTGCTATCTTTGTCAGAATACTGACTGACTATAGTTTTTCAGCTATGCAAATACTGGGAAAGCGAGGCTAAATGTCAACGGCTGGCAAACCAGCTTTACTCCTCATCTCCAGTGTCAATGTTCTCTCTCTATCCATATTTTCCATCTGTCTCTACTATCTGTCAGCATGGGTGAAAATGCCAAAATTGCTTGCCTCTATCCTCTTGCCAGCCAGTAAAATACTACTGCTATATTGTATAGCTGTAGAGGAAAGAGTTGAAGCCACATGTCTTCCAAGCTGATTGCATATGAATCTGTAAACACGCAGTTAGGTCCTAAAAAAGTTTAAAAAAGGGAGGCGGAGGAGTTAGAATTGCCTTTAGATTTAAAATCAAAATTATGACTGGATTAAACTTTGGGTAAGTTTTAGGCTTTGATATGTGCTTGCGTGCTGGTTGGAGCAGAAAGAAAAAGAGGGAGAGGTCTGGAAGAACAAAAGGAATAAAGAACACGATGAAGAAAAAAGGGGTCAAGCCAGAAGAAAAGAATCTGGTAGATGGAAGGAAGACGAATAAATGAAAGATGAAGTCTGGAAAATAGGGAAAGGGGTGCTGATGTGCTTCTTAAGCAGGTCATTGAATGCAGCGTGCCTTGGGAGGGCTCCTTTAAGCATGACTAACAGATTTCCTCAGTCCCTGCAGGAGCTGTTCCTCAAAGCTATGGCGCAGAGAGACAGTGTCACTTTAGGATGTATGACAAGGAAATGGAGCACAAAAGCCATTAAACAACTTTTGGGATTTCGTCTATCACAGGAGGGGAGAACAACTACGTTTCTCATGCACATTATTTAACTATTCAAATAAAAAAAGAGGGCAGATGAAAACTGCACCCTTAACTGAGTGTCATGGAGTTGAAAAGAATCAAAAGAAACCTTCACTGTTCTTGCGCTTCGTGAATTGTTACTTCCAAACTTGAAAGGAACAGCTAATAGCAACCCAAGTGAAAGTTTTCACAGGGGCTCATTTCTTGACTTTCTAATAAATTGTGGACTGTAACATCAAACTTATGATCATCATCACCCTCTCAGCAATGATCAAGGTACCCTGCTGAGGTTGTGGAATCAATACTTTTCTCCATCATGTGTGCCTGGGGCTCGTGATCCTCCTCCCTGTCTCTGATGTGAGGTGTGAAGCCTAGTTTATGTGAAGCCTAGTTTACAGCACACTGGTGAACACGGTCTCTTGATCCTGCTCATCCTCTTATTCAACACCGAAGGGCACCGAGCTCTGTAATCCACAACCCCCGGTCCCTGGCTGAGTTCATGGTCGACACCAAAGCCCTGCTGTTCTCACAAACCCCCCCGCTGCCGGGGCCAGCACCGCCTCATACTTCACATAGAGGCATATATTTTGCACTCGTGGTCTCACACACCAACACAGGCTTCACAGTGTGTCAAACCCTCCTTCGCACTCTCAAAAAGACACATAACTCAAAGAGCTGCACACAGGTCTGTGGGTGCCAAGTGCTTCAGGCTTTCTTATTTCCCAGTTTACACTAAGGAGCTGATAGTGTCATGTGTCTCCTGCTGACTTCAATCCACTCTTAGAGCTAGATCACCTCCCTAATGACAGTAATTGTATTGTGGAAGCCCCTGGTCATGTTCAATTACCCATTCCCATCCAAGCACATTGGTCTAATCTCGCACTGTAATGTACAATAAAGATGGCTCTAGAAGGGAGATGTCAGCTTCGCTGGCATGGATGAAATCCAGCAGAAGAGCCATGCTGTGATTGAATAGGCTGAGAGGTGGCACTGAGTTTTCATTATCTCATATCTGAAAACTTCCAAATTAAAACTGCTCTTTGTCTACTTCCATTTAAAAAACACTGAGAGCCTGCCATTCTTGTCACACAACTCTGCAAATTGAACACTGTGAAATCTCCACTCACCCGAGCGGTTTCTCCAAGCGACTGGCAGGTGAGCCCACGATCTCTCCCAGCGTACAGAAGACCTGTCCCAGGAAGTCCTGCCATGGGGAGGAGGGCATAAAGTGGGATCGAGAGAGAGACGTAGGATGGGAACATTCAAATGGATCACGGGGGGTAACAAGGAGAGGCCGTGAGGAGTTAAGCATAATTGTAAGCATTGTACAGTTATTAATTAGGACGTCTGAGGCAGACACGTACGTTAAATTCGGTTGGCTTCCGGGGTGAAGAAGGAGGAGGAGGAAGAAGAGAGAGAGACCAGGCAGCAGCAGTGACACAACAGAGCATATCATGGAACAGAAGACACATGACTCAAATACCAGACTGTCATCAACCAAGTGCGAGAAAGAAGAGCAAAAGTGAAAATGTGAGAGAGCAGAGAGGCAGAATGAGAACAGCAGAGGGTAAAGAGTCACAGAGCCTCACAGGAAGCGAACAGGAGAGCGAAAGAGCGCAAAAGAAGGAAGGTGACGGAGACACACATCACACAGGTTGTTTCCAGAGTATGGAGCACAATGCAAAAGCGCAACAACAAAGCGTCACGTGACATATTTGATGATGAGCATTTTGGCAGTATGCAAACCAAGTGCTGCAAATATATTGTTTTGTGTCTGCATTGTATGAGTTTATCTATCAAAGCTTTCAGCATAAAAGACGACACTAACATACATTCACCTTAATGAGCTGTTCTCTTGAATGTATGCTGCACAACAAAGGACCTCGCCTTTCAGACAGTCCTGCCATTTTAAAATAAATAGATACTGTTTAGAAAAATTGTCGGCTGTCTTGGAAATCAAAATTCGCAGCTGCAAAGAGCACCACGGCGCACACAGGGAAATGTGTTGAATAGCTTTGATAATGATGTGCAATGCTTCATTTTTCATTTAAAAGAAAAAAAAAGTAATGAGTCTATGCCAGATGCAAATGAAAGTTTGATTATTATCGCTCCAGAGGAATAATATAGCTCATTTTAGCTGATGAAAGACTAAAAAAAAGTCATAATAATAACAAACAACATTTTGGCAGATGAAGCACAATTCACTCATTATTTCTGAATATATTTGAGCATTTAGATGCTACAAACTTTGGTTTGCATAGAACCTAAATATCACATGCACTGACGACTAAAGGGTTGTGTATGAAGTAAAGCTGAGCTCCCGACTCTTAGAAAAGTTTTTCACTTACGTGCTTTGCCAGATCTGGACTTTTAGAATCAATATCATACCTGAAATCACAAAGAGACCACAAATGGCAGAGGTTAGTGCGTGGGCACGACAACAGAAGATTTTTTTTGTGCTGGTGCTAATTAAAGGAAAGTGACTGCGGTGTGGACACTTTTTGTCTGTCAATCACACACCGGGGGAGAGCCGCCTAGCCCAAAAAAAAGAAAAAATGGGGAGGGGGGAAGAAACACGTAAGCAGTAATGTGACAGTTAATTAAGGAAGTCATTCTATAGTTTATGAATGTAATTTCCACTCTCTGCCAGGGGGCACATACTGAAACAATCCACCAAAGGAGAGTGGGTTTGGAGCATCTGCCAGTCAAACTTAATGGAAAAGTAATTAAATCTGAGCACGCCCTGCCTCCCACCTCTGTGATAAAAGAGAGAAGTAAATGAGTAACACAGATTGTGAGGGAGTGCACTCCCTCCTTTACTGTCCCAGTCTTGCACCAAATTAATTCATTAAGTGTCTAAAACTCCTCAGAGACCTTCAGTGCAGTCCTGGAAGGAAACATCCTAGTCCACCAGGGAATTCATGCTTTGGCGGATATGGATTTTTGTAAGAACATCTCCAATCCTGCAGGAAGAAGGGGGTGGAGAAATTATCCTGATTCTGTTCTGGGAGACCTCAAAATGAAGCTGCACCTTCCTGACCCTTTCACTAGTCAGACCTTTTCAACAGAGGAACGCCAGGACAGCGGTCTTTGTGAGTTTTATGGGACTTGCTTTCAGACATTTGCTTTTCTTAGCAGCAGGAAGATTAAGGATAAAACTTTATATGAAATATTTATCACCTTATACCAATCTCCACTCAACGAATGACTACTGAGACACTGCACCAATGAATAATTCCTTGGGAGAGACTCAAGCTGATGACGAGCAAGAGAAGATAGAAAAAGAGTGACTTTGAGAGAAAATGACAGGCAGGAAAAAGGGGAGAAGGGATGATGAGATAGATGGGGGACAAGGAAGCACGGTAAGGGAGAGGATGTTAAGAAGATGCTGCGTTGGAAATAAATGAAGAACTGGAGAAGAGGGCGGCATAACTAAAAAAAAAACCTCAGTGTGTGTCCTCAGAGAAATGGATCAAATAGAATAACTCACACGTCAAAGCGCAGATTCTGCTTCTCCTCAAAGAAGTAGTCCAGGATGTACTTCCTGACAAAGTCTGGGTTTAGCGTGTTGTCTATCACCTCTGTTCTCCCAAACTAGAGACAAGACAAGTTAGACGTGAACAAGAAGCTTTGAGAATCTGTATTTACTGCTCTATTACCTCACACCATCCCATCTATCATGCTACCAAACAGCCATCTGAATTAGTAGCTTTCATTGAGATCAGAACAGGAATAAAAAAATCAGAAGGTTCTATCTTCTTCTTTACCTTTTCACATTGTGCTGGGCATGCATAAGCTTGCAGAAGGCATTTTATTGAGTCCAATTACACTAATTTTCTTTAATACCACATTCACGCCTCCATCATTCTCTAAAGCCACTTCTAGGGTTCCCCTTTGCTTTTACAAAGGGGAACTAACAACACTCCTGCAAAAGGAAGAAAAAGTAAAGCTGCCAGGGCAGACACCAAAAACCATTACATCAGTGTTACACAGCAAGACTTTGTGATGAGGTGATGTTCTGACAAACAAATCAACAAAAATGGAAAGAGTTGCACCCTCTTCCTCGTGAGCACACGCGCATTAATTGTTATCCGACATGAATAATTCAGTCAGAAAGTCAGAGAAGTGATGTCAAGCTGCATAAATAAAACATCGCCAGTAAAAAAGAGTAACCATAAACTGACACGGTGAATTAATAATAGCAGTGTTAGGGCTTAATAAGGAGATGAAACAGCGGGATTACAGACTCACACTTTTGTGATTACATCCAATGGGGTTAAGACTCAAAGTGAGTCCTAACATGAAAGCAGACAGGCCACACTACGCGAGCAGAATACGTTGAACGGATGGACGCCGATGCTAATGCAAAGACAGTCAGGGTGGATTGTGTGCAACTTATGACAGCCTAAGAGTGTGGGTTTGTTCAAGTGTAGCCTGCCATCAGGTATAAAAGTGTGTCTAGGTCTATAAAAGTTTAACTACTTTGTGTGCATGTGTGTGTGTGTGTCACTACCTCCTCTCCTGCTTTTCCTGTCAAAAAATGTGAGAGCTCTGCTCCAGCAAACGCAAAGAAGGTGAAATCTGTCCCGAGCGAACAGCAGCCTATTTTTAATGACAGAAGGTGTATGTGGCAGCGGGAGGGCTATAGCATATTCACTTTGGTGCCACGCCAAACATAACAAAGGAAGAAGAATCAGCACCAGAGCAGCTAAAAAAGCCACCCGAGGAAATAACAGATCTCCCACTCCACACATTATCTCCACCTTGGCAAGTACACGGCCAACATGTAAAGCCAACGTTGCAAAGCTCTACAATTAACTGTCAAGAGAGAAAAAAAAGACCCTTCCTGCAGGGATATCCGGGTGCTGGCAGTGTGACTTCTTTCCCTTAAGTAACCCTGTACTGAAATAAATTGTGAGCCCTAACGTTAGAAGATTTATCTTGGTAAAAAGATTAACGTCAAGGAGTTTGAAAGGAATTTATGCAGGTTGTACTATGTCAGCTGCTCAGGTAAGTGAAAGTGCGAGACAGGGGAAAATCTGTCATGCACCTGGAGTAATAACTGATGAGGGAGTTGGATATTAAGACTTTAAGTCATGCTGCAGGAAAATGATGGATTGTCAGATTCATGTTGTGACCAAAAGTGAGTTAAGAGCTCACTGGTTTCTTAGGAAGCAAAACACAATGCATGTGTAACATCTGCTTTCATGTTCTTCTGTTGATGAGGTGTGTGAATGATCAGCAGCTGATGGGGAAGCTTGTCCCGTAGAAGGGTAATTGGATTACAGATGGCTGGTGGCACACTGGCTACCAACCACACTTACTCCCAGGAGAACAAAAACACATTACCTGACAGAGGGGCAAAAGAGGCACTCCGCTTTATCAATTCTGCACAGCTTGACTCGGCTGCTCGCAAAGCCAGCTGTCATCTGCAGCTGAAGACACAGGCCTATCTCCTTCAGGGAGAGGCATTCAGCCTGCACCCACAGTTTGTACGCTCGAGGTGGGGCACTATAACCCGAGGTGACAACTGTAGGAGACTTATCACGAATGAGTGCAACACTTGATGCTCATCCATATTTGCATGATAAAATGTTAAAAGTACTTTCTGGCTTAGGAACAGAATATTACTGCGTTGATACCAGTACAAAGACTTGCTTTTCTGCGAGTCAAGGCCGGCAGACATTCGTTCAGAGACATAAGAGGAAAAACTGTCAAGCATCAACCTCAAGTGTTGTTAAGGCTGCAGAAAACTTTCTTAGACTTCTTCGTCTTCTCTTTGAGATGCACTTGGCAATGCAAATCTGCAATGCATGTCTGTTGACAGTAAATAGTCTCCAGTCTGCTTCTCCTCCCAAACTGCTCAGTCTCAGTAGAGTAAAAACAGGAAGTCGATCTCCTTGCCATTAGGAAACACACTGCCAACACATTGCAATCAGTCTGAGTCAGTCCATGCCAATGAGGGCTACCTTTAAGTTTTTTTACAATAAGAGACTCAATTCAACTGTATTCTGGTTATATTTGTATATAAAAGCAAGGCTGCTGAGTGCTTGTGTCACTATTAGTGGAGGAATTTCTAAACCTCTGTTTCAAATCTGTGAGGTTTTGTTTAATGTCAATTTCTTTGTATATAAAGGGCAAAATATATTAAACAGACAGCAATAAGTAGCTTTTTTCTGATTTACCAGAGTAACCTTGGTATTATCACAAAAAGATTGCATGCGATTGCCAACTTCATCACAAAATCATAGCAGACCAACTCCGTATTTATCGCCTTCTGGATGCACCAAATCTACCTTAAAGACAGCAGTAGTCGCAGACCAGGTCTCCATGTTCGAAGCAACCGTATCAAAGGCAATAAGATTGCAAGTGCCTGTAGCATAATATGAAAACTGTGTGATGTTCAACAGCATCAACATGAGCAGGTAGCTGTCCAGTGAATTCACAGCAAACAAGTGTATGCACGGTGCAGACAGCACCATTGCCTAAATCGAAGAGTATTTCAAGTAGCGAGAAATCACTTAGGTGTTATAAAGGCAACTTTGGACTGTGTCCTGACCTGATTCTTCCAACATGGCTGGCTTTGAATGAAAGTCAACCTTTTTTCCAGAGTCAAAGGGTTGGCCGGCAATCGATCACAACCATAAGAAACATTAAGACTCCGGCATAGAAGTACCAAAAAAAGGAAGGGAGAAGGGAGAGAGCTGAAGATGACGAGCATCTCCAAAAGTTGATTCTGTTCATCTGGACGTGGCATTTTGTGGGAGAAACGTTTTGTCACTCATCCAAGTTTCAAGCTTATAAACAGGAAATTTGCATAATGACTGAAACCAGCCCACTGAAGGAACAATGGGCTGGGAGGTCAGTTCCTTAATCATAATTATGCAGATTCTCATGACCATTGATCAACAACCACTGACCAAAACCCACTGATCAAAGACCACTGATCAATGGCCATGAGTACCATTCACAGAGAGTTGGGGAATGGCTGCAATCACAGCATTGTAAGATGGCGAAAGATGTACCCTTAGGCCCCCTCCTCGATTCAGAGATGGTCTTTCCCTTTCACGTAAATGGCCTCCTTGACTCCGCCCTCAAACCAGCGTTCCTCCCTGTCCAGAATGTGAACATCCTCATCATTGAAAGAGTGTCCACTGGCCTGTAGGTGTAAATAGACTGCAGAGTCCTGACCTGACGAGGTAGCTCTTCTGTGTTGTGCCATCCGCTTCGCCACAGGTTGTTTGGTTTCCCTGATGTATAACGGTGTGTTCACACCGAACGCGATAGAGGCAGGCAGAGCGTCAGGCTTACATGTAAAGTCAATGGAAAGGCGCGCTGACCCGCGATTGCGGCTCCCGCGAAAATTCGGAAGCAGATTTGCGTCGCGAAAACGCCTGAAACGCCTGAAACGCGCTACACTCACGCGCGAAAAAAACCACGCGCGTGAGTTTATGTGTTGCATTTTGTGCATACACGCGTTTCGCGTCCCCCGCTCGAGTTGGAAAAATCTGAACTCCAGCGTCAAATCGCGCCGCGACAACCAATCAGGAGCCTGGTGACGTGGCTGTTACCTAGTTCAAAGGGGCAGATCCAGCCAAAGCCCTTTATTCTTCAATAGAAAGAAGGCTAATCAATGCCGTAGCAAACAACCCGGAGCCGTACGACACCAGCTGCTTTCTGGACCGAGACAGGAATATAAAGGACCGAGCTTGGAGGAAGATATGTAAAGAGATCGGGCAACCTGGTAAGTTCATTCATTTTTCTTAAGTTTTCTCTAAAGTTTTCACTGACCCGGGGAAGCCGCACAAAAGCTAGCAAGCCACCGCTATTTTCCCACTGACGTACAAATACCGTTCTGCTTTTAGGCATGTTGTCATTTAAGAATATATTTTATTGTTTATTAATAAACAGCACACAGTGGTCCCGCTGTTCATCCGTCACTGCCTCTTTTTTCTTAATTTTCATTTTCTTTTGTTGCACCGGACAGCATTGCATTCTGCAGCCTGATTGACAAATCTCCTGCGCTTGCCAAATTTATCATGTTTGGTTTTGATAACCATCACGTCCAATAGAAAAAACAGCACGAAGACACCCATAACTATGACCCTCATTCGGAAATAGACACCTGCACCGCGAGGGAAAAAGGCGCACGAAAGTGGCAGGCAGATGAAGACAAACCGCGGCATATTAATACTTTTACGTTTTGCAATCTACAAAGGTTTGCACTTTGAGAATCAATTGTGAGAACTGTGACCAATGTTCATGTGTGTGTGTGGAAAACAGTGTATAAAGTGCGTGGCCAGGGGCTAGTTATTCTGAGAACCCCTGCTGCAATAAATGAGGGACCACTGTCTACTCTATGATTATTATATTCAACCTGTTAACATTTAATACTGTATTGATAGAACCAACTGATTCTGAAGCAGAGCATCCCCTGTTGCTTCTCCTGGCTCCCCAGTCCCTGAGCTCCTGCTGCTGCACCCACAGATATGTACAGCAAGCACTGATACCTTTTTAGTCGGTGGGATTGCCTGTGATCACCTTTACTAAATATCTACAACCAATCTGATTATATCCTGTTTTTGGTTTGTTTGTTTTTTTCAAGGTTGAAATTAAAATCTAGTAGCAGCCTTCTCATTTCTTTGTGTTTTGTGCTGTTTTACAGGCCCACAGGGGAGGACGGCTCCGAGGCAGATGAGGGACGGGTCCCAGGACGGTCCATCGGTGGTGGAGCTGGAGCCACACCAGTCTCCAATGGAGCATTTCCTCCTTAGCCTGGTTCCTGCTCTGGAGAGCAGCTGGTCCTTTTTATTCCTGTCTCTCTGTAAATACTTATATTTTATATATTTATGTTTAATGTATTTCTGTGTGAGAATTTTAATATTATTTCAAATAAATTTTTATAATGACTAATGTCTCAGTTCTACTACACAGCAAATGTTGGCACACGACTTGACACATGTAGAATTTATTTCATATTATACTAATGACAAAATATACTAATACAGTGGGATGCAGAAGTTTGGGCAACCTTGTTAATAGACATTATTTTCCTGTATAAATCGTTGGTTGTTACAATAAAAAAATGTCAGTTAAATATATCATACAGGAGACACACACAGTGATATTTGAGAAGTGAAAAGAAGTTTACTGGATTTACAAAAAGTGTGCAATAATTATTTAAACAAAATCAAGCAGGTGCATCAATTTGGGCACCACAAAAAAGAAATGAAATAAATATTTAGTGTATATCAATGTGTGTGTCTCCTATATGATATATGGGGTGCCTTTGTCTGGACGTGCTTCCCATCCAGAGCTGCACAGCACAGAGGGAAGTTCCAGCGCTCCTGGAGTCCCTCTGTGATGGACCGCCAGTCTCCAGGTGAAGGCACAGCCATGAAGTCGTCCACTAGACAGTCCCAGATGGCCGTCGCTGCCTGGGGGGTGATCTGGCTCACCGACTCTGTAACTGAACGCTTGGTGCTGAAGCAGTCCGCGGTGACAAGGAACCTGGACAAAATTGTTCAAAATCAGTATTATGTGTGCTGCAGTTACAAAATACATTATTCAAATTCCAAAATACTTTGGTGATGTCAGATTTAAATCACAAAACTTAAATCTTACATAAAACATTTTGTAATTATAAGGATAATTACAAAATGTATATTAGATAATATCTAAAACAGTTGTTTTATTTTAACTTTAATATATCATAATTTGATTGGTAGCAACTTTTGCCACTACAGTGAGCCAATCACTCATAATTTCTAAACATGTCAATCAGGTAGGAATGAAGTAAGACATTAATAGAAATAAAGAGTTGTATGTTGACATGTAGCCCTTTCCTTGCTTAAATCATTAATATTTTTGAAAAATTAATCTGTGATAAGACAGCTTATCAAGATAGAACCATGTAACTAGAGATGAATCAAACTGTTCACAGTTTTATCTAACTCTGTTTTAATAAAGGCTGTGACCCCTGCTATAGAGTCTGACAGCTGCAGGGATTATATACAAATATTCAACTATCCCAGAATTAAACCAGGTCTAAATAAAAAGGAGTGAGTATCACTACAAGGTTAACTCAGTGGTCCTAATGCTACAGTTTGATATCAGCAAACCCCGAGCACATACATTGATGTGACACCACAGCCATGCTATCATGCAAACACTGATAACAGCATAAATCGAATTAAATCGGGACTTGATGAGACCTTCTGAGTATCACTAGAAATATTATAAAGAGTCGTCTCTGTACCACAGTTTGCTTTCAGTAAACACCGAGAGCATTAACATCCATGTTAGCAGTGTATAAATGGATGGTTTAGCATATATTAGCACAGGTGTCAATAAAGGACTACGTATTAAACACTTTTACTAACCTCACGCAGACGGACAGGCGCTCTGCAGGTGGGATTGAGCGCCTGTAGTCGGTGTCTAGGCGGGCGATTCTGGGACCGACGCGGGACAGCAGGTCCTCAAACTGGCCGAGTGAATGACGGTGATAGCGCTGGAATCGGCCGTCATCCAGGCGCAGCTCCTGGAGCAAGTGGTGAAACTCACCAAACTGCTCACGCCTCTGGAGGACCTGATGGACCCAGGTACGGCAAGGATGTCCTTTACGCCGCTACTCTGCTCTCCACAGTAAATAGAGAAGGGAGACTCTCTCTTCAAGCGCTAGCTCGACAGCTGCCATCTTGCAAAGATACCGGTCTTGCAAAACTTCCTCCCACATCCCTCCCACATTTCCGGTTCACGCGCGTTAAAATATGATATTTTGGGGCGCGATGGATTTTTCTTGGACACGCGTAGAGGTGCGAATGTGCACGCGTCAAGTTAGGGGCTACAATGTAGCTTGCCGTCACCAGTGTGTGAATGGGTGGATGACTGAATGTAGTGTAAAGCACTTTGGGGTCCTGAGTAAAGCGCTATACCAATACAATTTCTGCCTCCCTGGCCGCTGTGTCTGTGGAGATGGTGTTCGCTCTGTGTTGTAGCGTCCTGATGACACCCAGTTTGTGCTCCAGTGGATGATGAGAGTCAAACCTTAGATACTGATCCGTATGTGTAGGTTTACGGTAGACGTCAGCTGTCCCCCATTCCTGATGGAAATCTCACAGTCTAAGAAGGCTAACCTGCCACTTTTCATATCCTCCCTGGTGAATTTGATGTGTCGGTCCACCGAGTTAATGTAGTACGTCCTGAGATTTGATTTTCACCCAGGTGTCATCCACATATCTGAACCAATGGCTTGGTGGTGTTCCAGGGTAGGACAGCAAAGTCCTCTTTTCCACTTCTTCCATGTACAAATTGGCCACGATGGGTGAAACTGGGGAGCCCACGGCACACCCATGTTTCTGCCTGTAGAACTGACCCTTGTATGTGAAGTAGGTGGAATGAAGACACAGTTCCAAAAGCAAACACACTTGGTGGATGCTGAGAGTGGTCCTGTTGCTGAGGTTGGTGTCATCCTGTAATCTCTTACGGACTACCTCCAGCGCTTTCGTGACTGGGATGCAAGTGAAGAGAGATGTAACGTCGTACGAGACCATGGTTTCATATGCCTCCATAATGACATCTCTCACCTTCTCAACAAAATCCAAGGTTGTGGTGTTCAGAGCTGCCCACCAGCGGGTTGAGGATCGAAGCCAGAAACTTGGAGATGTTATAGGTTGTAAAGGTCCAGTTTTGTTTATTGATCTAAGCCTGAACAGCTACGCGTAGTGTCCAGTAGAGGGCTCTGTTGTTTAGTTAGCGGCAAGCTGCACTTCCAGCTCAGACCGGTTTTGTGGCGCACATTTCCCAGTAGGCAGCTCTCAATGAAGCGTGAAGCAGCGTGATACCGGACTCTAGCGAAACGAACAATTTGCAGCCCTTGGAATGCGGAGCGAGGTACATGTTTTAAGTTGTATTTCTTTGCTTAATTGATATTTTGTTGTATTTTCTGCTTTATTTGAGTTCATATTTGTAATAAGCGTCTAAGAAAATGTATTTTTTAGAAAGTGAAAGAAAGTGTACTTTATTGGTCCCCGTGGGGAAAATCCCTCTCTGCATTTAACCCATTCACTCAGTGAAGCAGTGCCCGGGCAGTCCCCGGGCAGCCATTGGGCGCCCGGGGAGCAGTGTGTAGGGACGGTACCTTGCTCAGGGGTACCTCTGGGTAGCTGTTCAGGGGAATCGAACCCCCGACCTTCCGATCATGGGGCCGCCACGCTACCTACTGAGCTATCCCTGCCCCCGTGTTTCTGTTTAGTTTTCACGGTGCATTGGCGCACCTGGCGCACTGTTAGATTCTGAATGAATATCAAAGTAAAAATTACTGCACCCGTCAAGGCTCTCTCTATTTCTTCCTTGGTCCGGGGGACTGCTACAGTGAAAACTCGATCGCTGAGTGAAGGCTACTTGCTAGCTCCCATGCCAGATGAGTGCAGCCCGTGCCACGAGCTGGGTCCGTGTGTCAGCTGTGAGAGATTTCTACACCAGTCAAGATCATCTTTGCTTCGTTGCCTACCTCCCCTTTGAACTCTGATGGTCACTTTACGAAGGTGCAGGTATTATGCCCATTAAGGACTTTGCTGATAACAGGACTCTGCACTCTAATTCAGAATTACTTGCCTTAAATATTTTTGTGGTTACAGCCTTAAAGGTATACTGCATTGCACTGAGTAATTACAATCTTTGAATTGTATGGGTTTATTCTTCTTGAAAGTAACGTATATCAGCGGTATTTACAGTTACATTTTGTCTAATATGTGGGTGCTAATCTGTTTATTTATGTGATGTAAATGTCTGATGTGAGCATTGTTTCCAAAAGTAACACTCACGTAAGTTTAAGTCCAGACGTTATCGCATAGAGCAACATACACATTACAGTAACAAAATGTTGAACGCTGCTGAAGAAGCCGACGACTCAGAGCAACAAGGAGTAAGATCCAGCAATCGTGAAAGGCATTTAACTGAAAAGGGTAAAGAAATGCAGGAATATGAGGCAAAGAAAAATGAGAAGGCATTTAACAAAGCTTATGACACTTGGAAGAAGGCAGCTAAAGAAATCAGAACAAAGCTGAAAACTTTCTGCTCACCTGAAGAGCTAAACAATGCCAGTCATGACATAAGAGACAAGCACGCTGTAGTACAACAGCATTATGAACCCATTCGCCGCAGCCAATCCATGACGCCCGACATTGTTAAGCGAATGGATGCTTGTGCAGTGCTTACAACTGACATTTGTGAAGTTGTTGCTAAACGACAGGAAAATATCGATCAGCTCTTTAACGATCGCCTTGAAAAGGAAAGAGTACGAGTGATGTTAAACAAAAGGGACTATGGTTCTGTGTTTGGTGATACAAAAACTGAAACGTCGTTCCCAGAGGGTTCAGTTGCACGCTCAAAGGCAGAGTCTACTGGCAGTCGTGAGGTGGAAGCAGAAGCTGAACTTGCAGCCAAAGTGGAACAAGCAAAGGCCACACAAGAAATATTGGCACAGGAAACCAAGATCAGCCAAATGGAAAATGAGTGGAAAATAAAGGAAGTGGAAACAAAGGCAAAGTTGGAGGAGGAAAAGACTAAACTTCAACAGTTAAAGGCAGACAGCGAAGTGAAAGTAGCAGCTGCACGAGTAAGTGTCAGGTTCGACGGTGCCCCGACCGGCGACCTGTGTGTGTGTGTGTGTTTGTTCTCCCGCTCTGTTTTTGTCTCCGTTGTAGTTGTTACGCGGTTGCGTAGCAACGGGAGATGTCCGACCCGGAAGTTCCGCCACTCTGCAACTGATTCCTCGCCAGCTGCTGCCAATCATCCACCATTGTGACAGAACTATTTAATGGTGTGGCTGAGTGACAGACAGCGCTGGAGTATTCCACCAAGCCGGGCTACGAGTGAGACGGAGATACGAGAGGAGAGACGTCACTGTTTACGAAAGTCGTATGGACACACGAGGGGAGCACGGAAGGGACTTAGCACTATGGATTACTTTGGATTTGCTTCACTGTAAATAAAGACACTGTTCAATCTTAACGAGCGATCCGCGTCTGGGTTCTCTTACTCATCACCCCCGTAACAGTAAGAGCCCTTAGCGCTCAAAATGACATTGAAAGCCATGATCAAGTGTCCTGCTACAACTTAGAAAATTCCGCAAATCTCCCCAACAGCGCACCACGGCTCTCTTTAAATCCACAAGCACCAACATTTAGATCTCACAATACTACTCTAGAACGTGAAGAACTTAGCTTAGTTCAAGCCCTCGCCAGCTCTCTTACCCTAAACAGGCTTCCTGTACCTGAGCCCACCATCTTTAGTGGCGACCCCCTAAAGTTTATGGATTGGAAGGTATCCTTTATGGCACTAATTGGTGACAAACCTTTACCTGTGTGTGAGAAAATGTTGTATCTAAAGAGCTATCTTGCAGGTGAAGCACGAAAGGCAGTAGAGGGATATTTCTTCCGCAACAGTGAGCAGGCATACGCAGGCATTTGGAGCGTTTTAGAGGAAAGGTATGGCAGCCCATTTGTTATCCAAAGAGCCTTTAGGGCTAAACTCACAAAATGGCCTAAAATAGCTGCCAATGATCCTAAAGCACTGAGGGAGTTGGCAGATTTTCTCCAAAGCTGTGCAGAGGCTATCCCTCAAGTCAAAGGCCTAGAGATCCTTAATGATTGTGAGGAAAATCACAAGCTTCTAAGAAAACTGCCTGAGTGGATAGTGCAGAGATGGAGCCGCATTGTGGTGGAGGAGCTAGACAAAAGCCAAGACTACCCCAACTTCGCTCGCTTTACAAAGTTCATACAAAATGAAGCTAAAGTAGTTTGCAATCCTGTTGCCTCACCATTCCTAATAAACGAAAGGGCATCAGAAGAGCAGCATGTTAAAAGAGCGAAGGCACTCAGTACTACCATCCAACCAAAGTCTCCACCAATCCCAGTATCTACTTCTAGACCTAAACCCCCATGTTTGTTTTGCAAAGAAGAATCGCACGGCATAGCTAAGTGTCCTGCTTTTGCAGCGAAAACTAGTGATGACAAGAAAGTTTTCATTCAAGAAAATCGTCTCTGCTTTGGGTGTTTGAGGAGGGGTCATGTAACCAAAGAATGCAGAGGACGTCACTCCTGTAGTAAGTGTGGTCGGCGTCACCCCACCTGTCTACACACAGAAAGAGTGAATGAACCTAAAGAAAAGAAAACTGAGGATTCTAAATCCCCAGATGAAGGTGCAAACAAGGAAGTGCATAATGTTATGACTCATGTACTAACAAGGAAACTATCTTCCACATCCAGCATAGTACCAGTATTTGTGTCAGTTGCATCTGAGCCTGAGAAAGAAATACTTACATATGCCCTGCTTGACACCCAGAGTGACTCATCCTTTATTTTAGAGGATTTGGCCTCAGAACTAAATGTAGACGCCCAACCAGTGCAGTTAAAGCTTAGCACCATGACTTCCGTCGACACAGTCGTTGCAAGTAAACTTGCCAACAACTTACAGGTGCGTGGGTTTGATTCTGAGACTCGTGTCCGAATAGAACACGTCTACTCTCGTGACTTTATCCCAGTTGACAAGTCTCATATCCCTACCAAGGAAACTGCACTTCAGTGGCCACACCTTGAAGGCTTAGCTAACAAGTTACAGCCATTGCTGAACTGTGAAGTAGGTCTATTGATTGGTTATGACTGCCCATCAGCACTAGCCCCCCTAGAGATCGTCACAGGCAAACTACAGATCCCAGACAGTGGCACTACATTGACACAGCTCAGAATCCTGCAGATTACGCCTCTAGAGGGCTCAGTGCATCAGAAATCATGTCAACATGTTGGTTGTCTGGTCCAAAGTTTCTGTGGGAACATGACATTTCATATGCACCCAGCCCCTCAGCTGTGTTGTTAGTAGGGGATCCAGAAGTCAAAGCAGTCAAAGCTCTCACAACTCAAACAAGTGAACAAGACAATATCCTCAGCCGTTTGTCAAGGTTTTCAAGCTGGTCAATGCTCCTTAAAGTGGTTGCAAGGATAAAAGGATTGAGATCCAGCAAAGCCCAGTATGGAAACTTTGTAACAGTAGATGAACGGAGAACAGCTGCTGACACAATAATAAAGCTCCTTCAGCAGCAGGCCTTTTCTCAAGAGATGGAAGTGTTGAAGGTGGGAGATAACCTTCCAAGTTCAAGTCCCCTCTTTAGAGTAGATCCAGTGCTAGATCAAGGACTTCTCCGTGTTGGAGGAAGACTGAAGAAGTCAACACTCTGTCAGGGACTTAAGCACCCCATCATCCTCCCAAAAGACCATCACATTACAAAGTTGATCATTGCTCATTTTCATGCACAGATTTGTCATCAAGGTAGAAGCCAAACTCTCATGGAAATCAGATCGAATGGGTTTTGGGTGATTGGTGGGAGCAAGGAAGTTGCAAAACTAATAAGCAAATGTGTTCAATGTCGAAAACTAAGACGTTCACCAGAAGAACAACGCATGTCTGAACTTCCAAAGGAACGAGTTGAAATCTCAGATCCTTTCATGTATTGTGGAATGGACTGTTTCGGACCATTTGTCACAAAACAAGGTCGCAAAGAGCATAAAAGATACGGACTCCTCTTTACATGTCTTTCCTCACGTGCAGTCCACATTGAGATGCTTGAGGATCTTTCTACTGACTCTTTCATCAACGCTCTGAGATGTTTCATCAGCTTAAGAGGAGCTGTTTGTAAGTTGTACAGTGACCAGGGTACAAACTTTATTGGAGCCAAAAATGAGCTAAGAGAGTCTCTTAAACAATGTGACATGGATGCCTTAGAAGCATTCCTTGCCAATAAACAGTGTGAGTTCGTCTTCAATGCCCCATCTGCTAGCCATGCCGGAGGTGTGTGGGAACGACAGATTCGAACCATCCGCAATGTTCTCAATGCCACCATTGCTCAATGCCAAGGCAGGCTGGATGACAGCTCTCTAAGAACTCTATTCTATGAGGCGATGTTTATAGTTAATGGTCGACCACTGAGCGTCGATGGAATCAATGATCCTAAATCTCCTGAACCTCTAACTCCAAATCACCTCATATTGATGAAATCAAAGGTTGCACTGCCTCCACCAGGAAAGTTTGTGAAAGAGGACTTATATGCAAGGAAACGTTGGCGCAGAGTCCAGTATCTCACTGAGCAGTTTTGGAGTAGATGGAAAAGAGAGTACCTTCTGAACATATCTATGAGACAGAAATGGCACCTACCACGTCGAAATCTTAAAGTCAATGACATAGTCATTATCAAAGAAGACATGCTTCCCAGAAATCAGTGGCAACTGGCTCGAGTGGTTGAAGCTCCAGAAGAAGATGACGGTTTGGTCCGCAGAGTCAAGCTTCAAGTTGGCGATCGAGGCTTAATAAAGAAGCAGGGAACAGCACACAAACCTCACGTAGTTGAGCGACCTGTTCAAAAGCTTGTAGTTCTATTAGAAAATAACTAATTGATGTTTCAATCAATACTGTCACATCAGGCGTATTTGCGAAAGTTTATTGATGATGTATTTGAAATTGTGTTCGTTCTTGTAGTAATGTCCATATGTTAAAGCTGGAAATCATGTAAAGAATGTTGTTTATTATACATGATTTGGTGGGAGTGTAAAGGTCCAGTTTTGTTTATTGATCTAAGCCTGAACAGCTACGCGTAGTGTCCAGTAGAGGGCTCTGTTGTTTAGTTAGCGGCAAGCTGCACTTCCAGCTCAGACCGGTTTTGTGGCGCACATTTCCCAGTAGGCAGCTCTCAATGAAGCGTGAAGCAGCGTGATACCGGACTCTAGCGAAACGAACAATTTGCAGCCTTTGGAATGCGGAGCGAGGTACATGTTTTAAGTTGTATTTCTTTGCTTAATTGATATTTTGTTGTATTTTCTGCTTTATTTGAGTTCATATTTGTAATAAGCGTCTAAGAAAATGTATTTTGTGTTTCTGTTTAGTTTTCACGGTGCATTGGCGCACCTGGCGCACTGTTAGATTCTGAATGAATCTCAAAGTAAAAATTACTGCACCCGTCGAGGCTCTCTCTATTTCTTCCTTGGTCCGGGGGACTGCTACATAGGTTACCGAGTTGATCATGCAGACGATCGGTCTTAAAGGTGCACCCTGTTTATGTATTTTCGGTAAACCATACAGACTTGGTGTAGACTCCCCTGGGTACAGCCTGTGGTATGAGGTCCGGTCAATAGCCTCGTCTTGTTCTAACTGCTTCAGACAGTCTATCACCCTCTTCCTGTAGCCACTTCCTGGGTCTCGTTTTAGGGGCTCGTAAGTATTTTCATCACTAAGTAGTGACAAAATCTTCTCATGATAGTCTTTCTGGTTTAGCAATACTGTGCACCGACCCTTGTCTGCCAGAAGGATGATAATGTTGTTGTCATCACTAAGTGATGTGAGTGCCTTCCTCTGCCTTCCTTTATGATCTGTCCAAACTGCATGTCAGATGGTCTGCTACCATCAGAAGCGCCCTAAGCCAGCACCACTCTGAGGTCAGATAAGGGGTGTCTGTGTCACACATTATCTGTCACTTTTGGAGATCAACAATCTGACATTCACATCCACTTCAAACTGTGATCAGCCACTGCGTAGAGCCCAGGTTTGTACTTCTTTTACGACCTTGTATATCGACTTCCCCTCCTTCAAAATGCAACACCAATGTCAATGTCTCTGTGGAGGAAATGTCTGGAGCAATGCGCCATCTCATCACCATTTTTCTAGCGATCCACCAGTAATTTCTTAGAATTCTTTGAGTTCATATCCTGAATGTAAAAAAAACGAGTGAACAGGACTACTTGGGCATAGAATCGACAATTTTCTGTTTCGAATGTAGTGAAAATTTCCTCCATCTTTCACCCTGCAAATGGCTAATTCTTACTAATGCTACATTTATTTTGTCCGTGGCACCTGTGGAGGTGCTTTATGGTTATGATCCTGGACGAGCCATTCATACAGTGAAAAATATTATTAAAAAAGGCCGATGGTATGCTTTGGAGCAGTGGAAGAGCTTTTGGTGGTTTATCACCCTGTCTCCTTGCCCACAGTGCTTTTTCAAATGGCCTGTTTGCCACACTGTTTCTGGTAATTCTTGTTGATCCCTGAGGTGGTTTCTCGTGTTATTTCTCACCTGTTCTTTGTGGTACTCATATTTTACTCATATTATCCAATCTGCTGGTAATCTTTCTGGGTCTGCTTGTGTTACCTCTGTTCTCAGTTCAGTTTTTGTTTTTACTTTTAGACAATATAATCAAACTATGGAGAGCTGATGGAGCATTTCCCAATCTACTTGTGAAAAGATGTAATTTGTGATTCAAATAAACATTTGACCTTTTCTCTGAACTCATTTCACATCTCTTCTTTGTAGTTTCTCTAAGCTAAAAAAGAGCAAGGTAAAAATGGTGGAGTGTAAAGCCATTTATACTGAGGTTCACACAGCAGCTAAGCAGAGTGGCTACAGGTATAGATTATTCTTTAGGTTTGACAGTCAAACTGAGATCATTGCTGCTTATTCCGTTATATTCTATGAAATAAAGAGTAAAATTTGGTGATACTTTAACTGTTTAGCTACTAATTTGTCCAGTGAATCCTGAAATCCAAGTTATCAATCTGTGCGGTACAACTGAAACACATTTTTGCCTTTTTGGAAGCAAAAACTCAACAAAACTATATGTTTTGTTTTTATTGGGGTATCAAATCTTTCCCATTTTAAATCTGAAGTCACACCACTCACCGTTCAATCCCAATCGATTTCAATGTGTAAGCAAAGAGACTAGTTCGACTGCCTTAGATCAAAATAATAAGAATTGATTTAATTTAAGTTGCAGTTTCAGTGTATGCCTTTAATTTGTGATTAGTGTCACATAACAATTCCAGACGGGCCTAATGTCTTACTGCAACCTCTGTCTGCTTTGATCAGAGGGGAAGCCAGAGGGGACAGCGACACAGAGGAAAATCTTTAATGATACATGTAGCTGCCACCTTAATCAGTCACAGCTAACACAGTGCTGACCAGAGCACCAGCATTTACAAGGTCAGTCAATTGCAAGTGATTGGCACTCACAGCATTTACCTTGAGACAGAGGAGGGTGGGGAGGGGGTAAGCGGGATAAACAGAGTAAGATGTCACGGAAAAGAGACGGACTGACTGAGCTGTGTTGACAGGGAAACGGCGTGGTCGCTTACCTCTCTCCACTGTTTGGTCTCTACGCCCTGGGTGTACAACACAACCACTGAGAAGTGATGAAGAAGGATGAGATAGCAGCGAAGAGAGAGGAAAAATGCAAAACAGAAGAATACGTCACCAAACAATCTCAATCAAGAATCCTGCCTCTTCAAATTATGTTTGTTTTGTTCCTTCTTTGCTGACATTCATGATCAATTATCTTGCCACGCCCTGACAACATAATGAACTGCCAAGCTTGATGGTTCTAGGTATGCTGTCCACAATCAAAAAAGAAAATCAAGATAGAGAGCCCCTGAACACAGCGACACCCATGCAATCAAAACACAATTTCTTCATTGTGGGATTCTCCTGATTCCCATTAGATCTGGCGACTTTAAATGAAGCTGGGGCGGGTGAATACCACATGACCTGTCATATATACCGAGGTTCAGCTTCAGGCGAATACAAAACAGGGTGTCAGCGCTATTTTCCCAGTAGCTTATTTACACAAAGGGCTTTTATCTCCTCCCTATTATGTTAAATGTCTCCCCCTCCATTCTCTATCCTGCAGGGAGTATCAAAGAAAATGCCTTTATGGTACAGGTCTATACAGGCCAGAACATCCAGACTGGCCAACAGCCTGTATCCACAGGCTGTGAGGCTCCTGAACTCTCTGCCCCCCTCTCACGGACAATAACCATATCCAACTTCTTAATAGCAATGAACTGGTCTGCATTGGTGCATCATATCTTTATTCTCTTCCCCCTCCTGCCCCCCCCCCTCTTTCTTAAATAGATAACTATCATATCTGATATCATATCTCACAGTACAATAATATTGAATGGGTTGCATTGTTGTATTTTGTCATGTTTCTCAGGTCTTTGTCTGAATTTCTACGAACATTATTGCTAAGGATTGTCTTATTGCATTGGAGTCACACTGGGTTAAATATGTACACTTGGGTTTTAAAGGGTATTTATTATTTTCTTCTTTTTTTGGGGTTGTATGGAAGCCCCAAACGCAATTTCATTGTTCTTGACAATGACAATAAATAAATACTAAAATACTAAATACTTTATGGCGTTTCCCCATGTGTCTCACCAAAAGATAGCCATTTGTATTCAAAGGCTGGCGTTTACACCCTGCATGCATTAAGGTACTTTAGCTCTCAGCAAGGAAAGGTTGTCACATTATTGTGCAAATGATATGCAGTTATTGAAGGAACACTTTGAAACAGCGCAGTAAACTGAATCAAAGTTAAGCTCAGCAAAAATAAAAAGTGAAGCTTTGTAAATGGAGACGAGGTGTCAGCGAACCATATTCTGAGCAAAATCTCCCGCAGGAAAATCTGAGCTGCAATTATCATCGTAAAAGCTGAGAACTTACAAGGGTCAGATTTGGAGAAAGTGTCTCGGTCCAACAGATTCCTGTAAGAGAAGAAAAGAGTTGCACATCAAAATGTGAAAACAGAGTCCTGCATGTGTGTGTGTATATGCAATTTCCGTTTAACTCATTCACTGCCATTGACGTCTATAGCCGTCAATGGCAGTGAATGAGTCAATGGGTTTAACTCATTCACTGCCAATGGCTGGCAGTGAATGAGTTAAGACTGCAGGGTAACAGCTGTACACAATACACAAATGCTTCTTCTTTCATGCTGTGAAATCACTGAATGCCATATGCAAAGAGCTACAACATAATTGCACGGTAATTCAACAACCATACTCAACTTCACACAAACCACAACGCCCCGTGGGATATCATTTCCATGTGAGTACAATAAAGTGCAGTGGAAAGAGACAGTGGTAACAGGCAGAGGTGCCTTTCAAAGTATGGACACTAGCCTGCCTCTACAGTGCGCTCAGAAACTGCAAATCCTTTTAAGAATATGTAATCCTTAAATAAAAAAAATGCAGAAATGTGAGTATTAAACAACAACATTTTTTTAAAACACCTGAAGATAGAATAGCATACATTAAATGTCAGATTTCTTTTATTCGTGTAAGTTTAGTAGATAACTGTAAATCTAAAAATGATGCAAAAAAACAAGTGGCATAAAAAAAAAGCTCAAGAAACAGATAAACAGTTCAAACTAGGCATATTTATGGCTGGGTAATGTATTTAATTGTACACTCAATCACAGATTTAACTTTCAAAGATTATTAAAATAAGATAATCAAGTTTCACAATAATTTGCTTCTTTTTGTCTCGTTTTAGAAATCCTGTTCATCTTCCCCTTCACAATTGTGCCTGCACCCATTCCTATAAAAAAAAGCCCTGGAGAGCAGGCATTTTTAGCTCAGCTCAAACCCGAAGGACAAAAAGACAGTCTTTGAGCAATGGGAGAGGATAAAACAGCTGCTCGGAAACATTTTGGCTCCAAGTAATCTGAAAAGTAGATGCGGACACAAAAAATTGTCAGGGCTCTGTGTGCGGGCAGGCGGAGAGGAGGATCCAAACGCAGGACTCGAACACTGAATAGTAACTCAAAAAAACCCCTCAGCTTTATTTACTGGCAGAAAACAAAGCAAACTGAGCAACGGTACACGAAAGTACTGAACACAAAAACACACAGGTATAAGCCGAAGGTACGACACGACACCGAGCACGGGAAAACACAGGGCTTATATACACAGGGTGGTAATGAGGGAATGGGCAACAGGAGGGAGACACAGCTGGGAGAGATCAGGGCTGACGAGACAGGGGGAGCAAAGCTGCACACACTAACATAAGACAAGGACTTTCACAATAAAACAGGAAACATGAATCACTACTCAAGGACACAGACTCAACACAGAGAGGCAGACAGAAAATAATACATGGAACTCAAACAATACATGAGACAATAAATCCTGACCACGAATAAACAGAAAGATAGAATTCTAATAATAATGGACAAAGCACAAGAGGAACAAAACGATCATTCAAAAAATAAACCAAAACATAATAAACTCAAAATGCTGGGTCGAACCGACCCAGAACCGTGACAAGAATAATACAATTTGTGCTCAAAGTTCAAATAATGCCTGATGTTTTAAAAGTTAATAGATAATCAAGTTAAATAATCCAGATCTCAGCACTGACCAAAATAATCATGATCACAGCTTCTCTTTAGCACCCATGTACAAACCAATGAGCAGCCTTTATTGACACTGAGCACAGCACCCAGCTTTCCTCATATGTACATGGCAACGCAGAGGAGAGAGTGTGGCAATTAACAGGTTAGCAGCTCTGTCGCAGCAACAGAGTGAATGTAAGGTGTCCAAGTGACTCGGGCCAGGAACCAACAAGCTACAAAACAGACTACATATGAGAATTTATTTAACCATTCAAACCAATATCATTAGACTGAATGAGTCCATCACTATCTGGTGGCCTGTAGCATTTTGCACATGCTAAACTCTCTAAATAAAGCATTCACGCTTTCGTGAAAGATCTATCCAGTTTGCTAACACCGATCATCATCAGCTGGCACCTTTTCAAGCAGCCACGCACCCTGATTGGCTTATTGACTCAATCCACATAAGAGGCGCAATCAGCAATAATATTATTCATGTCATCCTTATTTTAAGCTAAAACCCTGAACATTTTCCCTTAATATGTTCCCTCTGTGCAAATTCTAATAAGGTAGGCATCACCTTTACAACATAAAGCAATGCTATCATCATTTACCATTTTAGATGGAAGACATGTTCCCAATGTTTTCAGGGATCTCATTAGCATATCTGTAAAGTGCAAAAGCTTGTGCCGCTAAATAACTTGATCGCAATTCAGAAAAGTCCTCTTCCCTTCAGGGGACAGCAGAATTTCAATGAATATAGATGAGGGTTCAGGACTGAATCCAAGCAGCAGGGCATCGTTCGTGTACATGTAATTCCCCATTCCTGGATACAAAATCTTCTGTGACAGGGAAACGTGGGGAAATGACAGATGCGGTGTTATTGGGTATTAGCCTTGGGCTGACCTGACTACAGTTGGACGATTGTCAGTGCAATTATCATTGGAAGTAACAAAGCCATCCATGACTAACCGCCTCTTTGTATCCACCTGTTACTGTCTGGCATCCATTACCCTCAAACAATTAGCTTGTCCATCACCTTATCCCTGCTCTCAGAGCAGACAAGAGTAGAAAACATGACATCCTCTTTTAGTTTTGCTCCATGTTCCTGTAGAGCACAAGCCTTCGTTTACCTGGCTAAACCTTAATTTGTTTTTGCAGAACATTTTTATTCCAGAAAGAAATGATTAGTATACAGATTTATACGCCTGTACAAATTAATCCAGGAGCTTAATGTGCGCATGGCCAGAGTTTGCGCATCAGTGCCGTAGGACGGGTATTAACATCTCAGATAATCCGTCTGCTTTCACTGAAGTAACGCTGCCTATTTCAAAAGTTAACTCCTTCTCTTTGCAAATCTCAGTGGGATAAGAGAAGATCATTATCCCGAAAGCCAATGTAGGAAAAGCTTGTTGATGAAGATGAAGTTCATTGAAAGTAGGACAAAAGTAATTAGATACAGCTATTTTTCATTCACACCATTTCATGTATCCGCCTGCTTTCAGATCCCAGCGCTTTTGTGATCACTATGGCCATCTCATTTAAAAAACATGTAACGAAAACAGCAAACTCTCCTTTTTTCTCTATTGCTCTTGATCCCGTCACCTTCATTAAAACTTTGATTGCAATAATCTCTTCTTTCTTACTTAAGCTTTTCATATTTTAGTGCGCCTGGAGTAAGAGTCAGCAGTGCATTATTAGATGTTTAACAAGAATAAATTCAATTTCGCTGGAGAAAAAAGCAGAATATAATCTTAATAGCTTTCTTTTCTCTGCCTAATCATCCCTCACAAAGTGATGTTTGTTTATTCGGCAGTGAATTAAGTTCATAGTTATTGGTTATGCACACTTCAGTTGATAAATACAATAAGCCACAACCAGGAATTTCTGTAAACGCTGAATTAGCATCGGCCCAGAAATGCACAAGCTCTTAAATCAAATCTGCAAACTCTCTCTGCTGGTATAAATGTGTCAAAAGGCGCTGTAGTTGATAAATGGTTTCACTGAATGCCCAGTGTGAAGGAGATTTGACCTCTAAAGCATGGCTGGCTGCTGAACTCTAATTAAAAAAGAATATATTAGGAAAACGCTCCCTCTCAGTCAGATCCCTGGAGATATTTTAGCAACTCCATGGTCCAAGGGGCTGATTATTAAACTAAGAAATGTGGAATTTAATTCCCGTGCCCACAGTGCCTTATTGTCACCAGTCCCTTAAGTCTCCTCTGCTTCCTTAAAGTTGTCAAAGTCCTAATTGGCAAGTTGGAGAAATGGTATCTAATTCAGTGGAAAGTGGTTTAAAATTGTCCTGAATCTAACTGGCCAATGAGCTGCTGCCTCATTGGTTTTTACAAGGACATGACAAATGAGAGCCTGAAAGTCAAGTAAGACTGATTTACAGAAAGAAAACTCTCCATAATACATTAGAGACGGCGGAGAAAGCCGGGAGGTCAAACAGAAGGATGGTTTGCATTTCAAGTCTTCTCTGTCACTTCACTTTCTATTCTGCCTCATGGCTCTCTCTCTCTTTTGACAGACGACAGACCTCGCCTTTTCCATTACGGATCATGGGGTCCGTGGGACTATTTCCTGTCTAACATGCCCTTGAGCAGATGTAAAGGGTCAAAAGGTCAAAGAACAAAAAGGGGAACGTATATAGTGCTACAAAGAAGAGGAATCCCATTATGTACAGTGAAATATTCAGCTTTTCCTTAAGGGTAATTAATTTTTTATAGCGCAAAAATTATGTATAGCATACCATATAGCAAAGCTCATCAGATAGCATGCATACAAAGGAGAACCTTCTCTGAGGTTTAAGCAGAAACAAAAATGAAAACACAGCAGATGAAAATGTATGTGTGGCTTTGTTTTGCTGCATTTTGTCTGTATTTGGAGTCACGATCAGCGATACAGGTTAATGTTGCTTTTGTCGAGAGCTCTAAAACCTCCCCTCTGTTACATTAGACACACAATCTGGTCTCCTTATTAGTGAAACGCACATCTGCTGTCTTTCACTGTGATGGCACCAGGTGTCTTCTTTTCCTCCATCTTTTTAATTATTCAGTTTCTGCCTCGAATCTCTCCATGTCGACAGTACCTGCAGCAGAGCACTCCCTGGGCAGCCATCTCACAGGCAGTGACAGGATCTCAGTCATAAACCTGCTCTTCTGCTCGTGTAATAAATGAGAAAGCACATACGCTGCAAATCCCTGTATCAGGTTGGCTTTTGCCATGTTGCTAATGTCCGATCTGGGAATAATAACGTTGCTAATTGCATACTGTGACAGCCCAGGGTTTGTGCAGAGAAAGATTCCTTTTACAAGAAGGGGAGGGAAATACAGACTGATATTATAGGGCTTATAACTCTTGGCAAAGCTCTTTGCACTGAGTCTAGTGTGAACTTGCGGCAATCCAAAAAAAGCACCAAGCTGCAGGCATACACTATCCAAATCAGCTACAAAATGGCAATATAAAGCACTCTGAATTGTACTCTAGGCACCACACTGGGCACAGTAAAGAATCAGCTCATGCATATTTTGGCAACTGATCATTTAAACAGAGAGAAGACACTCTGCATGCATTCTGCCAAGTGTGGAGTGAAAAGAAAAGTGATGATGATCATTTACAAAGAAATGATATCACTAATTGAGGTTAGTGAAGCATCAGAGAGCTGCGAGCGCACCTTATAGTGTGGAAATAGAGAACTGTGGCTGCGTAATTGGTGGTGGACACATGTTGAGCATCAATAGGTGAAAGCAACACACAGCAGGTGGGTGGTGGTAAACCGTAATGAGCATGAAATAAGAAACACTAACTAATGCCGGGAGAAAGAAAGACGTAAGACCAACTTGTGACACACGCCTATGCACTCAAACACACACTAATTGACTGGGTTGGAAATAAGTGTTCCATGTTTCTCAACAAATATCTTCCTCTATTTAATTTTATGAGATAAACGCTGTAATAAGCATGTCCATATTAGAGCCCGAACAGCGTAGGGTTTAAAGACCAGTACCCACCGATACAGCACACAATATATTTTTACTTTCAGACACAAAAAACGTTTATTGCGAGTAGTTATTTGCCTGTTTATGCTCTGCATAACTGCGCTCGGATCAGCTAATGGTTAAGTTGCCGACTGCCCTCTGGTGGACGCTGTGCGATGACAACAGTCGGAAGATGGTTGAAGGGTGTTTCTCCCAACTGTTCCTTACTTTTATTTTTCATTTATCAGCTGTTGTAAATGTTTATGCTGATAGTTCAGCAAACTGCTTATACTGTATATGGCCCTAACAAAAAGACAAAAGGTCGCGCTACAGACTTCAAGATTTATTTACTGGGAGTGGCCAGAATGGACAGGAATAGAAGTGAGTACATCAGAGGGACAGCTCAGGTTGAGCAGCTTGAAGACAAAGCTGAAGAGACGAAGCTGAGATGGGTACTTTGGACATCAGCACAAGAGGGATAGCGGATATACTGAGCAAAGGGTGTTGAATATGAAGCTGCTGGGCAGGAGGAAAAGAGGAAAACCTCTGAAGAGATTCATGTGTGTAGTGAAGGAGGACACAGATGGTTGGTGTGACAAGAGGATACTAGTGAAATGGGTGAGATGGAGGGAGATGATTCGCTGTGTTGACTGCTAAAAAGAGCAACGAAAGAAGGCAAAGAAATAGAAGAAAAGCCCTGATGGGCTCGACCCTGTATAGCAAACCTTTCATTATTTTAACAGTCTCATCTCTGTAAGTCAACTTTTTCATCCAATCCACACTTATTCCTGTTTTTATGACATCACTGTTCATAAATGTGGCCGGTTGCTTGAAGGAAGCCAGGATCCCCATTCTTATTCCCAACGAAATCTTTCTTTCTACCTAAACTCTGATTCATTAGTTGCCTCTCCACCTGGGGAAGAAAAGCAGTCAATAGCACAGCGGCAGATCTATTTAAACAAATCAGAGATGTGTGCGCTGGCCCATATCCAAGGTTTCAAGGCATTCAAGACTTTATAAATTGAAATTTTAAACATCTTTTAACAATTGATTTTTTTGTTACTTTGTTGTAGAACTTTTTACTTCCTATGGCTTTAACCTGGGTTCAGCTTACTCAATCTGCTTAAAAACTACAACCTTACATGCTCCATTTGAAAGCTTCTAACATAGAAAAACCCATTTCAGTGAAAATTTGACTGAATTCCTCCACAAGCTTATAATCATTTGCTTGGTAGCGTGTAAAAATTTGACTGATAATCCATTTCCCAATAGAGAATACTAAATATATTTGTAATTTAAAAAAAAAAAGAAACACGCACAGAATTATGCATAGCTACCAAAAGCACACATTCTCACACATGTTGGCTGAAATGTCCCTTATGGCTACTGGATAACATGTCCACTCTAATGCAGAAACAGAAAAAATCCTCAGAGACGACAATAAGCTGACACTGAGTAGCTCGTTTAGCCCTTCAGCTAAGACTGCCAACGAGTGAAAGACCTTCAACATATGCAACGCAGTGTGGAGAAATCTTCACCGAGTAACCTGTCACACTTTGTGCAAATCTGCCACCAGCTCTCATTTTCCAGACACGCTGTGATATTAGGTCAAATACGCCCTCACGACAAATCCTCCAACATACTCTGCTGACCCTTAAGTTTTTCGGAAAATAGTGACAAAAGCAGCTTGATATTTCTGAGCCACTGGGGACTGCTTTGATCTCTTATTGCTACAACACACTCTTGACTTCCCCTGTCATTCCAATCAACACTTTCACATGAGGCAGGCAACATGCAGAGTGTTATAAACCTCTGGCATGGCACTGCAGTTGCGCTTCCATGGGATCCCCCTCTGCTGTCATACATCCCAAATGAGAATATATTAATAACACCGACACCACCACAAGCCAAGTGTCTGGGATCCAAATTCATTTTCACTATGTCAGGGGTTCATGCATAATTATCCGCTTCATCGGCCTGTGAGACTCGTCTGCTGCAATGTAACATCCACAAAAATGGGGAGTAAAAAAAAAAATTAAAATCTGCCTCCTCTTGGCACCCTGGTGTCGTTTAGCCTTGATCACCAAAACAGATGTGACACATCATCCACAAACACAAGCCATCCAGTGAGATAAAAGCTGCAAGCTTGCCTCAGGTCAGTCTTAACCCAGATCACAATATGAAAAGCACAAGGAAAACGCTGCAAATTGAAATTTCTCTCTTACTCAGAGAGATCTTTTATTAATATTTTATGTTCTTACACAATGCAAACTGGTTCAGTTCAAACTTGCTGCTTGCCAGAGCAAAACAAAAGCATTTTTCAACCAGAAAAACCAGGTCACAGCTTTTACTAAATGGGTATCCAAGACTGAGTGAGAGTAGCAGCTATAAGAGCTATTAACATAACAACAGCAGCGAAGTTACACACCATGCCAACACATTCAAATAAACAAACGGTTGGTTACACAGCTCGAGTCCAAATTGCTCTGCTCGAGCAGTAGCTCTTGCTGCATCGAGCAGTGACACCAAACATCCTAATCGTCCTGATGATTTCATTACGCCTTCCCCTCTGCCGCAATGATTGTCTCGGGAAGAGACCAGATCCAGAGACAAGCCTCAAGTCTTCAGACTGACCTCGCGGGGACAGCAATCAGTGGCCCTGTGCGCCAGGGGAACCCCTCCTGCACAGGTTTGCCGCAAGACTGCTGGAAGTCATGTGGTCCCTGTGTGTTTCAACAGGTAATGAATCCCTCGGGTGATGAGTGGCACAGATGAGTTACCCCCCCTCCCTCCAGCTATGGAATGCATCGATTGAAGGCATTGCTACTCTAACGAATCTATGACAGCAAATGAATGGTTACAGGGAGGCACTAAAGCAACAGCAGGGAACAGAAGGGGATGGACGAGCTTGTAGTGTCTTTGTCTTTGTGAAATAGGTGAAGGGGGCTGATAAAGTTTGTGTTCAAGCTGTCAGGTGGGAGGTGGAGCACAGTGGAAAGGGAAGGCAGCTCTGTCACCCAGTTTTACTTGTAATCACCTACCTGGGTGTGCTTTGACAAGCCGAAGAGGAGCAGTAAATTTCTAGAATTGGCCTATGTTGGCAAATGGCAAGGAAATAAATAATAAACATTTGTCCTTCTGCTTGCTGGTGCCATTGGTCTATTGTGCTAAAACAATCAGAAAAAGGAGTTTACGCCTCTGAAACAGCCACATGAAAGCCCTCATTCGTGCAACTTTGTTACACAACTTGCTTTCATATAAGCATAACAAACGAAGCCAAATGTTCAGTTTATAGCAAGAAACTTTTGATTAAGTATTTTAAAAAATGACCTTGATACCACTCTAGCATCCTTGCTGTTTCCATATCCCGCCTTGAAAACACACGCATGTGAACAGTGCGCAGTAAATCACAAGTGCATATTTTTTTTGTTTTAACAAAATAGTTTTATTATTCAGTCATTTCTAACTATATAAAAAAATGCGATGCCAAAAAAGTAATCATTCAGAAGCAGGATCACCACCACCACCCCTCCGTCGCTGTGTTCTGATAAGGGTTGTAAACCTTTGTCAGGCTTGTCGAGCTTATCAGAATGATTCCCCTCCCTTGTTACGGTCACATAAGCGTAAAGGGTAAACACAACATTTACAAATCATTACTGGATTTATATGCACATTCTGATGAGCAAACGAGAAACTGGGGGTAAAAAATCTTCCTTAAATAAAGTTCAGCGTGTCAAGCCTTTAGCGGCTCTTCGGAAGGGGGGGGGGATTTTATTTGCTTTTTTTGTCTGTGTGCAAATTTCTTCCAGCATTCATTCCTAAAAGTGGAACCACAAAGTTAAAGCCCCAGTTTCCCTAAAGTCATTGTACATGGAAACTCTGAGACAGCCTGCTAAGCTGAGATATAGAGAGGGCACATTCTGCAGTCCACGAGGATTCACATTTACTCCTTTGCTCATAATTAAAGCAAACCACACGAACAACTTAAAAAACATTCACCAGAGCTGCTTTAATATTAGCTAATCAACACATTTATTACTGCCACATAAGACTTGGAGGGGTCAACTTGTAAAAAACACCAGGGGACAACTGGTCCTAATCCAGTAAAATGTATTCACTTGACTGTGTTTGATAAAAGGCAGATGTAAGAAAAGAGGCTACTTGAGTTTGAAGAGCCATCTTATCACTGAGTTAGAGTGCAGTCCTCGCAGCTAAGAAGCAGATGCTCGGGGTATGGCTCACTGGTTGACCTGTGAGCAAAGCCAATCAGAGCCATAGACAGGGAACAATGTGCTATCACGGTGATATGCACTTGTTTTGATAAGCGGTTGTCTGCCTGAGTCCCTCTAGTTTGTCAGACAGGCTTGCTGCAATATTGGCAGAGGGTTATGAGAATGCCTGTAGGGCTGCACGGCACAGTTCAATTCCATGTGCGCTGCAATCTCAGAGCTCTCAGGCTTGCTAAATCAATTACACAGAGTTGTGGAGCCCGGGCTTCTCCCCTCATATAACACCAATTGTTTCTGTTTGCTTGCACTGGATAGATAAAATATACACTTCCTGATAAGTGGATAGAATAGCTGCGTGCATTGGTGTGTATTCTGCATGAGTTCAACTTTTGAGATGTCCACTGAAGCAGCTGTCAGAGGTCAGACTGCAGCAATCCCCGCAAGTCACAAAGAAGAACAGACAGCAACTGAAGCCTTTGCATCTAAAGCAGACGATGCTTCAAGGCCCCAGTGAAAAAAGGAATAAATTTTCCTTCTCCATCAAACTGAGTCCAAGAGCTAGTGTTTGGAGAGAAATTAAAGACAAGGGCGCTGCAGATCAGAGCCTGGGGGCATCAACAGATGCCCCCAGGCATCTGTTGATGCCTGGGGTCTGCAGGGAAAAAACAACAGCGTGCTCCAAGAGGGAAGCAACACAAGTCCAGCTGCTACTCGTACCAAACGCCCCACACTGGATAAAACCCACCCTAAGCTCCATGTCTGCCTCAAACGCAATCTTCCCACACACTCGAATTTACCACAATTTTACACAGTTGACTATTTTTGTTGCATAAACAAGGGCTACAGCAGAATGCTCCCACGGGGCTTCATGCGGCTCATCATCCTCAAACAAAAATCAATCATCATCTCCTCACCTGTCCGCCCAATAAAGGTCAGCTGACACGTTTTTGAAATCTGGCTAATTAATATCCAGAATGTCACAAAAGGTCAGCTACATGCTAACGGCTTTGTTGGTTTTGTTAAGCTGTTTGTTGAACTCGCAAAGGTAAGATTACAAAGCTTATTTAAAATTAAAAATCACAGTTTTAAACAAGATCGACAGTCAATTCTCCTTCCGGGCAACTCACTGAGTAAATATTGCAGACGAGGGAAGAAAACAATGGCAGCGGGGTGTTTGGCTGATAAATCTCTCCCTTGTGGTTTTATTTACTTCATTTACATGCACATAACGATGCATGTAGCCGGGAGGTGAAAAGAGCTAAATACTGTGAAACAGGGCAACATGAGAGCTGGAGGGAGGCCATTGAAACACAGATTCACATCACATTTTATGAGCAGCTCTCATTGAAATTGCACCTGCACGCTTAGGCTCTCATATGTCTCAGCATCATACTGTACATACTGTGCGTATACCTGCAACCAGCGCTGCCCCACCCTACCCAGTCGAGCAGGCTCCTGTCACATCCGTGGTATTTTTCCCGCTGCATCTACTTTGGGATTCAGCTGAAGGCTGCTGGGAGGAAAAAACTGTTTAGTGTTCATCTTTACGTCTCGGTGACAAACTACAGTCGTTTCGGGGGAGCCTGACAAGCAGTTGCAGAGGCTGACACATGACACGCTGCCTCGGGGGAAACCTCTCGGGCACGCCAATAATAACTCCACGTCGCTCGGCATCTCCCGAGGCACGCGACTGGGCGCGTGCACAGCACACAGCGTCGTACCCGACCTGATTTATGGAAATAAGACACCAAAGTGCAAATCTTAGGGCGGAATATGCGTAAAGTTTGCATCGCTCTGGTTTCTATCACAGCATCTTTTGCTCACTGTAACCGGGGGAGGACATCACTGCAGTTCTAATTAGTCGCTGGGTGAATTTCTAATGATATATTTTTTTAACTGCTTAAAAATAATTTTTGCTTGTGGGTTTATTGGTGGGCTGGAAAGTTTTTTGTTGTTTAGCATGTTTATACTTCTTTTTAATGGGGAAATATTAAGCAGGGTTATTAAAAAAAACAATAAATAACAAAGTAAAAACATCAAAAAGGTAAATGACGCCTTAAAAATGAAAATAAAATGAAAAAATTACCAATTTAAGTGCTTCTCACAAAAAAATGTAGCCAAAAGGCGCGCTAAGCTTCCCAAACCTGACGCAGACGGGGCAGCATCAGCACCCCGATGGACTCACCTGCAGGACACGGTTATCTCCACTTTGGTGGCCGGGATGCTTCCGCTGATGGGGTCGAAGTCGCGGACCGTTGCCGTGGCCTCCACTTTGTCCATAACGTCTCCCTCCATGCGTGCTGGAGACCCGGGCCAGCTCCACTGGCCGCCTGAGCCCCTTTGAACCTGGAGAGCCGAGGGTGGAGAGCCGGAGCGCGGCGGACGGGCGAGCGAGCGGGAGAGAACACGGTCCACACAAACCTCCAAAGTGCTGTCCGTCGGACGGGCAACAGCATGGAAAGTTTAATCGGGGGCTGCAGCGGTGAAGCGATTAATCTGGCTGAAGGAGGGGTGGGGGGGGGGGGGGTCACGTGCCCGGGACGCCTCAGCGCCAAACTCCGCGGTTTTCCAGGCAAAGACTGAGCTCTTCTGCCAGAGGAGCTTTGAAAAGTAAAAGACGTGAACTCCTCCCCTCCCGTCTGCATTCTCCTACACGCGGGGCTGCGACTACACTCTCACTCGTTGCAGATTCGAGCTGTAGATAGGTGGCGGACGCCTTTTATTCTGGTCCAGATTGCTTTTTAAATCGAGTTACAGAAAATAAATAAGCACCGGAGGGCGCAAATAGCCTCGAATTCTATAGTGTATATATATATTGTGAAATTTCCCTTTTGTTTCGGTTGTTTGGCTGTTCTAAAAATTAAACCCCTGCTTGAAAATTAAACCCAAAGTAAAATGTTCAAAGACAAGTGTTAAAAGGACACGGGTCCCTTCAGAGATACCAGCTTTTATTTCTCACTGGAAGGCTGTTTGTTGCTCCTTCAGCATCTGGACAGCTCCTCAAACTCCTGCGGCTTCAATCACAGCCTCTTTCCTCATTTATCTTCATAAAAACAATTACAGTTTCGTTTTTTTTTCCTCCACACCTACAGAATATTCTTCTTCAGGAGTGTGCATGGGAGGCTGTGCTCTCAGGGGAGCTCCATTTGCATTTCATCATTATTCCTGATTGAACAACAAGAGGAAACCAGGAGAAATGCAACCTGTCAAAAGCTCAGTTCAAAGGTAGACTTCTGTGTATGTGTGCATGGTTGTGCAGATCTATGGGGGACTTATGTCACAGTAATCAGTGATAAAAAAAAAAAGACTCCCTGCTCTCATACAAAAACTGCAAATTAAACTGCACATTTGCTACACAATGAAATGCCCACACGTGTACAAACTATAGCTATTTCAGCCATAGAGTCTGTATGTGGTCCATGCTATAGGCCATCCGTCATTGTGAGAGATCTACAAACAGTGGTAAGGCACCACTATTGCTACAGACTTGAGCTGATTGGGCGATGAGTGCTGCATATTTCGGACAAAGCACCACCAGAGCACAGATTCATCATTATTCATGTTCATTGTGTAATTAGGCTCCACAGTGGCCTTTGGTTGGCTGATTTCAAGCTCCCTTCTGAGCTCAGCTCCCTGCCACCTGCTGCGAGGCTCTCCTCTGATTCTGCCCGCAGCCACCCCATTTCCTATAGCTCTGGCAGGAGTGCAATTACAACTGTGTGAACCCTCTCAGCAGGGAGTGGGGAGTGTGTGTGTGTGTGTGTGTGTGTGTGTGTGTGTGTGTGTGTGTGTGTGTGTGTGTGTGTGTGTGTGTGTGTGTGTGTGTGTGTGTGTGTGTGTTAGAGACAGCAGTGGCACCACCCACACCTGCTCTGCATCTGAGCATCAGCAGGCCAGCTCCAGCAGCACTGGTGAAACCGACACCAACAAGAACAAAAGGCTACAAGTTACTCTATGTTTTTCATTTTTGCATTTTTATTTTGTGCAGCATAAAATAACTCGAGATAATGGCGACAGTGCAGCGATCATTTTGCTTCACATCATTTCCCTGATATCTCTACTTTTCAGACACTAACAGTATTTCAAATATTTACTCAAATATAGTCATACTAGTCAACATGCACATCTATGTAGATCTATTGCAACCAAGTGGAACATTAAACAACAGTTTTAATGTTAACTGCTGATTCTACCATCTACTGTACTGCACAATAGTTTTGGTTTAGTCATAGTGACTGTATAGTCATTGATTTCACCTGACATGTGCTAATCAACACAGATACCTAATCAGCCAATCACATGGCAGCAAATCAGTGCAATTAAGTATCTAGACATGGTCAAGAAGACATGGCACATCAGCTTGGCATGGTTGTCTACTTTGCCGCTCCTGTCAGCTAAGAACAGGAAACTGAGGCTCACCAAAATGAAAGAATACTGGAGAAATGTTGACTGGTCTGATAAGTCTTCGTTGTGCTGCAACATTCCGATGGTAGTGTCAGAAACTGCCATTAAAGTGTTCATCCTGCCCGTCCAGAGGTTCAGGCTGGCAGTGGTGGTGTAATAGTGTGGGGATATGTTTTTGCCACACTCTGGGCCGCTTAATACCAACTAAGAACTTAAAACAAACAACAGAATTAGAATGTATAGAACAGAGTTTGAATGAAAGCAACAGAATTCTAAAACAAACAATAGAATTTGAAGAAAAAGAGTAGAATTAGAATGAAAACAAAAGCATTTGAATGAAAAGAACGGAATCTCAATGAAAAGAACGGAATTAGAATCAAAACAATGGAATTTGAATGAAAACAATGGAAGTTTAAAACAAACAACAGAATTAAAATGAAAACGACGGAATTTGAATGAAAACAATGGAATTAGAATGTACAGAACAGAGTTTGAATGAAAGCAACAGAATTCTAAAACAAACAATAGAATTTGAAGAAAAAGAGTAGAATTAGAATGAAAACAAAAGCATTTGAATGAAAACAACGGAATTTCAATGAAAAGAACGGAATTAGAATGAACAGAACAAAATTTGAATCAAAACAATGAAATTTGAATGAAAACAACAGAATTTGAATGAAAACAATGGAAGTTTAAATGTCATAATCTACCTGAGTATTGTTGCTGACCATGTCCAATCCTTTATGGCCACAGTGAACACATCTTCTGATGGCTGCTTCAAACATGTCACGAAGTTCAAATCATCTCAAACTTGTTTCTTGAACACAACAGTGAGTTTACTCTACTCAAATAGCCATCACAGTCACCAGATCTCAATCCAATAGAGCATCTTTGGGGATGTGTTGGAACGGGAGGTTCACCTTATGGATGTGCACTCAATAAATATGCAGCAACTCTGTAACGCTATCATGTAAATCTGTTACCGAAATCTCTGAGGAATGATTCCAACACCTTTTTGAATCTATGCCATCTAGTATTGGTTAGAAAGCTTTCCAGCGTTTGAATTGTTTGTGCATCCTTATCGTTATTAAGTTATTGTTCCACTATTCAGTTTAATACTAGCTTTTGCCTGTAATGGAGATAAAAATCAACCTTTAAATCCACTATTCTTACAAATGTCCTTCTCTGCTCCTCTTTTTCAATCAAGCGGCCAAAAACAACAGTTCATGCAGTGGTCATATGACACTGTAGCTGCTCTCTCGTGTGACTGTTCTCCTCTACGCCTACTTACATAGTGAAAGTAAGTATGGGGGACAGCAGTCACTGAACTGGACCTCCTGATCATGTTGGTGTCTTTTGGAGCATTTTTAATGGAATAACCATAAATAATGGCTTGCTGTGTGGTAAAGTCTGTATGTGGTAAAGTAAAAAAGTTTGTGCTTCAGTTTGTCAAGTGAAAGTCTGGGATCTTATTAGTCAGCTACATTGCACCATTATAGTGTTTGAATGTGTCCATATTGGTTCATTCTTGTCTAAATGTGGTGACATCTGACTCAAAAAAAAGATCAACAATGAGCTTTCAAAACGCTACAAGCACATCAGTGATCTCACAGGGACTGCGTCCAACTTTAATACACAGTCTGTGGTATAGAGTTAAAAATATGATGAACATGAACACCTGAAAAAGAAAGTGTGTTTGTTTGGAGTCGAAGACGAAGGCGAAACTTCGCCATTACATAACTGGACGAATGTTTTGTTTTTGTTTTTATGTTTTAATGGTCGTTATTTAGTTAAATCTGAATGCAGACATGATACAGATCATTTTAGATACTGACTGACTGACACTTTTTCAAGTATATAATTATCAGTGCTAAATAAATGTCTAAAAAACTCTTAAACCCCACTCACAGCACTTAGCTGAGTCACCATGTTTTAGGTCTTCTTCAGTGTCAAAGTAACTCATAAATAGTTGTTATTCCATGCAGTGGCACATATGAATTAGGTATGATCAATTCAGCATACTTAATTCTCAAAACAAGGATTAAATATAATGGGCCCCAAAATGAGGCCAACAACTCATTGAATCCAGAGCACTTCATTAGCTCCAATTTCCAGTTATGGAAAGAAAAGAGGAAGGAAAACATCTATCCATGGTGACAACTCTTATTGATCAATGCAATGTAATCTATACATACAGTGAAAGAGACAGTCAAAGAGACAGAAAGTCAAATCCCATTTTTCAAACCTGTTATCCTGCCTGAGTGTGTCTACAGCGATACAGCCTTCTCCTGTGTTTGAAAAATCTGTAGTCACCATTTAGCATTCAAATAAATATTCTTATCTAAGAGACATACACATTTCATTTTGTGTTTTTAAAGGAGTAAAACCGGCTCGTCTATTCTGTTATCAGCTGCTCCAGCAGGATGCAGGATACTTAAGACTGGGTGGAAAAAACAGAAAGTTAAAGCTAGTAGTTTCTGCTCCATGAAGTATATTTTCAATTATCAAATCCCCAACAAAGCCGCATGCTTCATGACGACTGGGGGCCGCCAAAGATTGCATGTATTTAACTATGTTTATTGACTCAAATTTTACTTTTCTGTGTGTGTTTTTATGATAACAGTGAAAAAAATAGATTTTTATTATTTAAATGACAAAAGTAAGTAATCTGTGCTGTTGAGAGTTTTGTAAAATTCCACTATTCATCCTGCTTTTTACCCCTCTGGTCTCAAATACCTTCAGAAACAGGTGATTGTACATAGAGTACCTGCTAAACAGTACAAAACAAATCATTGACACACAAACACCTGAAGAATAAACCAAAACAATGAGAAATTAAAATGCTTCATACAGCTACAGCTATGGATTTATCATAAAGGCGCCCATTTCACAAAACGCAGGCTTGTTTGATTAATTAAATTGATATTAAACAGAGCTCTGAGCACAATTTTCAGTGTGGATCTTCTGCTTGGTATTAATTTTTCTACTGTGATAGCGCTGCATTTGCTAAAGGAGGAATTTGTATATTTGTTATACCACTAAATGTTATGACATCAGTGCATCTGCGCTGCTGGCATTTCCTGTTTTTGTGAAATGACTTACAATAAAGACAGAGCACTCTCGAGAGTCTGTAATACCAACTTTTATTGTGCAGTCTGAAAACATTCCATGCATTTGCTTTGAAATGAACATCTCTGAAGCAACCCACTGTAAATTTACAGCAGATGAACTACTGGAAACAATTCCCAAGTTCCTGGTTGCTAACGGCGGCATTTTGCCTGTTTGAGTTTTAGGTCTTGATTCCATTTTTTTTGCCTCTCTGTCGATTAGCAAACACTTTTCAAGGACAACCGTGCCATCTGTGCAAAAAGTTAGTCATGTTTTAGAAAGAAAAAAAGAAACACTGAATGGATTCACTTAATTTCAGTTCATCTTTCCTTTCTTGTGGAAAATAAATGTCTAATGCAGAGACTGAGGCACAAATTTGCAGCCTTCTGGCATCAGGCGAGAGCAGCGCGAGATGGAGAAGAAATACTGACAGCAGAGCTTCTTGCAGTCACCAAAATCTGTTTGTGTGAGGCTGTTTGCACTAAAAAAAATGTGTTGATGCATCTGTTTTTGTATTTTTACCTTGCTTAGTGCTGTTGTTTTCTAACTATGTTTACACAGTCGCCTCAGTTGCTTTGCACAGTGCCTTCCCTTTGACTACAGCGCTTGTTTTTTAACCTCGTCTGATGACAAGTGTTAGACGTGGCTTTTAGTGCTTTGTACCCAGGGATGTTGCTTTGTATTCTTTTTGGCTAATTATGTGTCTTTTAGCTTAAATAAAACGTCCATGCTCACTTAGTAGTCTGAGTAATCTAGGAACTGACAACTACTGATTGGTCAATCTATGTCCCTGCAGCTACAACATGCCTGTCACTTCATTTAGAATTCACGGGGAAAACCTGAACTAACAATTTGTGCTGGCAGCTCTAGAAAAGCACAGGAAGCATCTCCTATTTGTGTAGCATCTTTTAACATGAACCCTGAATCTCCTAAAAGACTAAAAGGAAAGCTTCTCCCTTTCATCACATAAATCATCGCCTCTGTGCTGAGCTGGAAACACATTTGTCATTCTCCGTTTCAGACCATCCGATCACTTTGTCAGTGCTGTTTCCTTCCTCTAAAGAGAAGGAAACGGGAGTATTAGATCCCTCTGGTGCAATGATGTTCAGGTTACACTTAGAGGAGGTGTGTGCGTGTGTGTGGATATCAACTCATACATAACAGTACAAATGAACAATTGAAGCCAACTGAAAAATTGTGTTTAGTCCATTTCTACTCTGCTGCTCCGTCCAATTGAGCTGCACTGATGTGAGGTGGTTTCACTTAGCATGCCGATGGGAACAATGAGGGATTTTGGCTCATTCATCTTCTGTGTGTCGAAGAAAACCACAGAGGGCATCACGGGACTGGTGCACTCTGTGCATATATATGCATGACATAGATGTGTATGTGTGTGTGTGCCACCATCATTGTAGCAGGGATTCATCCGTTACACCGATTGAGCCAAGAAATGTGATGTCTCCAGCCGCTCTTCCACCATCGCTGAAAATCAGGGGACAGAAAACAGGCTTGTTTTACTGTATTGAAGCCCTGCCAGTCCCCTGTCAGGGGGTTCATTATACTGAGACAGAGATGCAAGGCCCTATAAAGTGAAGGCATTCCTTATTATAGAGCACAGTTAGGAGGTTTCAGAGTCTTGTAAGTCAAGGCTGGAACCAGCTGCAGAACTCACAGATAATGTCAGGCCAGTCTCCGGTGATAACAGGTTGAGAATTACAGCCACGGATACCTTTGTAGTTACGTAAGCGTGTTTTGAAAAGCTCAGGGTTCGCAGGTTTGTGTCTCTGTGGTTTCTGCTTTGAAATGTTGCGCACGTACAGTAACACGGGGTAATTTATTCCAATCATTTTCCGTCCAAAAGAAAAATGAACAGAAAGAAATAACTGGATTTATTGAGAGCTGTCATGCATACAGGGATCATATAACCTTTCATAATTCCCAAGTGTGATTGCAAGTGGTAGAAAAAAAATGCTTGCACATTTTAATAAAAGAAAATAATACTGGGGTCATTCCTCATATCCTCTGACAGATCTGTTCCTTAGGCAGCTGAGACAGCTGGGAGGACTCGGATGTGTGGCAGACATTTTTTCTCTTCATACCCAAAGGAAATTTTAACTTTGAACTCAGCTTGTGGATTGTATTATTAATGCAGATCATGTACACAGCCACGGCAGTTTGTAGCACAGGCTATGAAATTTGTCAGCTGTTGTAATTTCTTTTGTAATGATCCTGGAGAGAGAGGAGAGCAGAAAACAGCAGCAGCAGCTCTGCACTGCACACCCACCTTACCTCAGACACCACTGAAGGGTCACTGGGATACGTGAACCACAGCGGGCCACGGTTGAATCTTTGCCTTTTTATTTTTATCTCTCGCTTATTTGTCTCCAGGGACTCTGCGTGGTTTGCAGGTGTGCTTCCCCCCCCCCACCAACAATAGAACGACTCTGGCGGCCTTCTCTCTGGCAGCGTACGACATCGCTCCACCATTTTTGTGAAAATATGTTTCACATTCTGTTTGCAGAGCGGTCAGATTGTCCAATCAATGAATCCAGTTGCTGTATTTAAATGCCAAGCTGTAAGAGACAGAAACGATCCCTAGAGAAGTCATTTAGGGCTCGTCGGCTTGATGAGCCGCCTCCCTCTGAATGCCAAGAATGCATAAACTTGTTGGAGACATAATCTGGAAAAGTTAGGGTTCCTCGCATCTGAGTACCTCTTGAGGGTTTCTCTGAATAGCGTGGTGTTGCCGCATGCCTCCTTGCTTCACTTCACAGGCAACTCATCATCCACCAGCAGCCTGACCTAGATCCTGCCATCCCTGTGCTCAGTTCGTATACATATTCATTGGGCTCTCTTAATCATAAGACAGCCCCTTGAGCGGAAGAGAAAACTCTCTAATTAGTTGCTATCATCCGATGGCAGCTCATTGGGCTCCGTTTGTCTTGCCTGTCACATGTTTTTGTCACTGTGTGTTGGTGCGGTTGTTTCGAGGCCGGTTGTCGTCTGCCATAACTGCGGTCACTTGCAAAATAAGGGTTATGATGCACCTGAAATCCAATTACAAGTATGTTGAGGCACGCTTGATACTGTCTCTTCAGTAGTAGTAGTAGTAGTAGTAGTAGTGCTTCAGAGACTCCACCACGTGACCGTCATAATGGAAAGGCTAGGGTTTGTAGCTGCCTACTCTCAGAGAAATCCATGAAGGGTGCTCAGCTTCTTCAGAGTGTGTTACTCTTCTCTCCTTGTCCAGAAACCTCCAGAGTTTTCTGTGTAAATAAGACCCTGGATTTAATTTAGCTTAATTGGTTTTAATATGTATCTTGGGCCCTCAGATCATGAGTGGACACATCCAGTGCAAGCGTTAATGACCATCAAGCTGCCTTGTGAATCAGTTACATAAGCCACTTCAGTAATCCTCCTTGTCCTGACCCCACCCTAACAATGATACTGTAAAAATGTCCGTCTTGTCTTGTGCCCGCTAGCAAGTTGCAAATGACTTTGTCCAGCGAGCAGTAGCTGGAACGGGTCATGCTAAATAAACTACATGCTTGGTTCACAAGGAACAGTTGAAACAGTACTTTTGTGACAGTCTTTGTGTTGTGATTCCACGACTGAAATACAGGGACACTGAGATAGGATTAATAAACAAAAAATGAGCTTTTAAGGACCAATGCAACAAAATCCAGAAACAAACTAAGTCCAAACACTGATCCAGGATTCGTAAGGAGCACAAAATGTAAGGGGAGAACAAACCAGACAGAAAACAGGCAAAGTGGCATCTAACAGGGGGAGAAACAAGACCCTGAAAGCCCAATGGACTCAGGTGACACTATTAAGAGAGGCAGACAAGTCAGACAGTCATTACCACAATAAAATAGGAAGTCACAGTGAGGAAAGACAAGAAAACTAACATACTGGTTAAACAGAAAAGGTCAAATACAAGGAAACCCTCAGAAAGCAACACACAATGTCCATTAAATTAAAAACAGGAGCCCAAACTCAAATACTAGACCTCGACTTTCTGGTGGAAGTGATACTGAAAGCAAAGAAATCTAAGTATACAATCACATTTTAAAACCAAGTGTAGGCAGGGTCTTAGAGCTGAACTTTAACCAGTCATATCAGTGCTACATCCAGTGGATTGCATCACACTGTTAAGTTCTGTGAAAAATTCAAACCACAGTGTGTTTCTGGGTCTGTAAAGCTTGTAATGTGGCGCATTATTGGAATAAATGTGACACTGAAACAAATAAAATTTGCAAATAAGAAAAACAAATTAATAGAACAAACTGAGGGGGGGTTGTCTTGGAGGATGTTAACATCCTTCTTCCCTAAAGTCGTGGAATTTACGAAAGAAGCAACAATAGAAACAGCAGAGGCCGAGCTGAAAATGTACTCGAAGCATCTTCATAGCATTCTTTGTAACATCCTCTGTGTTTAAGTGTCATTGTCCGTCAAGCTATATCTGTGTGACATTTTTCAACCACAGATTATTACAAATCATACCAGACTGGTTTTAATTTGATGTGTAGCACTTCTCTGGTTAAGAAAATGAATTTGACATGTAAAACTGCTTGAGTGCATCTTTCAGTTGCATATCATGGAGGACAAACCACCTTCCAGGAAGCTCAGGTGTGCAAAAGATGAGACACAGACGAAGAGGATGGAGACAAATACAATTCTCAACAAAAGTCAAAACACTCAGAAAGAACTACACTGAAATGTGGTGAATAAAAGAGAGCAGTTCTCCTATCAGCCTAAAGTTTGACAGAAACAGACGTGTTAGAGGGCTTAATGAAAAAAAAATCCTAATATCTTCAAAGGCTGCAAAAGTTAAAATGCCAGAAAGACAAACAAAGCTGACGGCTTCTTGTTATTTTCTGATGAAAGAATTCAAAAAGAAAAAAATAAACACACAAGTTTGTGTGCTTCTTATATATGTGAGGACATCAATCCCTGAAAGAAATGAATCCACTCTTCAGTTCCCTTCTTCTCCAAAGAGTTTTTTAGCATCTTTAATCTCTTTCCCAATTTTTATCATTTCGGTTCACTCTCGCCTCTCTTCTTTGCATCGTTTTTGCCATTTGCTATCCCATACAACACCTTCCTACTTCCAGATTGCAGAAACATTAGCCAATTGAACGTAGTGGATGTTTTGGCCTCTGGAGAGGAAGATCTGTCTTCCAGGAATTGGTGAAACCCTAAAACGTTGCTAAAAAGAGAGTTAATATTGTACTTTAAATACTAAATCTCATGTGGGCAAAAATTCAACCACAAATGATCATTTTACCCATCAAGTTTTGGGGGTTTTTAAGGCTCTCCGGTGGACTGTCTGTCATTGTCTTAAAATAAAAAGACCCTCAAACCTCAAATAGGCTGCTTACGATACAAAACACAACGAAACCTGCCCCAAAGAAATATTGAGCGGAGACGGTTTCTATCTCAGAATGAATCTTACAAAAACAGAAGTGCAATAAAACATGCGCATACACACTTGTCACTATTTGTCATCGTCCACAAAGCTGCTTTTTCTTGTCAGGGGCTGAATTGTTAGAAATTCCTGCCTGCCCGCATCCACGGCAGACGTTACTGTGTCCAGTGGAAATCAATGAAATAAAATGAATTGAATTACTTTGGAGGCTGGGAGCCTGGGAGAAATGTATCATCTGCTGAATTATAGTCCACAGCATCATCTACATTTTGCATTGCAGCGTCGTCGTGCCACAGCAGCACACTTGTTATCAGCCTGCTTCAGGATGCAAAGTGAAGGAAGTGCGGCTGTTCATCTTTAACAAAATCTGAATAATTTAGATGTTTGATAAAAATAAAATTGCCTTCAGTGGCACCATCACAGACTGGGCTACAACTTAAAGTGAGAGAAACGAGGGGCCTCCCACCCAGAGCACTTTCCAAAAGCATTTTGACCTCATCTATTTGTTCAGTAAGCACTGAGTCTATTCTCAAATGCTGCACCCATGTAGCCTTGTGCCCCTGCAGCGCCAAGAGGCAGGGATACTATTCTCTAGCACCCTGATCAAAGTTTGCTTTCCACTGTGGGTGGGAGGGACTGTTATCACAGTGTTTTCTCACAGCTATATTCATGCAAATTATTGCTCTTGTTCCCTGTGCACTGTGTGCAGAACGGCCGGGAATGACTACACAGAAAGAGTTATATGTGAACATTTGCTGTGTAAGGCTCACAACAGGTAACCACCAATGGCTCACTGAGGGGAAATAGCTGGATTCCTCCCACACAGAGATCAGACGCAGGTGCAATGGAGCACTGCTGAGCCAGAGGAGGACTAACAGTGCTGCACACATCCCTGAACATTATCAAGAGTGATCTGCTTGCTAAGTAGAAAAAAATCTGAAGAGTCCTGTGGTACGAGACTAAACACCACTGTGGCTGGTTGTTGTCTTTTTGCACTGCAGCAGCGTGCAGTGTGAACTGTTTTTGGAGTGGAACCTGTATGTGTGTGACAGCATGATTAATGTGACTCCCCACCCTCGGTGTTATTCGACCCTCGTGGCTCTCACATATGGATAATGAGGAAAGCCTGCCTTGCTGGCTGAAGCAACCTCCTCCCCTGCTCTCCATGCATAGACCCTCTGGTGCAACCATCACAGCCAGAGGATGCTCCAAGCAGGATCTGCCATTATGGTTTTCCTCATTACAGGAGCAGCGTGATTTTTAAGAGTTGATGGGCATATGTGTGCACACAGGGGCCCAAGGAAGTCATTGCTGGCAGGCCAAAAAAATAAAGCACTCATCAGTGGAGAGTACTGGTAGCAGGCTTGCTGTGGACTCGTTAACGTCAACAGTCCCTTGAGCTATTCCTTACTACCAGCAGCTGCCACTTGACAACTTCCACTGAAATGACAGCTCGCTCGCCTCCGTCGTATTCCACAATCAAATGAGCGAAGAGGCGATGAAGTGAAAGGGACTCATTGCTTACTTACAGCGAATGCTTTTCTTCATTCGCACAATGTTTACAGTTTGTCCTTCACACTTTCCAAAATTTGATTGTCGCCCCCTTAGGCTAGGATTACAGAGTCAACACATTTACATTGCCATTGTACCTTCTGAGATGTCACACACATATAGAGTTCAGTGTCACATGTGTTTAGCATCTGTACACTGTAACTGCCTGTGAGTTTAAAAAAAAGGGGGGGGGACTCTGAAAATCTTTTTCTGTTTCAACAAGTGTCTGGTAGAGTTCTTTGAGCTCCATAAACAGATAGCCTATATGGTAAAGCAGCGTTTCTGCACACCTTCAGCTCCTGCCACATTACTGCAATAAATATAGAGTGTGTATGAGGAGTGTGAGTATAGAATCCATTTCTATGTGTCTCTCACTTGAGTGTTTGTGTGAGTGTTTGTGTGCATGAGGGTGGGAATGCATGTTTGTGTCTGTGTGTACGTGTTTGTCTATGTCTGTGTGTCAGCTCAGGTCTTAAACTCCCCCTCCCTGTTGTAGATTCTCTCCTTTTCTTTGTCTATCGCTCTTTTTCTCCTCTATTTTTCTCTCCCTGTCCTCTCCTTCCATTATTAACTTTTCCCTCCTTTTCCACCCCCAGTATTGTCCGTTATGGTTGTAATAATCCAAAATAAAAAATCCTTTTTTTTTTCTTTTTTTGGCGCCTGTCCCGTTTGGCTCTTTTGCCATCAGAATTGTTGTCTAAAGGCAAAGAAAGATGCCCAACGGATTTACTTTACCAAACTGACCATCCCAGCCTTGCCGTAATGGTCCATTTGATTCACCTTTTATTGTTTATTTTATTTTCACTTACTGAATACGGGACAGACTTGACTGGGGGAAAGAAGGGGAGAAAGAAAGAGGGAAAGAGAAACAGCTGAGAAGAGGGACGGGGGAGAAGGGCAAAAGACAAAAACCAACAGAACGGGCAGAGAAAAAAAATGCATATATCAATCACCTGGATCACCTGCTAAGAAAGAAAAAAGAAAGCAAGCAGAAGAGAACAAGAGTAATAGAATAAACAACATCACAATGATATATGGGAATATGACAGTAAATACTAAATATTAAACATTATTGTGCAGCACATAAGATCAACAGAACACAGTGTGCTTTGAGGTAGGAGCCAAAAAGGGTGTAGTTTGTGGGTGTGATCACCCGTGTGTACACCTGTGAGCATGGACGTGCTTGTTTTTTTAAAAGGTTCCTTCATGTAATGATCTGCTAGAGGGTGTGGGGGGGCCACAGCCCCGTCCTCCAGGGCATGAAGCAGGTGTGGAGGAGATCAAAACTCCAGACATCCAGAGGCCCCCAGAACACAAGAGACCAAGGAAGACCAACAGAGGGGCAGCTGCGCCACTGTCCCAGAAAGAGCTGAGGAGAGTCCCAGATGAGGGCTCACTCAGCAGCCGCGGAGCAGAAGCCAGGGGGAGTTGCAGTGACGCGCCCGTGAGCTCCGCCGGCAGCCAGCTGCGCCTGAGTGACCGAGCCCCAGGCCGAGAGGCCGGGGGCACCCCACCTCCGAAGTGGCCCGAGCGAGCCGCAGGCTCCAGGCCCCGATAAGCGGCCGCCAAGGAGTGAGCCGGTGTGTACCTGGACGCCCATCCCCGGACACAAAGAACCACCAACGCACCGATGTCTGAGGGGGTCCGCCACTGGCAGGGGAAGTGGTGGTAGGGGGAGATAGGCCTCCAAACCTTGGAGGGCCTGAGATGTCCCCAGAGAGGTGGCGCCTGACACCCAACCTGACATATAGACACAGACATACAGGCACACACAGACACAAACATCCATTCCCACCCTCATGCTCTCATATGCACTTACTCCACACTCAACCAACGTGGAGACAGACATAAAGAGACGCTGTACACACGATCACACTCCCCAAGTGTACTCTACAAACCGGGTCTAGGTACCCCCGCCCCTGGAGGGGGGAACTGCACCCAGACCCAGGTGGTGTTTCCCTTTTCCCTGTGGTGGGGGGGAGGCAGACCGCCCCGACTCCGCAGCAGCAGGTAGGCCCCACACTCCAGACCGCAGTCGGACGGCCAACTCCTCCTCCTAGCCCCCCCGCTCCAGCAGGTCGCAGAGAATGGGGGTGAGAGAAGACTCCAAACCTCCCTCCACCCGCTCATTGTAGTGTTGATGCATGTGTGTTCTAAGGTGCATTTAAAACCCAGGAGGGCTTGGAGCTACCTGCCAGAGAGCAGCAGGTAAGCGCATGGTCCCTCCTGCTAGCCCTCAATGTCTACGTGTATTTAAAATTGAGAGGTGGGCAACGATGCCAGGGGTGGGGTGTACACCCTGATGGTACTTTGGACTCCGTGTATCGTGCCCACCCCCAAGATCCTATATGTATGTGTAATGAGAGTGTGAGTAATGTGAATGTCTAAGTTGTGGGATAAAATTGAGGCAGAGGCAGCCAGAAGGGGACAGGGGGGGGGGGGGGGTAGCCTCCTCTGCACCCTGGTGACATACCCCTACTCCAAGGTCCTGCATGTGTGGGTGGTTGTGGTGGAGCGGGAAGAGGGAGGCAGCTGGAGATGGGGAGGGAAGGAAGGGAGGGGCAAGTGACCCCTCCCTGGGGCCAGCTCCCCCGCTGACCCCAGTAGGCACCCCCATACTCCAGGGAGTAGGGGGCCCAGGCCCAGGCCCATCCAGACCGGGGCCCAGCGCAGCAGCGCCTCCCGGCCCCACAGAGCCCGGGACAGTCCACCCAACCCCACCACAGAGAAAACTGCACCCACCCCACCATCCACTCATCTTCAAGACTACATAAGACAATAAACACCCAGGCTGAGATCTTCCTCCACCTCTCCTGTGTCTCCCCCTCCTGCAGAGAGAGCCCCTGAGGAGAGGAAAGCTCCTGCGAGATGTGACAATCTTCCCCACCAGTTGAAGAGCCCCCCAGGTGGCTCGATGCACCGGCGGCACCCTGCTCCAAAATAAAAAATCCTAATAAAGTTTTAATCAAATATGACAATCAAGTGGACCATTATAGCGAAGGCAGTAATGCTCTACTTGTGAAAGTAACTCTGTCAGTTTTTAGCCTTCAGACAACAATTCTGATTACTACAATGCCAGACAGGACGAGGGGGGCAGGGGGGAGAGGGAGAAAGGAACTTCTAGCAGATGCACAAATATGCTGTGTGTGAAGCGAACACGTTGCGAGAATGAGAAATGTCTTTGCATATGCAGAAACTTCCTTTTGAAGCAACATCCTGTCATCGCCGTTTACATGAGCTGGCATCATCATCAGTCACTGTTTCATCAGCATTCGATGCAAATAATGTTTGTTTGGATAACATCCGTCTGAGGAACCGTATTGCAAATGTGTGAAGATGAGCTAGCAAGGCACAGATGCTATACACTCATCTCACACTGAACGTTAATGCCAGCAGGGTTTTGGTATGTGTGCGTTCACAGTGGAACTCTTGAATGTGAACTAAGTCTATCAATATGCTTTCCATAGTCATTTCATATTGAAGCATGCTGCTAAGGGGCAAAAAAAAGGTGTGGAACATAAAGTGTTGCATCATATCAAGCTTCAGCAAAATCTAATGTTGTAGTAGCATGATAGTATGTTTTATACATTAACATATCCAAAATAGAATACAATGACAATACATCTCATATAAATACTATAATAAAAAAAAGGAAATCGTGTTGTTGGTGGTGTTAGTTTAAAAAAAAAAGAAAAAGAAAACCACTTCAGAAGGGGTCACTTTGAATCTGATGCCAGCAACACGTTCCAACAACGTTGGGAAAGGGCTGTTTATCCCAAATGGACTGCTGGGTTTTTGTTTCTGTACAGTGCTGTGCAAAAGTCTCGATTTACCCCTCATTTCTTTATACTTCCCAAGGAGCCAGACTTTCTTGTAACCTTTAGTCCTGAGCAATAGTTCTCCAGGCGTTTTAGAGACAAAACCAGTGTTTTGTTTACACATAGCACACAACTTAGCAAAGAACCAATTTTAAATTGCGTCTTTATGAACTTTGTAATGAAACTTGTCAAAGATAGCACTGTTTGGCAGGCATGAAACTGTATCATTGCACCAACAAGGTGATTCTTAAAGAGCTCTTTGCTGCAAATTTGGCATATATCAGCATGGTGTGCAGTGTGTCCTTAAGTAATTGAGGAAGACAGACAAGTGGAGGACAAAACAATATGTGTATATCTACAGCAGGTGAACGGTGTCTGACAGTCATGTCCTTAAGATCCAACAAAGATCTGACACAGGACCTCAACTGTACTTAAGCAGTGCGATATCAGCTTAAGAGAAAACAGAACAAAAGGCGTCTGAAGAAGAGCTTTAAATGTCCTTCAGTGAACCTGAAGGCTACTTAAAGAAATTATGAGAACGCTTACTTAAGAGAGCTCAGGCTGTGTTGAAGAATAAAGGTGGTCATACCAAATATTAACTTTCAAGCTTGTTAAACGCCATATGGTAAACCAGGGGTAGGCAGATCCAGGCCTCGAGTGCTGGTATCCTGCAGGTTTTAGCTCTATCCTTGAGCCAACACAGCTAATTAAAATGGCTAAATTACCTCCTCAACATGTCTTGAAGTTCTCCAGAGGCCTGGTAATGAACTAATCATTTGATTCAGGTGTGCTGACCCAGGGTGAGATCTAAAACCTGCCTGGAGTTCGACACCTCTGGCATACAGACAGGAGCAAATGGGGATCGAACCACCAACCTTCCAATTAGTAGGTGACCTGCTCTACCTCCTTAGAATTGCTAGAATTGTGCAAACCCTGTTTTTGTCTTATATACTGAGTTTCCATGTATGTTTGGACATTTCAATAAATCGTTGTACATATTTCCCATTTTCCTAGCAAAAAATAAAGATATGGAGGGGGGGGACTTAAGAGTTTTGCACAGCGAGGGGTTGTTTTCTTTGCAAAGCAATCAATAAGAAAAAGCTTCATGATGCTGTGTAGCCATTTGAACTGCACATTAGTGTTTTTTATTAATGCAGTGCTGTATTGGTGGCGCATTATTGGTTTTCAGTCTTGTTCCTTGTGTGCAGAAATTTATCCAGGTTCTCTGAATCTTTTTTTGTTATTATCTACTCTGGGTGATGAAAGTCCTTATTTGCTTCGCAGTTTTGTGTTGCAAAATGTAACCTTTAAATAGCAGAACTATTTGTTGAAACAGTCTTTCGGCAAATCAGAGAGGGGTGAAGCCTTCCTCGTCATTACTTCTAAAAGACTCAGCTTTTCTTGTATAATCTGGTATAATCACCCAATCATGTTTGGCCTACTGACCTGTTTGCCATCTCCCTTAATTACCTCTGAGATGTTCCACCAGGTGTTCTTTCTTTCTTTTCTTATTTTAAGCATCAAACAGCCTTACTAAAGGTCTAAAGGACTTCTAAAGAAAAATGCTTCCATGTAAACATGGTAATGCTGTCTTTATACTGTTTTCAATTAAATATAGAGTTCGAGTGATTTGCAGAACATTTATGTTGTGTTTTTGTTTACATTGTATATCACTTATATTTAATTAGAGCTGTTGAAAATACACTGGTTGACAAGAATTGGATGAGAAGATTATTCTTAACTTTCATGTCTGTCTATTACAAAAAAGTCAAGTTTAGCACATGCATGCACATGCACACAGGAGAAATGACAAAGTGGCCCAAAACCATTCTCACCCACACAAATCAATAAAGAGTAGATGATGAAACAAACAAGATTAAATGCAGTAATTAGTGAGCTTGGAAGGAAGATTTTGCAATTGTTGGACGGAGCCGGTGTAGCTGTTCTAATCTCTGTGCTTAGATAAACTAATCCCCTGCGTGTTACATTTATCACAGGCTACAGAGCAGGAAAAAGAAAGTCAAATTATTCCCATAAATCACAGAAACATATCTGGAGCTGCTTGCTGCTTTCTCCTTACAACAGCACTGTGACAGCAAAAACTGTATTCTGTGAATATTTCAATGAAGAGAGAACACAGTCAGAGAGAAACAGAAACAGTAAACATCCTGTAAGCGAGCATGCTTTTTTTTGCCATGGGGTGAACTTGCAGAGAAGAAGAGTGACACGGGGAGTGGGCTGAATCTGCAGTAAAATCCTTCACAGTCCAATTAACAGCAAGAATTTCCCCACAGCTTTTGCAGCACCGCCTCGCCAAAATGTTAATGTCGGGGCGGGGTTCTGCTTCTTATTACTTCTTCTACAAGGTTGCATAACGACTGAAGCCTCAGTCACACACACACTGACTGAAACAGGCACTCGTGTCTAAAAGTGAACACATCTGTAAAAGACACACACAAAAAAGCACCTGCAGGAAAACACGGACAACATACGTCGCCTCTCCTCTGTTTGGGCCACTTGACAGACATATTGATGGTGACATTTCAAAAAGGGCACTCCACATCTCCACATCATGACTGAAATATAGGTGTGTTTTCTTTAATCTTTTGAGAGCCTCTGATATTATACACACACATACACAATCAAAGTTCAGAGGTTTGGTTCTTTGCACACTGCCGAGTCAAGCAGAGGAGATTTGAAAAGAAAGAATATCAATGAGATTCGCCCCCTGAGATAAATGTGCCTTCTTGTCACGCATGTCCTTGCATAACTGCACCCCTACCTGATATCTCATGCAGAGTGTGTGTGCTCGCAGGAGAAGCCGGTGTCGCGGCGCCAATAACAGTGTTTTCACGGGGATTTAACCTGTCAGGAGGACTGAATGATAACCCCATCACAGACTTGATATCATGTGCACATATACACACACATTGGGCTCGGAGACAAAGAAGGGCATCTGCAGGAATAAACACACTGACAAGTCAAAGAGTGAAAAATGCAGCTGTGGATTTCCTGGTGAAGTTTTCATATCAAATGAAAACCAGTGTGACTGAAGATTTTGTAAATTAATACATCAACTTGGAAGTTTTCTGAAGCCAGTTCCCTTCAAAAAACAACACACCACGAAGGATTTGTTTAAAATACTCTTGGGTTCAAGATCAAAAGATGGCACAGGAATACCCTCCTCTGGGAGGAAGGTATGATCTATATCGAGCTGTTCTCTTTTGTGTAAAAGCCCTGTACACTCTCAGAAATAGAGGTACGAGAGAAGAACATTTTTGTACCTATAGGTACATTTTTTTAAAATGTTCCCTTAAAAGTACAATACTGGTCTTTAAAAGTCCAGAAATGCCCCTTTAAAGGTACAATTTGAAATAAAGTACAAATCTGTACCATTTTGACCTGTACTGCAGTGACAGTGACAGAATGTGGTAATGGGTCAGCATGGGAAAATCTGGATGGGCCTGGTTAATTGTAAAATTCATATGAGATGTGAGTGTGCTCATAAAAGCTACATGTTATAATCAAATCTGTTGGTCCTCTCCTCTGTACATAAATTATCCTATGATGCAAAGAATATCTGTAACCTACCTTTGTGTAAGTTATGTTAAATTATATTTTAAAAACACACACAATGACATGCAGGCACAACCAAATGATGTTAAAAAAAACTGGTCCATTTCCATTTTATTAAGTTTCAGTTATAATTTTTAATGTTTTAAATCTTGGTTGTAGCCTTCAAAAACGTGAAATCATATTACTGTTATGTTTGGCCATTTACTTTTTCGCTTTTACTACATCCTAGAATTGTTCATTAATTGGGAGGTTTTTATGGAATTTGCAACATCAAGTTAAACCGAGGTTCTTTGGAAGTTAAAATGTCAAGCAGATTTTTATGTTACGGTGACTACATTTTGTAAGTTACAAATATAGTTCGCCAAGACAGCATAACGGTTTCCAAACGCATTAATACCACAATGTCCATGTATCAAGTTCGCAACGCGCATTAATCCCAAAGGCTGAAAAGCCAGCAGCGATGAGTGCTCCGCCTCCGCGCTGACTAGCGTTGACGCAGAAAATGACTCTCAGGGGGTTATCGACACGGAGGAGCTCCTTAAAAAGTTGATGGAAGAAGGCATTGATGTCAGACGACGAGGCGCAAAGGTTTAGAGGTAAGTCGGGTGTGATTTTGTGTTTTTATAAAAATTACAACGTGTAATTTTACAGTAGAGTTAGCAAAAGTCCGAAGAGCTAGCTTTAACATGGATGAATGCTAGCAGTTAGCTAAGTTTTAAACAAAGAAAGGTACAAATGTGGACTATTTAGACTGTTGGTGGAATGTTCAACGTCTGTCTGCCCGCCGTATTCCAGTGTTTTATCAATAAATAGTCACTAACCGTGTACAACAATGTAAAAAAATCAATAATTTCTCAAAACATGCTAGTATGTAAATATAGGTATTAACAAAATCGTTCTCTAAGCAAAATTCATCCCATCTAACGTGTTTCCCGCTCAAAGGGATTTTAAACAATGGAAGGTACACATTTGTACCATTCCACCTACTTAGTGGGATTTGGGATTTTCGAATATGAGAACTGTAAGCTCTGCGTAGGGACACTGTCTGCAACCCAAGAATTGTTAAGATGATTGGGGAAACAGCTAATGATTTTTTTTGTCTCTAAATCTGATTATTATTATTTTCTGTACTAACTGATTAATCAATCTGTTTATTAGCTTTAGAATTTTTGTTCAAGGGTTAAAGCACTTTACATTTATCTCCAGTCTGTGTCTTTAAACATGTCAAAAGTTTAAATCCTCAATGTAAAATGTCATTCTTTTGTCTATTCTGCTCTTTTCATTTCCAGTTGTGTGATGAGGTTGATTTAATGCATCCCTGCCAAGACAACATCTGTCGCCGCTTTAGCAAAAACTTCACTGCTGTTCTTCAAATGACCAAGGATTTGCCACTGAAGAAGGTCTACATGGAGGCAAGAGAGAATGCACTGGCTGAAGACATTACAGGTGCTAATTTGACCTCATACAAATAGTAAATTTTGTGACAATTCATTTGCTCTCTCTTCCAAAGATAATTGATGTACCATAGTGTCATGTGAAGAGCATGTTAATGGGAATTTGCATGCTATCAAAATCTAATGAAGTGCATTTGCATCTGTATGACCTAGGAATTGACTTCAAGGGGGCACTTCTCTTGCCATCCATCTTCAAGGAGAAGATAGAAGATTTCATCATCCTTGGAGAGGTAAATGCATGATGCAATGCATAGCCTTTGGCCACAAGTTTCATTCTTGGTGTTTTGTTGGCATGGAGCTGAATTCAGCTGCGGTTCAGCATCACAGCTAAGCTAATGTAGGGGAAACACTGCTGTTAATCCACAGTGCTGCTGTGCTCTTGGGTTTTGTCTGGTGTTTATATAGATAGATAGACCTTTATTGTCCCCTTAGGGAAATTCTTCTTCACAGGTACTGTCACTGTCAGGAGTGATTGCTTTTGCCCTTGAATATTATGTCAAACTTTAGCAGCTTATCAAACACTACCACAACAGTCATTGGTCAAGAAGCTTTTTGTTTGGAGTATGGGCCATGTTTACAGGTTATCAGAATAGACAGTTTTGTTTTCTAGCAAATAAAGAAGGTAATTTGAGGAATCTGTTGAAAATCCACTTGGCACATATTGCTTAAACATACTGTATACTAATGTTTTTCTTCCTCTTCTGCAGAATACTCCCACGAGTCCATACCCAACCATTCGAATGAAGGATAAGAGTTGGACAACTGCCCTCTTAAGACAGTGTCGCCGTGTTGTGACAGTTGAAGGAGTGGATGTTTGCTCGTGCCGCTCGCTGGATGAGGCCTACATCTCAGCATTCTCCACCTTCTTCGTGTTCAACATGACCTACCCTGCATACTTCAAGAAAACACTTGTCTTTCTTCAGAACTGCATTGTCAACATAGGAGACCAGGGAGACAAACCCCTGCCAGTAAGTGTCGCCAGGGTACTTAACCAACTCTATTAAATACGCCCCCACCCAAGTGTCACTACCTTATTGACTACCCAATGCTGATTTTGATGTATGGTCCTCTTCGCCCTTTGTGGTGTATGAGATATGAAAGCAAGCATCAATATTTCAAAAATCTAGCGAGTAAATGCAAAAACTTTGTAAACATCACTGCAACTCTTAGCAATCGTCATCAAATGAAACAGTGCTGGGAGTTTTCTTCAGATAAGTTGCTTGTTGACTTTGAACATTCACTCAGCACAAGTGTCAGTGTGCCATTTTCATCTCTGCCAGGTGACTTACAGAATGCTCTGGAAATGAACAAAAGTTTTACAGATGTGCATTTTCAGGATAAAGTGCTTCAGCGTGTGTCTGCTATATCTGTCAGCAGTGTCAAATATGAACTTGAGGATGTTTTTGTAGTTGGCCATGTACACACTGAAGCCATACCTCAATTCTTTAAAATCAAGTATATTTTGAATGTTGATACTTGTTGGGTATTGTGTGGGAAACTGTTACTTCCTTGCACTTGTGAATGTCATTTCCATGCTTACCAAGTGGCAGTTGACAATGACTGGATCCTGTTCAATCCAGGAAATGAATTAGACTTTCAAGCTCTAGACACCTATTAAGTTGATGATAGGCGGTTTGTGTCCTTGAGGTATTCTGTGTGACGTGATTGCAAGAACATTTTTATGTATGTGTGCGTGTGCGTGCGTGCGTGCGTATGTATGTGCGTGCTTGTTGAAGTAGAGCAAAACATTTGTGTGGACAGTTTTTTAAATACATGCCATCTCTGTGATCCGTCAAAACATTGTGTTCAGGTGTTTAATGTCTTTATGTGATTGTTTACTTTTTTCTTTTTTTTTTTTTTTCTTTTTTTTTTTTAAATGAATGTATTTTTCTTGACATGTCCTATGGCAGGGGTGTCAAACTCAAATACACAGTGGGCCAAAATTCAAATCTAGAACAAGGTCGCGGGCTAACATTAATATTTATTGAAAAATATCTTCCTCCAGATATAAGAATGAATCTCTTCTTATGGACTCAAACAAGTTTTGCTGAGAAACTGAATATGGAACAAGCAAAGCTTAATACTAAACAATATATATATATTAGCTGTATAATACCAGTAGGCCAGCTCTAATAGTCATTTGGTATGGCTTCACGGGCCAAATGTAATTAGGCGCCAGAGTTTGACACCTATGTCCTATGGCAATATACGAATGTAATCAAGGATGTATTCCTGTGGTTGTTTAAGTGCTTTGATGTGATTCTATTATCGAAAATAAATGGTTAAATAACCAAATATTTTGAACTATTGGGGGTACATTTTTGTCTCTTTAGGTACGAAATAGGTTGTCGCTGGGGGGGTACCCTCATAGGTACCCTATTGTACCCTTTTCAAGGGAACATTTCTGTACTATAGTTTCAAGGTACATTTATGTCTTAGGAAAGTACATGATTGTACTTCAGATGGTACAACTTCATAAGGTACAAAAATGTACCAAGCCTAAAGGGTACAGAAATGTCCTTCAAAAAGGAACACCCCCAGCGACAAGCATTTGTACCCTTTTTGGTACACTTTGGTACCCCTATTTCTGAGAGTGTATGTAAATGCAAATGTGTGAACAGTGAGGACAGTCTGTTCCTTGTCTGGCTGTTTGTTCGGGTGGACTTATGGGGGGGGGGGGGGGGGAGCATTGCACTCTTAATCAATCCTCTGTGCATAGACTGTAATAAGTAAGCTCACTCACTTCAGTCAGTACACTTAATGGCATACTGCCCCCTCTTGGACACTGATATTAAAGGTTTTTGGGGGGTTTTCATCAAAGAATAATCACTTTCAGTCATTTTCTGTGCTTTTATTTATTCTCTTTGTGCACAATGGCAGTCTGTTTGTAGTGTTTGGGTATAGAAAAAAAAATCTCATTACTGTGACGCCAGACACACATTCCAAGAGCTGTAACCATAGCCGATGCCTCAGTTATCCCAAAGGTAGTGATGCGGGGTTGTTTGGGCGGTGTGGAGAAAAAAATTAGCTCTTTTCTCTGTTTGAAATAACAAGATGTGTCTAACTGAGGTCTGGATCAGCTCCTGCTTTCTGCTGCCAAGTCATGCCGACTCTACAGAGAAGGGATAAAAGAAGATTGGCCTCAGAGCCGGCTGGACGAGCATCCATGGAGCGGCCGTGGCGTAATGAGGGAAAGAAAACATTAATGGAGGGGTCAGGCGTCAGGGAGGAGAGGATAACATTTGGGTTGTTTCCTGAACACGAGCTGTTGCTGTGAGCGAAACACAAAAAAATGCGACTGTTCCATCTCTTGTTGTGGGCAGAGCTGCAACCATTACAGCACCTGCACTGAACTCACACGGCTCGTTATTTTAAACAGTGTCTGCAAAGAAACAAAGGCACGCTAGAGCAGGGTCAGGGCGACTGATACAACAGAAGGAGGTGTTTAGAAGGATATTACTGTACTCACAACCTCAGAGACATTAAAATGAGGGAAGTAAGGGAAAACTAGAAATGCACTCAGAGACTGGCTAGTCTTCTATAACAACCCCGCAGCATACTGATTGAAGAGGTTTATTAAACTGAATACTAAGTAGAAGACCGTCTTATTATTCTCCCCCCAACCAGCATCAATGGGCTGCACTTTCCTCTGGGCTAGTCATAAAAAAAAACAGGGCCCGAGTTTAATATTCAGATGAAATCATCTTCATATTTAATTGGCACTGGCATAGAAAGCTAGTGTAGTGTGGTGAAAACTGGTTGTTTGTCATGAATCCAAAGTCCAGGAAGAAAAAGTCTCTTTTTTCTTACAGTCAGAAACCGGAAGATGACACATACAACATTAGTGTTATAGTGAAAAAAAGGAAAGAGTGTGATGATGACAGAATATCTGGCAGGTTTTCCAGAAAACATTATGACGCACTCTTCTCTAAGTCACACCAGCAGACTTTAATCACATCAAGGAATAAGCATGTCGCTCATTTGATGAAAGTTGGCCATAAACGTAATAAAGCTGCCGAGGTTATTAGAAGTGCCACAGGCCATTTTACAACAGCTCACACACCTTATATTGGATTATAGGGAGAAATATGATGAACCAAGATAGTAGAACTTGCCCATTTACAAAGGACCGGAGGAGGTTTAATGGCTTGTGACTGAAGCCATTCATACACATTAATTCCTACAGCAATGACAACCTGCAGTGTTTTTCTGAGCCCTCTGGAAAATCTCTGGCATCGTTTAACAAGGGCAGCAACTCAGTTGTCTGCAAAAATGAGCCAAATGCTGACTGTATACACAATATGTCACAGTATGTTTTTTTAAAAATCTGTAAGTAAGTATTTAGTTGTTTGTGGGTTGCACATATGTTTAGAGCAAGGACGTCAAACTCATTTTACACCACGGGAGACATTCAGCTCACTTTGATCTCACGTGGGCGGGACCAGTGAAACGGCATCATAAAGATGAAAAACTTCCCTGTAGTTATAAAGCTTTACTTGTTTCACTGCTTTATTGTGTAAATAGTGGAAAACAGGAACTTTTCTGTCATTTATTCGTTTATCTATTACTTAGTTACTTTGGTGTGGTATGAATGGTTGGGGGAGGGGGGGTTCTTCAACAGGAAAAGCTGTAAAACTAATTTTAATACAATTTAAAGTTGAAAGTCTATGCATTCCTTCACATTTACCAAAACCATCTAGTTGGAGTGTGTTTCGGGTGGATTCTGGTCCGCAGGCCTTATGTTTGATACCCCTGTGTTTGGATTCCTGGCATTTATAAGCTGTTGAAGAGGCAACCAAATTAAAAAACAAAACTCCTAACACTAATGACTTATGAAATGATTTCCCATTATTGTCCTTTTGTTAATTACCACACTATATATTTGGGTTTTATGTGACATAGTAAACTGTATTGTTGCATGATCCACTTATCTTCTTAAGTAGAGGACAAACACACCAATATTTTCAAAGTTTCTAGCTGTCTGCTGGCTGTTTGGTGCTGAAAACTTATTTTTTCAGAACATTTGTGCCAAATGTGGCTGCCTGCACCTAAAAACGGTGTCATGAGGGTAACAGAACATAACAGAAAAACAATAACGCTTTCCAATAACAAAATAATCAACACTAAACAATCAGCCTTGAAATTGCTTATTTTCTGTAATTGGTTATTTAGTGTAGATGAATGAAAAAAAGCTTCATTATATTACTTTTTCAAATGTTAGTGTCATAAGTGCTGGTAATAAGTAATTCAATGATAAAAATCCTAATTCTCTCCACCAGGGTCTCCTCCTTATCACTTCACTATCAAGGAGTCAGTTACTCACTTTAACCTGACAGACGGCTTCAGGAAGAGTCATGGAGATTGAAAAGTGCTTCCTCTTTATAATAATGAGCTTCCAGGAGCTTTGGAAAAAGTTGTATTGTTTTTCCCTAATCTAAAGTCACGCCGCAGTTTTGTTTTGAGGGATCCTTGGACGAACTGGCCTGGGTTTTGGAAATGAAATGTTTCCATTTTTAAATTTACATGATGCAGTATATCAAAATGTCTTCGCAAGTGATGATTTGCAGCATAATCTGTTGTATGAGGTACACAGAAACTCTATTTAAATGAACTCTAAGAGTGTGTGGATCAGCATAGGAATAAATGAGCTTTTTTAAGCATTTTTTCAGATTTCATCACCAATTTAACACAATATATTACTCTATTACTATGCTCCAAAATAAAAGGCTTCTGCTTTGATCTGAGGAGAAAAATCTCTTAACATAATAAATTAATGTCAGACTATAACATATATGTATGTGTGCCAAGTAAAAATTTAATTAAAAAATGGAAAAACGTTATAATTTTAATGACAAAACAAAGTTGTTAACTCCATTTTGACTCAACATTTTTCAACGCAACTCCTTCCATACCTGGATGGATTATTGTTGAGCTGGGCTGTCTATAGCATTATTTGGCAGCCTTAAATCCACCAATGCATAACATTCAAGAGGATATCACTTGGATTCAAGGGTGGGGAACGTAAGGGTGCGTTAGTGGCATCAGTGTCTTCATCATCCAGGAACTGACTACATACTCTGGCCACATGAGGCCAGGCTTTATTTTGCAACAGAAGGAACCCATCGCACACTGCACCAGCATAAGGACACTGGCTCTCAGACCATCACTGACCCACTGTCAAACTCATCATGCTGGATAATGTTGCAGGCAGCATAACATTCACAATGGCATTTCCAGACTCTTACATATCTCGCACATGTGCTCACTATGAACTTGTTCTAATCTGTGGAGAGACTGGGTGCTAGTAACGGACCTGCCAGTTTAGGTATTCGCTTGTGAATGCCAATAAAGCTGCACGGCACTGAGCTGTGAGCACAGGTCCTACAGAAGGACATCAGGACCTAATGCCACAGTCATTTTGTAGGGCTCAGCCAGTCCTCCTCCTCCTCCTGTTCCACTCAGAAAGGAGCAGATACCAGTCCTGCTGCAGGGTTGATGCCCTTCTGTTGCCCAGGTTTTGTGGCCCAGCTCTCACTCAGGTAACAACCTGACTCCTAGTATCTCCTCCACATTCTCGAGACTGTTCTGGGAGACATAACAAACCTTGTTGTGACGGTCTGTAAAACCTAAATGGGCTGCAGGTACCATCTCATACTACCAGTGTTGACAAGGAGACTAATAAGCAGCCAAACTAGAGACAAGTCAGTCGGGAGGGATAAGGAGAGAGCAACGGTCTGTGGCTGCAACCTGCAACACCTTTTCGGGAGTTGTCTTGTTGTTGCCTCTCCAGTGCACCTGTTGTCACTTTAATTTGCAGTTAAACAAGCAAATGCGATTTACACTCTGTCCAGTCATGCATCCCAACCAGACAGATCGATATCGCTGAAGATTACTTGATTTTGTTTTACACCGTGATGATCGAGTGTTTCCCTTCATTTTATTTGAGCAGTGTATTCCAGTGCTATAATTCACTGGCATTTAATTTCACAATCAGAAGTGCAGCTGCAGATAAGATTCAAATCCTAATTTGTTTCCATGGTGTCTTCTGATTAGTTTATTTTGGGTCTTCTTTATTTTAATTTCTTTTCCCTTTTTTTTCTTTTTTTTTTTACATCTTGTGTCATCATCTTCAGACGTGCCAGACATTTGCCAAATCACTTTCACTCACAAAGATAAATTCTTTAACCAAGACAAAGATCCTCTGCTTTGTCTTTTCATGCCCCTGAGAATGAAAAGAGCTCAAAACTTTAAGGGTGACAGACACTTAGAGGACTGAAAAGCCTGGGCAAACAATGCTTCATTCTCCTCAGCCAACAGGCAGTGAAGTGTTGCTTTAATTCATGGTCAGGAGCAGGTGACAGCTCTAAAACTGCAGATGGGTATTCTTGAGTTTGTAGCGAGGTGAGGAAATGGTGAGACAGTCAAACACAGTCTTCCTACTGCTAATGGTTATATCTTGTGGTTATAGGGCTTCAGAAAGTATTTGTTATCCACCTCATATCCCTAAGAGTTTTCATTATTTGAATTTTTATAAATGAAGAAGTGAATGCAAAGTGCTGAATGAGCTGTCTTTTTCTTCAGATATTTTGACATGTTGTCAGAGGAAAGTTTGGTTTTATTAGAGCTGTAAAAGATATGGGCAAAGTTTTATTACTGGATTGCTTTTTTATGTGTGTACTTGCTTCGTTTCGTGACCAGCTGCCTGGCCTTGGCCCCTGATGGATAAATAAAATTTAAGTGTGACATAAATGTGTGTGCAACATGTTTGGAACAATCTATCTTTTTTTTTCTGTGCACATATCTTCTTCAATGAGACACTGAAAATACAGACAGCTTCCTGAAATCTTGACATGACGGCCTTCACGGGCTGTCACATATATCAAGAGATTACACCTCATTAGAGCAGCGCTCAGAGATTCCTGAGACTGGTTTTGATTGGTCTTTTTTATCTAAACTGTGATGTCTACTTTCCATATCATCCATCTTTGTGACTGTCTCTCAGGCAGAGCTGGTGTTTTCCTCTCCACTACCCTCCCGAGCTGCAGGGAGCCATCAGGGATCCCCCGGGAACGCAGGACAACCACTCATCCCTGAATGCTGTTTCACTACACATGGCACAGTGTCACGGAGGAGGCCCTCAAGCACCTTGTTACCGACACTGACTAGTGGGTGAAGAGCACAGATGGTGGCACGCTCTGTCCGGCTGCTGCTGTCAGCCTGGAGCCGTAGTTGTTATCTCACACTGAATGTGGCCACTAGTTTGAAGTGATAGATTTTTTTAAGAGCAAGGGAGCCTGCAAATGAGGTTCACTTGTATGCTATATTTCTGCAGCTGGATTTTCAGCCCACAGAGGGGACATTTCTTTTAAAAAGGAAAAGTACCAAGTGACAGAGACCATTATCCAGAAAAAGCTGGACTCGTCAGCGTTAATTAGATCTCCGCTTTGGCATCGAGCCTCACAGAGAAGCCGGGTTTTTTTGTTTGTTTGTTTTTTTGCTAAAATTAGTGGGCTATGAAATTTGAAGCCCATCCGCTTGTGTTTCCACATCTGTGTCTTTTCTGACTCTGACTTTACTGCAGCTGAACTCTCAACATCCTCAGCGACAATCGAAAGCCATAACCCAGCCAAGCTGCCCCCTCCCTTTATTATAATTCATCAAAATAAGATACTTATTGTGTTCCTGTCGCTGGCACTAGCTTCCAGATAAGCAGAACTCCAATAAGAAGACTCAGCTGGAACAATATTGAATTTGATATCAGCAAACCTTTATTTGAAGCTTCCTGCGCATCAGCCGCGAATTTCAGCAAACCTTATTCGTTCTGGCTCCGTATTCATGAGTTTCTAAAACTCGTTAAATATCAGATTATGACATTTAAGGAAACTGAGGAAATGGGGAGTTGGTAGAAAATTAAAACCGTAAAAATGTAACAGTTAAAAAAAAAGAGTGTTTACTGTTTATATTTACCTGTGGTTGCACTTTGGGCAACACAAGTAGCTGTTTACTTTCAGAAAACAGAATGATAGAAAAGGATTACAGTGTTAAAATCAGGCTTGTGTAGGCTTTATGTAAATAAAAACGTATAGTGTGACAAATCGATTGCCTTGATACTAATATTTGAAGCAGTGTTCAGGATAAATAGTTGTGTTTTTAAGCTTTTTAGTCAAAAGTTTGTAATATTAAACACCACGAAGAACTTTCTTTCACATTAAAGCGGAATCAAATGGATGAGTTTCCTGGCTGTGTAATAATAACTGTTGTTTATTTTAACCTCGCCTGTTCTTGCCTGCATGAAATGAATTAATTAGCTGTAACACACAGCCCTGTACGGCAGTTCATTCAAATGCGCTGTGTTAATTTACAGTAAATTAGTTTTAGTTACTTGCGGGTAACACTGCATCTTCACGCCAAGCCTTATCAGGTAGCTGTCAATCTGTGACATCAGAGAAACGTCATTAATTAGGCTGTGGTGCTCTCCAGGGTGCTGAATACTCAGCCAGTCCGCAGAACGAGCCGTGTGTGTCTGTGTGCGTTTATCCTTCCAGCTCTACAAACAAACCTCTAACAGACCTGCTTTCTTTCAAAAGGCCGACACAAACTTTTTGCGGACATGGACCTCCTTCCAGCGCAGGAAGCTGCCAAAATCTACCACACCAACTATGTGAGGAACTCCCGAGCCATCGGCGTCATGTGGGCTGTGTTTACCATCTGCTTCGTCATCATCACCATTGTGGTCTTCATCCAGCCCTACTGGATCGGAGACAGCGTCAACACCCCGCAGGCCGGCTACTTCGGCCTCTTTCACTACTGCATCGGCAACGCGCTGACCTCGGAGCTCACCTGCAAGGGCAGCATGCTGGACTTCGCTTCCATCCCCTCACCGGCTTTCAGGACTGCCATGTTCTTCGTTGGGACCTCCATGCTGCTGATTGTGGGCACCATGGTCGGCTTCAGTTTGTTCTTCTTCTGCAACGCTGGAAACGTCTACAAGATCTGTGCATGGATGCAGCTGGCCTCAGGTGAGGGACAAAGCGAAGAGGGTTGGTTGTAAAGTTGTTGTTCCCTTTACTCAACTGCAGTTGGCAGATTATTAGTATAAATTAGCTTTTCTCAACTACGTTTATTTGACACCTATAAACAGACAGATTACGAATTACATTAAAAAGTATGAGCAGTGTGAGTAATCATAAAACTGGTTTCACCTTCATCTTTAAGATGTTTGTTTGTTTGTTTGTTTGTTTGTTTGTTTGTTTGTTTGTTTGTTTGTTTGTTTGTTTGTTTGTTTGTATGTTTGTTTGTTTGTTTGTTGGGGGGAGGGTTGTTACAAGCAAGAATATTGCTACGCATGGGTAATTGTTCATATGCGATGATTCATTAGACAGTAACCAAAGATAATTTTTAGCTTTTGCCTTTTTATAGTTTGCAGTGAAAAACTAACACTAAACTCACTAAACTCTAGGATCAGCTAAAAAAAAATAATACCGCAGACATTTAAAGCTGATTTTAAACAGTCCAGATGTGACAGAAGTGCAGACTTTGATCTTTAATTCAAGGGGCTTATTAAAAGTATTACAGCCGTTCATAAACATATTCCAACATTTTTCGTAGCTGAAAAAATGAAATGGAAGTTGTTTTTCTTTTAATATTGATGCATCACCTGGTGGATCTGTTAATACAATGGAAACAGACAAGGACAAGGAACAAAAGTTCTTGTGACCATAAATTACCAGTTTAAATAGAAGTCTGATGAGGTTCAGTTCATCGGTTTTATTATAACTATTCGTAAGTAATAGCTCAAATATTTCATCACCTCAATACCAGAACTCAAACTAAAGAGGCAGCTGTAAAGGAGCCATGAGACCTGTGCTTCTCTTGTAAGTCAGGTGTGAAACAATGAGCTCATCCCGTCACGGGTCGAGTTCTCACCTCTCCAGTTTCAGGTGTGATGTGCGTTTGTTGTGAAGGTTGTTCTTCGCCATGGCCAATAAGGAATCCTGTTTCAGCCCAGACTCTGACACCTTCGATAGCAGATCAGTTACCTGTAACAAGATCAGGTGTTGCTGTGTCGTTAAATTTGCACCTAAAACCATACGAGGGCCAGGAAAACGATAAAAGCCTGTAAAACTTTATGGGCATGTATCTGCAAACTCACATTCTACTGTAAGTAGCTTTTGGGGAAGCCCAGAGGAGACGTTACGGGAAGAACAGCATTTAAGATTTAAGAACTTTCATAACGGTACATCGTGCAAATGGCTCCACAGAGCATCATCTGCCTTGCTGAGCCATAAATAAATAAAAACTTTGGCACTTTATGGAGGTACATCATGTATTATCATGCACTGGGGGCTCCAGAGCACCAGATTATAATTATTTATCAAAGTAAGAGCACACAAGAGGTAATTATTACAAGGCTTTGCCATTTCCATGTCCTTCCCCCGCAGGTGTGTTGATGGTGATGGGCTGCATGATTTACCCAGATGGTTGGGACTCTCCAGAGGTGAAGAGGATGTGCGGCCAGAGGACAGATAAGTACACGCTGGGAAACTGTACGGTGCGCTGGGCCTACATCCTGGCCATCATCAGCATTCTGGACGCCATACTCCTGGCATTGCTGTCCTTCACACTCGGCAACCGGCAGGACAAACTTCTGCCAGATGACTTTGAGCTGGATGGAGCAGGTGAGGGCTGTGGGGTGGTATGCAGACTGAATGCTGGGTATAGAAACAAATATTTTAATGTGTCATAGCTGGCATAGCACAAGTATAATGTGTGACATATAAAACAGCCACATTCCTTTCAGACTGGCTTGCTGCAAGGTCCTGCTGTTGTGCATGCCTGCTCTCTGTTAAGGCTTGAGCCATCATTAGAAAAAATTGCTTCACCTTAAGAAACGTATCCAAGATTGGAGATTTTTCTGCAGTTTTTTATATGCAGTCGTGTGAAAAAGAAAGTTACCACAGGACTCTTTGCAGGCCCGTGAAAAACTAAGTACACCCCATGTTTCAGTATCTTGTAGAAGCACCTTTAGCAGAATTACTTGAAGTTGTTGTTTTCAGTTTGACTATATGAGTCTCTCATGTGTCTGTGGAGGAATTTTGACCCACTCTTGTTTACGAAAATTGCACTTCAGTTCATTGCAGCCATTTAATTGTACACAGATCTCAAGAAATCCCACCACAGTATTTGAGTCAGGTTGAGGTCCGGACTTTCTGGGCTTTCAGTTTGCCATTACAGCTGTTTTCTTGTAGATTTGCTGCTGTGCTTGGGATTCTTGTCATGTTGAATGACCCATTTTCAGCCAAGCTTCAGCTGTCAGACAGATCCACCACCGTGCTTTACAGTTGGTATGAGGTGTTTGTGCAGACATGCCATGTTTGGGTTTTTATGAACCACCAAATATCTTCACTTTGGTCTAATCTAAACTTTGTCAAATGAGCAGTTTTACAGTTATTTGTTGCCATAATTTGCCCAGTGTCCCAGTGGCTGAAGTCCATTAAATCTTTTTCTTGTTAAATCTGCTCCCTTTAGGGCTTACCCACAGAAAATCATTTTCCTCCATCTCGCCTGATCCCTAGCTTTCTTCTCTGTTACACCAACTCTCTCCATATCCTCCTCTGCGCTCTTTCCCCTTTACCTCCTGCCTGGTAGATCCATGTTCAACATCCTGTGTCCAACATATCCAGTCCCTTCTCTACACATGGTCAAACCATTTCAGCCCTGGTGTCCACAAACATTTCTTTTGTTTCTCTTTTACAGAAAACCCTTGATTGAATCCACAGACCTTCAGAGCCAGTGTAAAATACCATGATGCACTTTGGGTTTTCACCTCTCTTGTCGTCTAATGTTTACTGTGGTTTTGATTAATAAGATTTTGTGCTTCCTTATTTTACTATATATATATTTCACAATACCCAATAAACAAGCCCACAGAAATCATGTATTGTATGAAGATCTGTTTTATTGTATGGTGTGTTGTACAGCTTTGTAAGTCGACAACTCACACAGAGTTTATGTTCTTGAATCTGACACCAATGTAAGTTTTTGTTTTTCCCCCCCATAGGTTTCGACAGATAACATAGGTTACTTGGATATGATCTTTTTGGGACACCATGACATAATATCAGATCTCACCATTTCTATGGTAAAAACAGTGACATTGAACAGTTGACCACACATACAACTGATCTCAAACACACCTTCCATACGCTTTATTAAAACACAGCTACCCAGCTAAACAATTTTAGCTAAGATATAAGATTTGTTAAAAACTGTACATAACTGTAATATACATCAAGGCAAACTCTTTGGTACAGATATATACAGTTTATTTTCACTTTTTTTCTCTCCTTAAGATTGGGCTTCTTAACATGTTGTCTTGTTGAAACCTTTAAAATACTATATACCTGAATTGTAATAGGTGGATGAGAATACCAGCCTCCCATGAAAATGAAAGATCCCTATTATAATTAACTAAGGATACTAAATACCGGGTGACAACGGAATCGATATGGCTAAACATGACCTACTTTAATCAAACAGTGACCCTGCCTGAAGAAATGCATGAAATGAAAGTTACCCAAAGTCAGTGTACATGTCAGCCCAGTGTGAAACTTCCTAAAACCTTCATTACAAATACAAAATGTATTTCAAATGTTGAATGATATTTGTTTTTGTTTTTTTTGTTTTTTGTGTTTTTTTAAGTCACTACTGAAAAGATGTGGGAAAAGAGTTTTAGGGAACAAAAAATGACCAATAACGGCTACATATCCTTGGTTTGTTCAGGTTTTAGTGCAGGAGTGTAACAAACAAGGATGAGTCACTAGCAGTACAATGACAGACTTCCTTAGAAGGGTGAACGGAGCACAGCAGTTTGAGCCAACATGAGCACAAAGTAATAATAAAAAATAAAAAAATCCACTGGATTCCTGACATCACACTGAGAACCAACTAATTCAAAGCAAATGTACACAGAAGCATTAGCTCAAAAACAAGAACAAATTCAAAACATCTAACCAAAAAAAGAAGAAAAATAAATATCCATCTGATATGCCCAAACTGGAAAGTGATCTGTTGCAGTCTCTGGAGGAGGTGGGAGGGAAGGGAGGTTCGATAGCTGGAGGTGTCCACTAGAGGGCGAGCCAGGGGTGGCGCAAGCACTCTGCGGCCGTGGCCCTTTTCTCTGGAATAAGCTCCAGCATGGGAAGAAGGAAGTCAGTGAAGCACTCTGCTTCTTCACGGGGCCACTCGTATTTGTCGATCAGCACCTCCAGCAGTCCCCACGGCTTCAACTTAGTGATGTGTTTCAAATCACCTGCAGACAGACAGCACTGCATCAGAACCACACCACTACAGAGTACAACAACTTCCCCATTTTAAACTTCACTTCAAGGGCAGTCATGTCTGCATAACTCCACATACAGTCTTAACAAATGACACTGATTAAATAGTTACCTTGTAATTGCCTTTTAAAGAAGGCCTGTTCTTTTGAACTGTAATATCCACTGGAGACATTTTTACATGTATATTCAAATGTATGAATAAGCAGCAATTGGGATTCAAGTAGGGAATATTCCAAAGCACAGTCAGTAACTCTCACTCGAATCTTGACAGTAAAGCTTCCGTTTTACCTTTCTTGGTGAAAAAATCCTTGGAATATTTGCCGGACATTATGAGTTTGCGTGGGACACTCCCCAGCAGCTCAATGATCAGTGCTATATGGTCTATACAGCAGACAGTTGCAAGAAAAAAGACAGACAAGACAAACAGATTCATCAGACAGTGGACCCAGTCACAGGCCCACTCTGGGTGTGTGGGTGGAGGGCAGAGGGAGAGAGAGGTCTGGGTGACGTCACACACACCAGCCTCACTGTTGGCAGAGGACGAGGTGTAAAACCAGAAGTTAGAAAGTTATAAAACAGAGCAGTTCATTAACCTTTAGCTCTTTTTTATTGTTCAGTTTGGGGTTTTTCCACTAAAGTTTCTCAGAACAAAAATAATTCCCACCACAAATTCACCCTGCAACTAGATTGACAAGACAGGCCCAGATAATGAAAATCATGTTTTTGTACTTCGTGTTAATTATTCATCAACTTCGCTGTCATTTCATCCGTAACTGTAACAGAGGTCTTAACATTTGCAGTAACCTTGGTACATATCAACAAAACAACTCCCACTCAGGGACCTTAAAAGGTTTACATCAAGACTGTCAGTTAATCCCTTATAGACATCCTTAATTAAAGCCATCTTACATTAATTATCATATTTCTGTAAACGTGTACTTTGAGCACATTAAGACTTTATATTCTGACATAAATACACTGACGTATAAAAGTAAAGGGTTCTTGCCTTTTTTGCCTCCTGTGATTGATTTCATTAAATGATTAAATTACATTTATAAAAAGACTTGTTGCGCAGTGGACTCCATGCAGAGGAAAAAGGTCATTCTGAATCTCCTCAGCAGGGACCAATACAGCATCAAGCACCTAGCCAAAATGTCTAAAGGCAGTGTACAAGGCTCTGCCAGGCAGTCTTTGGCAGAACACTTGAATCGTGATCAGTGGTTCAAAGAGGCTGGCATTTATTGGTTTCTTGCTTTGATGACGGGCCTGCACAAAACCATTTGATTGTGCTGACTGAAGTTAACCTCCTCCCTTGACCCTCCTTGTCCACCTTTCCCAGAGTGAGCCAAAGACAGAGGTGCTGGCGTACCTCTCTTGGTGAAGTATTCCTGTGAGTATTTTCCACTCAGAGCATAGTGTCGGGGGATTTTACCGAGCAACTCAATCATGAGAGCAAGATGGTCTGGAAATGAGGCACATCAGAGGAGAAGAGGAGGAGGAAGATGGAAAGTCACAGGGAGTTTGGAGAGGAGATGGCAAACAGTCAAGTGGAACAATGTATTAGGAACAAAGGATGATGATGATGATGACAGCCTAGTGTTACAAGTAGCACATGTATCAACAGCCTATATTAACCTACTGAAAACATCTGAACACATGGAGCTCATTCACTGTTGTATTTCAGAAAAATGACAACTATAAAGCAAGATGGGAAGTCTGCATTAAAGCACAGCCCTCAAAGCTATACAGTAAAACATAAAAAGCAGACTGATGCAAGTTTACTAAAAGTCTAATAAAACGTTAAACACAAAGCATTTATAGAACAGTAAGCCATGGTTTATGCAGGTGAAAAAGCTGCAGGATGTTCCAGTAAAGTCAAAGTTGAAGGACAGCACAAAGCAGACATGCCAGAGCAGAATCAAGTTAATATGGAAACTTTGAGCTAAGCAGCAAGCCAAAATTCCATTTTCACCTTATGTTTCAATCAGGGCTGTTCGATATAACGATATATATCGGATGACCATATAAAAACGTCTATCGTTTCATTTTACGCTATCGTTTGTTTCGTGGTGTCGCAAAATAAACTGTTTACGGCAATATTTTTCATCGTTTTGATGGTTACTGTAGTGGCTATATTAATTTCTTAAAGTTCTCTCTTTCTCTTACATTTTATATAACCACACTACGGACGGACAAGCGCCTGTTTTAATGCGTTGTGGTTAGCAACAACGATGGTAACAGCATCGCGTGTCCGCTTGTTTATGTTCCACATAAACCTTCCACAATAAAGCTCAAGATCCTGTTGAGACTTTTCAAAATAAACTGAATCACGTGAAAGAGCAGATTATTTACGGATGAGAATTAAAAAAAGAGCGGCCAGGTGCTAAAAAATAAACCTTAGACTCAAACGTTAGAACAGACTTTTCCCCGCAGCACGCCGTGTAATAAATACTCACAAAGAAAACGGCGGCCGTTTCAACTTATGTCTAAAAATGTATCGTTTCATGCATCGGTTAAAACACTCAACTCCAGCTACACGACGCGCAGCTGGAAACACTTCACGCAAGTCGAGCTGCCCGAGATTCACAGAGTTTACAGAAAATGTTACATTTTTGTGATTTATATCGTTATCGGACGATAGAATTCTTATATCGGGATATGAGATTTTGGTCATATCGTACAGCCCTAGTTTCAATTAAAACTTGAGGTGAAAATGGATTAAACATAAAGTATGAGTAACCAGGAGGTGAGGAAAAGGTGAGAAGAGAATTGAAGAGATGGCCCCATCTCCAGTGCGGTAAAGAAGTGGCTCAAGTTGCTAGATAGGAAATACACACAGGAATGCTCATACTTTTCATACTTTACAATTCTTCTTCTGAATTCGAAGCCATTAATGGAGCACCTCATTAACATGTTAACACTGTGCAAAGTGCACTGTAACTGGAGCTCCAGTGAAGGTGAGGACTTGCATGCATATTGGACATTTTAAATAATTCAACAGTTCAACACTGATAACAGAAGATTTAACAACACTATGGTGCTTTTAACAGTAGCAGTAATACTAAACAGAAGTCCCACTCACTAGTGAAACACATTTCAATACATCTACTAAATCGAGCTCTGAGAATTAATGATCTACAGTTAAAACTTGTACTTTAAAAACAGAATGTACAGGAAGACCAGACAATACCTTCATCTCTGGAATAATCTTCCCCAGAATGTGGTTCAAACAAGTAGTCCCCTGTGGCAAGCTCAAAGGCCTGAGGACAATACAAACACAGGGAGGGGAAAAAACAAAAAGAACAGTATGAAGCCATCTGTCCAAATCTCAATAAATCCCTCCCACCACTGACTAGACTCTCATTACACTTCTTGAGTCTTTAAGATACAATGAGGGGTTTTTTTTCCCCCTTCAGATAAATTTTTTTTGTTCTATTCAGTTTTTGGGGGGAGTTTAAGCACCTTTTGGCTCTATATAAATAGTTTGATGCAGAGAAAATTTCTCACCATACAGGCTGTGCTCCAAATATCAGCTGGTGTGCTGTATCCAGAACCAATAAGTACTTCTAGAGACCGGTACTGTCGTGTCTGGATGTCTTCAGTAAAGTGCTTGTGCTGAGAGGAAAAAAGACAAATACGAAAACAACAACGTATATCATGTAGGTTTCATCATGTGTAGCGATAACACACTGAAAAACAGAAATATTTTACATGAGAATAAAAAATTTTGAAATTATAAATGGACTCTATGCTCTATTTGAAATCTGGATCACACCCCCATCTGGTAAATGATTTCTCATTTTAAAACCATAAAAAGCAGGAATACCGAAACATTACTTTCAGTAGCTAGATGACACTCGATGTCTCCCTGGCTGTACCGTTTCATCACTTATGAGGAAATCCCTTTGGTCATTAGCAGGCTACTCACCACCCAGCAGGCATTTCCCAAATCTGCAATCTTGACCTTGATCTTGTCTGCATTGAGTGGCTCAAGTGGGTTAACTAGCAGGGATCCTGCTGTCAGCTTACCTTTATAAAGCACAGAGAGAAGCAGCGACATTGAATAAAACAATGGGATAAACACTGAATAAATGATAAGTATAATCATAAGTAGTTCAAAGTTCACATGGTTTTTGTTAAATTTCCAAAGCAGCTCAGCTACAGCAAACAGCTTCTAAAAACCTAAACCAATCGATTTCGGTTCACTGACCATTTCGTGCATCTTCCTGGCTACTATAGTGACAGTTGGACCCATCCTCACCATCTTCTTCTAAAATGCCTTGTTCCAGCTCTCTGTCCTCCAGCCCAGCAGAAAAGCGTTTCTCAGTAACTCCACGGCTACGAGCCCCAGTTCCTTTAGTCTCTGTGTACACATCATTGAAATCTGTAGACTCAACACCGTTGTAAATGGAGTGGAGAGGAGACTCCACGTGTTGATCCTCTGGAGAGGCACACTGTTCTGTGCACTCTGCATTGCCATTATGTTGGTCTTCATCGCTATGCTGGAAGTCACTCTCCTCCACATGGCCATTACAGTTCATTTCAGACAGTTCCTCTGGTCCCATCCTCATGTGATCTGCATTCAAAGTGCTCCCTGAAAGTAGCAGAAAATGTATTTTCAGTTGATTCATATCAGATTTTTTGGCTGCTTTGCAAATTTTGCAGAACACATTACTTCTCTGATGTTAGCGTCTTACCATCTGTTTCCTCCTTTCCTATCTCCGCAAAAGACACCTGTCTGAGAGGCGCACAGGCTCGTCCCTTTTCAGTCTGTGGGTCGTCTTCATCTTCATCATCCTCTCGTATCTCTGTGGTCTTTTCCATTTCCTCAAGGTCCAAGATGCACTTCTCCAGCAGCTCCGCCTGCCGCTTCTGCTTCTTTTTTAACTTCTTCTTCTTGTTCTTGGACATTTTTACTGTCTGTCAAAGACAAAAACAAAGGAAAGGTTTGCACATTTGTAGGACTGATTTAAAAGTAAACTAAAAAAAACAAAACCAAACCTAAAAACATGAGGCTAATATCTAAGCAGAGAGTAAAAAAAAAAAAAAAAAAAAAAAAAAAAAAAAAAAATCTTGTACCTGTTTTGGAACTGGCGCTGTGCTTACTGTAAAGAGAACATGAGATAAGTAAAAACCTGTACTAAACCTATGAATGCAGATATAAAAGTGAGTGTGCATGCACATCTCATACTCGCTGAACCAGAGGGAGGAGGTGCCCCAGCCTTCTGCCACTCTGTGGCTTCAGCTGCAAGCCTCCGTACGTAAGGCTCATCTACGCTCATCAGGATGTTCTCCGGCTTGATGTCTGTGTGGATAATATGACACTTTGTGTGCAGGTAGTCCAGACCTTGGAGAACCTTTTAAAAAAATAAAAATAAAAAAATACATTAATGGAAAATGGTTATCTGATTGTGTAGATCAAATTAAACAATCACACTGACTTGGACACAAAACCTTTACCAACTAAACTTAAGGAAACTTTAAAAAGAAAAACATATTGCATCAATTTTCAGGTTTTTCTTTTCTTGGAAACAAATATACTAACTTTGCACAACTCAGAGTTCATAAATAATCCTTATTAATCACATTTGGCTTTGCTGCAGTCCGTCAGTTTATCCTCTCTGAAACACACTATTTTAGCTCTTCTCTCTTTAAAGCAAAGGAGCCAAGACTAGGAAAAAAGAAAATCTTAAAAAGAATCCCTAGGGCAGTCTGAAGCCAGAGCGTTTGGTTTGTAGTTAACTTAATACACAATGATACTATCATTATTTTAGCCTTAGTGCTGCTTATTGAAAATCCATCCATGTAACAAACACAGCATATAACAGAACATAAAGAAAGCATAAAAGGGTCCCTTTAAGAGAACACAAAAGCTTAACAATCTAAGAAAGTTTTAATAAAAGAAACATTTGCTGTTTTTCAAAGGACATCGAATAAAAAGCTGTGGAATAAACAACACTAATCCACAGATGAGCTGTGCAATTAACTGCTGAATTAGTCATTTGTTTAACCATGAAAAAAAGCCCCCTCAGTTTTGCCTCACTCCCAATCTGTTTTGTTAAGCAGCTTACTGTTAATATGTAAAGTTCTTCTACCCTGACTGTTTTCCATCCATCGTGCAGCCTGCAGGCTACACAACTCTTGTGAACGACTGAGCCTTAATGATGAGTCATAGGCATTCAAAAGGTGTGCCTGTGGGTCTCACTTTACCTGCCGTATGATGCTCTTCACACAAGCCAGGGGCAGTCCTTGGTAGTTTGATTTTATTATCCATTTCAATAAGTGATGTCCTAACACCTCAAACACCATGCAGACGTCTGAAGATTGGAGCAGTTAAGATGGCAAAGTAATAGCGGTAAAGCAAAACTGAAAACAAACAAAGGAAAAAACAACTGCCTAAATGAGGAGTGGCATTGATTGTGCTGAAGAAAGGACACGTAGATGTGCAACCCATACGCTTTTGTTAGAGCCTCTCGTGTTACAGCTACAGCAATCCCTCAGGCATTCAGGGGATCTTACCCAACTAAAGTGTTGTGATGGGGGTGGAGGTCTGTTTGGGACACATAAGATTCCATTTGTCACACCCTCACCTGTTGTTTACTTTCTTACTTGCGTACGGCTTTTTAGCTGACATGGACACGAAGGGAAAGAAAGTTCTGTACATTCAAAAAACAAACAAAAAAAAAAACAACCCATTTCTAATAAGACTAAAGTTTTTGTTTTGGGGACTTTCCCCCTCCCAGCAGGAGGTAATTTGACAAATCAAATGTGACTAATAATAAAAACCAGGAAACATCTGTTATATCTGGCTGTGAAGGATACGAGTTCCATTGACGCCAGAGATCTTGAAGTCATCTAGAAGCTGGACTACCATCTCTCGGTTGGGATCATTCGTGTCAGAGTTTCTTACCTACAGACAAAAAAAGAAAAAGAAAAAAAAGAGAAGAAAAAAAAAATATATTTTGTTGTGGGATCCACACACATCATTTACATGTAAAACTGTGTGAACATGCGTGCTGGAAGACATGCAAGCCGAGTGCATGAATAATGTGTAAAAGCTGTAGTGTAAGCAATGCCCTGCTGTCCTTGCACCACGTTGCTGTACACTCTGATGCATCTCCAGATATCCCCACAACTAATTAGTGAACACTTCCTGCGCTTACTGATTACATATTTCATCAAAACCTACTGCATGCAATTAAATCTGATACTCACAGATCTGAGCAGTTTTATCTCATCCAGTGCTGTTTCTGTGTAGTGCTCCGCGCTCTTCACCACCTTCATTGCAACAAACCTCTTTACCCTGCAACCACAGAATGTAATGTTCACTAATAGGAAGCAAAGTAAACCGTCTCTGAGCCAGCTGCTGCTGCATCTGGAATCCAATGTCAAGTCTCAAAAACAAAACATGAATTACAAATATGCAGTAAAGTTTTTCTCATACTGAATATCCCAGGCGAGCCACACGGTGGAGAAGTGTCCCCAGCCGAGCTTCCGAATTACATGGTATTTTCCATTATAAAGGTCTCCTACTTTCACATGGTGGTAGCCACCTAAAAGATAAGAAATTCAAGCTGCTTAGATAAATAAAGAGGTGAGCATGTATGCATGTATACAGAACAGCCAGTGCATTTACATTCACTGTAATAACAGGTCACAACTAACCAAAGCGACACCATTTATTGAAACAGTCAAATCAAATATTGATTTATCTGTTTAAACTAAGGTGCGAATCGCTAATACTCTGTTATCATTTTTCTACTGGGGAAAAAAACAAACAAACAAAAAAAAACTTGAAAGAGTAGTTAATCAAATACAGTGCAATATAGTGTGCCTTTGAATGCAAAAAGTAAAGAGGAACCCACCTTTGCAGTAGTCATTGGGGTCCTCCTGCTCTTCATCATCAGAGCCAAGGATCTCTTCAGGTTCCTCAGGTTCCTGAGGGGAGGCTTCAGCCTGAGGATGCTGTCGAGCTCTGGGATTGGCTGGCTGCCTGATGGGACAACAACAATTATGAAAGACGTCGATGGAACAGAGCTCTGATGCATTTACCGTCCATTTATCAAATATTAGCTCAACAATAAGGCGTGCCCAGGATGAGAGGATTTTATTACAGGACATGCGGGTGAGACTAACTGAACAAGACTGCAGCTCATTGATAACCGATGAGTTCGACTCTTCTACATAGCAAGAAAGAATCAAAGCTCAACCTTTTACTTCCAAAAACACTGCAGAAATGGTGAACAGCTGTACAGTTTAACTTAAACAGATGCATTACAAAGCAGTGGGAACGTTCTCCTGCCTCTCCTGGGATCTGACCTTAATTGGCTGAAAAAGTAAGTGGCATTAACTAGCTAGCATTAGCAACTGAGTAATTCACTCTAACACTAATACTTTACTGAACAACATAATCATGTTAGCCAAGCACCAACATAGAGTGTGTCTGCTCTGGATGATCAGTCACAGTGATGGACATAGAGGTTTCAAAATCACCTCCTGTATAAACGGCTAACTAGAGACAGGAAGAACTTCCTCATCAGCCAAGTTTTTTGTTGCATAAACATAACCCATATAACACAGCATTTATTAAAAAGCCTCTCACACAAAATAATCAAACATGACAAGAACCACTCGTTCTTAAACAAACGACACCAGGGCTGATCGCAAAAAATAAATAATTGGTGCACATCTGGTGTATGTATAAAGCTACAAATAGACAACTGTTTTATAAATCTATCATAAAGGAGGGTTATAACTGTAAGCATCCACAGTCACATTTCAATCACTGAAAATGTGAAATGTCAACCACAAATAAAACTTTACTCCAGGGTAATATGTCATCTTTCATTGCAGACTTCAATTAACCCACAACTACCTCTTTAAAAAAAATAAAAATAAAGAATGCATATGTGTAATATGAAGAAACTATGAATTAACTTGGGTTGAGGTGAGGACTCCTCATGAGGTGACATGGACCTTGCTTTGTGCACTGGTGTTGGAATAGGAAGGAATCCCCAAACTGTTTCCACAAAGCTGGAAACATAACATTGTCTTGGTATGCTGAAGCATTAATAACCGTTTTCCCACTTGTACCTACTTGGGCTGGCTCAACACAGTTTTTAGAGTTTTCCATTAGGTGGTAGTACCATGGTAATAGGCAATTTTAGTACCTACTAATTTTTGAAACGTGGCAACGAGGAAAATGGAAAGAAAAGAGAAAAAACAAAAACAAAAAAAAAAAAAAACCCAACAACTCCCACTGTGGTCCCTCGAGATTGGCAAAAAGTTGTACTCCGAGCAACAGGTCTATGCTTTTCCATTGTTGTGGTGATCATGACGCATACAAATACTCCACGCATGTTAAGCGGTAACTTATTGCAATTGAAAATGACCGAAACAGAGTCAAATCATGCAGGTACTAGTGAAAAGGGGCTAGAAGAGTTCCTTTCACTGAAACTAAATGGCAGAGCACAAGTTTTGAAAAAACAACGTCACACCATAGTTCCTTCCCCAACTTTATACTTGGCACAATGCAGTCAGATAAGTTCTGTTTCTCTGGCTACTACCAAACCCAGACTCATCCATCAGATTACCAGACAGAGAGAACAGCATGAGTCTTCACTCCAAAAAACTCCACTCCTCTAGAGTTGTATCTGATGCGCTGGACTGTACTTGGTGACATGAGGCTTGGAAGCAACTGCTCGCTCCTGGAAACCCAGTCCATGACGCTCTCTGTAAACTCTTCTTGAGCTAATCTGAAGGCCACGTGAAGTTTGGAGGTCCGTAGCGAGTGACTCTGCAGAAAGTTGGTGACCTGTGTACTATGCACCTCCGCATCTGGTGACCCTGCTCTGTAAATTTATGTGGCCTACCACTTAGTGGCAAACTTGGTGTTGTTCCCAATCGCTTCCACTTTATTATAATACCACTAACAGTTGACTCTGGAATATTTAGTAATGAAGAAATTTCACAACTGGACTTGCTGCACAGATGGCATCCTATCATGGTACCACGCTCAGGGCTCGCAAAATCGCTAGCCCGACGTCCCGGGGCTAGCGATTTTTCTGGTCGGGCTACCAAAATCCATCTCAGCCCTGCCCGTCAGGCTGTCATAGGAAGAAAAGAAAAATATGTCAATGCTTTTGCATTCTTTCACAAACGTAGCTGTCAGTATGTGACATATTGAAATCGCGTTTGAATTTCCGCTTGTTTTTTGCTTCACTTTGCGATAGCGCAGACTGAATAGAGAGCGGCAGCTACTGACTGGTGAGTGACGGATTAATTGCGCACCAATTCCTCTGACATCGTCTTATCACTCATTAGCTTACTATTCAAACGTGACAAGTGAAATCTCCCGCAGCAAGCTTAAACATGTGATGCAGGTTGAATGCGCAGAGAATCGCTGATCATTATGCAAGTGCCTGTGTAAAAGCAGATTGATTTACGCAGGTATTTTAGTTCTGCAGAGCCAAATAAGACAGGTGAGGGTGAAGAAGGGACAGCCAAAGAAAAGCCGACCACAAAACGGAAAAGTTGTGACAAATCAGGCTATGAGGCAAAAACAAAAGTGCAGCTTTTTTTTGGTTTCATGGACAAAAGAATTTCTGTGGCTGGAATATGACGAGCTAAATAACAATGTTCTGACGGGTGTGTCTTGAGTTTCCCTCGATTTCCTAGTTGACAAGCACCTTTGTTACTGGGACCAGTAATTTTAAGAAAGACCCCATTAGAACCCATGAGAAATGCAAGAAATGCATTATTGCTCAGTCTGCAGTATCTTTCCCAGAACAAACGCCAATTGCAAAAAAACTACTAAAAATAAACCAAGCACAACAAGAAGTCCAGAAGAAACGCAGAAGAAAAAGCTGTTTAGAACAGCGCGATGTTGCAAAGCGTGAACTACCTTTGGCAAAATTTAGCAGCCTTTACAAACAAAGCAAATGGCCTAGATCTTGGTTCCACTTACCTCTTACCCGTGACTTCAGTGGAAATGTCAGATTCAGGATCTGACACAGACTGATCCATGTTCTACACAGTTCTTACAAGTTCATAGAAATTTCTGTTCAATTAGGGCCAAATATTTGAGTTGATGATTGTATTTTTTTACAGTTGTTGTAATTTGTGTTTTAACAATTTTTTAAGTCAATCAAAAAATTGTCCTTTTTTTTTTTTTTCAGGCTGCTTAAATTTATTTTGGGCTACCAAAAACTGAAGAGTGTCTGCCCGAAGGGCTACCAGAGATTTTGAAATTTTGCGAGCCCTGACGCTGGATTTCACCGAGTTCCTGAGAGCGAGCCACTGTTTCACAAATTTTTATAGACAGTCTGCAGGTGCCTTATTTTATACATCTATGGACATGACTGGAACACCAGAATTCAATGGCAGAGTGAGTATTTTTGGCATGTAATGTTTTGGCATATGACCATAAATAAATAAAACAGTTTTGAAGTATTACAGTAGTTTGACAGTTACTTAACCAAACATAAACCCACATTAAAGGCAAATATTTGCAAGGCAAAACAATAGAGCAGTAGCAGATAAAAGTCCATTAAAGTCATAGCAGGCTGTTAATTTGGATCATGTCCCCTTGAAATTAAACCACAAGTTTCAGTGTAATTGCCTCCAGTTTGTTGCTTTGACCTTGTTATCAGTAAAGAAAGATTAATGAGCGACTGTTCCAACCAAGTTTAATTAGTTTTAACAAAATAGCAAGGTGTGTCTAAAACTTTGTTTCAAACAAATCTTGCAGCTATCTAAGCAATATTTAACTATTAAAATATTCACAAACGGTTATTATATTAATAAAGACTCCTAAATGTGTAACCGAGCGCTGGCAGTGACAAACTGCAAGCAGAAAATGGAAGCAAATACCATCTAAATCGCTGTCAATGATTTATTTATTTATTTATTTTTTTAAACTGGATTTGAACATCTGCTTTTAACCATAGTTTAAACCAAAACAAGAAGTTGGCCTGTCAAAACAACCCTACCACAATAATACCACACTGACGCGCTTTCTGCCAAGGAATATCACACAACCAAATTAAAGAAGGCATTTAAAGAAACGCATGCTGCACTCAGCTTACTTTACTGCAGGCCTAATGTGTGCATCCGCATTATGAAAGACAACATCAACCTTGCTGAATCAGACTGAATACTGAGAAGTTTCCAGAATAAGGGGACAGAAAACTGTGGCTACATTACGAGCAGAAGTACAAGCCTGCAAACAAATTATGTTCCAAAATTACTAAGTGAGTTATACGGTCATTGTGTCAAGCAGTCAGACAAATGAAACGTCTGTGCATATTACATTTTTCAAATATAAATCGCTGTGTGCAGACTTTCATTTTGACTAAAACTCCAGCGACAGATTGATCAAACCCAACATAATGGAAAACAGGACAACCAATTCTTTTCTAAATGCATATTTGAAACATATTTCTGTATATTTTTTCCATGGCTCTGCAAGCCCTAAATAACAGAACATATTCTTTCCATGTTTATATGTGTCACCACATACATTCTGCCTTTGCCAGTAATTCAGTTCCTAATATTTACTTGAAAGCCAAACAGCCTGATGTTACTTCCTCCACAGAGCAGATTAAGCCTGCTCATCTCTACTGGAGCCAAGAGAGCAGAGATCACATTCAACTAAATTCCTACAACTGGGCTGCAGTGTTTCACAAATGAGCTGCTGGTTTTCTACATAATCCTGCAACCTACTTCTTTGTGCCTGACATGGTCAGCTGAAGCGGTGCATGTTTGTCCAAGGATGACAAAATAAACTGATTCAAATAATTACTTGATATGAATCTTGACTTTCTAATCAAGCTTTGAATCTGAAACGCATTCATTATATTTTAAATCATAAAGCTGGTAAAAACAAGGCAGTAATTTAATACTGATTATCTGTACAGTTCTCGTGTTGTCTGCTTTAACATTTACACTGCTGGATTATTAACACATTTTAAAACATTTTTTGCATCTTGAGAGGTAAATGCATGGCTTTTCAAATTCACTTCAAAATGCAAATAAATACATCGTCTAAATTACATACTCATGCATTTTCATTCACAGAGAGAGAAAGCAGATGAAGCATATTTGAATGCAGAGCCAGTCTCAGTTAGTCATCCTTTCATTATAAAAAGCTTTAATATTGGGTGTGTGCACCTTGTTTTAATGAGCCTCATCCTTTTGGGTGTGAGGACAAATGTCTGATGCACATTTTCCTTCAGACTCTCACAGCACTTCAAAGCATTAACCAGTCCACTCCATTATATCCTCTGAGGTTGTTTTGTTCGTCTATACATGCAGTGCCCATTGTGCTAGGATTACTGCAGAATGCAGCTGCTCTGCTTTAAGTTGCATTTAGTTTCTTGGTATCACATGATTCTTACGGCTAATAAAACATTCAAGTATGCGCCATGAAGATAATGCTGTCAGGAGGAGAGTATCCTCAATGGTGCTGTTTTCAGTTAAACACCATGCTTCGGTGGGCTGATGTGGGCTTCTTCATTCTCTTGTTTTAAATATAGCACTGGCTGTTATGTAACGCTCTGGAGGATGCCACTGGTGCAGGCATGATTAGTAGATTGTTGGGCACACCAAAACAATCGGTACTGGAGATCAACGCTTGACAGCCCTATTTACAGCAACTAATCATTCAGAAATATTTTCAGGTGATCACAGCGTTTAAGTATTATATTCCTGGTATGGCTTACAGAGCACCCAAAACTTGTGTTTTTTGTTTTTTTTACTAAAGCACTGTAGAGCAAAAAGAATAAGCTGTGGCGTGTGCAGACCAAAACAAAGTTTAAGTGCAAACAAGCAGTCAAAGGCCTTTAACAGCTTCTCCAATGTCAGCACAGCAGCAAATACACCAAAGTGCAACAAACAATCTGCTTTGATTGAGTACAGCTGACAAAATACTTGTTCATGTGCGGGTGTCCTGAAAAACGGGACACACATAAGAGGGAATGACATTTAAATGGAGCAGTGACTCACTTTTTGTTGGTTTTCTTTGCTTTCACCCTTTTCTTCCTCGCCTGGAGTGCCAGCACTGCAACAACAACAAAAAGAATAGAAAAACCATTGTCTGTTTGCCTTCTTGATTTCCAGCTGACACTCACGACAAAACAAATGAAGCCATCTGAAATAAACAATTACCTCACTCCAACGTTCATATGCACCGTGTTGGGTCATGTTTGCACCTAACAGTATCTAAAATCAGTGTCAGTGCATGTGTCGGTTTGCCAGAACCCATCCAACGTTAAGTTACATCACTGAGCTTCCCACCTAGGCAACGCTCGTCTCAAACACGGCAATGTGGCGTGAAGTGATTTCAGCCACTACAGCGGCTAATTATGGACTCATACATGAATGCACGGTTATCGTGGCCGGTGTTACGGGCTGTGTTTAAAATGGAAGGAGCTGGAGAGCTAAATGTATCGAGCTAATCCTGACATGTCCTATTGAAGCTAAAGCTAACGTCTAGAGGGCTAGCGCTCCAGCTCAGTGCGCGACAGACGCGTTCAATTAAACCGCGTATCACAATGTATGCTGCTCGGCGAAAAATAATGTTTTTATATTTGTCACTGCACGACAACATCGACTGTAACGGCAAACCGCACACACAATGTGTTACACCAGTCACACAGCGTGCAACGTGTCGCAAGATTTACCTTTCCTCTCCATGTCGGCTGGATCCGTAGCTTAGCAGTTAGCTACACAGCCAGTGATCGAATGTTCCACGCATGCGCACTGGCTTGCTATGTTGAAGGGAAGCTTCTCTGGTGACGTCTCTGCCCGTGTATCAAACCGTTTTTATGGATTTTAGGGCAAACTGCCTTATAAAGAAGTATTTAAAGCAGCCTCACTGATAGCCGTGCAGCTCAGGAATTTAACCTTTTATTTACCTTTCGTGCATGTTTTAACTAAGGCAGCAGTGTAGGTAGGTGGGTTAAATGAACGGCATGATTGGTGACGTGATTCAGTGGTTTGTGCCCAGATTGGGATTAATATTAAAGTGTTGGCAACCTTTGTTATACTGGATGCTGATAGCAGTACAGAACAAGCTGACTGCATGGTTTGGTAAAAGGCAGACTGGAATTTACATAGCTGGACACTTGATAGAATTGGCAGGCTCAAATTAATAGCTTCTATATTAGTATTACCAAATATTTTACACGGATAACGAAGTGCAATATTTTTTATCATGTATTTTTTTTCGGACATTACAACATCAACAAAGGTTTAACGTATAAAGAAAATCAATGTTTAATTTACAAGCCAAGTGCAAGATTATGCAACTGAAATTGTCACACTGCCAAAAAAAGTGAAAAATATAATTTATTTATTTTAAATGTACTGGGGGAATGCATATTTGATAAATTCATATTAGGTTTTAGGGACATAATACAGCACAGTGGTGGGCAAGTGGTGATTTGGGTTTGTGTTGCATCCACAGCACATGGATACTTTGCAGTCATTGAGGTGACCATGAATTTCTGTGTCGGTGTGTGTGTGTATATATACACACTAGAGATAAATGTGAGGCTGTCTGTCTGACAGCCAAAGTTTGCCTCATGCAATACTAGACTGAGCTCAAGCATAGCAGCAAATCTACAAAAGAATGGCTTATGTTGTTGCAATGGTCCAGCCCTAACTGATATGCTGTGCTGGGTCCGTAAAAGGGCTGTGCGTAAATTAATACCCACAAACCTCAACGAACTGACGCAAATTCCTCCTCAATGATGTGAGAGGCTGGTAATCACACAGAAAACTATTACTTCAATTTACTGCTAAAGGTGATTTCACAAGTCCATGAATCATGGTAAGGCATCATAGTTAGAGATAAGTGATTGGCTTGGAAATAAGGATAAAAAATTAAAAACAAAACAATCTCTTAGAAATAAGTCTTTATTTTGTTAAACAAAGGACTTAAAGCAGTAGTTACTCTGCAAAATTGAAAATAGCTCAAGGGATCCTTCGATTGCTTATAAATACCAGCTCCACAAAGTATAAATACAAATCCCTCCTTTTACACATTTAAGCTGCATTTTTATTAAAAGCTATGGCACGACACTTAAATTCATATAAACCAACAACACACTAGCGAACACACACAATGTCTTGACGTACATGCTAACAGTGATTGCTTCAGAACATGTGTGAAATTTTAAAAAACATGGAACATATATATTTACACAATTTGAGCAAAGCATGTACTATGCAGATTTCTCTTCATATTTATGGGCCTTGGTGAAAATAATAATAATAAAACCCTACATAGGAAAAGGCTCAGAGTTCATCTAACTAAATTAATCAAATTGAACAGTAAAATGTGAGAAATCTAGTTGGTGAGCATTAAAGTTCAGTGACTGCACAAAGAAGGCACATTGTCCCAATTGTCAAACACCTAAAAACACAGAAATGTACGTCTGTCACAGAAATTCAAGAATCGGGGGCAACTGCTTGGAAGTGGTTCACTAGCAAACTCCTTTTTCAACTAACAGAAAAATGCTCATCCATAAATTAATCAAAAAACAAAAACTAGCACAGCAATAGGTCAAAGTGTTTCAGCATCTCAGCGTCACAGTGAGGAGTCGAAATAAAGTCTAAATATTAAATAGAAAACTATTTTAGTTGTTGGCGAGAAGGGACGTTTTCCAGCAACTGACCAACATTAAGTCATTTATAAATAAGAATAACAACTTTTTTCTTATGTTTTCTGGTTATGTTTTCTCAATAGACTAATAAGGGCTGGTGTGTGTCTGAGACTTTAAAGCATAAGTTATGTAGTCAAAAGCTTGAGTTGAACTGGTGCTGCGTCTCATTACTCTGTGTCATCCTCATCATCAAAGCTAGGTGGCTGGAAACTGCACACCTCCTCAAAGGTTAATCCTGCAAAAAAGGAGAAGATGATTTGTTTCTTTACCGAGGAATACATCAGCATGCTGTCAGTTTTAGCGCGAGAAGACGTACGTTTCCACTCATCGATCTGCAGCTCCCGGCTCTCGAAGCTCTGGTCGTAAGGCTCGGCTTCAGGCTCGTCGTCTGGATCGTGGTATTGACCGAAGTAGGGGTGGGCCAGAGCTTCAGCTGCCGTTATCCTCTTATCCGTATCCAGAACCAGCATTCTCTCCAGAAGATCCACAGCTTAAAAACGCATCCGCATGTAAACATGACTGAATCACACTCAATCCCATTGTTTCTTTATGTAAACTTTGTAAATCATAGGGAAAAACCAGGTTCTCTTTGGCATTACCGAGTGGGTTGGCGCCAATAAATACATCAGCAAAGCTCCTCTTGGGCATGTGTGGCAAGGAGCTGATGTAGTTTCTGGCCTGTGAAGACACATCAACAGAGTAAACCAAACATGAGTTCCTACCAACAGCAACATGTCGTGACACATTATTTCATTTAACTTTTTCCAACCTGTTCGGCTTTTCGATCTATCCACATCTGTGCTGCGTTTCCTGATGAGTGCAGTTTACAGTCAACAAGTTCCTCTTGTGATAATTAGAGCATCTTTAAAACTAGATTTATGAAGAATTATTGAGGAACTTGAGCTTGTATTATGTATTGCTACAGAGTTCGACTCTTTGCCTGAAGTGAGACACATGCAGTCAAAAACCCATTAGTGCCTATGAGTGCAAGTGTTTACACTGCAAACCTTGTTTCTAATAAGATAAGATAAGTTAAGATAACCTTTATAAGATAAGATAACCTTTATTAGTCCCACACGTGGGAAATTTGTTTTGTCACAGCAGGAAGTGGACAGTGCAAAAGTTATGAGGCAAAAATTAGAATACAATAAGAATAAATACAGTACACAACTGTACAGAATAGAATAAAATAAAATACTATATACAGTAGAATAAAATAAAATAAATATACAATAAGATAAAAATAGAATACAAATACAAATACTATATACAACTGAGTAAAAATACAACGATGACAGAAAGGATATCCAATTCTTATAATGGCTTTTTATTAAATATTTTTAAAGAATTATAATAAAGTTTAAAAAATAATAAACCAAGTATCCTGTAAAAAGAAAGGACTGTTGTCTTTGTCTATTAGGGAAGCAAAGAAAAAGTATTACAATCATAATACTCTTCATAAAAAACCTCTCATGTAATTCAACGTGTGGTTTGAAAATAAGTGTGTTATGGTGGAAGAAGATGGCACCTTTCTAAGGGGGAAACAAAAAGAAAAAACACTGAACATCAAAATGCTGTTAGTAACCTTAACATTTAAATCGAGAAGTGCACTTTTTTTAAATCCAACTCAAGGTGCTTTTTGCAAATCACTGTTATAACCACGTCCAGCAAGCACGTCACACGACACAGGAGTGACTGAAACGGTAAAATTCTGTGTTTAATTCGAGCTTTTTGCCCCAAGAGGTCTAGTTCCTCCTTGCGCCCCACTTGCCTCAAAAGGAGTTTGAGTTTTCCTTAAACCTTGAAGCTCTTTTTAAAATGTGGCTTCAAATATTAATACCTCCGCCATGGCGGTTATCTTATTGGTAGCGTTTATGGGCGTGTCATTCTGTCTGTAAACATGATAGATCGAAAAGTTTACATCCACCAAGGTCTTCAAGGTCATTTTCATTATTTATTGAAAAAAAGTCTCATAACTTATAATTCTTACAGGTGTGGTAAAAGTACTGTATAAAGTCATATTTGACCTCTAACCTCTGCTTCAAGTTCAACAGATTGATCTGAAGGCTAAAGTGATAATATATAGCTTACTGCCACTGTTTGTATTGACAATATATAGGCATATAATGATAATGAGGGTTCAAAATATCACATTACTTTGGATCTCTGACCTCTTCTTCGAGGTCAAGTAAAATATCTTTTATCTTTAAAACTATGATTCAAATTCCACTACCTTTGTATTGGCAACATTTAAGAAGAGATACTGGTATACTGGAATTCTAAATATCAACATAATAGTTTGCATCCAAATATGTCACATTTGACCTCTGACCTCATTTTTATATGTACCTTTCTTATAAGTTGAGCCTAAAATGTGTTTTATTTTTCAAGAAAGTGAAGAGAAGGAGAATGAGCTGCCTAGATAGTTGGAAATATACTGTCGAATATTATTATATAAGAAGCTCAAGTTATTCATGCACAAGTAACGTTTGGATTTTTGTAAAACAATTGAGTGAATGCTACACTTATACTACATGCACATAAATAATGTTTAGGGGCTGAGCTGTCTTGGCGGAGGTTTGCGCTCTGAGTGCTTCTTGTTGCTTTTGTTCTATTTTAGGATGTGTTAGTGTGGAAACCATCAACATAAGCATAAATTCTGAGGAAAGTCTGACTGTCCGCCCGCTGCTAGTCCGCTCTCAAGAAAGTACCTCTGTATCCTCCTCACCTCATAGCTGGGCATCCTGTTCATTAGAGTTGCTGTGGGCGTCCCTGTCAGACGCAGTATGTGCTGAAGCTGGTTTATATCTTTGAAGTTTGTGTCAAGGGGAGTATAGTGACAGAGCAGAGTTAGTTAAGAAGCTGTGTCTGGGGCTAAACTCCAGGTCACGAGTCTCCAAGCTTTGAGCCCAGAAAAAAAACAAAACTAAAGCTTAAGCATCCTCAGAATTAGAGGAAAGACACATGACAACACTTCTCATTACAGGCACACAGTGAAAGATGAAATCACCTGTGTAACAATAATCTCACAGCAAACACTGCTTAATGCTCTTCAGAGGAAGCAAAGCACACCCACAAGGCTAGAGGGTGAAAAACATGCTGTCATTACAAAGCAGATATTTCCAGCTGAACCACAGAGTGCAGAGTTTAGAGCAGAAATACGGTTAGACAGAGAGGGGGGAGAAAAAAAAAAAAAAAACACAAAACTTGCACAGCTTTGTGAACTCACAGACTCTGAAGAGATTTTCTTCAAGAGCTCTGGACCTGGTTTTCCGACGAGCAGCATGATTAACTTCAACTGATCAATATCTACCAGCACACGGTAAAGGAAGACCAGACGCTGCACATGGGGACATCTGTAATCTGACCTCCTTTGAAGCTATGTAATAATCAATCCCATCATCTTTACATTTCACACACAGGAGGGAAAAAAGGAATCTGAGATGTTTCCTGTGGAAGACATTGAATTCATTTATATTGGGTGCTTTTAATAGAAAATGATTGGAGGCGGTGGGCAGCCTAGTGGAGCGCTTGCTTACAAGCTCAGCAGTTAGCTACCAAATACTGGCAAAAGAAAAGAGAGAAAGAAACAGGGTGGTGCAAGGAAAGACAGAGTGAAAGTATACCTGAGCCAAAGATACACACTTAAAATATAGAAAGAGTCATAGTGCCAAAGTGGAAAAATTACTCAGAGGTGCATGTGTCAAGTGAGAAAAATGTGTGATCGCTCTTCATGAGAAAACGCCTCAGGCAGAGTCGTGTTGAAAAGGAAAGGCGGCTTTCCGTGTGAGGACGGAGAAAAGCAGTATTGCAGATTTATTGCAGACAAATCAGCGTGCCTCTACGTCATCATCGGTGTGTGTTGGATCAGTTTAATTTGTTGTGTAAATTGTTTGTCAGCTGCAGGAGTTCATGGTGTGCACAGCGAACTGTCAGATGAAAAGGATACGGTCAGTGCCGGGAAACAGAGCACGTCCAGTGAGAAGTTCTGCCATTATGCATCCCACAGACCAAATATCCACTGAAACACAGAAGGACACAGACATTATACCCAGAACACTCTTCTATTTACAGACGGATCACAGAGGGGAGCTTCTTTATGCCGTCTACCTGTCATGTTGTAATGCATCCAGTTCAACATGATCTCTGGGGCACGGTACCAGCGGGTCGCCACGTAGCCGGTCATCTCATCGTCGGTGTGTCGTGCCAGACCAAAGTCCAAAATCTGACAACAATTTAGATGCCAAAAAAAAAGAAGCAAGACTTAAAAAATACAAACAAATCATTTGCATTTGTAGGCAGTTTTGAGATAAACTGATGTTTCAAATAAAAGCAGCGCTTCACTGACCTTCAGCTCACAGTCTTCATTCACTGCAAGGTTACTTGGTTTTAAATCCTGTGGTAATTTAAACCAAGATGGTGAGATGAAGTAAATCTGTTCTTTGTTAAAAGATGAGTCTTGCATCATTAAAAATTTAATCTAAAGTCAAAGCGTTATGACTTCCTTTCTTTTCACAGGATTAACAAGTCTGACTCTGCAAAGTGAAAGAAGTCAAACCCCGGGACACTTCATGTCCTCCTGTTCAACGATTGTCTGACAAAAGTTACTATAAAATGAAACAGCACTTACTCGATGTATGATGCCTGCTGAGTGAATATACTGCAGAGAGACGGGAGCAGACGTGTCAGATTACATCATGTGTTTACAGATAGACTGATTTAACACAACAAAACACATCAGGAGATACAGGACACGATGTAAAAACATTAGATAAGAATCACTGAAGGAACTCCTTGCTTAGAGGTAGATAATATAATGATACCACTCTCATATCTGTACATTAAATATATGGCGCTAGGAGAAGGTCATCTTTGCCTACAGTAGAGAATGGAAACATGGAGGGCAGCTAAGGCCTTGATTACACTCTGTTGTGGACACGGACAGCTGTAGATACAAGAGCCGAGTCACCATTCCTGTTATACTTCTTGAACCTCTGCCACCTGTGGTGCAGTTGTAGTTGGTGCTTTGTCATGCAGTCACAAAAAAGATCGGTCTGAAGACAAGATTTACGCCACTCGGACCAAAGCAGATTCACAAACACATCTCAGTTCAAAGGTGAAATCCTTTTCCTAGTACCTCAGAACAGGTTTAGTGTATAAGCACCGCCTGAATGCCAGAAAGAACTTGTTTACCTAAACTAACTATTAATACAGATAATAACTCATCTGTGACGCTATCTGCCAATTTCGTTTTTACTGTAACAACAGCAGTGAAGCTTGAGTAAACATGATTTGTAACTGAACACAGTTAAGACAATAAGTAAAATCCTCACTCCACTGAAAGTACACACAGGTGGAACTCAGGAGTGATTCTAACCTTGGCGGCCGACAACACTGTACACAATGGTAGACTGGTGACCAAGCAAATAAGACATTAAAAAAAGAAGATTTTTGATGAGAAAGCGGTCTTTAAACACACAGAGAGACAAAGCTGTGCAGGAAGTAGGATTTTATCACAGCAGAGGTAAGAGGGAATTCATTACAATGCGTTTCAAATGTCATCTTTTGCTTCTGGTTCAGTGAGTTTTGGTCAAAGAGAGACAAAACAGAGATGGTGACTTTCAGTAAACAGAAGGGGGGCTCTGCGCTTTGTGTTTACATGTTTTTGCAAAATCTGTTGACCTGTTTTTTAATCGTTTGTTGTTTTAGCCATTAGGTGGTTGTTGAAATGGTTTTGTGGGCTTTTTGCTGACATTCTGACCTTTCTGTGAATGCCATAGGTGTCTGTGTTTAAATAACAGATCTGGCGGTACATCCCGTTAAACCAGATGTTCTCCCCCCTGATGGGGTTCAACAGGTTAAATGTTTATTGCTTAATTACTTTGCGTAGTGTGAATGACAATAAGGGAAGTTTTTATCAGTAGGAAAAGCTGTAAAACCTACGAAAATAAAGTTAAAAGTCCAAAATTTCTGCTTGAGGCTGTTTGTGGTAAGCAGCAGATCAAACTTCTTAACATTCAGGCCTGTCAGACACTCGGACACTGAGCCATGGCTCTGTGCTAAGCTTTGTAATCTTCAATATCATTGAAATGCAGCCAGGTGCTGCTCATTTTATTCATTTCATCACTTTTCCCCAACACGCTTGCATTAAAATCCGGTTGCCCCGTCTCTCTGGTTACCCGGCCTGTACCACTACACTTGTCGTCTTGGAACGTCTGCCCCCCTTCCTTCTTTCAATAATGGTATGATCCCAGTCTGTCTTTGCATGTATTTGGCCACATGGTGTGCCCATCAAATTAAAGTCCCATCCCTGCCTGCATGGATTCTCAGCAGGGCTGAAGATTAGGCTGCTACATACAACCCGGCCATTAATAACTGACATATGAAATTATCTCACAGGCCAGATACAATTGTCCACAGGCCATACGTTTGACACCCCTGCTCTAAACCACAGCAAACCTGAAGAGATTTCACTAGAATCTCCAACACAGTCTGACCACTAAGGACAGGAAAGGGAGAGTTGCATTTATTGTGAAGCACTTTCTGATTTTTGTCTGTGAAAAGTGCTATACGAATACATTTTGCTTGCCCAGGTTAGCTAGCAGACACTTAGGACTCTAGCATTTGCTAAGCTGACCAGATATGAGGGTGGCATCAATCTTTATCTTGCTCAAGAAAAGGAAAGAAATAAGCACGTTTTCCACAACATCAATCATTCCTTTAAGCTCACCTTTAATCCTCGGAGGATCTGGTATATGAGAAACTGCACGTGGTCATCGGTGAGCTTTTGACATTTGACTATGTTGTTGAGATCTGCCCCCATTAGATGAGTCACGAGATACCTGCCAAAGCAGAAAAGATTGTTGTCCCAGCTTAAACAGACAAGTGTCAGAAGCCATGCCAGTGTTTGTCACGTCATTAAAAAAAAAAGAAAAAAATACTAATGTCATAAAATGTATTTGCACTTCCAAACTAATAATTTCAGAGCTGTTTGCAGCCTGTGCCTAATTTCCCCATATGACTATGTGAGCTTAAACCGGTTTAGCTGCTACTTCTTTTCACTCTCACGTCTCTCGAGAGGCACCGAAAGGCCAAGCCCTTCACAAATGGAATGTCATTTAACAACACACCCCAGATAAATGGGCTTAATAGTACTGCATTAGTGGATAATTCAAATCTAATCCCAAAGCTGTTTAAAATGCCCAAACAGCACTTATGGAAGGAGTCTGCAGCGGGATGCTAGACGAGCACTTTTGGAGCCAAAACTCACAGAGCCACGTGCTGCTTCGTCAGTCCGCTGCACAACAAATACCCGTTTCATGAATACTCTTCTATTCTCACACAGTACAGAGAACGAGGGCTTAAAATAGCATCTGGTTGTGCTTGAACTTGTTCTCAGCTGCAGACATAAGGACACAGACACTCGCCTAAGTTCATTCGCCTGGGGGGGGGGGGGGAATAGATACACACACGTATATAAAATATGAATAGTGACCTCTCTTCTCCTCTCTCCTAAAGAAAGAGGGGCATGGCTAGAGCGCTGAGGAGTCTCAGGGTCATACCCAGAGCACCTGCACAGTTGACATTTTTACTTATTTTTACGTTGCATGCAGAAACTTTACAGCGTTTGGCAGATATGCACTGGAGAACAGTGTCAAACACTGCAAAAGGCATGCCAGCCCACTGACTCACCCCCTGTTCTTTTTCCCACAGGGGTCCAAGCTTTACATGTGCTCTACATGTGTGACCTTGCATTGCCTCGAGTCCTCCATATCATTATGCTTTTCTGGGAGGAGGGCAGGGCTTCTTGAGTGGACGGCTCTCCATTACAACAGCACACAGATGCTGCCACTCGAAGTATGAAGACAAAATTCCAGCAAGTCATTAAAGTGTTCAGTTTCAATGAGTCTACTTCAGCAGTTTAGCGTTGTGGGCCCTCTTATTTTGTTAGTCATACATTTGTCTTCCCTTTCAAAGGCCCTGTGCCTACATTACCCAAGAAGCAATGCAACTGCAAACAGTTTATTCCACATTTCAGTGCGTCACACTTCGAGCTGCAAGCCTGCAGCAGAGATGAGCACATGTGGTTTGAAATGATGCTGCACTGACATGAATCATCTTTACATAAATAAATAACGTGCAATTCTTAAAGGGGCCACTGGAGACTTAAAAAGCAAAAAACAAAAAAATAAACAAAAATAATAAATAAATATAATCCTTAAGACTTTAATATTAAAATTCCAAATTTACATACATTGAAAACCTGATGATGGCCAAGTATAAGAAAGTAGTTTTACCCTCTTTTAGTGTTTTATCCCTTTATTGCAACTTTATGGTAAATGGACCGATTCTTATAAAGTGATTTTTATAGCATTTCTTTAACTGTTAGGTTTTGGTTAAGTTTAAAAGTCCCTCTGTTCTGTGGCAAAGAAGCGCACACGCCTTAGCTGGCAACCCTGCACTCGACCTTCTCATCCAAATATGGTCACTTCTGGCTCAAAACAAATTTAACACGCTGGTGCCTAAACACCAGCAGTGATGCTTCAAAATGCAGAATTTAGAAAGCAATGAGTGATGTCATATTGGCTCTGCCCATCTTTTATATACAATCTGTTGCAATTCATCCAATCAATTTCTTAACCACTTATCCAACTGGGTCATCAGAGGCTGGAACATATCCCTACAAGAGGCAGGGTATAGCATCTACCCCCCTGTAATCAATTTAAAAACTACCAATACTCTCTGGACTCTGAGAGGACACTGAAGAACTGGGAAAACTGCAACACAGGAAGTGTGGAGTGTCAAACTCCACTCTGAAGGCCCCAGCCGACCCACAGGCTCAGACCCCGAGCCTTCCAGCTGTGAGGTAAGAGTGCTAACCACTGCACTGCTGTACCGCTGCAATTTTAAATGTCCGATATCATAGAGGGGGAAAAAAAGTTTAGGAAAAATATTGCACAAAGATTTAATCAACTTTCAAAAGGTTGTGCAGACACAATACGTCAGAGAGGGGGAGATACTCGAGAAGATGATGGATGAAAAATGAGAAAACTTCACTACACTTCAAATCTCTGCATGAGCCTTTTCCACACTCTGAATTTAAATTGTGTTAACTGTGATCTGACTGAGCTGTCAGAGAAGCTTGAGATCACACAGCGTTGTTATTTTCTTCTATCCTGAGACCAAACACAGGCTGCATGATCCTTATAAATTATTACAAGAATAAAACTGTGATATACCTCCAAATGATTATGAAAAAAAAAAAATCTAGCTTGTGTGTTGCACTATAAACACAACATCATGCAAGTTTCACGGCACTTCAAATCACATGATGCTCTTCAAAGGAGGTTTGGTGTTCCAAGGAAAAAGTCTCATTTATTCCGCTCTCTTCACATGACCCTGGATAGACTGACTGATGTTGAGATCAGGGCTCTGTTGCAGGACTCCCTGTTGCTTAGGACTCTAGTTATATGAACTTAAAATTTTATTAAAAAGCTGATGCAAAAGTAACACATAACCTTTAACAAAACTGAGGACAGACACTTTCACAGAAAACTACATAAATTAATTCATTTGATTATTGCATAGTTAGACTTAGTCACCCTCCAATTACTCACCTCCACAGAGAGCTGACTGACCTACTGTCTCAGCCAAATAATTTCCTGGGGAAATCCCAGGACAGACTGCCCAACAAACTTATCTTTGCACAAGTGGATAGAGTTTATTTCCATATTTGTTACTGCTTCTTACTTCAGCCAGTAGAGCAGTAATAGAGAGCCCAGTGCAAATGTCCAACATTTTCAAGTAATTGGTAGCAAATGTCAAATTAGAGGTTTGTGATGCAGCCGAGAACCAAGTTAAGAGTTTATATAAAGTAGGTAAAACAAACATTAAACGTGTCACCAAATATATCTGTAAAGGTGGCATTGACATGAAAATTGCACCAACAACCTATCCATGCAAACCAACCAATGAAAAATGACACAGGGAAAATGTATTGAACATGCTTACTGAAGTTTATCTAACATTTCTTGCAAAAGCCTTTGCTGGTGATTACAGCTTCAAGACGCCCCATGTATGGAGGAAACTAGTCGCATGTATTGCTCAAGTGGGATTTTGGTCCATTCTTCAAATCCTGCAGGCACTGTGTGCCCCTTCAATGAACTCTGGGCTTTAGTTCTTTCCACAGACTTTCAATTGGATTCAGGTCAGATGATTGGCTACCATTCTAGCAGCTTAATTTTTTCCTCTCTTACTGTATGTTTGAGATCATTACCGCAATGAAACATCCACCCTCGTTTCATCTTCATAATCAATAATGTGTCATTACATTTCTCCAGTGATCCTTATATGAAGCGTGCCAGTGATGTGTTGCTGAAAAACAGCCCCACACATGATGCTCACTGGAACCTTCAGTATTTCAGAAAGTCTTCTGTAATCAGTGGCATCATGTCTTACAACAGTAAGGCTGCAAAGGTCTTGAGAGAGCTCACTGGTTTTACGGTGTGACACCTTAGGCCATCACTTGGGACTGAACAAGCTGATATTAATTTGCACCAATAGCAGGATTGCTTTCTAACTACTGATACATTTTAGCCGGTGTCATGACTTTCCACACCTCCTTTACTTCATGTGTTCAATGCTTTTTTCTTTATTTTTTCTTATTGTTACATATATGTGAATTTATGGACATCTATGGTTTGATTTCTTTGAATGTGTGGATTGTTGCCAACATCTGGTGAGAAATGACATGTCAATAGCACCTTCAGACTTTACTTAGAAAACTGGGGCCCGTTCTTCGTACCTCGCTAAGTAGGTTAGCCGGATTAGATTGTTGACGATTTCGCGTGATCCTGGATCAGTCGGTTCCCCGAAGCTCATCCGGGACTTGCTGTCATAGCAACAGAGCCGTAAGCGTAAACCTGCTCGGGAGCAGGTTTACTTTATGTAAACAGGATTAGATCGCGGCCACGCAGGTATGTCCGCTTCATTTATACGAAAGCAACAGCGATATTTTTCCACTGTTTCACCATAAATAAATATTATCAATGTAACTAAAGATAATGCAGCACTTGATCCTTTTATTGATGTCACACAGATACATACAGGTCATTTCCTAAAAAAGGGAAATGAACTATTAACATTCTATTACATGTATGTGATTATTACAGATGTAATTCATATTTCAGAGTAGTAATTGTAAATTACTTCGTGTAATCAAGATGAGAGACCACGGCTATAAAAGCGAAGGTGGATTTGGGAAGCCTGTCGCAGCCATGTCCTGTCCGTATACGCGACCAACCCATTGCGGAAGGTGCAAGATTGATAAGGAGAGTCCTCAGAATTCAGCGTATATTGCGGGACAGACAGGATCCTTTAGCTCAGCGCGACAGTGTGCTCATAGAGAGATATCGATATTCCCGTGAGGGTATTATTTACTTAACCAACTTGTTGACGAGGGGGTGCAGGACCACCACCTGTCTTTTTTTGCTCTGCCCTTTTCTTGGTTGCTGTTATGAACAAACTAACAGAGTATTACAGGCCAGTATTACCTTGCCAAGAGACGCAAAGCAATCTAAGAGATAAATATTACCATTCTGTAGAATACTCCTGTATTCCACTTTTACTTGTTCCCATGTTCTTGTGGGTCCTGTTGTGGCTCTAATGTGAAAGGGGATATAATATAACATATTATAATATAATATAATGCCATATGATATTGGACAATATAGTGTCATATGATAGATCTACCCTACCGCCTACTGGTGTTGGCCAGAGGGGCCGATGGCGCGATATGGCAGCCTGGCTACAACCGTAGCTGCCTCCACCAGTGTGTGAATGTGGGAGTGAATGAATAGTGGTATCGTAAAGCGCTTTGGGTGCCTTGGAAAGCGCTATATAAACCCAATCCATTATTATTATTAAATTACCTACGAGTTTGATTTGTCAGCAACTTTCTGCCAGCCCTCTCTCCTTGCTTTTGCAGCCTTTGCAGTGTTCTCTTGCGTTTTAATTAAACTCTGAAACTCCTGAAATCCCTCACTCATGAGTTCTTGCTCTGCTGCCGGAAAATACCGAGCACGCCCCTTGAACATTTTCGCCGACCAATCAGCGGGTTGCCGATCAATGTTTCTACTATCGATGCGTAGCCCCTTTTACGACACCCAGTGATGTCACATTCCTGCGTCCAGCTGTAGTAATCGTCAACAGCAGGTGTGTTCGGGGAACCGGATTAGCGAGCTCACGGTTAGCGCGATGATTTGATCTTGGATGTGTCATTTGATCTTGGATGTAGTAAGCGACGTACGAAGAACGGGCCCCTGGTGTTGTTTTCAATGTTTACTTTAGCCGCTGTATGCTCCCAGGACGTGCAGTTTGCTGCCACACTGACCTTCATGAATTTTAGATATTGGCGATAATGCTTCCAGTATCGCTTGGTTCAGATAATGAAGTAAATAGGATGGGTCAATAATACAGGGACATTTTCAGTATGAAATCATAAATAAGTGAGTGACTCTAAGCATTCACTTGTTGGATGAGGTGCTCCCTGGAATCTGCTACAGTTTGAACTTTCAGTGTCAAGAACAAAAAGAAAGAAGAAGAAAAAAAAGAGTGACACTCCACCAATAACAAGCAAGGCAGCACGCACAACTGCATGCTGAGTCACTGCTAAGCTGTTCACTTCCAATTTCCAAGAGATTTTAACATCAACAAACAATAACTACCTGTTTTTCTGTAAACCAGGGCATGTACTACATGTTCCACAAAACCAGAAATCAGGAAACAGAAGGAAGGAAGCTGGTGATGAAGAGACTGGCTACAGCCAGTGAGTGAATAACTAACATAGCAGAGAGTCTAAAGAATGTTTGTCAGTGTTTTCAGTCTCCTGGCGTGCCTCCAGGTGTTTTCCAGGAACAGTCGGGATTGTGGGCTGCTGAGAAACTCAAGGCTGCTGAGCTTCACATCACTGTTAAATTATGCAAAAGCCCTGATACTTTAAATTTAAGATAACATAAAGAAGCACATTCGACTCACACGTCGGTGAAGTCCTTCAGAGAGGTGGCAGGGGTGAAGACATCTAAGAGGCCAATTACCTGCAAGAATGAGACAAACACTGTTAAGCTCAAAACTGAAGAACAAAGACCTGCAGGGCTTTGCTCTCAACAGGCGGATCAAATTGAAGAGAGACAACTCACTCACGTTTTCATGTTTCATATGTTTAAGCAGCTGCAGCTCTCTGTAGGTTCTTTTGGCGTGGACGATGGACTGAAAAGGCCGAGAGAGCTTCTTCACAGCGACCTTCAAACCGGTCTCCATGTCAATGGCGGAGCTGTTTAAAAAAAGTCAAAAGCATACATGTGAGCTTAAATCTCATTGGGGAAAACACCTTAACTTTTAGCATACACCAATTTAGATCATAAAACCAACAAGTGATCAGCATTTATTTAACACTGAAAGACTGTGGCTTTAATCAAAGCAAGCCCGTCCTTTTCAGGCAGAGGAACTGAAGCGTTTCATGTGGCTCAGTCTGGGTCTGAGTTTGCTCTCAAAAAACCAAAGTAGGTTGCAGGAAGAGCTGCTGAAGGCTGGGGGGAAAAGCACGACATCAGCAGAAAATGCCATCTCTCAGCAGCAGCATATCCCCCGCTCTGAAAACCAACTGTCTCTGACCCAAAAGCAACACCCACCCCACCCCTGCTTAACTCACCTAAACAGAGTCACGGCTTGTGGATGGCCTCGTGTGACTGCTGTGGGGACACCAGCGTGCCCGCAGACACATCAACATCAATCGATATTAAAGGTTAACAAAGAAACCACCTATAGCAATGCCAACCTAATAATAAAAATGGATACAGGGATTATCATCATAGCAAGAAACAGAGGGCTCGAAGCATCTTTCTAGTCTCTGGTTCAATTCCTCAGCATATATTTGAGTCACCTTAACTGTTCTTCCCTACATACACTGCTGCACTGAGCTTTTACCCATTTCAAGAGCATGCAGGAATGTAAATCCCACATACAGCTGTATTAGATATTAAATCATCCCGTCAGCTCCCTCATAAGAAGGACCTCGTGTTTGATTGAAGGAAGTCAAAACAGTGCAGTCATCCTTTGTCTTACATAATGCAGACACTATCTAGGCAGCACCCTCACTGAGACAAAACGAGTATTTTTTAAGTGGTATGAACACATCTAAAAAAGACTATGTCCTTTAGCAATTTGCGCATAACAGTGTTCAGTTGTGCAAGCTTCTTGGACAAAGACGCTCCTTAACTCGTTCGATTTATTAGGTATGATGATATGGGAGTCGACTTCTGATAAAGCCACCAACCTGCAGCAGGGTTCAGGTGTGCGTCATTGCCACACAGTTTAGAGCATGCTGTTCAGTTTCAGTTTCAAATTACTGGCTACAGTAAACTTGAAGTCATCACGTAACTGCTAACAATATAAGCCAGCGCACTGTTATAATAAAAACAATCACAGTCAGTGCAGCAGTAGCAGCGAGCTGACAGTAATCTGACCAGCAACAGATTATCCTATTGCCCAGCAACAGCACAGCTGTCCTCTTCCATTTGCAAAACAAACATCTGCTCACTAAAAGAAGTGTACCACTGACTATGTTGTGTCCCAGATCGTATCAGCAGCACAATCCATTTAATTAAAAACCTATGTAAAGGGTCCATTCAGCCAAAGATGACCTTACTGCCGCTAGGCAACATTAAGGAAACCCACCCTCAAGAGGCAAGATCTCCACTCTGCTGTGCATGCAAATACCTCTGAGCTGCAGATTTGTATATAACGTATCAAACATTAACTGCAGGGCTCCCTAACATATAACTAGTTATCAAGAGTGAAAGGCAACACTGAGAGAACATTAAGGTTTTGATGAGGCTGCCTATCAAATTTGCATGAAGACAGCAGCTGGTTTTCATAGCAACCAACTTGGGAGGTTTTAGCAGCTGTTGATCATTTTCAGTCATTATTTTTAAAGTTAGCCACAAAAGTAAAAGATACTAACATTACAGTGACTTAAACAGAAAACTGTTTGCACTTATTATTATTATAGATTTTTTTTAAATAGCCAAATAGTCAATCTATCGGTCTATTCATTGTTTTAGATTACAGCACTCTGACTTTCTTTATCCATGCAAGATCAGTGAAGTGGACATCTCAACTTTCCACTTGTGCTCCTAATAAGAAAAACATCCAGAAGCTGTGCTCACATCGTCAATATGAAGGGACTGAGTTAATTCAAACAACCTACCTAGCAGCAAGCAGCTATATTTGTTGCACTAACGGTGCAATGTGCATTAAATGTCTTTATCCAGAACAAATGTGGTCGGAGTAACCTGAGGAGACCAGAACACTTGTGTGACTCTTAACATGCACACTGATCAGTGCATGTGGATCAGACTTTCTATACTTAGTTCACAGCCAGGAATTTATTAGCACTTAATAATTACAACTCGGTAACACGTCAAAGATAGCAAGTTCTGGGCTTTTCTTGCTCAAACAGACACCGCGGCTCCACCTTGCTCGCCATTAGCTTGTGAAGCGCAGGCCTCGTCTAAATGAATGGACAAGTCAGGCTAACTTCACCTAACTGAACTTTTTGGAGGAAGGCGATTTACCAGACAGATCCGTAGGCGCCGGATCCAACCGGGGTCAGTCTCTGGTACCGCTCCGGGACTTCCCATATCGTCTTGTTCACCTCCTCTCGATAAAAATCGTGTTTCTCTGGTCGCGACATTCCTGCAGGACCAACTGCCGACCACCGACCGACTTTCTGCTCCAAGGTGGGGGACTCCGAGCCGCGCAGAGCTCAACTTTACCAAAGTGCAAAAAAAGTGGCGCTAAACGAAAAGTTTCTCGTCCCCGGAGAAACTGATGTCGTTTAAAGTTACCGTGCTGCCTTCTTGTGAAGTTCTGCAATGTGTGCACACACTTTTCAGGTCTCCACGTTATTTGTTCCTCCTCACCCTGCTGGTTCTCACGCTCGCCCGAGATTTCACCCCACTCGCTTCGCTAAACGGCGCAAAATCTCGCGGGAAAAAGAAAGAAAAAAAAGTTGGGACAGCTGTGCGGACGACGTCTGAAACGGTGCTGCGTTCAGGTAGTGCAGGAAAAATACTCGGAGAACTAATCGGTGTCAGACGATTAAAAATAATAATAATAAAAAAAAAATGAATGTGGCTTAAGCATTTTAATCTGCAGAATATCGAAAAATAATTCCGTTTAAATGGATAAAAGTTATGAACTTTCCGTGTGAATTGGAGAGTACTTGACTAAAGTATCTTAGTTATACCACCCGATTAAACAGGATGTAACATTAAGAGTTAACTGTGTTTTTTTTCCTGTAGCATGTTTACTTTACAATAAATTCACTAAAAACCCATATTTATCCGCTTGACTCAAAATGTACACGATAATTATCGTCCTTAAACCAACAACCACTTTATTTTTATTTATTTTTTATTTGTGAAGTGAGCTTTAAAAAAGTACCTGAAGGCAGCATCAGAGGTCACGTCCTGGTGAGAGACTTTTAATGTAGAAAATGCATTTACTTTACAGTAAAGCATAATCGTATGTTGTTAGACAGCAGAAAATGTTAAACTTTGGCAAATATAACTCACTCAACAGATATAAATTTACAACTGAACAAGATGTCAAAAAAAAAAAACAAGTATAAAAGAGGAGAAAAGATATACACGGTCACGTGTACACAGGTTCTAAATAAATTTGGATCCTACAACGTCATGAAAACACCCTGGGCTTTAAAAATACACTATATCCCCCAAACGGATGCTAATATTGTATTTCAACTGAGAAACAACACTACATAAAAATATAGCAATGACCATTTTATTTATGTAGAACATTTCATTACATGTAAACTCAATACGCTTAACATAAAAGGTCTACTATGCCTTAAGGTATTAAAAACAACAAAACAAACTTTGCAAAGAACTAAAATAACACACACACAGTTACCAGGTGTAAACTTGGAAGAAATAAAAAGATATTGAGTCTCTTGGTGAATGTTGAAATAATTGTAAAAGACATCAGTAGGCAGCTTGTTCCACAGAATAGGACCACAAGAAATGAAAGCTTGGATCTAATTCTGGGAAAAAATCTCCCCCTGATGGTCTGAGACAGCTAATCGGGTTGTAGACATTGAGCAAGTGCTTCATAAACTGATAGAAGGATTTTAAAGGTGACTCTGTGTTGAACTGAGAGCCATTGAAATGGATTAATATGTTCAAATTTCCATCTATGTGTAAGGTGAAGTTGTTCTACTGATAATTTGGACAATCCAACAAATAGAGCATTACAGTAGTCTAACAGTAGCTGTACTGAAAGTATGGACCAATTTCTCAGTCAGATTGAGATATACATTTTTTGTGAGATTGGGGGGGGGGGGGGGGGGGTGATAATTACGAACAAATTCTCAGTCTTTACATTTTCGGACCAATAACAAATATTTCGGTCTCTGTTTAGTTCTAAAAACTTTCAAGACATCCTCAAAAGTATGTCTTTACATTCTCTTCAGTAATGCAAATATCTTATTAACTAACATCCATCAACAGTCTAACTTTTTCTGACAGAAAAAGCCGCTCTGTAGCTAAAACGTCTACATCTGAACACTTCCTCTGTGCCTTGGTAGAGTGATCTGCTCAATTTCATCATCAGAGTCTTCCTCTACTAGTCGCTGGCGTGAAGATGATGACTTAAGGGGAACCGAGTCGAATCCGTCAGATGTTCTCTGGAAACATATTGATGGCAACATGAAGCAAGGTAAGTCAGCTCAAGTAGCTCAATGTGAACGGGAATGAGGGGGTTACTGACCTCGCGTGAGAAAGACTTAATTTTGGTGAAAAAGGATTTCTTGGTGAGGTCCATGAGGTCGTCCTCTGCATCCTCTCCCTCCATTATTGCACAGCTGTCTGCGGTGGGCAGCTCGCACTCCCTACCCCCAGAGGTCATCATCAGCCTGGAGTATTTATACTGCAGCCTGCAGATGGGAGACAACAGGAACAGCACCTTGTTCTCTGTTTTGTCTTTGATGTATTTAACGGTTTGGATGTGCCAGCTGTTCTATAAACACTACAGGAAGTATAGAGTGTGATAGTCTCACTTGCGTGTCTTTTTCCAAAAATAACAGATGAGACTGATGAGCAACACAGCAGCAACGGCTCCAGTGGAAACACCAAACTTGAGCCAGAAATCCAGAGTCACGCAAGCGCTGACTTTTTGTGCAGGCAGCGGCTGTCCTCCGTAACACTGCACAGGCTGCTGCCACACATAGGTGGTTCTCTGAAACACACATGCGAGCATTTAGTCCAACTTTCCTCCCTCGTCTGTCTTGAGAATTATGCTTTCTGGTGGAGAGATCTGATAAGCAGAGTGCTATCAGGCTCATATTGTTCAGTTAGCTACAGGCAGCAGGAGATTAGCATTTAGTGAAAACTAGACTTTTGATGAATGAGCTTGAGATATGGTAAGCAGTATGCTAACTGGACACACTGGAAGAGTGAGCTTAAACTGAGTGCTATCAGTCTTCTCATCTTACCTGCTGGAAATTGTAATTCACATTATGCTGAACTGACATTTAATCTCCATAAAAGATGCTTGTGCTTCACTTTAAATCACAAGGAAAAGTGCACTTTATCTCTTATCTTAATCATTGTCTAAATATTTTTTCTGTAATCCAATGTAACAAAAAATATTTTTTTCTAATTATATCTTTCCATAAAACAACATGAAATGTGGAAAGATGTGATGATGGATCTGACGCAGAGGAGGATTTTTGGCAGTATGTCTGCGGGTATGGAGCATTACCTGTATTCCCTGGATGCAAGCACTGACGATTTCTCTGTAGTGGTTTTTAGTGCAGAGTGGACACGCATGCTGGCTCTGCCACAGAAAGTGGAAAGTGCAACCATCGCATGTCCCCTCTGAACAGTTACTGTGGAGGAAAAGAAAGTAAGACAGACGGTCAGAGGCTTTAAAAACGATCTAAGGGGAGTCACTCTGTCTGCAGCTCTGAATGTGACAACTATTAGTGCAAAAAAAACGGCTGCTGTTTGTCAACAAAGCAGTCGCTAGTCGACTCTAGACAGGTCGAAGGTCGAGCTCGGTTTTTGTTTACAGCACCTTGGCAGCATGATGCGATTTTTAGCGGTCACTGTGGGATCGCATCTCATCCTGACTGTAGCTGACCGGCCTTGTTGACAAGACTGAGTTGCGTCACTGGACCTGGAAACATCAAAAGCACACGCCAAGTGAGAAATTTTAAAGTGCTCTTGATTCTCTGTTACATTTTAATTTCTAAAAGATGATCAAAGCTTCTTTTTTTTAATGAATATTTACTACTGAACCATCTACATGGATCAACAAAATGAATGAATAGCTGTGAGCTCACTTACTTGTAATAGAATAGAACATCTGGCAGGCCCAATGCTGCAGCGAACATCCACTGTGGAGAAGAGATGTTACCAAGTGTCGTCTCAGTGGTTACACCTTTGGAATTGGAATACATGTGCCATTATGATATATTAGATATACAAAGTAAAGTATATTTGATACAATTATGGCCCTACACTCCAGCAGAGTAAACACTCCACTGTTCAAAAATAGTAGCTGAAACACTTCTAGTAGCATCCTTAGGGTTATTAATTTATTAATTAATTTTTAAAAAGACCTGTGCTAATCCTGAAAGCAAATGTCCAGAAATTGCTTTTCTGGAGCACCAATGACCTTGAACACTGAGGAGCAGGAGAAATGCAAATCCTCACAGCCAGCTTAATTATTATCTGAACACACTTTTCAATAAATGATTAACAAACTCCTGCAAGTGTCTCATTGTATTTACAGCAAAAACCAAAAACCTATTCATTCAGTTCATACCAATGAGTGAGTCACCAATAAGGAAAGGCTGTGAGGACACAAGGCTCTGACTCCTGATGTCAGAGGGAACCACAGTGGACTGACAGACATAACCTTTGACCTCTCTCCCACTCTCTGTTACGTTATCCACACAGGAAGCTGGCATTCGGCCCTGTGAGAGAAACACAGCAAGGTTAAAATGCACGTCAAACGCAGTTCTGCAAAAAAGAAACGTCACTTGGACGGTTGCCTTCTCACCTCTGTCCCACACAGGCCCAGATTAAAGCGATGGAAGTACCGCAGGCCTTTGCTGGTGAAGCGGGGGCTGCTATGGACGCTGGTGACGTTGGCCAAAGGAGAGAAATCGTAGTGCAGCAGTGCTCCTTTGCTTGTGCGCAAATCCAGTATGCAGTCACTGAGACAAGCTGTATAGGCCTGAAGGACGAGGTGAGCGTGTCAGCACACATCATACACTGAGAGAAACACCTCACGTTCTGTCTGTGGGAAAGCCAACTATTATAGCTGGCATGTATATGGCAGAGACATATGATTTCCTTTGCTACTTTAGAGCCAAGTATTTCATATTTAATACTTCGTTTTTCTGTTTCTGACCCTTCTGTATCATCAGTGTGATTTTTTTCCCTTTGAAAAATCGAAATAAATTTGCACAAAACATTTTTTAAGGAATAATTTCCCAAAAAATGCCAGCTCTAGCAAATATTATACAAATTAAAATTCATATATGCAAATGAACATTTAATTTCATTTAAAAAAAGTAGAATTTTCAAGCAATTATTTAATGGTTCGGGCTTTAAAGAGTTAAGGAATCACTGTCTTTTGAGGATTTGTTTTCTTGAGTGAAATTCTTTACATATTTACAAATTAACGATAAACTAATTTTCTTTAATGGTAGTGAATAAAGAGCGTCTTGGATAGTTTACAGAAGCTCAACAGACATGAAATCACAGAATAAACAGAAAAATCACTTTCCACAATAAAAGATGTCAATGTTTTGGGTCTTGTGGATTTCAGACAGTAAAGTGATTGATTTGTTTGAGCATGTGGGATTAATTTGTGTAGTTTTATTGTGAGATATACCAAAAGAAATGGAAAAAAGAAAAGACAGCCTGTTTTATAGTTTCTTTCCTCATTCATGCCCCAAATTACATTACGTTTTTCTCTGTAATGGTTTTAAATCCCTCTGCACGCTGCAATTCCACAAAAAAAAGGAATACTAAAAAATGTAAAATGTGCACCTGGACACATTCATGTGCTGCTTTCGGAAAGAGTTTTTTTCTACACCTTGTTTGTCGTTGTGTTTGGCCCACACCGAATACAAGCAGCTTCCCCAACTGGCTGATCAGTCCTAATGAAGGTGTTTGGCGGGCACTTCTGACACGCTCCTGTCCCGTTGACCATGTAGTGTCCCGGTGGGCAGAGAACACAGGCAGACCCGGCCTTAACAGACGTCAGAGCACAGCGGCGACACTTCGTGGCCACGCCTCCGATGGCGTTGGTGATGACGATGGAGTAGATCTTTGCAACATCTGCGCTGTAGTTCCTCTCCTGAGGGAATAGAAATACAAATGTGCCCTGCTTAACAGGAATGCAGTTTATCATTTAGCTCTATTTTATAGTCAGTATAAAACGGAGAGAAGGAACAGAGAGAACAAAGGTCATTTAGACTGAAGTGAACGCACAGCTCCAGACTGCCATCTAGAGACTCGGTACAAAGTTCTCAACAAATCAACCACAACCAACATGACACTGCAGCAGGTGGTCACAGCAAATTCCAGTTAGGATTAAAAACATGGACAGACAGTTGCAAACATATTATTTGCAGTATTTATTGCTTTGTGTTCTTGCCCTCCTGTCAAATCTCTCTGCAGGTAAATTTAAACCTTGAATATTGCTGCACTTTTAAAAGCTGACACGTTGTTTTTATGGCTGAAGGTTTGGTGTGCGTGCAAGGGGTGCGAGCGAGAGGTTGAGAAGAAGAAAGATGGGGAGTAGAGGAAGCAGTAGTAGTAGAAGAGGAGGAATAAAAGAAGATAATTAAGTACGATCCAGTTCTGAAGCATTCCCCAAACAGAAGACCGTAAAAACTCCAACATCTTAATTATACATTAATATGATGCTCTTATTTTATTCATCTAAATGTGAATAATTGAACTGATAACCATGAAGTGCATTAGTGACTTTATTGTATTCTGATTTTATTTATTCATTTACTCCACATTAAAAGGAATAACTTAAAAAGTCCAGTTGACTGAGGGAGAGATGGATGACTGAAGATAATAATGACTGTCAAACATACAGCCCGGGGACCAGAAATGGCCCCGCCAAAGAGTCCAATGCGGCCCACTGGATGGTGTTAGAATATTAAAAAAGAAAAAATAATTTTTTAAGTTTCTCTGTATTTAGGTCAGTTTTACAGAAGTACAGTTTACTGACAAAGAAATCTCTCAGAGCCGAGCATAAAACATGTAAACAGGTGAGTAAGAAATAAACCATAACAGTGAAGTTCCTGTTTCTACCCTTTCTTATTTTATTTCGTTTTATTTTTAAAAACAGTGGGTCCAGATTTTTTCCTGTATTAAAAAGCACATTCTCTGTAAATTAACAGTAAATTTCTGTTTTTAACTACAGTGCAAAGAGTACTTTAGTCATTTATTTTTTAAAGCATATGCCCAAAAAGCCATGCTGGCGTTATCAGGCAGTGCTGTAGTTTCACTGGTCCACCCAACTTAATATGAAATTACCCACTGTGTGGATCTCAATATAAAATGAGTTTGACACCCCTGGTCTAAATAGGGAGTCTGGAAAAAATTTACTTTTGAAGCTGAAATATGAATTTGCTAAGAAGGAAATAAATCAACCTGAGTAGGTGGGATGCGTGTCTGTATCTCACCGTGCCATCTGTTCGCTTAAACGTCCAGGTGAAGCTGACGGTGCTGTTGCTCTGGATCAAGTAGGAGTATGACTGCTTGTGGTTTCTGCCATTCCAACGCTCCACCACATCATTGTTCCACTGATTGTATCCCTACAGAAACAAAAGCACATTCATTCATTTATTCATGTGCACATTATACATCCTGAAGGAGTCATGCTACAAAAATGTTGGGACACCATCCTCACCGCCAGGAAGTAAAGTTTACAGTCAGCTGTACAAATGGTCTCAAAGACGAAGGTGATGCGAGATAGCTCACTCCTCTCAGCGTCTTTGACCATGGACTGAGGCAACCTGTGAAAACCAGCGGCGTTTTATTAGACGTCTTTAACAACTCAAGCTCAAATTTGAAGAGAAACTTTTATGTTTAGTTCTTGTTTGACTTCACCTGTATCCAGGGACACTGAGCGTGAGCATTAAATAGTCTGTGTCCTGGTCCCCGGGGGTGGTGTAGATATACTCTCCAGCCACCTCCCACGCTGCCATTACAAAAGATAAAAGCTGTAAGATACATTTTATCCCAACAGCAACGTACACATGCAAACATACTGTGGATAATTTTTGAAACCAAAGCAAACTAGTTTAATTTTTAAATGAATTCCTCTAACCTACTTACAACTAAGGATCTATTACACAATTCACTTCAACCATTACATACGCTTCTGAAGCTGATGTGCAGGTTTAATTCTTGGCCTTGGAAAGTTTGCAAACTAGCAAATTATTATCTGTGCCTCAGGCTGTTTAATCACTTTGCTATCTTTCTACTTTGAGAAGTTCTTCACCACAAGTTAATGATTATGTCTATTCACCCATAGTAAGAGATCATCAGTACATCATGAAAAGGTCAGCCATTTGTCACAGGGTTAAATCACAGAAACAGACAACTATTCACACATCTTTAGACTACAGGAGGAAACCAGAATACTGAACTAAGCCAATGCAGACAGGAGGACAACATGCGCACTCTACACAGAAAGGCCTCAGACTGGATTCAAACCCCATTCTTGCTGTGTTAACCAATGCACCACCATGCCACCTACACCTCATTCTCTAATATTAAGGTTCTCACCAGTACGCCGGTTAGAGTCACTGAACACTTGATTGTAGACGGTGCTCTTCATGTTGGCTGGCATCGTGTTCCACCATTTGTACTCAAAGCCCACCACCGGTTCTGTGCCAGCAGGGCACTCGGTGCAAACTGAGCAATCAGTGGAAAATCACATCAGGATATTAGGTCATTAGTGTCAACAATATTAGACATACCACCTTAAATCTTATGACATTTCCTCTCATGCTGTCTAAAAATGTAACTAACTATTAACATGATTGCCTTATTTTTTTAATATCACACGATCAAGGCCAAAATAAAACTATAAGGCCGACATCAGTAAAACACAGTAAAAAGGAGCGGAGTGGCTCTAACCTGTGCCATTAGAGAAGGATCCGCTGGGACAGGGCTCACAGGTGGAGGAGTTGGAGACAAAGAAACCCGGGTTGCATGGCGGACAGGTTTGCTTCTCCCCTGACGCGGGAAGCTTCAGTGCTCCTTCGACAGTCTCACTGCAGATCTTAGGCTCGATCCATTTGTACATGAGCTGAGTCTGAGACACACACCAATACACAAAAAGAAGAGGCAGCAGTGGCAGCGTTACAGCTCAATCAGATCATTTATGTTAAATGAAGCCTAACATTTACACCAGTGCGATTTTTAAAGAAAAACCTCCACTGAGCCAGCAGGAGCTCTACTTCCACGTATCATTACCTTTCCCTCAGAGTCACAGGGGGTGTGGGTGTAGAAGTAGTCACTGCTTGTACATGCAGGTCTCGGTTTGCAGCTCGCTGAACCGACGACTGGAAATGTTTTTGGATGAGGAAAAACGCACAGCACACATTTAAGTCCAGAGAAAAGATTAACTTGACCACTAAGCAGTAACTGCTGCATTTGCATGTGTGTGGAACGTAGCAGTTGTAAGCCTGTAAGAACGCTTTACTCCACCTGGACAGAGATAAGCAAACGGGCATACCTGCGTATTTATCTTCCTCGCATTCATGGCAAGTAGTGGCACCTTTATTGGAGTAGGTATCAGCGGGGCAGGGGGTACAACGTGCGGACCCTGGGTTTGCACTGTGGGTGCCGGGTTTACAGTGGAAACACTCTGATGTGTAGGCCACCCCTGGAGAAAACCAAAAAAAGTTAATCATTAACAGAAACAACGTGTTGGTGGGAAAAGGGAAAAGTTTAGGCCTGCTGCACTCCTATCTTACCTGATATCTGAATGTTTCTCAGCAGCACAGGTTTGACAGCACTGCCCTGCAGGGAGTATGCTATAGTTCGCCAGTACAACACATTGTTGCCCTTATTTAGTTCGACCTGTACAGAGACAGAGTGGGGCATTCATTTATTCAAAAATTCCCCAGGGCTGGCCTTGAGTGCACTGAAGTGCTAAAACTGCTTCCTGGACAAACCGTGTATTTGCTCCAGCTGCTCTCTGAGATCCGCATCCACCGGCTGTTAGAGTCTGTCGACTGACACTGGTCATTCTGAACCTGCAGGAAGACGAGAACATTTCACCAAATACTCACACCGAAAGGTGATCTGTGTCAGCTGAAGCAGCAGTCATTTACAATCCTTACAAAGAACTCAAAGTAGATGCTGGTGTCAGGATAGAAATATTCAAAGGACAGACTTCCAGGCTGTTTCAGGTTCACGGCGTAGGACAGCGTCGCAGTGCATTCATCTGTGTTTGAGGCTATGTAGTCACCCTTTGGTGTCCAGGTTGAGCTGCAAAAACATCAGCAAGCAGCAACAGTTTAAAAAGGTTTTGAAAATTGATACAGAGGGCCTCAATCAATCAGATAAATCTTGACAGGAGGAGGGAGGGGGCTTGGTACTGTGAATACTAACTTGGAGCAATCCGTTTGGTCATTCCCCTCATTCGTTATCACGCCGTGAGTGACAAAACCAGTCGGCAGGCTGTCCCACTCGTCAAAGGCCACGCTGGTGCCCAGAGAGTAGGTGCCCGCAGCACATTTCTGACACTGCTGTGACTGCATATCAAGATACTCCCCCTCATTACAAGAGAACGCTTAAAGGAGACAAAGCACATGCTGAGAATGGAGATGTGCACCTGACAGTGAGCGTATCTGTTGTGCAGATTGAAGACTTGGAGAAAATGCCTGAAATAAAAGTAGGTTACTGCTTACTGCACTGAGTCCCTTTGACAGGATCTGGGAGGCCCGTGCATATGTCGGCTTTGTTGGGAACTGCAACTCTCCATCTCGACCCGAGGACGTCACACTCTGTGTACTCAAAGTGATAATCTGACTGCAGGGATGAAACACAGGTGTGAGTTTCACACAGTTGGACATAAAAGCACACAATGGATAACTTGCACAGCCGGAAGTGGGAATAATAACTGTAAATTTAAAAAAAAAAATGCAAATGTAAATAAGGATTATTTTGCAGTTTATCTGCCCATTTTGATTCCTCACATGTTCAGCATGTAAATTCCTCACACACAGGAACACTAAACTCATTGTTGCACCCTTGTTTTAAAAAAAACAAGAATTCCAGGTTGCCTTATACTTCAGGAATCTTTTCGCCAAACCAGGACAGCCTCTTTTACAAATAAAAGCGGAGGCTAATATTTGCCCAGGAGCCCGTCTCAACTGTTATTTTAATCACGTTTATCAAGGATACTGCTGCTTCTCTGCAGCCTTAAGGGTTTACTCAGCTGAGAGGAGAGATGCTGATTCGACCGGTCCCTTTGTAAACATTTAATTTAAGTGTTCTCGAAGAACTTTGAAGACAACAAAAGCTCTCAGTCGAATGACAAACACAGTCCCACCCATAATGAGGTAAATTGGGAGGAGACAAAACATTTAAGTTAACCTCACTGAAACAAGGCATGAACACACAGCAGGCACAGAGCGTAAACTGGAGATTTGGTCACTGGTCAATAAAAGGATGTGATATTCCAAGGAAGGTCATCTGCCACGCCAATCTACACCCACACAGCTTCATGGGATTAATAGTTAACAGAAACACAGCAGCAGCTGCACTCCTCCATCCTTGTGTTTTTGAATTAGAGCTGCAACATTAGCTGTGCTAGGGTATCAAGTGAATGCAGGTCCTGGGTGGGAGGATTTGATGTAAAAATGCATCGAACTGGAGATGTGCTGTAGCTTAATTGCCCTCTTTAAACAAACACAGGGAAACCAGGGCAACGGGACATTATGACCGCTGTGCCACATGGTGAAATAAACTGGGCTGAACACAAGAGTCACAGAGGGGAAAGGAGCACCTAGCAGGACTGCTTTCTGAAACTGAAATAAAAGCCTAGAGGTCCATATGGTGCAAAGTGTGCTGATCAAAAGGAGTGGTTTGAGTATTATCTCAAGCTACTCCTGTTATGCAAACTGACCACAGATATGGAGGCTGTAAGAGAGCGAGCAGGCTGTGTAGTATGTGGGACCTGTAGTAAAACAAGTGTAGGAGTACTTTAAACACTTGAAGGGGAAACATATGTTCAATCTCACAAACTGCTCAAACAAACTGCTGTTTGTGCTCATTTTAGTGTTTGCTTTTAGTTTAAAGAGTGATTCAGCATTTCACTTGAACATGTGTTACATCAAACATATGTGTGTTTTCTAGACCAACCTTTCAACCTTTCATATATTTGAAAGTCTGAAGCACACACAGCACATGTACCAGCATCTGTCTGCACCCCCAGAACTAGAGTGAATTATAAATACAGCTGGTTTGTCGCAGCACACGCATGAAATAAATCCCTTGGTGATTTAGAAATGACTGAAATCACAAAAACGAATAAATAAATAATATGAATCGCCTCACCTCTTTGCACATGGGCAGATCCGCGGAGGTTTGCAGAAAAAGCAGCCACAGCAGGCAGTGGCTCAGGTGTGTCAGGCCGGGCTGCATGGTCACCTGCTGTCGGTGCTGAAGTGATGGAGACGAAGGAGAAGAGGTCTGACCTGCGCCCTCAGGTGCTGGAGGCGCGGCTTCCCTCTCACACTCTGGGATGTGATTGGCTTGGTGTTTTTACTCTGAGTCCGAGTTACCTTTTAACGATCACCGTTTTCCTGTGAAAGGTTTAACCGGAAGTTTGCTGTTGCTGAGAAACCGGGTTGTAAACGTCTTGCTTTAGCTAGAGTCGTTTAAAGGCCGCAAAAAGGAAAAATCAAACAAAGTAATCTGGACCAGTGTTTGTAGATCTAAATATGTCAAACCGGGATCCTTTCCCCTCTCCGAGGGTAGAAAACGACCTCACTCTCTGCGGCTACAGGCCGCAGCAGGTGCGTTAGCTTTAATTACTATAACTTTATCTCCTAAAGAAACCTCCGGGAGGCGTTATTGATGCTTTGTGTTCAACAAGTTATACCAAAATATACTTTTTACACTAGTAGCACTTTATTATTAAGAGTGTACTATGTTTTGCTTTGTTTTTTGTTTTGTTTTTTATGAAATTAGGGTGTAATTTACTTGTAAAAGGGCAACACTTTTTTTTTTTGGAAAGAAGTAACAAGTTATACTGTGAGTAATTTTAAGAAGTGAGTAAGTACCGAGTATTTTAGCCGAGAAACTAACGATATTTCCAAATTTTGCATGATAAATATGGTGTAAAAAGAAGAAAGAAAGTAATTACATATTATTAAGTGTACATGATGTTTTTGATTTCACAAAAACTATACTGAAATTTTACTTTACACTGGGGGAATTACACCCTTAGTTGCAGGCTGTATTACAAGGTCTTACTTTTTAATAAGAATACCATCTGGGCCTTATAAATACAAGTATAAATGTATACATAAATATTCTAACACATTATATTTTTGTTCTTTACTTCCAGTGTTCTGACACCTGTAAGTTTCCTATTTTCTTAGTCTAAAGGACTCTGTTCCACAAAGCTTTTTGGTCTGTTTTGAAAAACTGGGATGCTACAACTAGTGTTTTCTTTTGGACCTAATTGTTTTCATGAGAAGGTCACATTTACTCCTCAAATCTCTGTTTACATCTCACACATAGATTTTTTAGTACTAACATAAAATATTTAATTTCAACATCAGAATTGTAGTATCTATTTTTTTTTTAAAACTGAAATGAACAGAAGTACAGAGCCAGAGGAGCAAATAAATATCTTGTTGTCTGGATTGGAGCAGATTATTTGGCTCCTTTGTTACTTTTATTGTCATTTTAAAATATTAATGACATGGTTTTTTTTTTTTAACTTACCGGGGAACACGGTGGCACGGAGTGACTCACACAGTCCTAGTATTCCCCTGCTGAAATTATGTATAACCACTGCTTAACAGTGTGATAAATAATTAAGGACTGAAAAGTAGATTTGGACACGGGTACCTAATCCTTATAATGTCACTTGATATGTAGGTAACTGATAAATGAAGTAAATTAAATCTAGGTATGCAGTATTTAAAAATACACGGTAAAACATTTCAAAGCATTTTACCTAGTGCACTTAGTTATTGTTATCTAATGAAGTTATTAAAAAAATTAACTTAAACAAATAAGAATTATAAAAACCATTTGTAAGATTTCATTCTACGTGGATGTCGTTCTATGCTTAAAAATGTAAATAAGTTTGAAATTTGGAATCTATGCATATTGTTTCTTTGGAAATTTGGAATTAGTCTTATTTCTTATCCTGCAGAAAAAAACATACAATAAACCAACTCACATCGCCCAGACTGAGGAACCTTGGAGTCGCCTCCACGACACAGCCACTGTGTCCAGCACCCAGCGGAGTATTTTGAACTGTACACAGGTATGTCGTCAGCATTCACTTATGAAACCACAGAAAGGCTGAAGTATCTCTACTTTGAACGACTGATCTGTACTCAACCACAGACTCCAAACGACAGCCTCGACCTTCAGCTAAACGCGGTCTACGATCACCACAAGAACTGCTTCTGGAGCAAGAACCAGATTTTGTACCAGAAGGAGACTGTCTCTGAAGACCACAGGCGGGTGTTTGTGATGTTTTGGCAGTGGTGCATCAGGTAGTTCAACTGTGTTAAGATTATTTGTATGTACTTTTACAGGAAAGAGGCAAACTTAGAGATGGAGGAAGCAGAAAATGGAATCACAGTGTGGGTCGACAAACAGAGGCGCTCTATTCGCATCAGCTGACACACAGGTAAAGCTTGGTTAAATCAATCACAATGAACTGCAAATGTTTCATCAGCTCAGAGAAACCTAATACTTCTAAAACTGCAACTCCAACCCTAATCCACTGACCCTGGGAGGAGTGTCTTTGTCTGGAGTCAGGTGTGTCCAAATACAAACACAATGCACTTATCTTTGCTTCACAGGCGTCTTCAGACAGGGGCTGCTCTACAAAGCACAAGAACTTCAGCTCCGCATGAAGCTTCAAGAGCTAACATCTCTAACAACTGCTGACCTCGGCCCTGAAAATAAACGAGTTCTTTCAATGCTTCTTTATTCTGTTTGTGTTTTTCATTAAAGTGAGCATTAAAGACCAGCGTAGAAGAGAAACAGCAGTACATTTTATTCAAATATATAAACACGAGCCAACTGTTAAAGACACATATGACACAAGATATTGGCTGCATAAATAAGAAAATGTGCAAATGATGAAAACTAATGACAGATATTATGTGTGAACACTTTTCTCTTAATCTGATTTATAGATGCCAAATACAATTAAAACAAAAACAAAAAACTGCAAAAATGGCAGATTAAGGATTCTGAACATTAAGTGAAAAAATACACCCAATAATTCTTTTTAAAAGAGTTTCAAGGAGCACAGGTCATTCCAGGGGGCTCATGCCCTGGCTTTTCTTTCAAGACACCGTCTGACGAAAGCCCTCTCGTCCCACTGGTTGGGGGAGAGCATGTGGGGGCCGTTATGGATGCAAAGGATGGTCATCTCCTCGGCATACGTAAGATTCTGCAGCAGCTGTAGGCAAACACAGCAGGAAGAAATTAAGAGCACTGGGCTGTCGTGCATTCATATAAAACAAAAAAAATATTTCAAGATTAAATAAAATAAAAAACCTAATACTATTATCTGAATACACTGAGCTCTTTAGAACCCATTCTTTTACAAACATTTGTATGGCTAAGTGCTTGATTTTATATACCTGTGGCAATCTGACTCAAAGATGAAGTGATGCAGCCCAATACTTTAGTCCAAACAGTCTGACTATTTGGCATAAAGTGGCACATAAACAGCTCCTTGGTACCACTGGGACTTTCAGACAGGCAGTCTGCATGAACATAGAACACTTACTTTAGGTGTTATGAAGAAGTACTGGGACGTTGTCTCTTTGCAGGCTGTGCGGACCACAATGTCAAAGACTCTTCTTTCATTTACAGGATCCATTCCCTGCATAAAGAAACAGGTGGGCTCAGACTCTTTAATAAAGGCAATTGATGACTACTGTTGTGTGAATGCCTGTCGGCGTGATCTGAGTTCTATTTATTAAAGTTGTTAAAATGTTAATTTCATGAAAGCAGCGGCACATAAGCTGAGCTCTTTTCAAATCTGTCTGTGTGAAGTGGTTTGCACATAAATAAATGTGTGCAGGAAAAGAAGAAAATGGGCAGTAAAGAGAAACTCGTACCTGGGTTTCCCTAATAATTACACTACCTGCAGCTCATGTGCACCTTTGTTACGGTCGCACTGTTGAGACTGTGTGTAAGAACTACCTGATTGATCTCATCCACCACTCTGAAGGGACAGCGGTTGAGCTCCTGCAAGGCCATGAGGTAAAGCATGGTGGAGACACTGCGCTCTCCTCCACTCTGATGGTAAGGCGTCAGCTCGTGGAGCTGGGTGGTGGCGTGAAACTTCACCCGGATGCGGATCCCGTACTTGTCGTACTCCTCCTGCAGTGGAAAGACCCAGTATTCTCTTTTTTTTTGTTTCTAAAGACACTCATAAAAATCTTATCCACTCACAAAAAAGTGGATAAGATTTTTGCGAGTGATATTTAATCATCAATAAATCTACTGAATTGATGTGAGTACGACCGCATGAGAGATAACTGTCCTACCGCTGATAAACTGGACAATTTAAGTTTAATTATTTTAAGTCTAGAGGACACTAATATATTCAGTTAAACTAAATTCATGCTGAATTATGAAGAAATATAATGTGAAAAATAATAAGGCAACCCCATCTATATTTTTAACCTTTCCAATTTGATGCATCCGTTAAAAATATGGATACAGTTTAATATTTCCCTCAGTTAAACAGCCTACCATATCTATTCAAAATTCAGTTTTCAATGAACTTGTGCTCAATCATAAGTGGTTAAAGGTGATGCAAAGGGAGACCTCTACCTCAGCAGTGTGCTGTGACTCTGCGATTACCTCATTCTCTGAATGCAGATCAACTTCTCCTGCACACTGCATGGAGCGAAAGAAAGCACTGAACTTCTCGTTTATCTGTTCAACCAGATGTTTCAGAGGATTAAGCCAGCGTTCCTTAGCCTGTGACACAGAAGAAAAAAAGTCCAAATATACACATCATTACACCCCAAGAGCCGTTCTGTCACACAACAAATGATAAACTGGACAATTTCTGTGAAACCAGGTAATCACTCGCCTCAGATATGTTCTGTCGGTAGGCATTCAGGGCGTTGCTCTTTTCTTCCAGCTCTTTCTCCATTTGTTTAATCTCCTGCTCTCTCCTGTTGTACTCATCGACAACCTTTCAAGTCAAGAGAGGTTCAATATTTGTATATATTTATATTTAATATTTCAAATAAGAACATAAATGGAATAAACTGTTAAGTAAAAATAAAACTAATTGTCTGAACAAAAGGGCATTTTTAAGGTCTAATGCAGGGGTGTAAAACATAAGGCCCGGGGGTCAGTATCAGCCCAGCAAAGATTCCAATCCGGCCCACTGGACAATTACAAAAACAAACAAGCTTACAATTTAAATCATGCTGATATTTGTTTAATTTACTACAGCAGCATTTCCTTACTATGCAGAAAAATAAGAAATACTGTTGCTTCTTTTTCTTTTCTAAATGTCTAGTGAAAGTTCTTTCTCCTGAAAGAAAGAGGAACTTTACTTGTCCGGCCCACTTAAAATCAAACTGGGCTGTGTGTGGCCCACCATGTAAAATGAATTTGGCATCCCTGTTCTAATGCATGCTTATTAACATTTCCAAACTGCTTTCTTACTGAAGTTACGACCACGCTGAAGACAGAAGTCCCGCAGCATAAATGAAGACCTGATTTCTATGCGTCCTTACATTTTCACTGAGGCCAGTGAAGCACTCGGCTCTGGAGCGCTCCTCATTCAGCATGGCATCGACCTCATCCAGCGTGTCGGGGAGCTTGCTGAAAGCCTGATTTAACAAAAAAAAAAGAGCTGTGAACTCATTTGAATTTTAGGCTCTGAGGAGCTTCACTGCAGAGATTAGAATATATTATAAGGGTAATATTTTACACAGAGTGAATAGAGGGGGAAGTCTCTTTCACATATTCACCAATAAAACTGTGAAGAACACTCACATTACGCAGGTCTTCGGGTAATGACTGATCAGGCTGCATCTTACAGATCGCCTTTGCTCTCTTCAACAGCCCTTTGCATTGGTCTGTCAGCTGCACCTTTCTCTGCTCCAGACGGCTGCATTTTTGCTTAAAAAAACCCAAACATGACAAGTAAGCATAAATCTGCGATACAAAACCTCCCGATCCTCAGACGAGCAAGCTCCCCATCTAAATACTTACATCAGTGGTCCTCAGCTCAGAGGCACCTTCTCTGCAGTCATTCTCCAGTTTGTTCTTCTCTGCCGTCAGCCCCACCGTCTCCAACGCCAGATGCACCTTCTCCATCGTCAGCTTGGCTCTCAGCTGAAGGTCATGCAGACAAGTGAATAGAAAAAAATGCAATCGTGAAATTATTAAATCGTAGATGTTTTCAATAATATCTGCTATAAAGATGATATAAAAACAGAGAAGGGCTTAATGCCATTCTACCACAGCTAACACAAGCAATGCAGTCAGGTTCCCTTATTCATACCTTCATTTGGGCCATGAATGCAGTCACTATGGTCACTTTCTCAGCATTTACAGCTGCAATTTTTTCTTTAGTCTCCTCCTCAATCTTTGTCAGGTCAATAATATTCTGCTCCATCTGCTTCAGACTAAACACAGAGACAGATGAGTTTTTGAAATCTCATAACCAAGCTGATGCCTCTGTGAAGATCATTTAAGACATATGACAAAAGTCACTGTTAAGCATTTTGTCCCTTTAAATGAAGCTTACCTGTCCTGTTTGGTACTAATTTTCTGCTCCAGTTGTCGTTTTTTCCCCTTTAGTTCAGAGAGACCCTTCTTCTCTGCCAACAGCTCATTGTCACGGCGGTCCAGTGCGACTGCTTCCTTCTGCAAGGCCTTCATCCGCTCGTCGATGTCTCGCAGCTTTGACTCACAGGACTGGTCGCACAGGAGAATGAAGCACATGTTTAAAAAAAGTTTGCAGAAAACAAGTGAAAAGTAGGTCACCTAAGTTTTACTAAAGTGTGCAGATACACACAAAACTTTTTTTCATCAGTTTTGCATGAAGGGTTTTTGGTAATTTCCCCCTTAAAACAAACCCGGCTCATTTTGCCTGCCTAGTATTGTCCAAATTGCCTAACACTCAAGCAATCAACCCCCTCGATCGGACATGCCCCTCAGTGTTTCAGAGCACATTTATTAACAATTTTAAAACCTAATCTTATACACTTGGTGAATTTTGTTAATCCTTGAGTGGTTTAAAGCACATTTTTCTGTTACATGACAAACTCAAAGCGCACATTTATTACTGCTTTACACGGACTTTAAGCAATATAATATACTGAAATGTCTTGAGGTGCTGCTGTCGTTCCAGCTCTCTTCACACAACTGTTTCCTACCTTCATCTGCTGCTCTAGCTGCCGTTTCTCTTCAGCATCCACAGTGATGGTGAGGTACTGGGAAGGGTGCACCACAGAGTTGCTGGTGCTTATCTTGTTTGAGTAAAAGGACCTTTTGACAGTGTACCTCTCCTCTGTTGTGTACAGCACCTTGAGGTAGGGCTCCTCAATCACCTGAACAAGACAGATCGGGGTCAGTGTCAAAGTCTTTCCACCACAAAAGCAATAAATACAACCAAAGTTAAAAGCGACGGACTCCCAGGAGATTTTGATGTTAAGGAGAACAATGTGGGGTTTTATTAGTTTACATTAAGAAGCTTTTTTTTTTTAAGACAAGCGTACCGTTTTAATCATGGATTTGGTTCGCTCATTGCCCACTGGCACGTCATGCACCCTGTACTGGTGACAGAGGTAACTCATGACCTCATCGGGGGCGTCAAACATCTCTCGGAGGTAGGTGAAGAACCCAAAACGCCTGAAAGCCAGTAAGAAGAAGTAAAAAGATGCAACAGATGCATCAGGATAAAAAAGAACAACAACAACAACAAAAAAACAATACTGTATCGATTTTTAAAAAACTGAACTAAATTTATTTTCTCTCACCTCAGGGACTCAATATTTCGGGATGGCGGTCGCTTAGAACATGACTCCTCCGGAGCACAGATGGAGTTCACCTTCAAGTTCATCTTGTCACGGACCTGAGGGTCACCACAGATCAAACACATCATTAGCTTCACTAACATTTCTAATCGGATGAAATATTTTCCTCCAAGCAGGCGACGTCGGCAGCCTGCAGCATTCTGACCTCGATCATAAACTTCTCCATGTCGTCTTTCCTCTGGAAAACGAACGCACGGAGGTCGTGGAATGAGATGTGGTTCTCCACATACTTAGCAAAGCGGTGATCCTTCACATTGATCTGTAAAATAGAGAGCGAGTTAACAAAAGTAAACCAATCCAAACACTTAACAAGGAAGTCTTCGTTTATCCTGTGAGATGCAATGTGTTTGGTGTTTGGTAGGGTGGTTCGGTATCACATCATCTGATATAATGCCAGTTATGAATTTTTAAGCGATGGAAAAGTGTCTCATCACACCTCGTGCCACTCTGATGGTGATTTAGCAGCTAAAAAAGGAGCTACTACAACAAACTCCAGCAGAGCACAACACTAAGAAAACTGTTCCCGCTGAAGGTGGAAAGAAACTTGTTTCACCACTTCAGTCAAACAACAGAGACATTTGCAAGTTACACCTGAATTATACTTCTGTGTCAGAGCTACATTATAACTTATGCCATAACCAGAATCCCATTTTAGCCCTAATCACTGAACTGGGAGTTCTGGCAGCACTGAATAGGGTGTGTTCATTCTTCCTCTTTTGCACTAAATAGTGCCTGAGCCAATTTAAAGTAGCACCTTGTATACGATATTCAAATGATAAACACACACACTAGTGTTAGGCAACATGCTTACCCTCTCATCAAGGCCCAGCTACACCAGTTCACGTGTTTTGGCACTGCCAACAATTGAACAGTACTTGGAAGAACATTTTCGAGGCCCTGCCATTGTTGCAGAATCACTGTAGTACCTCTCCATCTTCAGAGTAACTCAGAGAGTACCTTAGAAAAATACTTTCTATGCTGCAGTTAGAAAAAGCGAGGTAGAACAGAGTGAACTCTCTGTGAAACTTTTGAGTGACTTAGTCGCCATTGAATATGTTAAAAACAGCCATAAAATGCATCCATTGTTTGTATTGTGGTGCATTTAAACTGATTGTGAGTAAAGGAGAAGCCCACCCCATTCATCTGTACTATGTTTGTCTTGTGAATATCCACCCTAGTGGGTTTTTCTTTTTCTTTGTCTCTTGTAGCTGTAATCTCAGGGCTGGGTGTGGGGAACGTTTTTATTGTTTTTGTCTCTTATCAGAAAACGAAAAATAACGTTTAAGAATTTTCATGAAAAGCACCACATAGGCTACTTTCGTTCTAGTGTCACTGTATATAATGCTGTGTCACTACTATTGCACAATAATGCTGCTGGCACCCTGTGGCAATGCAGTCATGTTCTGAAGGAGCTAGTCTGCCAGCAACGACAGCAGCTTGTTGGGAAAAAAATAAAGGAAAATATATTTAATTTTGTTTATACTAATAAATTCAGCTGAGTGCAAGCTGCAATCACTGATAAAACATTATTCAGTTTTTTTATAACATCCGTGAAATATCATGATATAATTTTGAGGCTATATCACCCACCCCTCTTGAACCATTTATAAGCAGTATATGATCATTTAATAAGTGGCTTTTCTCAACTGGAAAACAGAAACATGGCTGAAATTCATCATTAAACGTGGAGAAAGAATCGTGGATTTAAATGCTTTTAGATACGAGTTGTTTGTTAAATCGGAACCGGATCTCATGAGTTTGTCTGTTTTTTTTTTCACTTCTATAATTTAGGGCTGTTGAAAACACATTCGCACACTTCCATCTAAACTGCACGTGAAACATCTGCATAGCTTCTAAATGCTACAGAGAGCGCTTTACGTGCAGCACGTCCTGTCACAGTTCAGTGAAACTCACCACCAGCATCATGGGCTCGTGGACGTTTCCACGAAAGAGTTGCTTGTTCTGTCTGAGCCACTGGAGGGCAGCGTGTGTGTCCCTGTGACGTCCTCGCAGCTTCTCCACTTTGGCATTCATCATGTTGTTCATGTCGTTGAGCTTCTTCTCCAACACTGATAAAGAAAATAGAATAGAATCTACATGTAAAGCTGTTGCACATAATGTGCTTTTGTCAGCGAAATGTGCGCCAAAAAAAGAAAACAAAAGAAGTCATCTTTGTTTATGCAAATTGTTTTGGGAAGCTCACTTCTAGATTCAGCACAAAGGTTGTCCTTCTCCCTGCGCAGGTCGCCCTTCTCCCCTTCGATCTTGGCTCTCTCCTCCTGAATGCGCCTCAGATCAGCGTTGACGGCGTTGATGCGCGGGGTTACATCCGGCTGGTCGCCAACTTTGGCAAGCTCCGCCTTCAGGTCTTCGATGGTTCTTCTGGTGTTGCTGATTCGCTTCTGGTGGTCTTCCTCCTCCATCTGCTTAAGTCTGCATTTTTGTTTAATATCGTCAATCTGCAGAGAGGAGTGGAGAGAGCAGTCGTGTATTAACAAAAGTCTGCTTTATGTCAATTAAGTACAAGATAAAAAGCACAACGTTTTATTAATTTAGTCTGTACCAAATGTAAAAACAAAAACACAGCCGTACCTCTTTGTTTTTTCGATCCAGCTGATCTTGTTTCTGTTTGCACTTCAGCGAGGCTTCTTTGATGGCAGCAGTCTGAAAAACAACAACCTCATCTTCACCACCATCATTACAGGACTTGTGAACTGAAATTGCAATATGAACTTATTTTACAGTCTCTAATTCAGAGTTCATTTACTACAAAAATCATCATCATCATCATCATCATCATTTATTTATATAGCACTTTAAAAGCACACCTGGTAGACCAAAGTGCTCTACAATACAAATATGCATATAGTAATAAGATAGCAGAAACCAGACATAGCAATAAAATTAATTAAAAAAAAAAGTCAGTTACCCACGGAGTTAAAAGCCAGGGAATAAAAATAGGTTTTTAATAAAGACTTAAAAACTGGCACTGATGTAGCCTGTCTAATATGGAGAGGAAGGTTATTCCAAAGCATCGGCGCTGCAACAGAGAACGCTCGGTCTCCTCCAAGTTTCAGCCGTGACTTTGGGACCGAAAGCAGCAACAGCTCAGCTGACCGAAGGGAACGAGTGGGGACGTGGGGCTTCAACAAGTCAGACAAATAAACAGGTGCCAAACCATTTAGAGATTTAAAAACCAATAAAAGGATTTTAAAACGGATTCTAAATTGTATTGAATAAATTTAGAAAAAAAATAATGTATCCCTGCATCTGCTCGTGAAACTGGACCCGTTACAGAGTACCAGCCTTTGATTTGTCACCTTATCCTTTATCTGTGCCTCTGTTGGCTTCAGCTGCTCGTCAATCTGTTGGATCTTCTTCACCATGGGCGCCTGGGTCTGCTTCAGGCTTGAAAGCTGCTTTCTGGCCTCGTCGCGCTCCTTCTTCACACCCTCAAGTTCCTTACGGGTGGTCTCGTACTCCTAATATCACAAGGAAACAGAAACAGCTTACACAGTTAATTCAGTTTCTCTCTCCACATGTGCGCTGTGCTCATTTCTCTTGTTTACACTCGACCACTCACCACCCATGGTTTCTTCTTCTCGAGCAACTCGATTACATCCAGATGCCTCTTTTTTTCGTAGTAACGGTTTACATCGTGTTTATTCCTTTCATTTCGCTGCTTGGCTTTCTCCAGGAAGCTTGCTTTCTCCTTCACAACGTTCTACAGAGAAGCAAAGAGCCATGTTGCCGTTACATGTCTTTAAGAGGAGGACAACTTAAAAAACGAACATGAATGAATTTTGTTGCAGTTTTTTCTTCTTATTTCTACCACATCAAACTTTGCCTGTTGGATCACTGGCTTTGAGCTTACCTCCAGTTCTCGTTCTTTATTGCGGAAGTTTTTGAGCTCACAGTGGTATTCATACATCTCTGGTGGGCCCACTGACTTCTCAGTTGCTTCCAGCAACTCAATTTTGGACATCTTGGCAAATTCGCCCACTTTTTCCTGCGTGGGGGAAAAAAGCCAGTAAAACAGTGATGAAACTGTATATTTTTGCATCTGTGCAGCTTTATGTTGTAGATGTATAAACATACCTGAGGTAGAAACTGACAGAGGTTGCTGACTTGGATGCGCAGAGCTTTGACTTCCTCTTCCACCGCCTTCTGGCTGCACTGCCGATCATTCAACATCCACAGAGACTGATTGTTCTCCGCATGTATCTCTCTAAAAATCACCACATTACCACCTCTTTTGTACCTTCAAAAACAAAAACAAAGGCTAGCGTTTAGAGTCATATCACTATGCTGAACATGATAATGCAGGTGATGTAACAACTTCTGGCAAATTTTCATTTCATTTTTGAAAAGATGAGGGTTCAGAATTCAAACTTCTTGTCTGAAAAGATTCATGAAGAATTTCTGAAAACATGTAACGCTAACGGAGCAGTAGAGTAATGTAGCGTGTGGAATGTATTTCACATAACTTACAGTTCAATTTCAACATGGCCTTTTTTGCAACCACGCTTGACATAGAGCCCAACCTTTAAAAAAACAAAGCACCATTCAATAATCATCGTCAACAAATGCAGTATCTGCTATGTGAGCTCAATTCAAAGTATCATATTTTGACTTTTAAAGGGGCGGGGAGATGAGAAACAACAGTGCATGCGCTGCAAAAGAGCAATGAAAGATTTTCATAGAGGCGTGCTTATCACCACATACAGCTTGTTTACCAGTCTGCTAACATTATGTTTATTTGCTGGTCTTTTGAAAAGAAAACAAATCCGAAATACGTTTGGAGTGCATCAATCAATGACTTGCATTGCTCTGTGGCTTACCTTATCACCTCTGCCAAGAACAGCTGTCTTGCCAGCCAGACACAGACAGATGGCACACACAATGCTGGACTTTCCAGTACCATTGGCCCCGACAATCATGTTCAGATTAGGTCCAGGATGCACCACAGAGTAGTCGTACGTTCTGTGAGTACAAGGTAGACATTCAGGGGTTTCCTGCAGTGTTTTAGAGCAAAGGTGCTCCATCTCGCCTAAAATAATTGCAATCTACACTAACAGTACAAATGAACGTAATAACATAAAAGTGGCAATACTGCTATCTTACACTTCAAATGGCTGTCTGTTAGTGAGACCTGAAGTTTCCCACATACGGTACCTGTTCATCTGGTCATACTGCTTAAGCATTTGCGACAGGCAGACTCACAGTGAAATACTTATTTACAACCACTCTTATCCCTGCACAGGTTCTGCAATTTTGGAGGCTGGTTGACAATAATACAAATATGTATTACAGATCAACAAGTTAATAAATGTAGAATAGTCTGTATAGCAATGAATGTTTACTTAGTCTGCCATAATTTTCATTAAAAAAAACTTACAGGCAGGTATGGATGACAGTAAGATGAAAATTTATACCAGTAACTGACTCTTGGTTAGTTTTCTGAGTGGAAAAGAAGCTCTGAACAGGTTATCAATATCTACTTATCATCTCTGAGTGTGAACATGGTTTAGAAACAGACTGAAAAAAGGGGATGCATGTAACTCGCTGTTAAGCTCCACTGCCTTTTTATACAGAATTTATAAGACTGGGGGTACAGGATTTTTATTGACTGGCTGGATTTGACACTTTGCTTTAAGCTAGAGCTGCCTGTGATTCTCATCCCCTTGAAGTAGAAAGCAATGGAAACAGGCGTAATGATAACGAGTTCTTAATGGGGAAGCCCTTCTTTAATATATCGAGTCTATTTTAACACCTGCCTTGAATGTGACCCCTTAAATCGTACAATTAGATAGGACAGCTCACTAAAATACCTCATTTGGACTTAACTGTAGCTGCTGGACCATATAGTCGGTCTGTAGCAGCTTCCATCAGTGGGTCTACGACCTGCTCGTGTTTACAGGGCTCAGGGTTTAACTTTTAATTGCAAACTGGTGGAAAAATGTTAGCATATATGCTATCTAGGTCATCTGGCTGTAGCTATCAGCAGGTAAATCGGGGTGTTCCGGCAGTTTCACTTTACAGACGTTGACCGCTGTCAACTGAGGAGCAGCAACTTACAGGAAGTTCTTCATGGTGATCCGAAGTATGGATCCCTCCACAAATCGACCCTCCCCCTCGAGTCCTTCGTCCTGACTGTCCGTGAAAATGCTCGGTAAGCTTTTACTCGAAGTTTGTGAGCTGCTGTTAATGTGACTGAGCCTCTGCCGCTTGCTGGGTTCGGCCATGGTGACCCCAACAGGGAACCTACAAGACAACCAGGCACGTTCATGCACACGGACAGACACCTCGCGCGCTTTGCCGAGTTGCTGCTGAAAGCCGGTTGGACCAAAAAGATCACGTGTATACACAAAGGCGACCACAGCGCCAAAGCTATCGCGAGATATGAATTTTACCCATACAATAACAAACGTACAGCATGCACCTAAAATGTTTGATTTCCAAATGATAACATACTATATTAGAAAATAAAAGGAGAGTAGAAAATACTCGAAAACATAATTTAACACGTGCAGGTGATGCATATTGTGTTAGCGTTAATAAGAAAGATTTCTAATGAAGTTTGCAGTTCAGTTATGGGGAGTTTTAAATGTTATTATACCCTATCATGCCCATCTATGTGTGTCTATGTTGACCAGTTTCCCCTGAAATGCAAACTGATACTGGTCCAGGGAAGATTAGTATGATGGATTAATGCGAAGAGTGCGAGAGTTTAAAAACAAGTGTTATGAAGGTTTTAGATTCGATTCATTAAGTCCTAAAATATAAATTGTGGCCAAAGTGGAACATTCTGAAAATTCGAAAAGTGCCTAATGGGTTAAATTAACATCTCCACAGGTCAAAAACAGAAATGGGCGGTGATAACATTTCTGAGGATTTGGATCATCTTATCTCTGGACTGTGACTCAGTGTAGCTGTTGAGCTGGCTGCAGGTCTGGAGAACCATGGACGTTGAAGGAAATTAAATTGTATTTTTTTTAGACAAGGTCAGAAAGTTCAACTCTTTGGATAGAGTTTAATAATATTTGTAAATATAACTATTTTAAAGCCAAACCCGTTTTATTTATTTTTGGGAAAACAATTAAAGCTTGTACAGTCAATCTTTGAAAATAAATACAACAGAAGTCAGTCCTTAAATGATCTAAATTACTTGATTGAATTAATCCCGTATAGCTCTGTTCCCACTCTCCCCCTTTCCCTTTGAATCGGTCGCTTTAAGGGAGAAAAACTGCTTTTGACTAAAGAAGCAACTTTAGGACTAACACGCCTAGCTGTTTTTACCAGGAAAACGAGCGTTTGGTAAGCCTTGCTTTCCTGGTATTTTCAGTCCGAAGCCTGTCTGAACTCGTTTTAACCGTTAGAATAAGCGTATGTGACGAGCAGCCGTTTCTTTAGGTCGTGCTCTTCCACGGTTCCTCCTGCTGTGGTTAGATCAGAATCGCCTCTGTACTCATTGACCACTGCGAAGCTTGAGATGAACTCAAACTCTCACAGAGCTAGTATATCTGATCAATTCATCACCTCTAACCACGGCACGGAGCGTGGAGGCCCTGAAAGTTTCTGCCGGCTGCACATCGCCACAAAGGCTCGCAAGCGCGTTTCCTATCATCTCCGGTCAGAGCAGAGCCACCTCAGACCGGATCAAATAAGATCAGTGTGTAGGTTTTTAAAATGAACACAGACACGACACACGCACATATCATTCACGCACTCACTCAAACACACAACCATTCACTCAGAAGCCATTCAAACTATAAGGAATACGGAGCTTCCGCTTCCGGTTTAAAGCCAAAAGCCGCATGGGATTATGGGACATCGACTCCGACGATTATTTAGCGACATCACGTGGCCACCAGTAGTAACATAATATACATAAAACAAAATTATGAAACCATCACCTAAATCCTCAAATATATTTCATTGAATTAATTCAAATGTAGGCAAAGCTTTTTAAGTGTTAAAAGGTCTTCATCTTCTAGGATCACCACAGCAGATCACCTGTGTCCCTCTTACTCTGCCCCTAGCTCTATATTCATCGTCTTTTGTCTTTCATCCACTATCCCCCCTCAGCACATGCCCAAACCATCTCTAAAATTGTTTCCAACGCTCTCAGCCTGAGTTGTCCCACTGATGTTATTTATTTCTAATCATTTCCATCCTGGTCACTCTCAGTGAAAACCTTAACATTATCAACCAGGCCTCCTGTCTTTTTTGTTAGTCCCATGATCTTCTCTCACTACCATCTTGTAAACCTTCCCTTTCACTCACTCTGCTCTGCTTCTGTCAGAAATCCCCAACACTCGACCCTCCCTGCACTCTCTTCTTCGCCTCTCTGTTGCTTTGGATGGTTGATCCCATAAATTACTTCCTTTTACCATCCATGATGGGATGGTAAACGGAAGTAATGGTAAACGGAAGTAATGGTAAAAGAGAAAGAGAGTTATGTAAAATAAGTTTAAAATTTTCTTACTTCCTCCTGTTTTTGTTGGTCTTATATTATGTTATGTAATAGAATACTTTCTAACTGTTCCCTTTGGCAAATTCTGTGTGTCTTTATGAGCCAGCAGAATATAATAAGAATAAAGATTTATTTTAATATATATATATATTAATATATATGTGTGTGTGTGTGTGTGTGTGTGTGTGTGTGTGTGTGTGTGTGTGTGTGTGTGTGTGTGTGTATATATATATATATATATATATATATATATAATGTAAAGTATGTAGACTAAACCCCACCAGATGACATTTCAGCTTGTATTTATACAACAAGAATTAATCTATTCTTGTTCTTGTTTAGTGTTTATGCCACAGATACATTTAACATAACTATAATGGACCTAACAATTATAAATAAATACAAAATAAATACTTTTGTAGGGTATTTGTAAGCTGAAAAACACAGAAATAGATACAGCATGTGGAAGTCTTTGTGTCCTCAGAACTGATTAAGAAAAGACTGTGTTGTGACTACACATACACTGATACACACTTAAATACATGCAGTGTGATGTATGTGTGTATCGTCATAAGTCTAACCTGAATAAAGTGTTTAGTCAGTATTGTTTTTTAGTAAAACATTCAAACCTCCCTAACTGCTACAAAAAGTGAATTTAAAGTACAAATACATCAGCGCATGGTTGAAGATGTAAAGATGTGAGCACAGTGGCACAAACTTTCGCAGCTCCTGTATGAGAGTGAAAACACAGTCATTCACAAACAACAAATAACAATGCATTCACACAGTCTTCTTGCACATTTTGATATCTGTACCAGTTTATTTACCAGTACCAGTTTCTTATAGATCTAACCAGTAAACATTCACAAAGTTTATGGCAGGACATTTCCGGTTGTACTTGGGTTTTCTATGATCGTCTCAGTCCCCAAACTGTGACAACCATCACCATATTATGTTTCTTTGAAGACCTTTGTTGCTGGACTGTCTGTCAGTGCTAATGGGCTGGGAGGAAGAGGAGTCGACTGGTAATAGTACCGTGTTAGGTTGGTTTTAAGCTGCATTTGTGTCAGCGGCAATTACCTAATCTAACATCCTATGCCGTGTGGGGGTTGTGAAGTAATCTAGAATGGCGTAATAAGATTTCAGTGTCTACTACCACTATTGACTACTGCTAGATGGCACATTGAGTCTGTGGATCTGTCATCAACAACATGCTGGCCTTGGATGCAGCAAGGAAAAAGACGATTGACCGACGGAGTGAGGACGTGCAATTCTTTTAGCAATGGACTAAAACAGGAACGCTGCTGCTGGGCACAAGACAGTGGGCCTCCACCATCCTGCCATGGAGGGGTCAGCTGTAAAAAAAGTGAGTTTTCTAGTTGTTTACTTGCAGCGCTGCCGCCGTCTAGTGAGTGAGAGGTCAGTGTCTGGTCTGATGTCCATCTGTCAAAGGTTTAGTTCACCTTTGGTCAGACCACATGTGTTGCTTCAGTGGGCTTACAGTCAAAGTTTATTGTGATTAAAGTATGTAGATGTTATGTAACTTTTCATATGATGGACACTTTGACCACAAATATATAAACTGTGCCTTCTTACAGAATCTTGTTATTGCAGATTAAATATTATTGACACTAATACTCAACAAGTTCATTATAGTTATTTTTAATCTCTGTTATTATGAAACTATATATGTTAGCAGCACAATGTCTGTTTTCATTAAAGACTTTTCTGCATTTTTATGTGTTTTAAACACAAAATTCATTGTGCATATTTTAGCTCCATGGTGGGCATTTAAATGCTGTCTCGAAGTCCGAATTGTTCTGATCAGTGAGCTGATTTGAACATTTGATATAATATTATTGCAATGTCAAAACATTGCTGTTCAATCTTTGATCAAAGTCACATCTGAAGTGATTACATAACAAGGTCATCTTGGAGCCTGGATGGTTTTACATAAGAACAAACAGCCTGAAGATACAAGGCAGCTGTGTTGAACTTCCTAAGAAGAATAAAGTATTTTAATCTGGCAGCAACATTATAATGATTAATGGTCAAAAAACGTATCTTTTGACTGATTCAGTCCAACAGACAGATTGCTTAGTATCACAGAGCGGCATCATCAAGCTAACGTCTGACACTTCAGAGCATTTCTGCAAGTAGGTGAGAGCTTCCTGTAATCCATCTGAAACCTTCAGGCCTTAATTGGAACAATGGCTTTCATCAGGCCTTACACCTGACTGGTTATCTCCCCTGCTGGGGCCCAAGAAGGCCCTGAATCTGGAGGCTTATAACTACAGCAGGAATAGTAAAAGGCACAATACCAAATACAGAGTTTGGGATCATATTTCAGCTGTTGGACTTGTTTATGTCAGCGTCTTGGTCTTATTGGCTTGCCTGACTTTGCCTGAGAAACGCAAGTCATAACAGCACCTGCCATCTGCTCCCTGGTCGCTGTAATCTGTGTCTCCTGGCTATCCGGTTTCAGTGGGTGTGGCAGAAGTAAACGATTGTGTTACAACCACGTTTTCCTTCCACTGTAAGTGGCCTGACTCTGTGTGGTTACATCATTTTATTTGCCACTACAAATAAAGCTCTCTGTCACACACCAAAACTGCATAACTACCTCTCTGACAGACTGGCAGAGCTGTTATGTCACCTTCATTAAACGAAGCTCACGTACTTAAGCAGCACAGCAGGCACCGTCTTTTTTAGCCTTTAGCTAATTATACCCTCTGTCACATGAAGGGACGATCACAACAAAGATGTTTTGACAAACCAGGCTGTGTGCATCAGTGTTCACATGCAAAGTAATTAACTTGTGAAATCACTAACAAAGAGCTTCGTTTTTTCTTTTTCTCTTGTTTGACTGCATATGACATCTCACAGAAACTGGGATATGGGCTTCTCAAAAAAGGTAGTTTAAAGCACAAATGTTGAATGATAGATTAGATTTGATTGATAGCAGAATCATGTATATGTTACCAATCAAATATTGCTATCAGTCAAATATATAGTCGTTATAGTAGGATTAGAATTAGCTAGAAATAATCATCTTTTATATTAAGTAGCTTCATCCATCAGTACTGCCGGGTGAATGAAGCAGTGTATTCTGTGTTTAAAATTATCTTCAATGACACTTCGATTAAATGTTACAATTCTGTATCTCCAACAATCAAAACTATGAGGACATTCTGTTACCATGTGATAGTTAATAACAAGGTAGAGTCAAACTTGTTTTCTTTTTCACATTATGAGCTTTAAGAAGAATTTTGAGTTGGTCCATCCACAGGTGACAGCAGCAGTGAGCAGAAGAAACTCAACGGCTCCTCAACAGAAGCGCCGAGCTATCATAACCTGCACCGAGAGCTGCTGCTCAGCCATAAACGGTACGCCGAAAACTCCTTTTACTCTGTGGTCTTAAAGTCGTCACCCACTGAAACAGAGATTGGCAGGAATTTTGTGTTTGCATGTGTCGGTAAAACTGTAGCTCTGACTTTGAAGGGGTCTGCTGCTGGAGGAGAAACCGGAGCTGAAGCGAGTGTTGGAGCAGCGCAGACTGGAGCTGCACAAGGAGGCGGAGATGGCACAACGACAGCCCTCAGACCTGGAGATGGAGCTCCGCAAGAGGCAGCAGAAACTGCAAGAGGTAAGAGGCACATAACTGAGAGGGATTTCACAAAATACTAACAGAATACAACCTGGCTCTTCTCAGGCTTTCTCTTTAACTTTGTTGGGATAAACTGATGTCCTTCCCCCCAACAGTACGAGCAGGAGGAGATCAGGCAGCGAGAGAGTCAGCAGAAGATCCCAGAGTTTGTCCGTGTGAAGGACAACCTGAGGCGCACACAGACGTTTGAGCAGTGAGGCCCTGAGGCTCTCCCATCAGCCCCTGCAGCATCTCACCATAGTGGCCCTAAATCTGGATGTTCACAGTCTACAGAGCTACATCCCGCATACACCATTTTGCTTTACGTTTCTTCACAATGTACTTTGAGTTATCACATTTTGTGTAAGCAATCACTCATACCAGGCTAACATGTAATCCAGAAATACACTATTTTGCCAAAAGCACTCTCTTGTCTGCTTTCACATGCATAGGAACTTGAGTGACATCCCATTCTTAATCTGTAGTGTTTAATATGATCTCAGCCCACCCTTTGCAGCTACAACAGACTCAACTCATCTAAGAAGGCTTTCCACAAGGTTTAGGAATGTGTTTGTGGGAATTTTTGACCATTCTTCCAGAAGGTCAAAAAATTCCATTAGTTGGATGAGAAAGCCTGGTTCACACTCTCCACTCTAATTCATCTCAAAGGTGTTCTGTCAGATTGAGATCAGGACTCTGTGCAGGTCGGTCAAGTTCCCACAAAGTTGGGAACATGAAATTGTCCAAAATGAATTGGTACGCAGAAGCATTAAGAGTTTCTTAAGGAGTCAAGCTCAACTCCTGAAAAACAACCTCACACTATAATCTTCCACTACCGAACTTTATACTTGGCACAGTGCTGTCAGACAAGTACTGTTCTCCTGGCAACTAGCAAACCCAGACTCAAGCGTGATTTGCCACTCCAGAGAACAGGTCAGTACTGCTGTAGAGTCCAGTGGCGGTGCGCTTCACACCACTGTACCTAACGCTCGTGCTTGGTTACGTGATGCTTGGATGCAGCTGCTCGGCCATGGAGACCCATTTCATGAAGCTCTCTACAGACTGTTCTTGAGCAACTCTGAAGGCCACAAGAAGTGTGGAGAGATTGACTGCAGAAAGTTGCTGACCTCTGCGCACTTTGCACCTCATCATCCGTTGACCCCATCCTTGTGATTTTTAAATGACCTACCACTTAGTGGGTGAGTTGCTTTCATTCCCAAATGTCCTCCACTTTGTTGTAATATCACTAACAGCCGACTGTTGAATATTTAGTAATGAGGAAATTCCACAAGTGGACTTGTTGCACAGGTGGCATCCTATCACTGCACCAAGCTGGAATTCACTGAGCTCCTGAGAGCAACCCATTCTTTCACAAATGTTTGTACAAGCAGTCTGCGTGCTAGGTTCTTGATTTTATCACACAAGTGATTGAAACAGCTAGACTGAATATGAATGAGTGAATACTTTTGGCAATATAGTGTACTTCCATAAAGTCAGTCACAGTTCTTTTTCTGATTGGGAAGTGAAATAATAGAGAAAGCTCGCACTGAGCTATGAGTCTGGATTTTTAAAAATGTTTTTCTATACTAATTATACTATTTTTTTTTTCCAAATTAGTTTCACATGCTTCTTCCAGGATCAAATGAGCATGAGATATCAGTTAAGCCTGATTCTGTCCGTTGTAAAGACCATTATGCAACTGCTGAGAGGAACATTTTCAACAGAGCTGTTTTGTATGAATAAAAATTCCCCAACACTGCAAAATATGCATGTTTGTTTATTCTTCTCTGTCATGACTTGGGATTTTTTTAGAGTGTCTGAGTGCTGTGGAAATGAAAGGTTTATAGCTTGCTGTGATGTTTTGTTGCACTGGACACCATTCAAAGCACTGGGGACTGATTTGCATGCGGCTCCACTCCCCGAGGGCTCTCACGGTTCTTTCACATGGATATGGGACTCTGCTTAATTAGCTGATCTTTTCATTCCATCACGCCATGAGAGGAGAAAGCACAGGCCATCTGGAGAAGGCTTTTCATCATCTATAGACTAGGAATACCCAAGGGTCACTGATACAACCGGCTGAGGGCACATAGTAGTAGCCAGTTTGCTGTTTCAGAATTTATTTTAAGTAGTTTTAGCAATTATGTCATACACAAAAGAAACCCACATGTGCAAATTGAATTAACAGAACAACTTTAAATGTGCAATAACACATAAGTGCTGTACTTTTAAAGTTAAGATGTGAGGTAACATTATTGTATAATTGTACGCATGCAAATAGCCTAAAGGCTATTCTCATAATTTAAATTTTTTTATATAGTTTAGCATTTCATAAGTTACGCACATGTATTTTGTGTAAGAACTTGAGCAGGAGTTGGTTACAGATGTCAAATAAATGTAGTGAAGAGTAAACGTGCAACATTGTCTAAGGCAAAGTAATAATAAAAGGACCAGCATCAAATATAATAATAATAATAATAATAATAATAATAATAATAATGAATGTAAGCGAATTACATGGAAATGAATTACAAAGAAGATCACATGGTTAAATATAGCTTTGTGGAAACTAAACAGCAATTAAAAGTATATTTCTCTGTCATTTTAATTATGTTTTATTTATGTTAATGTGTGAATGGCTCACACTGTACACAATTCTTCATTATCATGGCGGAGGAAAGAGGAGAGCGTGGTCTTCTCGGCCAGCACTTACCAGCCAGCTGTCCTGTTTCTTTCTTTCTTTTAACAAAACTTTGCCTCTACCGCCTCCCTGTCGCCTTTTGTGCCTTTTCTCAAATGAAGCCCCCCCTCAGCAGTCGCGTGCTGTGTCAACAAGCAAAGCGTGTCTGGAAAGTCTGCAGCGTCGGACCAAACCAATACAAGAAGCGAGGGGGGCGTTGCAGACAGAAAAAATAAAATCTCATTCGGTTAAGCCGAAATTGCTACTATTTTACAAAAGCGTGAGCTGTGACTTAAATGTAAGTTAATTCAAAAATGAATATTTTTACATAAATACTGAAGCAAAAATCAACAAAGCTCGCCCGTAGTTTGATCCAGAAAGTGGACTCGTCTGAAACAGATGTCCGGAGCTCTTCCCTCACATCTGACCAGAGAAAGTTTGAACTCTCGCTGCCTCAGGAAAGATGCTGATGTAGAGGAACAGACCGCGAGCTGAAACGTAAGTACAGACTATTTTCTGTGCGTTAGCAACACCCGCTAAAAAAGAAGAAGTCATAAAATAACCGTCGATGTTAATGTAAACAGCAAAAAGGTAGGCAAAGCTGGAAGTTTTTATACAATTAAATTTTAGAGAAACGTTACTGAGCAGTTAGCCAAACTGGCTATTTGTGCGGTATATAATGCTTAAAACAGAAATAACTTCAAGGGATATGCTATTATGACACATCTAAACATTTCTCTCTTAATCTCTCCTTTAATCCATCATAGTTTAGATGAAAATCTTTTTCACTTTTTATTTCACTGCTTGTGTGCTTGCTTATTTTTACACTCATATAAAAGCGAGCTAAGCTAAACCATAAATATAATGTGCCTTGTGTTGATATGTGTAGATTAGTGAGCAGCTATGAAATGCTTATTTGATTTATGCGTCAGTAGTAACGACCCACTAGTATAATATGGTCTGGCGATGATACAGAGTAAGTACACTCACTCTCAGTACTTGAAAACATGCAAATCCAAGACTTTTACTTGTAATGGATTACTGGGGTGTGGTGTTTTTACTTGAGTGAAGCACTGACTACTACAGACCAGAAAAAGATGTCAGAAATACAACCACCAGACTCAATAATAACTGGGCTGCTAAATGAATGAACAGGTTGCTTTGAAAGATAAACAACCCTGCAGGACTTATGGTTGGGAAAAGGCTTGTCAGTACCAGCTGTTTTGTTGTCCTCAGCAGAAGAACAAACACAGACAGGCATGAAGTGTCACTGTGATGCTGGAGACAACACCTCTGTGTCGTCCTCCACTTCTTTTGTGAGTGGTGGGCACTTGAGGGTGACAAGCTGTAACCACATCCCGGCGATGGTCTGAGATGACCATCAGTGTCCATTCAGAGGCTTCAGAAATGATGACTCAGAGGGACAAGGTGTCATGAATCATGATCACCCCCAGCCAGTGTTTCAGCCTCTGGAGAACAATGGAGGATCTCTTCTGGCCTTTGGTATTTACACTGTCACTGGGCTGTGACAGAGCTGGTGTGTCTGGTCAGCATATGGCCTCCAGTGACTGAAAGCAGATCGGCTTGGTGCTTATTACCCCTGCATTGTCTGCCTGAAAGTGTTGTTCTGAATGAAACTTGTCAGAGGAAAGATGCTGACAACATATCAAGTTTTTGATACCATTCCTTTTGAAGCTCATGCTATCACAGCCTCTTTTACTGCTCTTTTCAAACTCAGCACTGCTTCTTAAGGCAAGGATCTCACTGCAGTGATGTCCTTTGTAATACAATACTTCATTTTTTTCTCTTGCCTGCAACTCCCCCACTCTGATACATTTTTCTTCCAGCAGCATATATTGTCTACAGAGCGGATCCATTTTGCTGAATGGATTTTGGCTTTCCATGAGACTCTGAAAAAAAAAAGAAGGCATGCTGTAAAGTCGTTTGGTTTCTTCCATAGTATCAGCATTCAGAAGAGAATCTTAATTACAGGGTTCGAACAGGCCTCGGTCTGGTTTCAGGCAACCCTCACGGTCCCCGTTGGTAATTCCAGGGCCGACCACAGTGGTAATGAGCACGGAGGTGATGGCTGCAATCCAGGAGTACGCAGCTCCAGAGGCTCATGGGAAAGGGTGGTGGGGGAAGTCTGGGAGACAGTAAATCCACATTGTGATCTCTTGCCATAAACATCAACTTCCGTAGATGTTACACAGTCATGGTCCAGTGACCAGTGAGGATGGGTGGGACAGTCATCTCGTACTCCTGATGTGTTTCTAGGCAGACATCATAAGCAGTGATCAAACACTTCCCTGAATTAAGATGTTTTGACTACATCAATCAGGTCTTCCGGGTGGAGACTGTGCTATCAGCAGCTTTACTTCAGGAAATGGACTGCTATTCCTGTCACAGTCAATCGTGAAAAGTCTTGGGGTTTTTTGGCGCTCCTTTACAGCGTAATGTCAACAATCCCACGGCTCCAGGTTCTTATGAAAGCTGTGACGAATGGCATCAGCGTTTTGGCAATAAACTGCGACTTCAAGTGAGAGTTTTTCCCAAACTCATCCACACACCCACCAACTCACCCACTCACTCACTCAATCAGCCTAGACCTCCGACCACAGACTCTTGTGAAAGTCTTCAGACAGTTATGGGGTGTAAGTGGGTAAATCCCACATTACCCTGTCTGTCTCTGATTACCAGGCTGGATTCCTGTTGACGTATTTAGCTTTAGATTGCTGCAGCATGGAGCCATGTGTCTGGGAGCAAAACCTTGCACCTTAAAATCTCAGCCCTGCTCCATTCTGATACTCTCTCGCTGTCTCAACAGCCTTGTCTCAATATTGACCCGGCACAGCCGCTCAAGCCACAGTTGTCAGCAGATATTGCGCCTGCAGCAGATTATTTAGGCTGGTTTTGGGACACAGGCCCTTTGTTGCAGTGTTGTTTTACTAACTCGAGCTGCTTAGCTGTGTTCCATTGTGCCACTGGCTGCTCATAGCTGTGTCAGTTCGCATGAGTTGCTGTTTTGAATGGAGAAAACCTATAGGACACACAATAATATCCTGTCAGAGAAGGTTTTCATTCACACAGGCTCTGTGCCTTCCTTGTCTCTACAGGAAAAGGCCTGATACAATCACCAAACACAGGAGCTAAGGATTATACACAGAAGCCTTACTGTCATGTGGTGTCTATTTTCATGGCATCTTACCTCCCCTTTTATTCCTGACCAGTGACACATCATTCACTTTTCGAATGAGGTTTGGCTGGCCCAAAAAGTTTATGAATATGTGGCATTGATGCAAGGCAAGGAAATAACATCCTTTAACCATGTTAGAGACCATAATGTTGCCTCTTGTGATCTGCTAGCTTTTTTAGAAGAAGTCTGAGACATGTGAGATCCAAAATAAATTAAATGACCTACAAAATTGAGAAAATAAAGGCAGCATTCTCTGTCTCCGCTACCCTAAGGTAATATCAAGACAACAACCACACACAGACTCATGGTCTGAATGTAAATGGCTGTCAGCTTGTTGAACGCTATTTCCAATTTGTTGTTGTCACTGTCTTTCTCTTCTTGCTGTTGTTCCACTCCACACCTTGTTTTAGTTCATTATTAGTCACATGTTTGCTGGAGAGCAACAATGGGACAGAGCGGGTCATAAACAAGAATTGTGTCGGCCAGGTTTTTGTGCTCAGCATTGCACAGGAGTCAGCAGGCACCTTGTGATCTGATGCTGCGAGTACAAGCCCAGCATTTAGACATTCTTCCACTTCAAAGCTCCCAGGGGGTTTTCTGGACACTGGTTGAATGGGAGCCGAGGAAGGGGTGCACAGGGGGAACAGGTGCAGTCCATAAGTGGGGTAATTCCCGCTGCCATCTGCTTTCTTTTTCGGGGTCTGGGCTCTTTAAACGCCCTCTGACACGCCTCATGGCGACACACTCCCCTAGCCGCAGCCGCAGCATGCCCCGTCACCATGGCACCGTGATTCAGATTAACCCCGCACATGTGCCGAGTCAACCGTGGGGGTCTGCTTCTTTTGTGAGTGAGCAAAGGGAGGGCGACAGGGGTGGAGGAGGGGGAGGGAGATGGAGAGCTGCACAGATAAGTGTGTAAAAAGGACACTTGCCAGTCTTTCACTTTTGTTAAGTGAAGCAGCAGAGACAGACTTATCAAATCCATGTGAGGGGGAATACAAGCAGTTTATTCCTAGCAGTAAACGGTCTCATTTTAGTAATCTGAATAAACTTTGTTGTTTCCAACAGGTATATATAAAAAAGTCAAGAGCAGAGAGACAAGATGACGGCCATCGAGAGTAAAGAAGAGATCAGCGACACGGACAGTGGGATTATCCTAAACTCCGGTAAGGACTGTACTGAACAGATGTCCAGTCAAGTATCTGCATCTTTCATTTTTGCAGATTTCATACTGTTACTTACAACTAAGAGTTTAATGGAATTTGAGGCTCTTAGCTATATTAACATTTGAGAAATGAAATAAAAATAAATAAATCAGGTGACATTTTGTTAAATAAACTTATATATTTTTACTTTGTAAATATGTAATTGGGACATTTTGTCTGACTTTCCTCTAACATACTGCATCTTTAGCATTTTTTTAAAAGTTTGTTGCTATTTATCAACCCACGCTTTACATCAGTACTGATGTACTATATCTGCTGTAGCTCCAGTATCAATACTGACATAACAAGATAGCAAACTTCTTAGACCGCTACTCAGTATAAGGTTTCTGCGATAGCTGCCCTGTATGAAAAGTATTGGCAGTTTCTATAATGCTTAATCCACCAGTCTGTGCAAACAGAATGATAGTTTTAATGCTATAATATAATTAATGTTGATATTCATAAATGTTACAAAAAAGCAGAAGAAATGGCAAAGCAGATTGTTATTATTTTTTATTATTAAGAAGCAAAATTGTTTGCATTCCTGAACAGAAAGTTAAGTTTTAGTTGTTTAATGTTATGCTTGAGTAATTTCTGCCTTCTCAGAGAAGTTCATTGTGCTGGCTCAACTTTGGGTTTATTTTATTTTTTAGCTTTAAAAATGTTTTTAACAGATTTCTCAAATATTTGCATTTTCCTCTTTATAAGCCCTCTGTCTATTTTAACTCATTATCAGCTCACATAAGAATAATACAGTTTTAATATATGTGGAAGGTACTGTGTGTCTTTCTGACTCTGTGTCTGTCATGAAACTAATTGGAGGGGTGGAGCGTGGGCAAAGAAAGACTCCATTAAACTCTGTGGATTAGCCTTTTGTGGAAAAATGATCTGTGTTTAACTATAGTATTTAATACAGATTCATAATGTAGTGCATTTAAAAACATCTCGTCACAGCAGAGCAAATGTTAGCTTATATGACAGCATATGATGCAGACGGGAAAGTACAATACAGCTTCAGTATTGTATATAATGACCGTGTTATACGGGGTATGAGAATAAATGTTTGCACATCAGTTGTGCAGCACTGGCTGAACTGATAAAAACACTTTATATACACTATATAAAATATAATAAAAAATATAACAGTGAAATTATTTTTAAGTCATTTTAAGTCAGGTTCAGACGCAGACGCAGGTAAAGCCTGATTTTGTGTGTGTTTTTGCAGGTCCCGACAGCCCCACGTCCCCAGTGAAGGACCTCACCACCCACACCAGAGCCCTGAAGCTGAAGCACCAATCTCTGGAGGAGCGTTTGGAGATCTGCCTGCTGGAGCTCCGAAAACTCTGCATCAGGGAGGCAGTAAGTGACTCCTGGATTAAAGCTTTAAATCAGTATTGAAGATTGCTTCTTTTTACATCATAACAATACTTTTGTTTTGTCCTCACAGGAGCTGACAGGTGTACTGCCCTCAGACTATCCAATGATGCCAGATGAGAAGCCACCACGTGTTCGGAGGAGAATTGGTGCTTCATTCAAGCTGGATGAAGGTCTGATCCATCTAGATAAACAGGTACAAACCACCATCAGTGTTAAGTGTTAGTGGAAAGAGTCAGCACATCAGCTGAGATGTAAGGTCAGAGTTTGTCTTTTTTTAGCACTCAGAGTTGCAAGTGCTGGAAACTGAATTGGCCCTTCAGCGGCAGATTTTTGAGGCAGCCCGCAAACTCTCGCTTGAGGAGAACCTCAGTAAGCCACAGAAGAAGGGCCGGCTGCAGCAGTGCAAGAGGGAGGAGAAGAAAGTGAAGGAACTGCAGCAGGCCGTGTTCCAGCATAGAATCAAGAGTGAGTGCAACTCACCCAGCGTCAGCAGCCAGAACAAAGGTGAGTGACTTTGCTGCCCCCTTCAGGCCAGGCTGTGCAACATGCAGTGCACTTAATGGAAATGTAAAATGTTTGGCGTTTGTGTGCAGATCTGTGCATGTCTGATGACAGCTCACTCTCCGATGTGGTGGCGCTGGATGATGGTGAGCTGAATGATTTTAAGGTTATCATGACATTCATTTAAATATGCAGTAGAAGAAAAGACAGCTCTGATAGAGCATGGTGTCACATTCAACACGCAAATCATTCTACATGTCTTTTTATGAAATTAATTGCGGGTCATGTGTAAAAACAAATATGGGTTTAAAATTCCAAAACTCACTTTAATAATGTGATTTAAATATTTTTAAAAATAGTGAATACTCTACTGACTTGTTTTCCGTTTAGAAATCATTATTTAATGTTCTCTCCAATCCTGTATAGATCTGGACATATCCAGCCCCCTTTCACCTCCAGTGTTGGACGCTTCATATTCAGATCCCCTTCAGCTGTCAGCCCAGACTGTGCAGACATCGCACCAGTCCTCAAGCGAGCTCAGTGTGGAGCATGAGCCCGCTCCCATCCAGAATTCCCCTTGGAAGGAGTCCAGTCTGGACCATCCTTACCAAAAGGCCACCAAACCTCCGTCTGCCTGCAGCAGCAGGTCCAGGTAAGGACTGAAGAATGCTAACAACTAGTGAAATACACTATTATACTCCAAGCTAGATTGTACCTTATTTTACAGTTTTCCATTTGATAGATGAACTTAGATGAAATCAGGTGCAATGTCAGCCTTCTTGTGCTGGATTAGCACATAGTAAAGCTTCCTTTTTCTGAATGTGTGCGATATCTCATGTCATGTCTCCTGTGTGCAGTAGCCCAGCAGCAGCCCAGGTGTCTGCAGAGAGCATCAGGATTCCTCTCACTCAGTTTGTGAAAAACTCTGCCCTGCGTCACAGCAGCTCCACCAGCGCCCCCTCCACCCCGGAGCTGTTCATACGCCGGCAGTACTCCCAGTCCTTCAGGTACACAGACAAGTTATGTCAGAGTCATTTGTATTATCAGAGGAATTAAAGACAATAATGTTGTATTAATGTTTCAAATTTTACACAATATCCCTTCTCAGACTTCCAAAAAGAAAGCCATCTGACGTGGAGCGTTTCAGCTCAGAGAGCAGTCGAGGTCGAGCTAGGCTGCCCCAGCGACGCTGCGTGGCTGACTTCATGGTGCGCTCCCCGGAGTACTCTCCTCTGCGTCCTTACCAGTCCAGCTCTGAGGACAGCAGCTCAGAGCACTCGTCATCCTCTAGCATTAGCTCTCCTGGCAGGGAGAAGCCGACTGAGATCCCAAAGCTCTGCCCACCGCCTTACGGGTTCCACTTTGGAGCACAGAAGAAAGGAGTCTCTCATTTCCCCAGTATGCACAAAAATACGAGCACCAGCTATGTTAAGGCAGCGGCGGAAGATGGACCCCTCTCCCCGCAAGCTCCAGACATGGGGAAGTGCTTCATCTCTACTGTGGCACGCAGCACTCAGCAACGACAGTGGCAGGAGGGGACACCTTCACCGAGAAGCATCTTAAAGCCCCCTCCGCCTTACACCAGGCTCGTGCGGACGCCCTCGCTGAAAGAGTACCCAAACCACGCCGTGAGGCTGCTGCCCCGGGAGGTCGTATCAGAGGAGCTGAAATCGTGGCATCAAAGGAATCAGCTACAGAAGCTACTGCCAAGCTGCGGGGAACAGCAGAGCGTTACGAGCCCCATTTCACCTCACCTGCCTCCTTTTGCACAGGTAGGTACAAGCACCAGCTATGTTAAGGCAGCGGCGGAAGATGCATTAATATGTTTGACTCTTAACATATTAATGCATTGAAGCTGTTACTTTCGTAAATTAGATCAGTGATTCCAAAAGTGTGGGCTGGGATACTGCAAAGGTACTCAAGTTAGTATGTGTGCCGTTATTTATATAAAAAGTCAGGTTAAACTGGTAGTAGGTGGTGGTTAGTTTGTGGTATTACTCGTTACACTGACCTAAATTTAAAGCTCTTTTATTGACGTTTGTGTCCTAGTGATATGTGGGTCACACAATGGCATTAATGCTTTGCATTTGACTGGGTAGCATTAGCAACTAAGAGCCAACAGCCTGTGTTTTTATGTTTTGGTTTGGGTTTTTTTTTTTTCAAATACATCACTTTCTCTTGTTTTTTGATTAGAGGTTGCTTGGTCCCCATGGGATTTCTGGCAAATTGACACATTTTCACTTGAAAACAACATGAAATATTTTTTACTGAACTAGATTAGAGATCTAATGTATTTACAATGTGCTGGCTTTGTGACTTTTTTCACAGGGTTCAGGTAACCTGGTTCTCCAGAGGGCTGTAGACGGGACTCCCCTTCAGTGGTTTGTTGCCGAGGATGCTGAGATTGTGAGCCAGGTGTAGCTGACACGCCTAAAACCCCCTGCAGTATGATGACTCATTCCTTTATTTATTAAGTCTTTGGACTCTCTGTGAGATTGTTTGTTGACATAATGCAGAAAACGTGGACCTGTTGGTATCACTGATTAATTTAATGTAAGGTGGTATGCCAGTTTTATTTATTTGGTAATACATCTCTAATATACATTTCTAATATAATTTTTGACTTATATTCTATATTTATTATTTAAAGACCCCCCCCCCCCCCTTTTGCAACATAGACTTATCACTAAAACTATGATAGCCACCTATAAGCACGCACAGCAATGAGTTTTTAGAGGTATATGTGTAGATATACATAGTGAAATTTGTCTGATAATGATGTGAAGTGAGCTGAATCTTAACATTTGAATCTTGCTTATTAACTCCTATTAACCACTGATGCCTTTAAGGGCAATTTTGGTGAAAGTTTTCACTGCGGTATGGTGTTTCTTACTAACCGAGTGATTGTATCAGTTTTGATATGTTTTGTATATTTATAATAAAAATATTACCAAAATGACCCATCTGAGTGTATCCCGCCTCTCGCTTTATGTATGGGCTCAAAGTGTGGTCATAAATATTTTGTACTTGTAAATCAGGATTTGTATGTGTAAAAAGAATTTGTGTGTGCGTAAAAAAGATTTGTGTGTGGACTTAGCCAAAAAGTACGTGTGAAACTCTGCACTCAAGTTTCAAGTTACAAGTACGAATTTTGACCCTATTTTTCTTCCTTTCATCTGATTGGCCAATGTCATGTCAATCACAAATTTAATAATCCAATAGGAGAACAGAGGGGTTTGGCTATTGGAGGGGTGCGTTATGGAGCTTCAGGTCCTAAAATGCATATACTATTATATATTGTACATATATTTATTAGTTTCAGATGTAGCCATTCTTGTATTTTGCTTGTTTACATTATTGTATTTTGCACAACTCTGTTGCTTGTGAAGCTCGCACACAAGAATTTCACTCACATGTGCTGTACCAATGTACCTGCACATGTGATGTGACAATAAAAGTGATTTGATTTGATTTGATTTGAGGGAATAAATGCTTTTACATGCCAGTCCAGCGTTTTCCTTCATCACCTTCATGGAAAACAGTCTGTGGTGATTTTTGTTTCACAGGTTTACCTGCTTAATACAGGGACCTCCAAAGCCTGGGGGGGGGCAGTGTTGTGGAAATGACACAGTCTTCACTAGTGGAGATAGTTACAAAGCTTTCTTCGTTATGAATTAACGATCCATGTTTTTATTGAACATTTGAAGATAAAAAAACAAACAAACAGAAACTCTTGTAGAGGACATAAGGTCAGAGATAGAAACGACAAGGAGCAGGTGCATCTAGTACAGGTAGAGCTGCTGCAAAAACCCACAGAGCTCAGCAGCCAGCGCAACTAATTCTGGATCCTTTGCTATTAGTTAGCATTAGCAGCACATGCTGCATCCGATGTGTAAGGACCTTTATGCTGAGCACTGTGACTCACAGCAGTGGTCCTGGGTCAGCCCTGACTTTGTGTTAAACTAATCCTAAAGTAACAATGGTATTTCTAACCACTGATATACCACAACTTTTTCCTTTCAACAGCTGCTGAAAGTTACGGGGACCTAGCTTCTATCGGACATTTATATAGAGATCCTCCAGCTTCAAACTGTATTACCCTTCAAGGACCTGCAGTTTAAAAAAGCGCCCCTCAAACAGCCAAACCCATCTGTACGCTGATTGGAATGTTAAATTTGTGATTGACATGACATTGACCAATCAGCTGAAAGGAAGAAAAATAGGGTCAAAATTCGTACTTGTAACTTGAAACTTGAGTGCAGAGTTTCACACGTACTTTTTGGCTAAGTCCACACACAAATCTTTTTTACGCACACACAAATTCTTTTTACACACACAAATCATGATTTACAAGTACAAGATATTTATGACCACAATTTGAGCCCATATTTATGACAGCTGAACTGGATGAGCAGCAGAAAATGGATGGATGTTACCAAAATGTATGATTCCCTGTGACAAACACAATGAACGACCAAAAGCAGGGCATCAAAAACCATTTTATGTTTGTTTACAAATAGCCTTCAATTGTCGACGCACTAATTCACGTGAAGCACTGATGACTGTGTTTCATGAAACTACCACAAGAAGTAACTCAGTGTTACGACACAGAAAATCACAAACGTGCACAGGAGAACCAGCCGGCAGCGCTGCAGCCAGTGAGTCAGAGGATGTTGCCTCCACCTGAAGAGAGCAGTCGGTCAGTGTTTATCCAAAGTTATCAGAAATAATACACGTTTGAAAAAGAAGAAACATGACGTGTCCACTTACATCCCCACTGTGGAGATCCGTCTGCAGATATTTGCCATCTTTTTCTCCCTTCCTTTGTTGGATAAGACTGCTTTGCCCCTGTGTCTGTGCCGCAAAGTATCCAGAGAGAAGCTGTAAATATAAAAGCACATTCCTCAGTTCCAACTTCTTGAAGCTTGTGATGCTTTTTTGTTGATAAAGTTGCTAATGCTGACTTTAGTAAGAGCTGTATTTGTCAAACTAGACACAGGCCCCAGGGCCAGCAGCAACCGATACTGACACGAAACGCTTCAGAAATTGGTCAATACTGCAGGCTGTTGTGCCTCTCAGTTAGTCCACCTCCTCTGAATAGTGCCATACTTTTTGTTCAGAGTCTTGCTGTTGTTCACTGGTTTTGATGGGGGGCTCTCTGGGGTTAGGATGGGAGCGGGTCCTGGAAGAGCTTCTGATGGAGTTTCATCTGGATTGTGCGGCCTGAAGTAAGACATGTTCGTGATAAATGTTACCATGTAGTTAGGATACCAAAAAATATGCCTGTTGGCTCTAGTTCACCTGTCCTCCACTGAGTATCTGTCGTCCTTGTTCATGAAAGAGCAGCTGGACTCTGAGCTCATGGGAGACGGGCAAAAAGGGACAGCCTTCTTGCTGGAAGAGAGACGCTTTCTGGAGTCTTGCTTTTTCCTATCCTGGAGACAAAGAAGACCCTCCCTGTGGTTTATGGCTGATAACATGAGAAAAAAGCAGGAAGGTTTATTCAGGAAACCTCCCTTACCTGAGTTTGGCTGGAAATTACTGATACACAGACCCTTCTACGGATGTGCTTCTTGTTAAAAAACAAACAAACACACAGATAAAAGGCAGATTCAAGTTCAAAAGATTGCTTAAACCTACATTAGACGTTACAAGTATCCAAATATGCATACCTGCTGAGTATCTTTCTTTATGTTGTCACTTTCCTCTTGATCTACAACAATAAATCCAGCAATTACTCAAACTTTGCACACAACTGCAGAAGAAAACAAGTGACAAGAAACACACCACTGATGCAGAAACCTGTGGAGGCTCTGGGATCTGTGATGTTTCTGCAGGAGCCCTGCTGCTGCTGCTGCTGCATCATCATCCTTCTGGCTTCTTCCAGCTCAGCTAGATTTCTGTCATATCGCTTCCTCAGGTGCTCCACGTGAGCCACCATGAGTTCCACTGCTCTACTCACTCGAGCCTCCTAAACAAAGCAGGAAATAAATAGAAAACTCCTACTCCCAGTGCTGGTCCCAATATAGCAGTAACACTTGTTTTTAACTGAGCCTGACCCATAGTGTACCTGATGCACGGCACCGAGCACCTCTGCTGTGTTAGAGATCCGTTCCACGGTGCCTCCGAGGATGTCCAGGGACAGCTCCAGCTTCTGCAGGATCTCGCTGCGCTTGTTGTCCAAACACAGGCTCTTCAGTATCTGAAATCCCACAGGATTACACTTGTATTTGCAGCCTGCTGGGACCAAAAGGACTCACTACAGATAATAGCCTGCTACGTACAGTACCTCCAGGGTCTCCCTGCCTCTGCTCAGCTCTAGCTGGATGTTCTCCTCAGCCAGGTTACGGGCGTGCTCCTCCGCCTGCAGCCTCTGCTTCAGGGTGTACTGATCACAGCGGAGAGACAAGGCGATCTGAGAGAAAGCTGTCTAGGAGAAGAAACAAAAATATAACAACTTCATTCAAGTTCTCAGCGTCCTCCTGCATTTCAGATACCAGTGGCTCTGCCTGCTGTTGAGATTTAAGGATAAATAAACTTTAATGAAACCGTAGCTGTTCAGAAATACAGAAATCTTGAACTTATAATCAAATAATCCTGTATGTAAATTTTCAAGTGCAGCACATTAAAAAACAAAGTTTAAAACCTACTGAATGGATTTAATGAAGGGGAAGTGTAGACTACTTACCTCCAAATCCTTCTCTGACATCTCTACACTGTTAGGAAACAAGAAGTCTGACAGTTTGATATCACTTCTAATTAAATCTGGCGGTTATCATTTGGTTGTATTTGTACGTATGAATGTCACCTATTGAGGCCGACGCGCTCTATGATGGGCAGCTCACTCCAGCTTGCGATTGGCGGCTCCTCTTGGCTAGTTTCTGTTAAAAAGTTCAAACTGATTTAGAAACTTTTTAGACCTTTTAAAAAAATTATTATTCTTAAGCCATTAACCTTCTCCGCTGTCGTCACTGTCCGGCATGTTGGGCAGGTTGTAGCTGCTTATCTCTGCCTCTGGCTGAAAATATTTGAAAGACATTATCAGCCCTCCGAGGTGTTAAATGACTGATTAAAGGAACGGGTAGGACAGCTGGTTAGACTCACCTCAGCGCTCATTACTGCGTCAGCCTCTTTCACCAGAGTTAAATCCAAATGTCAGAGAAAGCCTGATTACAGTATTCAGATTCACTTCAGAGTTCACAGTGGACTCTTCATCATTTGTGAAAGCACAAACATATTCTCACGGGTCAGTGTTTGGCTCATTTGCTCCTCAGCCTTTCTCCAGTCATGAGAATAGATAATCCTATTAAGAGATCCACAATCAGACCAGAATAGGACGACTGGCCCAAGAGGCTCATGGGAAGCTGTGTTTTTGTATGTGGTAAATTAAAACTAGTGTTGTACCAGTTAATAAATCAAATGCACCAATTCCACAGTTCACCCTGCATTCATACTATATAATACACCATGTTATACTACACTCTATATTCTTGTAGGAGCAAAGGGAGTAGCTTGTTCACTTAATCTCATGAATAAATAATTAGGTTTTAAAGGTTTCAGCAGGACAGGACACAAGGGTACACGGGTCCCATGAGGGGATTACATAGATCAGGAACCGTAGATCTTATTAACACTCCGCTTCCCGTTTTTCACTCTACATACACATTTGTGATCTGCATCAGTCGAATATTAGACCTTTATTTACCCAAGGCCATTGGAGGACAGTTCAAGCTTTTTGCACTGTAGAGGCTGGTGAGAAAAAGTGTTTCATTTCAGGCTGTGTCCATACGAAATGACAACAAACATCTTGAGGTCCAGCTAATGCACGCCAAAGCAGACCGACAGAGACACCTAATGGCCATGCACCAAATATTTGGGATGAATACCCAGGCTCACTGGACTGGGTTGGTGGTTCAATCCCAGGGCACTCTGGTATTCCCGCTGAGCCCTGAGTTGGCCCTGATGTGTTCATAGAAGGGTGCATGTTGAGGGAAGAAGCTTAATGGTAGAATGAGGCATGAAAACCTGAGGCCCTTCCTGTAATTTCTCCCAAAACCTGAATTTCACTACATTATACAGACTAAAGTTAACAGAGTTATGTAACTATGTATTACACCGTTACACACAAGTGAATTTCAGATTATCAGTTAGTGATACAAGACCTCAGTAATGAAATCTAAAAAAATAAATCACTCAGAGCAGCCGACTTTGGAGAATCTCCACTTTTATTAATAGAAAAACTGTATTTAGTAGAGGCGCTGGGGTTTGCCCATGGTGCTCTTGACGTAGAGGGCACGCACGTTCTGCCAGTTCTTCTTCAGCAGCGACACCAGGAAGTTGACAGCCAGGTGGATGTTGTACACAAGTTCGTCTTCTGTCATCTTCACATGTCCTACGGCCACAGCCAGACAAAGCACCTACAACGAGCAGCAAGGTTACTCCACACTGATCAACTTCTTCAAACCAAGTGTTAGATAATGAAACCATAAAGCCAGGAAGCAGCAGAACACACCTTCTTCATCTGGAATTTGATGGTGGACTTGACTTCATCCACCTTTGTGTTCAGGTTCTCATTGTGGGTGAGCAGTGAGGGGAACTTGCCGGCCTTGTTCAGCCCAGGACCCAGGATACGAGGGATCTGCTTGATCAGAGACTCAGAGGCCAGGAAAGCATCATACTTCTTGGCTGGAAGAGGAAGAAACAAGCACGTTAGGAAGCCTTGACAGACTTTGGTCACAGATGAGGCAGTTTGTAATCTTGTGGACACCGTACCGAGCTTCTTGACCAGCTTCTTGTTCTTGTTGAGCTTCTTCAGAGCCTCGATGTCCATGTGTGGCATGTCGGCAGCTTTGGCCTCGTCGCAGTGCTGCTGGTCTCCCAGGATGCACACGGAGAACTTTGGCCTGGGGAGAGTCTTCAGCCTGCATGTCAACAAAACATTTTTAGTGACTGTGCTCACAACCACTTTTCAACCTCTGAGAAATAATCAACTCATTCAACATGTGATGATATAATTTGACCCTTTATGAGACCACCTGACTTTACTGTGGAGTAGAAAAAGTCTTACCCATACCACCACAGGGGCTGGCGTCCAGCTGACCTCTTAGGTGATACAAAGCAAAGTGGTCGGCATGAGGGCGTGAACTTAGCAGCTCAGCCACTCAAAGCCTCCCCTCATGTTTTAAGACCCAGGGTAGGGGTCCGCCTGCTTCGCCTTCCCCAGCAGAAAGCTGAGTAAGCTCAGTCAGACTACCCAGAGTACTTCTCCATGTCTGCTCCTGGCCTGTCTGGACTTTGATTTTTAATGTACTACATGGCCGTTAAACAGGCCGCTGTGATAATCAGACAGGGCTGGAGACGCACAGGGAAAAGGGTGGGTGAGACAGTAAAAGGTCGAACCTGACAGTGCCGGAGAAACGCTTGTCCTTCTGGGGATCATAGTTTTTCAGGCTGATCTGAAGCTCCACCGACTCCACAAACCTACAAAGAGATGACAGGTTACACACATGTCCGGTATTTTCAGTATTACACTTTAACCATTGGTTATCACAGCTGTTCGGATCTGCTTACTTCCTCGGCTTGGCCACGGAGCCCTGCAGGACCTCCTTCACGGCTTCATATAAAGTATCCCTGGAGACCTTACTGTAATGTAGAAAACGTCAGGAAAAAAGTTAACGTCACTAGAAATGCCACCAAGAGAAATAAGACGGCTAATGATGCTAAAGCACAGCGCTAAAAATTCACCAAGCAGCCACAAAAGTCGTGAAAAAAATATGTGCCGGTTATTTAAGAGCATTAAACTAAACAGCAGAGATTAGATGAAGACTGTAAATGTATTTTAAATACGCGGATGACGACGGATTACATTTGAGAAACTTAGCGCGCTGACGGTGCACCGGCGATGAACCGGTCCCATGCCGCACCTTTAACGTCAATAAACTACAACATACCATGAAATACAAACAAAGCCGGACAATATTACGACTCTACGTATCTAGAAGAATAACACAGTAGAGAAAAGCGCGTTTAAAATGAGGTTCTTAATCATTTATTGGGAAAAATGCGGCCTGACCTCATCTTGGTAGCTCGTCGCTCTCGTCGTGCTACGCTGGAAAAGGAAGTGACGTCGTACGTTACGCGACATAAAGGCGATCCGTGACGTCATCAGAAAGCGCGAGCTTTTTTCCCAATAGAAATCAACAAAATCTATATCATAAAACAGCAAGCATAAAAATATCTATTTAGTAGTAATTGAAAAATGTGTGCCTGTGAAGAAACATATACATAAAAATAAAATACCTGTAAAACTACATAAAGATTCTTACCTACTTATAAAGCTAAATAGTTACATAATAGCTACATAATTCAGCTGTCTTTGTCAAACTTTGTCATTACAGTTTTTATGCTGTTGTAAATTATAATATCAAAAGTTGAGCTCTGGCTGTTTCAGGTACTTTTTTTTGTTCCAAAATGATAGTCCTGTGAAAAATCCCTGACAATTTCTATAAGGATAAAGAGTGTAAATGACAACCAAGTGCTGTTAATCAGATGCATTTGCTTGAACTCCCTTATAAATCAGTTTTCTTGTGTGGAGCATTTAGGTATGTTAAACCAAACAACATATCGGCACAAACACCTCATACCAACTGGTGGAGTGATGATCTGTGCTTGTTTTGCAGCCACAGGAGCCTGGGCACCTTGCAGTCATTGAATCGACAATGAACTTCTCTGTATACCAAAGTATTCTAGAGTTAAATGCGAGGCCATTGGTCTGACAGCTAAAGCTTGTCACAAATTGGGTCATGTGACAGAACAATGAGCCTAAGCACATCAGCTAATCTGTAACAGAATGACTGAAAAAGAGTCAAGATGTTGCAATGGCCCAGTCAAAGTCCAAACTTCAACCTGATTGAGATGCTGTGGCAGGATTTTAAGAGAGCTCAATGAAGTGAAGCAACTTTAAAAAAACAAACAAAAAAACAGTGGGTCAGTATTCCTCCACAATATGAGATTCTGATAAAGCAAAACAAAGCAGAAAGACTTCAAGTTATTGCTGCTACAGGTGGTTCTAGAAGCTACTGAATTATGAGTAATAATAGATTTTGAGGCGCTGTAAGACATTTTTTGGGAACCCCGAAATTTGAATAACTTTTTTTAACCTTTAAAAAAATGGAGGCTTTGAGACTGTGGTCACCCGAATGCCAATCACTCTCATATCTTTTGGACGTGTACACAATTGACCTCATTTTGGGATAGTATATCCAAGTTAACAGATGACATCATGTCCTATGCATCCCTAAGGATCTCAGGATCTTCCTACTGGGTTTGCTACCCAGTGATTTGATTCTAAAAAAGGAAAGATATATTTTTTAAATCCCGTTGATCGCATTTGAAAAGGCCATAACAAGGAAAATCCTTAAGAAGGATCCTTCCCGAGTAGAGCAAGTGCTAGAGATTATAGAGGAAATACATCTGATGGAGAGACTGACTTTCTTTGTACGACTTAAATGTCATCTTTTTCAACAACTTGGACTAAACGGCATAAATATAAGCACAGGCTTGAAGATTCTGTCACTTAATTCATGATGCTTGGAACAGTGCCCCAATTTGTTCCCCTTTTATTTTTGTTATATTCTTGTCACAATGAAAATTCAAAATAAAAAGTTGCAAAAAAAAACCCTGAGGCTTTGAAAATGAATACAATTAATTGACATTATGATCTAATCCACCCATCCATTCAGCCTAGCTTCTGCTTATCCAAATTCAGGCTGTGGTGGCAGCAGGTTATGCAGGGCCCTTCTTCCCAGCAACACTTTCCACTTCCACACGGGGATTCTGAGGCATCCCCAGGTCTGAAGACAAGAAATACATGCAACAAATTTGAGGTCTACCCCAGGGTCTCCTTCTAGTTGAGTATGCCTGGAAACCATCCAATTGGAAGCCCCCATGAGGCATCCTCACCAGATGTATAAGCCAACTCAATGGAGCCAGTTATAATTTATAATAATTATAAAAATAAATACCATATAAGTAATAATAATGTTTGCTAAATGAGATATTGCAAAAAAAAATTGCAAATATTTGTAAAGACTGACCAATAAAAGTCTGCAGGTTACAGTAATTCAGTATCAACTTTGTCCTAATACTAGATTGAGTTAGATACATGGGTGTGTTGTATTCAGGAGTGCAAGGATTAGCATTTAGGAATCGTTATTGTAGGACCTGTGAACAGTCAGAGTAATAAAAAATAATATCAGCCCTGTCAGACTGGTGAATTAAGATTCTTCATTGTCAGTTTAATTTATTTATACAGGGTTTTTTTTTAATGTAAATTAGTTGAAAAGGTGGTGAGGTCATGTGTCTGCGATTCGTTTTAAAGCAGCTTGTAGAGACTTCTTCAGGAAGGTCTCATTTAACATCAGGCAGCTGGACAAGGAGTGTTTGTGTGCAGCAGTCACCTGGAAATGCAATCATTTATACGCAGAAGGTTATCACACACCATTTCATCCACTGTACAGACGTTATCTGTGATCCCAATCTGCATACTTACATCAGTGCTGTATTTGGTGAGTACTGTGAGCATCATTTTTGCAAACTTCACAGACTTTGTGAAACGAGGAGCCTGACTGACGAGCTGTTCTGTGAACTGTGTGAAAAGTTCTTCATTCAAGACAGGCTGTTGGGGGGAAACAGGCAAAACAGGTGGCTCAGTGGCAGTGAGTATTATGACTAACAGCTCTTGCAGCTCTTTCCCATGAATAATCACCTGGATTACCTTTGAGTCTAGCAAGCTGTGGATAATAGACAGCACTGCCTCACTCCATGCAATCTTCAATGTCATTCTTTAAAAACAAAACATAAAAAAGCAGGAGTGTTAGTCATTTACTACTAACCATGTGTCCGTTATTATGCGAAGCTTCTTTGTCGCAGCAGTTACAAGTGAAAACAGAACGTAACTTTATACTTACTGAACCACCAGCAGTCTGTAGTGAGAATCCAGGCAGCTTTCTATCAGTCTGCTTAGCAGCTCAGCCTGTGGAGGCCCTGAAAACAAAACAATGTTCAAAAGGATTAATTCATGCTGGGAGCAAAGCCTGAGTAAAAGGAGCTCTATCACATCAAAGCATCTGTCCTGTTAATGTGTACTTAAACCAGAGCTCTGAATCCGTGCCTGCTCTGCTGCTCTGCAACTCTCCGATTTCCCTGAAGCAATCAGTGCACATACACGCTCACCAGCTGGGTCATGAGGTACATCTTTTCAACTGCTTGTTAGCATACATTATCAATCAGTATGAGCAATTGTATCCGTAGAGAGATGAACACATGACCCGCTGAAGTTATAACTGAGCATCGGAGTGAAGAAGAAAGGTTATTTTAGTGACTTTGAACGTGACATGGTAGTAGGTGCAAGCTGGTCTTGTCTGAGTATTTCAGAATCTGTTGATCCACTGAAACAGCTGGAATCAGAGGAGAATGGACAGACTGCTTCAAGCTGGGCACGGCAACAGTAATGTAAATAACCACTAATTGCAACCAAGGTATGCAGAAGAGCATCTCTGAATGCACACCACGATGAACTTTGAAGCAGATGGGCTACAGCAGCAGAAGACCACACTGGGTGTCACTCCTGTCAGTAATCTCCAAAAGTTGATTCTGTTCATCTGGACGTAGCGTTTTGTGGGAGAAACGTTTCGTCACTCATCCAAGTGACTTCTTCAGTCTCAGCTGACTGCAGGTTTCCCCAAATCTTATAAACAATACATTTGCTGTCAGTAATAACAGGAAATGGGCTCAACAACACTGGACAATAGGAGATTGGGAAAAATGTTGCCTGGTCTGATGAGTCTCGATTTCTGCTGCAACATTCAGATGGTAGGGGGAGAATTTGGTGTAAACAACATGAAAACACGGATCCATCCTGTCTCGTATCAACTGGTCAGGCTGGTGGAGATGGTGAAGTGATGCACTTTGCAGAAAAACTGATTGACATGTTGCATCACAGTATTAAGAAAAGTGCAGGACATATTTATCACTTTTGCACATGTCACACTGTTTTAACTGAGTGCTTGTAAACACCAGACCTTATTAAATCACATACCATCTTAGCATCTGACCAAGATCACAAACCCGAATGAAGGACATCATTAAGTCATTTCTGTAGTCACTTTCAGTGAAACGTTTTCCTTTCATCTCACCTATGTTCTCTTTCTCTAGTACTGGTCCGATTAGAGCCTGGCACACTGGTCTGGGATAGCGGCTACACAGTGATGTCACTGCGGTAACCAGACACCTGGAGGCCGGCTCTGACAGGGACAGCACCTGTAAGGTGAAACAATATTCTGTCAAGATGAAACACAGCAACACATGTTGCTTATTTTTCATATTCGGTGTTATACCTTCTCCAGCAGAAGGCTCTTGATGAGCATTGCAGCAGTGCTGTAGCTGAGGTCAGGAGAGAGGGCCAAAACACTGCTGCACAGTTTAGGCAGCGCCTGGTCAGGTAAGCCCGGCAAATTCAGCATGCTGCATAACACCTCCACCTAAACAGGGCAGGTAAGGACCTGGGTTCAGTCCAATCACAACTGCAGATTATACATAAAATATTGATATATTCTCTGGAACCCAACAGAGACCAATAAGAAAATGCCTCTGATACTCACTTAATGGTCCCAACCACTGGTGTCAGTCCTATATTAAATATCTTTTATTCCTCCTATAAATATGATCTTGTTTATAGGAGTGTGTGCTTAAGATACACCCTCAGCTCAGCCCTAAGGATTTTAAATAGTATAACAGATTTAAAAGATTGCCCTGCACCTTCATTCTTTTTAATGAACAGCAGGGGGCGACTCTTCGGGTTGCAAAGAGCAACTCTGGTTTCATGGAAATGTGTGAAAACAGCTCTTTTGCACTTTAATCGACAGTTTCTATCTTGTTGAATAGTTTTATTTTGTAATTTAAGTCAAATCCACCAGTTTTCAAAGTAAAAGCGCAGGTTAAATTATTGAGGACATACTTGGTTTGAGTCACAGTTGTTCAGCACTTTGAACACATCTGTGGAGCTCTGGTCCCACTGAAACACACAAAAAGAATGACAGTGAGACTAAATGTCACTTACTGTCTGCACTGAATGAGCTAGAAGAAAATAAAATCTTCTTACCTCCGTCTGACTCTCCAACAACTCTTTTATCTGAGGAATACAGACCTAATAAACACAAAAACAGTAAATCAGCTCATCGTTTTACAACTTCTGCTTCTCTAAGGACAAAACAAACATTGGAATTGGCAGAAAAATTTCAGTGTGGAGAGGGTACCCTTCTTTGTATAGTGGTTTTTACCTTTATCTGTTCAGGCAGGCCACCACACGAACTGTCTGAGGCTGGAGTTTCTGCTGCAACATCACTTTCTGGCGCTCCCGACATTTCCTTGGGAACTCTCAGTTCTTCAGCTGTGACACACTCATTATCATCCATCTTTATCCGTTTACTCTGTGATCCCGTTTCTTCACCATCAGACCCCACGCTGACAAAACTGCCCTTTCTCTTCCTCTGTGTCCCCAGCTCAGATAAATCAGATGTACTCTGGGATTCAAATTCTGCCGTTTGACCACTGAAGCACTTGGTCCATCCTCCAGTTTCAGCAGATCCGATCAAACCCTGGGAGAGCTCCTTTAGTCTTTGGCTGCATGGTGTGGTGTACAGAGGCACCTCACGGTGGGTTTCCAGGTCTCTTTCGAGTTGTCTGCACAGAGCAGTCACCCACGGGTTTGGACGAGAGTCCTGGCTGAGACATTTGATCAGATGGAGTACAGCGGTCCGAGGAAGAACAGAATGCACCAGGTGGATGAATGACAGCAGGTTTTGTTTAAATAAAGGTGGAAACAGGCAGACTAGTGGTTTACTAGAAGAGGTAAGGAAAAACCAAAGAAACCGTCAGCTGGTCTCTGAAGTTGTGTAGACAAAGAAAAAGTTCATGTTTAAGAAAAAAGCAGGAGTTAGAAAAAAACATAAAACTGATTTGTGACTATCAGTATTTATGACACTTTTTTTCACAAATGTAAATCATTTTGGGGGAGATTTGTGCTTGCTAAATACTGATTAAAGGGACTTCTTAGAAAGGAATTTTGTGAATTTTTCTTAATCAGACTGCAATCAGACTGCAAGGAAATGTGGCAAAGGACCCCAGATCTAAAACAAAAGAGGTTAGGAAACACTGATTTGATCTTCACCCTACTTTTCACACGTGTGTGTGTTTACCCTAGAATATCTATGTGAATACTAAACTAACTCTACACTGTTTTTTTCTGTGTACTTTACTCACACGGTTAGAAACTCAGTGTCAGCCTCGGTGTGGGTTATTTCGTCTCTGCACAGTGTTTCTATGAAGCCACACAGTGAGCTCTCGGGGTTAGCCCGTTGCTGCCTGTGGAAGACGCCCAGCGCTCTCGAGGCCCCGGAGGTTCCGGACATCAGTGACCGAAGCAGCAGCCTCGACTGCCCGTCAAATCCGCTAAGAAACATGCCGGAGTTCAGACAGCTGTGTGCCCCATCTCCGGGTTTGTCCTTGCCGTCTCGCCCAGACACCTGTGGCTTCATCCCAACCTCACTATACCGCCACTGCTGTTTACATTTCTTCTTCGACACCGGTAAAGGGCTAGATGAGTTCAACATCGCCACCTAGTGGTCAGATGTGCCACTGGCGACACAGCACGATTTATCCTGCGGCGTATACTAGTTAAACAAAAGCCAGAAATTCCTGAATAGAACGAGATTGCCATCATCTCTCAGTCGTTTCCACTTTAAGTCTTTATTTGGAGACCACAGTGGAGCTACTCAACAGCATAGATAAATGTATTTTTGTTTGCTTAAAGGTTAGACTCGTCCAACTAGCCCATACTTGCCTTTTTTTTTTTTTTTTTTTTTTTTTTAAATGAAAATCCATTACGTGAATTCATTGTATGGTGTGATTTAGGCACATCCTGACCCCCAGGCCATGTGGGCATACCATTCAGGGAAATGCCCCGAATAGCACAGCACCAATGAAGAAAACAACACTTTAGTGAGACAAAGTGAATCAATGTTTTATTTTTTGTGTACAGGTACAATTTGGTTTAAAAAAAAAAAAAAAAAAAAAAAGGACATAAAATCATTTGTTCTTACCAAAACTGGGAAGTGTGTGACAACTAATCATTTTTATACAGATATCAGACATTAGGACAGTACACTTTTTTTTTTTTTAACCCTTGGGCAATTAAAACTACCATCGACATAACACTTTAAAAATATCTAAATGGCCCAAGCTACTAGGGAAATGTCTACATTGGCACGCTCAGAAGTTGGAAGAGAAGCTGACAGTTGGCTAAACACTTAACACATAACAGCTGTAGTATTTTAAAAAAAAAAAAAAAAAAAAAAAATTATAAACCCCAACTAGAAACAAAGGTGTCTTATGCTGAGACCACCAGCCATGAGTTCTGGAGTGTCCAAGTGTGCACAGACTTGGAGACAGGTTCCTGTCTGAATTTAGGAGTCCTTTAAGTGAGATGTACTTTCCACTCGATGATCCTGAGTCAAAGCTACTCGTAGGCTGTTTCAGTAATAATTTCATGAAGACACAGGTGGTTTTTAAAAAGGAAAGAAGAAGAAGAGAAAAAAAAAAAAAAAAAAAAAAAAAAGGCAGCAGCCATGCATTTTCCAGGGACCAATGATGGTTATAGACCCAATTCAGTGGTTTCAAACACTGACCAAAAAAGGAAAAAAAAAATAAAAGGGGGAGGGAGATGAGCACTCAAACTACACTGTTTTAGTAAGGTAAAAAAGTAAATTCAAGGTCGTCATCATCATCATCACCAAGAAGGGTCATGGCTATGAAGAAACTAATTAGATCCACTCCATCATCTTCATCCTCAAAGTCATCTTCTCCAAAATGCTGCAAGGACAAAGAGAGTGAGGGGAGAGTAAATACAACCTTATCTTAGACACACTAAGAGGGAGGAGAACGTAAAACACTCACGGATCACCATGTAGTTACCAGAAAGGACGCGCTGTGTCGACTTTTGTCATGTCGGTAAAGGCACTCGCTTTTGAAGGGGCAGCATTGGTATCGAGAATAGTAGGTGCAGGATTTCTTACTGGAATCAAACAAGAGGCAGCAGGGAGGGGTCAGTTAAATGTTTATACTGGCTTGAGATGACAAGCAATTTTAAAATCTAAAAAATAAAAAAATAGTGTGATTTAAGTGAAATATGCACAGGGCTTTGAGCAGTATATGCATATTTAATTTGTTGTGCATCAGCATTATAGATCTCCTTTCAATTAATACCTAGAGTTCTCCTTTGCTAAATTTTTCGTCATTACTTCTCTTCACACCGATTTCTGTTCCTTTTGCATAAATTTGATTCTAATTGCCATGTTGTAAAAATCTGTGCTGAATCATTCACTCTGTAGCTCCCATTGTTAATTAGTTAGCAATGCTACACACCTGTGTTTCAGTACTCTTCCTTAGATATGACATCTGCTGCACACTCCATACTGTTAATATCAGAATGACCTATGACCTAATGAAAATCTTGAAAACTGGTGAACTGTGCCGAGTCGAGTACGTACTAATGGTAAAGGGACTTAAAGGCGCAATAAGCAAAAACAAAAGCAAGTTTTTGCTGAATGGGAGATCTGTAGCAGCTCAAGAGATTCAATTTATTGGGAGGAGTATATTTATTTAAAACACAAAACAAACCTTTAGAAAGCAACTTTGGACCAAGTTACCATGGCCTAACCCATAGGTGTCAAACTCTGGCCCGCGGGCCAAATTTGGCCCGCAGCCTAATTACATTTGGCCCGCGAAGCCATACCAAATTACTGTTAGAGCTGGCCTACTGGTATTATACAGCTAATATATATATTGTTTAGTATTAAGCTTTGCTTGTTCCATATTCAGTTTTCCAGCAAAACTTATTTGAGTCCATAAGAAAAGATTCATTCTTATATCTGGAGGAAGATTTTTTTTTTTCAATAAATATTAACATTAGCCCGCGACTTTGTTCCAGTTTTGAATTTTGGCCCACTGTGTATTTGAGTTTGACACCCCTGGCCTAACCAAAGGATTTAGATGAGTAGTTTAATTCAGGAACCTTAATCTACAGCAAGACTCACTATATAATTTTTTTTTTTTAAATCTATCTATAGTAAGAAATCTGAAGAAAAGGCTGGACTATTGAAACTAACATCCACACAACATACCCAGGAAGACAGACTCAAAGGATTTTCTAAACTCTGCGGACATGAGATCTATTCCTCACCTGAATTTTTGCTTGAACTCAGTAATTAGATCTTCCTTTTCTTGTCCTTCAACCCAGTATTTGTGCGGCACATAAAAGGCAGACCTCACGCGGCACTGTGGGCAGCGTCTGAGAAGAGGGAAAAAGTCAATCAGAATCACTTCGAGCCCTCTCTGGTTTTGTCAGATCCTGCTGCCTCCTAAATATTACAGAAACCTACTTTATCACATCCAGGCCGAGGTCTTTGGTCTTCCTCCAGGTCATTATGCATTGTAAACAGAAGGAGTGATTGCAGTTGGGCAAGATGCCAAAGACACCGCTTTTCAGATCAGTCTTTTCATACACTTTGTCCATGCAGATCCCACAGGTCACGTCTTTGCTCCTGAGGAAGGCCTCAGTTTCCTCCTCCCTTCCCTGAGAACCAGAAGCTGCAGCGGCAGCCCCATTCTCTGGGGTTTCAGATGGGGAGATCTCCTGAACATTAATAGAAGGCTTTGGGTTCAGCCAAGTTCTCCTGCTGAATGAGCATGCTTAAGATAACGCAGTCAAATTAAATGCAAACCTCATTTCTTCCATCGCAGGCACCTGCTTCAGCAGCTTCTGAGCTTTGAGACGATCCCAGACCAGATTCTGTAGAGGAAAAGCAAATTAATTAGATCAACTTCTACGTTCAGGTCCATCTACAAACTCATGCAATACCTTCTGACTGCTCCTCAGCGATATTCGCTGGCAGGTGCCCAGTGTCGCATTGAGGGTTTGAGGTATCAGCTGCCAACTCTGATCTGCTGCACTCTTGTTCAGATGTCACCTCAGCTTGCAGAACTGCAGGTTCTGACCCTCGCCTATCAGGTGACGCGTGAGCCACACTGGAGGAGGAGACCGTAGGTACTGAAGCCCTTCTTCCTGCAACAGTTGTGCCAGCTTCAGACTGAAGAACATGGAAAAACCTAGCAGAGAAAAAATATAAGGGATTAAATGATGGATTTTCTTAAATAATAAACATGGGGGGAGGGGGGGGCAGCTTACCTGCAGCGCTCACCATACCAGCATCCACCTTTCTGATAATACCGACATATTTGGGATGAGTGTATGGTTGGCCATTCATGACGATAATTGCATCTTGAACCAAATCTGCAAGAGCCATTTATGAAACGCCTGCAATGAGGTGAAAACCACAAATCGCAAAGTAAATTTCTGCCACAAACCTTTTTTTTTTTTTTAAGTAGCAAGATTGGTTTTACATGCCGCTCCAGTGATTTGAACTGTGATGACTGCTAGTGTTTATAGGGTTATTTAGAATGCAAGTTCATAACGATGAGCCGCTGGTATTTTATTCTTTATAAGTGAAGATGCTCAGATTTTTATTGAGTGTAACCAGAAAGTATAGGATTAGGAGTGGATCAGACAGCTCAGGCTGAGGTGTTTGGAGACAAAGTTTGAGAAGCAAGGATGAGATGTTTGGACATGTGAGTGAGCTGCTCTGGCCAAGCCTAAAGGAAGAAGCTGAAAAGAGTAGTCGAGCCGTTTTTATAGTTTAGTAAATTCTTACAGGTGGGAGAGAGACTGAAAGCCCTGCCTGACATTAACCAATTTTTTTTAATTTTTTTTTTGACGTAGTAAAATTAATAATCTGACTTGAGCCTCAACTGCAGAACACATTACAAAGTAAAGAGCGAAAATTTTATACGTTGAAACAACATCGGTACTGTATATGCACATCATTAAACAGCTTCAAAAACCGTATTTGTCAATAATAATCATCGTGTACTGACGCGTTTCTGGATTAACTGACGGAGAAGGGCCAAATCCGACACAGAAGTGCGGTCGTAAATCCCACTTACCAACAGCCACTAACTCAGTTAGCTCAAGTTTTGGCTAACATTTCAACATTATATTTAGTCACCTAGCAACACAAAATTTGTACGAATGTACTCACACAGCAACATGGTCTACCACACTTTCTTCCTAAGTTGATGTAATCAAAAGTCACTATTTCACTTTAACGTGTATAATAGAACGCCACACGAAGGCATTAAACTCTGACAAGCTATTTCTCGGTGCTTGGTCCACACTTTCCTCATTTCTAACCCACTCTGCGGGACTGTGAGGGGCTGCTTACCGACAAATGTTTCTACTACGAGCCGAGTCCATCCTCCGTGTGTTTTGAACGAGCCGCCGCCAAGCCTTCACCATCCACGTTATCTAAATAGTTGACAGCTGGTTCCTCGTACCAATTAACCTGGCAACGAACCAATAGAAACGTGACGCTGACGTCAGCACGTTACGCACTCCATTCAGAGAGTTTATTGAAGGACGCCAATCACAGCAGGGAGCAACTTGAAAGAGTTGTATGATCCACCTCATGATAAAAAAAATTCCAACAAAATAAAAAATAAAATAAAAATAAACCGAGAAAATCACCGTTGCCGCTTCTAATCAAGTTTATAAGTGAGAAATCACTAAACTAAACGTGCAGATAGGTTACATGTGACCATTAAGAAGAAATCATTTCAAGTTTTGAACAAATATGTCAGTCCATCACTTACACAGGCATAGAGGTAGCTTACATCAACTTCTTTTTTTTTCCTTTCTGTTTTTGGTGTAATTGCTCCTTTGCCAACTTGGCACACTGCACACCAGCCAGTAACATCAGGATTTCAATGTGTAGCAGGAATTTAAGGCAAAAATAATATATGTCAAGGATTAGATGAGACAGCGGAATAATGTCACAGATCATACATTAGAGGTAGATAGGGATCAAGACAGAATAAGAGCAAAAGAGGAGACCTGTGCTCACACCAGCAGGGACAGTAACAACAGAAAAGGGGAAGAAATGATTAGAAACGTCTGGATCCTGGCTACTGTATCGCAAGGCTTTTACACTCTATGCCTCACCTTTCAAGACACATCAGCCTGTACATAAAAAGAGCATTAATCTAGGACCGTGTCTATCTCCAATACAAAAGCACCCTACGATATTGGAAGATGTTCAATTTTCATCAAGTATCCCAGTAATAATGACATGGTTAAAAATGCTGGCTTAAGGTAATTCCTGCACATGAAACCATAAAATCCAAACTCCTCATTGGGGAGAGGTTTGATGGTATTCTTGGTGATATATTTGGTACAGTCTAAAACTAAAACAGGCAGGCATGTAATATGAAAGAACACATATGAACTAATATATGAAACAAGTTGATAAATTCATGTTTTGCCCTTAGAAATACAATCAAAAACTACAAATAATTTGTTACAGAATTACAAAGAATAACCTAACAAATATATTTAAATGGTAAATTCATTATATTTTGGATATCAAAAGGAAGAAAGAAAACATGCTGTCCCTTGTACTTCAATGGGTCATGTATGTATGCGTGTATAGTGTCAGATTCAGAAATAAAATCTTTGCAGCATAGTCCAACAGTTCACACTTGGCTAGATGGCTTTAAGACAAAACCTAAATAAACTGGATCTCACATTTATTGACAAATGGCAAAATGGTATTGCACACATTGCTGCATTAAGAGAGAGCTCTACACTGCTGGAGCCAGCCCAGTTTGTGTTCTTTATACCAAATGGCAAAGTGGTGGTCAGTGATAATGATGATGATGATGATGATGATGTAAACAAATACCAGCTGCTGCATCTCTCCCGTCAGTTAAGTCTGAAAACACAATACAATCACTTGTTTGTTTGAACGGTGCCACTGGTGTGAGAATGTGAAATGCTTTCCCTTTGCAGCACAAACACAGAGCTGAGGGGAGCGAGGATGAGCTCCCTCTGCACACTGCTCTGGGGTCAGCTTCGCTAACAGGATGAAACAGGAGCAGCCTCATTGAGAAAACATATCATTCTTCCTGTTACGTGACCGTTGTGGGAAACTGGGACTCGCAGCAAATGATTCCAGATGCTCGTCACATGCACGCGCACACAAACACACGCATAACTGTGCTGAGGGTTACGCTGACACTGCAAAGACTCTGCTGATTGTATTAGCACTACCAGGTGAATTTGCCTCATCTGCACCTTAGAAATCCATCCCGTACTACAGTGCTTGTACTGAATGCAGTGTTTCATTATAAAATTCAGTCTGTAACAGTATTGCTAAAAGCAGTTTGTGCTGGAGACTGCTAATACATGTCCTTGTAGATCTCCTGTAGTAGAGGGTGGAGCGAGGTCTCCGACTCAGTCTTTTTGATCTTTTGGACGAGCTGAGCGTTCTCTGTAACCAGCTGACGGAGGTCAGCCATCTTCTGAAGCAGTTTTGGGAAGAGGTAGACAGAGTCAGAGTGATTTGCGTGGAGGTGAAGGTCCAGGGCCTGAAGGATGTTGTCCTGACTCTGCTCCACCTGCTTCACGTTCATTAGCCCGGGACGATCTAGTGCAAAAAGAGGAAAAAGCCTGTGATGAGTCACAATTTATGCTGGGCAAACAAGACATGCAAAGACAAGTTAAAACCCGTTTTAGAATCTTACTGGCATGTAGCAACATGATAGATAACCAGTAGCTGTTATGTGGCTGGTTATAGACAATTTCTTTCTGGTGGAACCAGCCCCGAAAACAGACACCCTCTCTACTTTTAAGATTAGCCTTAAAACATTGCTGTAGGACAAAGCTTATAGTTACAACTGGATCAGCTGAACAACCCCTTAGTTGTGCTGCTACAGGCTCAGTGATTACTTTTAAATCACTGTCTTATCTTTTTCTGGATGCTATAAGACTCGAACCTTAATTGTACCTTCTAACAGTTTCAATGCAGCACTTTCAAAGAGGTTTCAAGAGCTACAGACACACTTCACAAGATTTGAATCTTCATACTTGACCAGAAAGCTGCTCAGGCTCACCTCCACAGAGAATAATGGCAGCAACAAACAAGGCCAGATCACTGTCATCCAGCTCCAGAGCATTGAACTTAACAGCAAACTCAAACTTTGGCTCCATGATCTCACTGAAGGGCTTCCGTAAGCTGCGCAGAAACTCCCGTGTCACAAAGCCTTTGCCATTGGCCACCAACAGTCCATCTTTGTTCATGAGAGATGGCAGCATGGCAAAAATAGCCTCGTGCACACCATACTTTAACAAAGTCACCTGCAGTAAGCACACAAACAGCTGTTTATTTGTGCTTTCCTAAACTTGGATATACTAATAATTCTTTGTTATATGAGACAGCGGCTTACCTGGTCATTAAGGAAGAGGTCCACAAACCCTGGAATGCACTTGGCAAACTCTGTAAGCTCTCGCACGGTCTCCACCGTGGTGCACTGACAGCGGTAGAACACATGAACCCCAATCTCCTTGGCCAGAGGCGCACCTGGAGTTAACTGGCTCCACACCAAACCACTCTCTGCTTTCCAGAGGGTGTCCACATCGTAGATCACAAATGGCTAAAAGGAAAATGTATTAAAGGGAGAAAGGTCTGAGGGAAAAATTCACATAACTGAGTTTTGCATAAAGCCAAGCACGGCTGAAAGACAGGAACATACTGAGGTGCTGCTGGTTTTGCCCATCAAGATGCTGCGGGCTCTCTTCTTGGTCATACTGAGGTTCTTCAGGTAGGCTGTATTGACTTGTTTGGCTAAAGTCTTCAGGTCTGAGCCACCTGGTTTGCTGACGTCCAGCTCCTCTGCGAGTATGCCTGCCACCAGCTTCTTCCTCTCCGCCTCAGGCATTCGTCCATATCTGATTGCTGAGCAAAAACACCCACAGAGACGGTGTTACTCTGAGAGGATATTTGCAACACTAATGAGTTCTGAAACCTCTTTGTGTTTTGGAACAACTCAGAGCATTAACAATGCAACACACCATCCATGTGCTACAAAAGATTGGAAAGGCTTTGACATGAAAACAGCGGATTTGTTTCCTCCTTTAGACACAATAAAACTCTTGGATCTCTCAGGCAGCCCATCTTCAGCTGGTCAAGAACGTAGAAGCTAGACTGGCTTCAGGTGAAATTCAAATTCATTTTAAGATTTTATTACTAGCATATAACGTCCTACATGGCCAGACTCATTCCTGTATAGCAGATATGATGACAGCTTATTCCAGCAGTTGGCCTTTCTGATCGTCTCATCCGGGTCTTTTAACTGATCCATGCTCTTATTTTAAAGCTAGTGATGACCACACTTTTGAGGCTGTCTCCCCTAAACTCTAGAACAGCCTTCGTCAGCACATCAGTTTGGCTGAATCTGTGGTTTGTTTTAAACAACTGCCCATTATTTTTGGCTCTTGTTCTTCTAATGCGTGTATAGAAGTGCACATGCAAGAATGAATGCATGACCACATGTTTGACTTTACATTTCTATGACTGGACATGCACAGTTATCTTTAATGTGCGGTTTTACTCAAACAGTGAAGCACTTTGTAACTGTGTTTTAAAAACTGCTATACAAATAAACTGATCATCATCTTAGTATTTTAAGTGAATCTCAGAAAACACTTAAGCCCTCACCATCGTGGGACATTCCCAAAGACAGGCACTTCTGGAAGCGACAATATTGGCACTTGTTACGATTTTTCTTCTGAATCTTGCAGGAACGCTCACAGCGCTCATATTCTAGTTTCATCCGCACAGTACGCCGGAAAAAGCCCTGCACAAAGCAAAGCACATCTAGTTAAGCAACTCACACAGTTTGGGGGGGGGGGGGGGGGCACAGAACTTCCCACTCAATAATCTGTTGTGGGTAAAAGAAAAAATGTTTTACCTTGCATCCTTCACAGGCATGTACGCCGTAGTGGAAGCCAGAGGCCTTGTCCCCGCAGACCTTACATTCCACACTGATCCCGGAGCTTGTGCTGTCCTCTTGGCCCAAACGCAGCTGTTCTGAGAGCGAAGGTGATGAGGTATGGGACAGGTCTGCATATAACAAAAAATAATAGCATTTCAGTTCAAGTACAGCTTCTGAAAATTTAAGAGAGTGGAAAGTCTTACCTGTGTAGCTCGATGATGCGCTGCTGTTTTTCTTGTTGCCACTGTTCTCCTGATCTTCCCCTTCTTTCCGTCTCTTCTTCTGGTCCCTTTTCGGGTATTTAGAAGCAGGGACTACCTCCTTCTCCTCCTTTTCCTCCTCATCTTCACTCTCCTTGCACTTTAACTCTTTCAGATCTGCCACCTCGGAGACGCTTGTCGCACCACAACTGTCTGAGCCTACAGACTCTGCCTGCGGTGGCGTCCACCTGACGTCAGCTGCGTCCTGGGGGCACTTTGGCTCACAGTAGCCGTTCACCCCGTCATGCTCCTCTGGGGCAGTTTGTTGAAACCCGTCCATGGTTCCTGTTGCAGCTGATTCAGCAGCTCATCTCCTGTCACGTAGCCACCATAGTTGCACTATTTAAAAACAGAATCAATCTACTTGAAATACACCTTACTAAAAAAATATATCTGTTAACATGAGGTTTATTTACACAACTAGAAAGAATAGCTAATCACACTTTAGAGCCCACATATCATCAAGGGTTCCATTTAATCCAGGATGCCAGCGGTTAAGAGTCCAGTTTCAGCTTGCCATAACAAACCAACAAAGCCAAAATAGAGCCCTATTTTTTTTAAATAAGCACACGGGTGAAACTCACATAAGTCTTGTATTCAGTTTAGTATAGCAATAATAAATGAGATGAATGCTGTTCAGTAATCTTCAACAGAGTTTGTTTAGGTGCCTTTCAGTCAGTTAGGTTTTGTTATAACAGCCAGGGAATGTCTTTTAAAGAAATAAGCTCATGACCTGAGACACAGATGTTATGGAATCACGCCTCAGTTACTTCAAAGACAACGGAACAGACAGACAAGACAATAATAAGGATATATCTACATTTTCAATCCTGATTTAAAATATCACAGAGCACTTTACAGGAATATTAACACAGACACTGTTTGGGGTAACTGTTGCTAGGTTCGGTTAGATTTAAATACTTTATTATAAATGAAAGATTGATTTGCTTATTTGCAGCACTGTCCAGAAAAGCCTGTACATACATCCAGAGATGCCATCTCAGTATTACTCAGTAATTACATATTAGTTAGCAGCATGTAGAACGAAGCCGTGTCTAACAGTCACACTTAAACAGGGGTTTTCCTGGCTCAAAAAGGGTGGACTGTGCACATAAGGACAAGTTAGAGCTGGGCGATATGAGATTTTTTCATATCACGATATTTTTTTTTCATTTCAGGCGATAACGATATCTATCACGATATAAGCCAAATAACTATATTTGTAAGATTTAAATGTGCTGTTGCTCACAAGTAAAATGTGAAATAATCAGCAGCTTGTTTTTATTTAAATATTTATTTCCCATAATAAGTTCAACAGGGTAGATGTACTTAAGGAACATGAGACTTTTTCAGATAAATAAAGGCAAATATTGCAAACTACACAAAAGGCAGCCGCTAAAGCGTTTAAGTTTCAAAATAGAACAAACGAAACAGACTAAATTGTCAATTCCACTTAGAAACAAAATATTAATTCTAAAAATAAATCTTAGTTTGTTTTACAGAAGAACAGACAAAACTGACTAACTTTTGTCAATATCAAATAAACTGAGAACTAAAAGGAAATTCTCAATCTCTCCTTGTTGTATAGCTGAGCTTTTCAAACAGTTTTAACAGTTACTTTAGTCTGACAAAAGCCGAATGACGAATTAGCGCTTCCAGTCAGAGACTGAGGCTACGTCCACACGTACACGGGTATTTTTGAAAACAGAGATTTTCCGTTTTCGTTTTAAAAAATAATCCCGTCCACACATAAAGGCAGAAATGAAGGAAAACGCTGCTATGAACATGCCAAAGCAGCAGGTGGCGCTAGATTCCTAACCGTGCAGAAATGTTGGCCAATCAGAAGTCTAGAAGCCTCGGTGGGAAAAAGTAAACAAAGCTGGGGCATAGAAGCAGAACCGAGTCGTATGTGTGGAGGGACAGTAACTGTGTGTATATGTAAGCATTTAAACACTGCAGAGAGTAGAATTAACAGTAACAGTATTGTAGAAATTTATTTCACTGAAACAATAACGTGGCGCACAGTGTGACGCATGCACCAGTTTATTGTATTTCCAGACTTGTTTTCGGCACAATTTACAGTGCACGCTACTCTGTTTTTTGTCAGACTTGAAATAGCCGAAATACCTTCACACTACGGAACTTCTATGGCTCTTCCGTTCGACAATCTCTCCGGCATTGGAACCATCATCTGTTTTCTCTTCGGTCACACTCGGTTGATTTTTCTAGTCGGCACACTCATTTCCTCCATTACCCGCTGGCTGCTTCCCAAACAAACACACGTGCGGCTTGGCACTTGTGCTGTACGTAACAAGTCACGCGACGTGACGCTGCGGCTGTGATTGGTTCAGCTCTGCGCTACTTAATTTGGATTGGCTGACCTTTTTTTTTTTTTTTTAAGAGGACAAGAGCGGCGAGGTCTATCGCGATAGCTTAATTTCTCTATCGAGTAAAAGTTATATCGCGATACATATCGTTATCGTTCTATCGCCCAGCTCTAGGACAAGTGGTCTGCAAATAGTTCAGACGAAAAGTTTTCTGTTACCTGCATTTTCCTGTTATCTTTTGGCCTTTTTATGAACCATAAATGTATTTTTAAATAAAGAAAAATCAAACACCACTTGAATAAACATGTTAAAAATCACAGTCCTGCGAGCTTTCCCTTTATTGGAAGGTCAAAACCTCTTTGGTAACCACTGTAAGTTCAAAGCAAAAAGCTACTTTCAGCTTCTCCCTTATTCATAATAAGTTGCCACAGCGGGTAGCCTCTTCAGCAGTTTTTTTTCCTCCTCCAGATGGCAAAAGGACTGCCACTCATATAGTGCCTTTCTACTTAATTTGAGCCCTCAAAACACTTTCTACTGCAAGTATCATTTGCCTAATAACACACACACATATATATATGTAAAATTTTGCATTACTTCACATAATAAGATGTTTAGTATATGCCTGTGGTACCTTTAACAAAGTTATTTTTTATAGTAGATTATATGGAGATTATCTATTCTTTATGCAGCTGCAACACAATGATTTTCATTGCGGGATAGAGTATCTATCAATTTGTGCACCGGTGTGGAAAAAAAGAAGCTGAAATACTACTTTCAAAATCTTCAGTTTCATAATGAATATTCATTTATTTTGCCCCTGGAACATAACAAAAGCAAGAATTTCACAACCGCTGCATCACTTTTAATCAAAATAAGGGCCCACCGCATTTCCAGCACAGTTCAGCCAGTAGATCGTAATAGTAAGGGCACTAACTTTATCTCTAACCGCGCTTGAAGACATCTGTATTATTGTTTGCCTCACTTGCGATGGGGTGCGGGGGGTATTTGGCGGCTGGGAACAGGGTGCATGCACTATGTACACACTGAGCAGTGCAGCTTGCTGATGGAGGCGGTGGGGGAGAGGGCTTTGGGTTGAGGGTTACAATTTTTTTTTCTACCCCGGGGCCCTCTAGCGGATTAAAAAGTCCTTGTTTGTAGCTGTGCCTTAACAAACAGCTACAGTGTTGATATATTAGAAATAAATGTTGTTTTTTTCCATAAAGGACACACTCATTGTAATTCAAAGGCTACGCGCTGTTTTCATAATGCTTAACACCAAATTAGGGGTGTTAGGACTTGTCCAGTAGACAACCTGTCACACTGGTTCTCGGAAGTCTCTGCTAACATTACCGTGTAACTGCATGAGTCACTGACAGGACTGTAACTGGATACAAGCGTTTGAAAAATGAAAGGACAACCGAGTTACAGACATGGCTGCCGCCAAACTTTCTTATCTCACTTAAAGTTTAAACTGTATAGGCTTTAAAACTGAGCTCGTTCAGCCGTCGGCTCGGTTAGCAGCTAGTTAGCCACTACCTTGAATTGTGACTGAGTCCTACTATCAGCTAGCCGTTAGCACGGCTGACCCAAATTCCCGTTTGTGCCTTTAAATCACGTTAGCTATCCTACCAGGTTAACTTACCTCTCCCGGTTGTGCTGCTGCTTCAGAAGATGTTTATGCCTCCCGGCTGAGGTAAACAAGCCACAAAAGCAGTCCCGAGTCCCGTCCCGGATCGATCGGCTGTTGACAAGTTTGTTTGCTTGAAGCTGGAGTTAGCGATCTGACGTTAGCTCTTGCTGTAAGCTAACTACTATAAACTTAGACCGAGTCAGGCCTCCGTCCATGTAGAAACCGGGCTGACGAGACGGGAAAAACAATGTGGAAATCTTTGTGGGCTACCATGTCACATGCAAATAAGTGGAGTTAACTAGTAATCCCTCCCCGAGTCTATCCCTGGCTTTGCTTTTACTCTGCTTTGGTTTGGTTTGCTTCACTCCCCTCTCTCCTCCCCCTCCTTCTCCCTCGTCACATGCCACAGCACAGCGCCCCCGCTGCACACATACACACAGAGCGCACAACCGACTGGATGTAACTACTGCAAACAGAAGAGTCAAGGTCTCGGTTGAGTTGTTTTTGACATGGACATATATTCAGCTTTGACTGACATTGACCGCATCTGCCTTAATGGAGACACACAAAGAGCACGTGGCTGAAATCCGTATGGGAAAATGTGCGATTTATAACTGTAGAGACTGAACTGGGCTGCACGCTTTTGAATCTGAATGAAATGGCTATTGTTACTCTCCACTACCAATCAAAGAGCCTTTGAGGAAATAAACATGCCTTACAACTAGTTTATACATATATAATCAACTTTACGCGAAACCGTAAGTGACCATGTATCGAAGAAGAGGTTTTATTTTTCGTTGGTTTATATTTCTAAATTAATTTCTGTTCAAATAAACATTAAGGCAACATCTAATATTAAGAACGACATAATATAGAAGGAGGGAGGGTAGCAGCTTATTTCTCCTCTCAGCTGACACTGCTTAAAAATGTAACACTCATAAGAAAAATAGGTCGTCTCATCAGCTGTCTCGGAAGCTTGTTTCTGCCACAGATTTATTTTATTCATTATTTATTTATTTATTTTATTTTTGTCAGTTTGGGGGGTTATGAATTCAAAATGGGGTTACTATCTGAAAAAAATGAGTGAGAAATCACAAAATATGTAAGGAATAACTCCAAATTTTGCCCAAAAAAGCAAAAACAGAAAACAAAGCAGTCTTTTATGCAGAAACAAGCTTCCATTTAGCACTGTATGCCAAATGAGAGACACAGCTTAGATTTTGCTCTGCTGCACCAGAAACTGCAGTGAAGAGAGATTTTATATAGATGATATCTCTAAATTAACTGTTGTTTAAATAAACAACTATCAGGCAAATCTAATATTAGGGAAATATTAGAGTGATTATTCAAAAATTGAAAAAAAAAAACCCATAAAATAGTCATCAATTGCTCTCACTGTGCTTTTGGCAACATTTTACTTTAACTTCCTACATTTTTAAACCATTATCGGTACTTTCTACTTGTTACTTTTGGTTTAAGGCATTTGAAGAGAGTTATTATTTTGTCAGCGTGGGCCTTTAAACATCAAACAGTCTAAACAGTAACACATGAAAGGCAGTCCTGTTCGTGTAATAATCACCAGGGTATGTGGCACAAAAAGAGAGGAAACAAGCAAAACTGTGTGCCAAAGTCGGAGGTTAAACTGGGCTGGTATTTTTAGTTATTTATTTATTTTTTGGCACAACACGACTGAGGCTGTCCATAAGTTGCGGTTGTGGTACTTCCGGCCCTGCAAAAAAGGAGCGAACATAAAACGAGTAATTTTTTTTTTAAGTGGCAGGTAATTTCAAATGCAATTTTTCTATCCGATTAACAAACAACAGCAAACACACAAGCTCAGTGGTGTTTGATAAACTGGAAGATTAAACAGTGTACTGTCAGTAGAGGATGGAGATCAGCCAGGACAACTCATGAAACATCAGCTAAATTCAGGTGTGTAAATCCACAAGGCGCAGTAAACCTCAGAGCAGCTGCAGCAGCACAGGTAAGCAGATCACAGCCTCATTTTTTCTCTGCTTGTGTTCTTCTTAACTGATTCAAGCCGAGCCTTTATTAGAAATAAAATTTTAACAGAAATCAAGCTGGTTTTCCTATCTACTAATATTATTTAATTATTACATTAATATAGCACAGGGTTCAGTAAGATTTGCACAAAAGTAGGTGGAAGAAATGTTCTTCAAAGAGCTGCTTTTTACTCTCTTACTTTGAGAATATTTCAGAGCCAGTACTTTTCCACTTTTACTTGAGTAAAGAAGTGGAAACAGTACTTCAGCTTTTACTGGAGTATGTTTCAAAACTACTATCTGTGCTTCTACTTGTTGCCACCTCTGCTTAAAACTGTGCATTAGTACACTGGCACATACAGCAGTTGGCATGCAGTTTGCATTACCTGTCAGGGGATGTCTCTGTTTGCTCATGTGAGCCAGCTGAAGGTTTTGTCCCCGGAAGGCGTCAGATTAGTCGGAGATGACACATTTAAGGCCTCAGAAGTGAAGCAGACTCCAACTCAAACCGAAGCGGATGTGCAGTGTGCAACTTCAGCAGTGTCTGCGACTCTTACTTCCACACCGTGTGGTCTTTTGCATTTCTGTCACGTCTGCGTCACTACAACTCGTTTTGCAAACTCTTATTTAGCTTTTCCACTGTGTGAAGCACCAGGTTAAGATTTGAAACAAAAAGTTGCCTTAAAGTTTCTTTGAATTGCACAATGCACTAAGTTTAACACAGTAAAGATGCAGGTACGGCTTCAAACTTCACTCTCTTTATTTACAGTAATGTTAAATGACATTAAAAACAGGAAGGTCATGACAGTTTTTTTTTTTTCTTTCACGCCTCTTCTTTCTCTTTCCTGTTTATCAGGAGTGAAATTGTGGTAAACTTTAATACTGAACCAAGTTTCTAGATCAAAAAAACCTAAGCCACCTCCCACAACCTCGAAAATTGTACCAATAGAAATGAAACATTGGTATCCGTCTAAGTTACAGAGCTGCACAAAAATGAGCTTCCTGTGTGCATGTAGGCTTTTCTCTTTGAACACCAGAGCTAACCTTGTACTTTCAGGATCTTTCTTACCGCTCATTTTCTTTCCGCTGAGGTATCAGTTATGTTCACGTCAGGCCTCACACAGGCGGCAGAAAAGGATTATTTGAGAAGGGGAGATATTGGAAAACGCACTCTCGTTAAAATGTTTTTAAACTGTTGCTGTCTGTGATACGAGGTCAGTAATATTTCAGCATTTAGTAGACGTGGTAGTACGGTAAATTCAGCTATATCCCCGCCGCTTTCATATTGTTCACAAACATGACAACCATCTCTTGCCCTTCCTGTGACGAGGCAGTCTCTATGACTCATCATTTAGGGGATATCCATGTCGCCATTAGATGCATGAGAGTGACGTTTGTCTAAATCACATCCAGCTCTGCTGTCAACATTTTCTTTGCTCTCCTCCCGATCCCCCGATCCCGAACTCCTGAGACGCAGCCCGGGGTCTCGCTGCGTTGGGATCTGGAAGCTCGTGAAGGAGCTTCCCAGCGATGGTCTCTTCTCTGAAAATGAAAGCAACAAAACGGACAATTGAAATCAGACTTAGGCTGAAACAAAAACCAAAAATAAAAACAGAATTCACAGTTAAAATAAAGTATAGTATCAAATTTAAGGAAGTATATTTGCAGAAGTTCAAAATGAAATATATGAACCACCTATTTTGACCTAAACTTCACAGCCCCTGAGCTAAGCAAATGGTCACATCAGTCCTGGCTGCAACACAACAGGGCTAGAAGTGGTTAACACTTCTCTGCTGGTATAATGCAGCAAGAAACATTTGAAAATCTGGTCTTGAAACGGTGCATGTCTGTCATGTCTCTGAGCAGGCAAGGACACATACCGCCAGGTCCGATCGGCCGCATCAGTCTGTTCATCTGGACATTCCAGTGTTTGACGTTGGTGCTCGCCTGCCGAAGTTTCCTCTGGGCGGCCTGCCGGAGAAGAAGAGCTTAGCGGCTACTGATAAACAAGTGAACTGACAAACGCTTCCCAAAAACCTCGATCTGTTGAAAAGTACCCAGAAGAGCCACTAAGACGTGAACTCGCTTCCTTTTTGCTCTTTGTCTGTGACCTGATAAATAAACAAAGTGCTGCTGGTATTTTAACCACTAAAACTGGTCAATTTATTAAAAAGTTAAACTTTGCATCTCAATAAGGTTAAGGTTCACTACTGCCACTCTCAAGGCCAGATTTTGTCAAATAAAATCAAATATAATGAAAGTAATAAAAAGACAGAGTAGCCACCACTCAACAAGAGAAAAAAAATGGTGTCCTGTTTGAATCCTGTTCATAACTGATGTGCTTTTGAGGGACTGATCACGATGGCAGTCTGTTTAGTCTCATTAAAGTCTCTGCCATCTGGCATCCTGTCTTATCATTATGAATTTCAAAGTTATACTTGCAGCACTTCCTGGTTATCTAACTTTATCTGATGACTAGGGACTGTGATGGGTGGGTGGTTGTTTTTTTGTAGCTCGTGAGATGCTTTCGTGTGTTGTTTTAAGCGCCTATTTTGAACTTAACTTCTGTTTATTGGTTTGGTGTCAGATTGTCAGTGACTCTTGCGACAGGACAGCCTCTCGCTGATCTCATCAACACATTCTGTGGTGATTTATTTAAAAACGACAAGCAGCAGAAGCTCACTTATTTTTTTCCATGTTCAGGGGGTCTGCAGTGGTATTAGGGGCCTGAGGCCTGAGGGGTATTAGCTTCGATAACATGCTGTAACTGAGTCACACGGTCAGTGTCAGGGTTTCTACCTACCACAACGTCCTGGTCAACTCTGTGCCGGTTGGCTCGAACCTCCTCCAGCTGTCTCTGCGCCTCCTCCAGGGCCCGGGATTTGGCCTCCATTTCCTGCTTCAGCTCCTGCTTCTCCCTCTGTGTCTTCGCAATGTACTCCTCCTGTTCCTCCTGCAGGTTCATCAGAGCCTTCATTTTATCCTCCTCCTCAGCCAACAACCTGAGCATGATGTAGAATGCAAAGAAGTTAGACTTTGAATAGATCATTTGTGATAAATGCAGGGGGCTCATCAGCGAGGTACTTTGGACCTGGGATGGGATAAATCGAGAGTGCAATGACAATGGTCTAGGTGGCTGCAGCGTTAAACAACTTCCTCTTTGCAGCTCAACTTCCTCAGGAACATAACGCAATGTGAACTAATTCAGCAACAGAGTTTATTAAATGCTGCTTGTACACAACACAACCTCCACCACCCTGCGCTAAGCTTTTTGCACTGCACACCTGGCTAGCTGCTTAAACAACTTTACCCTGCTTGAGCATAGCGGAAGGCCTCCTCATCAAGCCTGGCTTTAATCTCTTGCTGCAGCGCCTCCTCCAAACGTTTCTGCATCTCCTCCAACTCCAGGATCCTCTTCCTCTGCCTCTCTGCTTCCTCCTCTTTCAAAGCCATCTCTGCCTGCATACTGACTCGGGCCTTGTAACACACAGAAAGAAGCAAGTTAAAGTCGATCTGCATCTTTATGCTTTTAAAATCTTTCATTCTTTGTTTCCATGCTCACCTCCTCAGCCTCACGGAGCTGAATCTCCAGGGCACGCTGAAGCTGTTCGTGTTGCTGGCGCCTCCTCTGCTCATCCTGCTCCAGGAGGGCCTGAGCCTGCTTCTGCGCCTCCTTCAGGAGCTCCAGCTCCGCCAGCTTGCGCTCCCGTTCCTCCTGCAAGGCCCGCAGCCTCTGCAGCTCCTCCTCCTTGGCCTGTCGCCTTTTTTCCCGAAGCTCACGCTGTTCACGTCGCTTAAGCTTCAGATCTTTGTGGAGGGATTTCTTCCCCTCCACATGCAGCCTGATTGCCGTTTGAATGGCTGCAAAGAAGACACTGATGTTTAACATCTAAATAAATAATTAAAGCTTTTAAAAATTGATGTGAATTGATGAATGAGAGTCTCTTTTAACCTGTAGTCCACTCCTGTCGCTGTTTGGTGTCTGACGCACTCATTTCATACGTCTTGGAGAGGGTTTTAAGACAAAACATGCATCTCTTCCCATCTCGGTCTGGCAGCACCTGTTCAAAAAAGGGACACCCAGTTTATCTCTTAATACTGAGTAGTTAACTGTGAATGGTTTTGCAGTTTTTGAGTCTATTTTGTAAAAATAAAGGAGAAAAACATCAATTACAGGAAAAGGACATTTTTCTAACAACTCTGAAAGCTCAAAAAACATCTGCTTCCTACAATATAACACAATTTCAGCAGCTTCCTTTGAAGTATCACATGCTGGGTGAAGTGATGAACTTGTGACTCAATTAGTTATTCATGCAAGAATTTATATTGCCAGGATTTTTGCAATATTGTGGTCTACACTTATTCCAAGTCACCATTGTAATGATCATAATCTGAGCTGTACTTTAAATGTCTTTTATGAACACAATGAGTCATCAGTCACGTTCCAGGCTGGAAACAATATGCAAAACTTTTTGCTCGAGATTTTTCTTAAAAGAATCCTCTTGCAATAAGATGTTCCAGTTAAAGGTGTGACCCATGCTTCGATCACAGTAAATTCCTTAGGGATTTATAAGAAGCATAAAGAGAAGCAAGAAAATGTTACAACAGCTTTGCTAGAGGCCTCGGTATTTAATCAGTCCACAATAAAATACAAGGCAGGGATATTAAGAGTGTTGCTAGTTCCCTGGGGCCTGGCGTGCTGCGGTGATCACAACAAGAGAACAAACCTGAGTATTCAAAGAGGTAAGAAGAGCAGCTAACAGCAAAGCACCTGCACAACTCTCATTTCCTTAGTTAATGTGTCCAATGCAGCATTTACACAAAACCGAAGTAGTGTTAACCCTCTGAGGTCTACATCATCTACACAGGTGATAACCTTAACCGTACCATAACCTTAAATATTAGAGAAGGCCAAAATGGAAATCAATATTTTAAGATAATGACCCTGTATCAGGTAGGCCATCAAGTTTTTGCCAAATCAAACGTGGTTCATCAAGAAGAAGAAGAGAAATAGTTAAAGGACTCTATAAAGAAACAAGTGCTAAAACAAATCAAGTCATCGTAATGAGACTTTGTCATGATTACGTTTTGGCTTCATTCATGCTTAATAAAGTTTTTCATGCTTTATTGTATTATTCTGTGAAATAAACCCTCATTAGTCCTCATATGAGGAAATACCTTTTGTTTACAGCTGATTCTTACTGTGTACTCATCAAGTCCAACTAATCTCAAAAACCATCGTAAAGACGAGCTCATGTTTCTTGAGGACCACCTGTGTATTCTGTAATAAACCTGGGGTGACGCTGTGTGGACTGCCGAGACAAACGTGAACTTTCATGCAATGCGGGGGGGAAAGGGCACTGCACACCCACGATGAAACCTCCTCCTAATTGCAAAGCACGGTAGGTGGAGTATCGCTCATCATAGTCATAGTTTGGGGCTGTTCGGCATGCGTACTTCGCCATGATTAACGCCACAATGACTTGCACGCGTGGAAGTCCAGACACCGAATGCGACCAGTCAACAAATGGTCTGTGGCATGAGCTGAAGAGGGCTGATCAATCAAGACGTCCCAGAAATGTTGCAATATTTCACGAACAGCCACAGGAAGCATGTGATGGATGTTGTGACTGCTAAGGAGGGGATCTACAAGTTACTACACTCAGGAATTCACTTACTGCTCTGCGATTAATTACTCAGAGCTGATACAAGAATAGATCTCATTGCGCTTTTAGTCATCTTTGACTGTAACTGGGATGAATTTCAGACCACATTTTATGAGCAATAAATGCAGAGAACCTAATAACAGTTTCCAATTTCCTTCTTGCAAGTGTATTACGCAGTATGATAACTGAGGCTGTGTCCACACGAAAAGTGACCAAGACACCTTAAATAGCAACCGCTGCACTCTTACTTCTGCTTCACTTTCAGCTAGGAGTGAGGCTAGCACGCTAATCACCTCAGTTCCCTTGAGCTCTGCGAGATTTGTGAGGAAATCTTGTTTTTAATATGACCCATGGCAAGCTTCAGTTTTCAGTCTTACCTTGTTTCATTATGACACCCAAAATATGAAGCAGTGCCAACACAAGTCAAAGCACTGGAGTAGAAAGATTTTGGATTTTGCAGTTATTTACTTCCTTTTATGAAAGGTAGTTTAGTCATTTGAGAGAGGCTCGGTGTCACCTTTGCTCATCCCGCATCTTAAAAGAAAATCATGAGCCACCGAGTAAAAGTGGGATTATTCAGCAACATTTCACGTTTAAATTTCTTCTCTTTATAGCATGTTTATTAATGTCGACATGACTTGTGCTGATTTAACTGTGAGGGCGGTCTCATTTTCTCTCAGACTCCAAAAAAAATTCTTTGCTCTTGTAAACGTGAAGCAATAATTTTGACTTAAAAGAAACTGAAATATATAAAATTAAAGGTATAAACTGAATGTATGAATTACATTTAATCTGACCAGATTCCAGGGTCTTGCTGGATTTTGTACTTGCTCCCCTTTTTTTGTCTTGTTTAACCTTTGGAGGGACAGGATTTCAAATTTTGTAGTAAGTTACAAGTTAAATCAAAGATGAGGGGCGTGATAAAAAATAAAACTACAAAAAAACCTTAGTGTAGCACCTTGGGGAAGTCCCCGCCCTACACTGAGAACCACTGCCTGAATGTCATTTAAACGCCTGCTTTAGTATTTCTGCTGTGGAGATTTTGTTATTAAGAGTTTCTCTAGCTGTCACAGATGATTATCTCTCCAGCTGTTTACCTCCACGCAGCAGTTCTCATCCAGGGCTATATTGCCTTGGCAGTCCTTGCGGTCCTCTCCAGTGTAGTAGGACAGGTTGCTCGGCTTTAAGGTGAACCACCGTTCCTTCCAGTTTCTCCTCAGCTGGCCTTTTTTCCATAGATAGCCCTGAACGCAGCCAAACCGACACACAGATCACTGAAATAAATCTCACCGGGGAGGAACAAAAACAGCATTCTGGAGGCACATCAGTTTCCTACCTCTTTGAGGACGTCACCAACTATTTCCCTGTACACTTCCTCTATAGCCATGCTGATGATGCTCGCATCAATTCCTCTGGTTACCTTCCCGGAGTTCATCATCTCTAGAAACGTCCAAACAGTAATTCCACTCTGCTGCACTGAGTCTTGAGAGAAGAAGTCCTCTAACTCGACACAGTTGAACTCAATACTCATAGCCATACATATTTTCTTGAGGAGGTACTCCACCTGCATGGAAAGAGACAGGATTAATAACTCAGCTGGACTGTCCCTGCATGCTGTGCTGCACTCAAGCAAGCTATATATTACACCAATCACCTTTGTGTGCAGTTTTAAGGAGTATTTAAAACTGAATTTACCATTTTTAGTGACCATCACCTGCTTATTAAGGACTAATTCACAGTAATGCTTTAATATTACTTTGTTACTACACTTTTATTTGTAGTTTGAATCCTTCTGCTTAAAACACAACTGCAAAAATTGTATCTAATAGTGTAGCTGAAAGCAGCTTTTGCTATTTCCCAATAAGGCTTTCTCTAGTAACAGTATAACCTCACAGTAGCCCTGGCTACACCACAGAGTGCTTTGCACAGTGGCTGATGTGTGAAACACGCTCCAAAATACAACTGGATAATGCTTTCTTAAACCGAGGGCGACAGAAACGACCCTGCCCTTGAAAAATTGGGGCTTTCTCTTGGCAGCGGCTGTGAAGAATACACGACAGGAAACCAAAATGAGACTTTGCAAGTGAGAAACAAGCCCACACTGCTGCGTGACATGAGCACCATGTTCCATGGTGGCAAGAAACAAACTTTCAGCTGGTGTACTCGGTGTTTGTAAAAGATCCAACAGCATTTTTAGGTCAGAGATTACTGAGTGCAATCTCAGACTCAACAACAGAGCGCGGAAATGTTGAGTAGCTTAGGGTCTAAGTTTGGAAACGGGTTTCTTTTGCCACACACACTTGTGATTTTTTTTCTCTTTCGGTTACATTTTCAATACGATAAACAATGCATCGTACTAATGATAAGAGTTAAGAGTTAAACCCACCTCGTCGGGAACCATAACCAAAGGGTACTTGTCCTCAGAGAGAAAATTAAAAAGGCACCAGAGACGAAAAGCATCTTTGTCTGGTAAAATGGTGCTGCTGCTTCGGTCTGGCTGGTAGTTTTTCTTCGCAGTAAGAGTCCAGCAGAGCTCGTCTACGTTTTCCTTAATAAAAGAACCTTCCACAACCTACAAAGACACAAGACCAGGGGTTTAAAAAAAGCTGTCTGAATTATGAAACACATGAGGCTCGCAATATGCTGAAATAAACTGAGCACACTTGTTTGGGTTTTTTTTAATCACCTTATCCAGGATGTATTTATTGAGGTAAGGCATATAACCCTGACTGGAAACTGGGCCATCATCGTCATCCCTGAAGTGCTCCTCCAAAGCCACGGGGTCATGTGGAATACACAAGACTGTGCACAGGTTGTGAGACAATACCTGAAGGATCACAATATGAGGATGTTTAAAAAAGAAAAACACTGAAGCAGAAAGTCATTTCAGTTCTCGTTGTCCAACACAGGACTGTGCAAACTGTTTTATTTGTTGTCCTGTGAGGCTGCTAACCGCATCCGCCTACAAATTAATAATTAAGTGTCTAAAAAAAGAGATTACACGTCATGAGTTAGGAAGGATGAAACTTTCTGTAGAATAAAAAAGGTAAGTGACATGATGTATAAATATATTTATATAGCTGGCTGCTCAATCAGAGAATGAAGGCCAGGGAAGTGTTTGAGGAACTGAACTTTTAAATTTCTGCTGCATCGTTTTTTCTATTTTAAAAAATGTGTTTGCTCAAACATGGAAAAAAAGAGTCACCAGAGTCAGCAAAAAGCTTTAATTTTCTAGGAAAGCTGCCTGGAAAACCGTTCAGACGCACTAGTTTAAGAGTGGAACGACATCAGTAAAGCAATATGACCGTTTTAAAGTTTAAAAAGATGAAAATCGAGCTCAGGAAAACATCTCCAAGTTCTATTAGAAACTTCAAGTGTTACACTTTACTCTTTGTGAGCAGTGGCATCACTGACAGCATGTGAAAAACAGTTAGATTAAAAAACGCTTTTCCTTCTTGTTCTGTTTCTTCAGCTGAAACCATGCAACATCTTGAGGTATCGTGCATTTTATCAGACAGCTAGGTTCTCTGTGTGTTGAGCCATAACCACATCCTGTCGCCAGTCTCCAACGCTACAACATCTGTCAGTTTTGAGGCCAAAGCATGCAAAGTGTTTGCCTGCGAGTGCCTCTGAGCAGCGTGGCGCCTCAGAGAAGGCTGAAGGCACGAGGGGGGATAAGCCCAGTCATGAGGCTGACTCGCTGAGAGCCAGGAGCGCCGGGCGGCACATTCGCAGGAGCGTGGAGGTGGCTGGAAATGGAGTCTGAGCCACAGCGAGACCGAGTGACATAACAATGAGATCAACGCAACATACAGTAGCCTCGTTTAGGCTCTGTGGAAAGAGACAACGGTCACCAACATGTGTCCACTTTATCCCTGCTCTCCCTGTGACAATGTCCTTTTTGACGTGTTCGGCCTCATGTTGTGAACCTACTCTATTCAACAGGCTGCTCTCTGGCCCGGTGCTGTGCCAGAGGGTCCCTTTGCACTACAAGCTGGTACATGGAGGCCCAATGTGAGCACAGCTTGGAGATGAGGGCTCCCATTCATGTACAGACTGAGAGCAAACTGTTACTCTCGTGCTCGCGCCGGACAGAGGTGCATATTGTGCCCTCTTTCAGCAGCTGAAAGCATTTTATTCAAAATAGGGGGAACAAATTTGTTCCTTGTTGGGCAGTACACGGCTGAAAAAAACGGAGTTTTACACAGGAAATGTTAATGATGATGATGTTTTCTGATAAGTAGTATCAGACGTTGCACACCATTATTTCCTGACACATAAACACATAGTAAAAGTAGTAAACCTTGAGATTTAATTTGCTTTGTTGCTGAAATTGCTTTCACCTCCTTCACAACCAACCCGCATGATGTAAAATGCAACGAGGTAGGAAACGAGGGTAAACGGTAAGAGATGAGTAAGTTCTCGGGCAGGAAAAAAAAAAGTTTCTCTAGTTCCATCTTCCAGGTAGACGATCCCTCACTCACCTTCAGCTGAGACTTGGACACTTTCCCGCTCTTCTCCAGATCCAGGGCTGTGAAACCATACCAGATGGATTTAAGCAGCTCAGACCGCAAGTCCATGTCTGCTGCAGCGTTATTTTCTGGTTTCCTCCTCTACGTCTCTTCTTCTTCCCTCTACTGTTGACACGGGTGACAGGCATACACCCACGCTGTGCTGCTGCTTTCAGGCAGGCATGGGGCTTTACTGTTCTGCTGGCAGCGGCACCTGCTGGATTACAGTGGTCAGTGATGAAGAGGGAGGGTCTCGCTGTTTACCGCAGCGTCAGATCTTGCCCTGCAGTGGCAGAAGCGTTTTAATCCTTAGAAAATTTTAAAAGAAAAAACTCCATTATGCATTGCCTAGAAATCTACAAGTGTCTTGCTAGGTTTAGTTATGCGCCTGTGCAAAAAGTGTTGTTATTACAGTTTTATATTTTTAATGTTCTAAAGTTATATCACTGATTTACTGAAAATCTCCATCCCCTTCCTGTGCACCTTGGACAGAAAGTAATTTGCCATTCATTATAAAGGTTTATTATTTAAGTTAGTAATTAGATGGGCTCCTGGCAGTGCTGCTTTTACTTTCATTTCTCTGTGAAGTAATCTTTCAGTTTGTTTTCAAGGTCCTCCTTATTTGGGTGATACCTGCACTGATGTGTGAACATAAATAAGGCATAAAGAGCCAATTAAGTGACAGTGAATGATAATTGGCCTTGCATGTGTATAGCACCTTTCTGTACAGTTGAGCACTCAAAATACTTTTTACTACAAGTCTCATTCACCCAATCACACACCTTGTTACAGTACTTGTATCAATGTCCAAAGGCTTTCTAACATTCACAGCACGCTCACACTGGGATTACACTGGTGGAAACTCGGGGTACCTTCCCCCAAGTGTACTTTGCCACATGGATTGATCCACTGACCTTCCAACTGGTAGAGGACCCACTTTGTTACCTGAGGCCACAGAGCATCTGCAAAACAAGCCCAAATCATCACCCCTCCACTGGTGATGTTACCTGCTGTTCTAGAAATCTTCTGGTTTGTTCAGATATGATTTTGCAATCAAAGCTGTGCTCCCATGTTCTTTTGAGAGGGAAGAGGCCTGGCACCCCTACCAAACAAGCCATACTTGTTCAGTCTTTTTCTAATCGTACTGTGACGAACTTTAATCTTTAACATGCTGACTTAGGCCTGCAGAGTCTGAAATGCAGCTCTTAGGGGTTTTTTGCAGTTTCTCTAACCTTAGGGTGAATTTTCACGGATGATTAAAAGATTTTTTGGGCAGCACAAATTGTTTCTCTAAGATCACTGCATTAGCTTTATGTTAAGTTAGCTTGTCTCATCGCTACTTTAGCAGCTGTCTGTTAAATGTAGACTTCTTGTTAGCTAAGTTTACCGTATATTGTTTATATTTGCATATAAAATACTAACAAATGCAGAATGGCTTGGTAGCTTGACTTTACCTTAGTGCTGTCCAATGAATTTAAGAACCTCTGACATCAATATTCAAATATGTAAATTAAAAACAACAACAAAACAAAACCATTACGTCAGTAACTGACGTGATCCCATTGATTTAAACAATGTTTATATTAAAATATCTGAAAATAAAATAAAAATAACAAAAAATCTAAAATTCTTCTAATATTCCTCATGATTTGTCAAATAAATCAAACTCCACTTACTTTAGCTCTGGAAGTCTATATCCTTGAAATGGCTCCGCTTTATGTAGATTGTATTATTATTATTATTATTATTATTATTATTATTATTATTATTATTATTATTATTATTATAGGTTTCTCTGAATGTCTGTACTTTGCACATAGGGGGAAGCCGCGGCGACACGCTGTCACGTGGTAAAACAACTTTCGCGTCGTTACCATGGAGTTGTTTATGAAACTCCATTTCTCATTGGTCGAAGACGTTATCCTGACTAAAGCGCACGCGGCCATTGGCTGATACGGATTCTTATTTCGACCAATGGCAAAGCGCGCTTTTTACAAACTCATATGAGTCCAGGAAGTTGACAGCCCACTGTGGTGAGAATAGACGGGGCTAGTGGTTTTTAAATCTGCACAAAACACCCGATAAACCAAAACATTTGGAGCTGTTCCGGTCTGAAATACTTTACTGGATGATCGGAAGGAAGAAACGGATACTCTGTTGAATTATAGGAACACAGAAGGTCCGTATGTAGCCAGGGTTGTGATCGGGGTAAAGCTAGCTTCTCTGGGGTAATTTTCACAAGTCAGCACGATGGTTTGTACTGTGTTACTAACAGGCATGCGCTTTTACGATTAGACAGATTGTTTGAGAACTTTAAATTAGCTCATGTTAACGTTTTAAAGTCTCGTGTTTCTTTTTTGTTGTTGTTTTCATTGCATGCTTGGTGTCTTTTGCCCATCTCCATACTACCCTTGTTAGAAGCCTGTTTGGTATTTTGGTTGCTCAGCTTTAATTTCTTTCTGTCTTTAGTTGCTTCAGTTGCTCCTCACAGCTTTATCTCCTCATCATGGACTCTTCTCCAATCCTTCGTCAACAGAGTCAGAATAAAATCCGCAGTGACTTTATGAGGTGAGACTGATGATTTGAGCCGCAGTTACTGATATAGAATTTCAGAGCTGGGACTTATTTGGTCTGTCTACAGAAGCGTGTTTATTTGTTTGTCTCATAGTAAAATATACCTTTCTAAATCTCAGGTATCAAATCAGTACTGGTATTAAAAATGTCAGGCAGCTTGTTCCTCTCCTGTATCTGCCTCCCATCTTGTCTGGTTTTCTTTGTCCGTGAATCAGTTTTTTCCCCCTTTTTTTCCCCCTTTGCATGCTGCCTCTGGTGATTTCCCAGCCTCGAGCTGGGTTGTGTGACAAAGCTGACCGTTTTTCTTTTTTCAGAATGAAGAATGAACAAAACAAAAAGGTAGCAGACCCAAAGCCTTCCAAACCCATGTCAGCATCTCACCTTTCCAACAAAGATATTGAGAACAAAGATCCAGGAAGCTCAGCCACTGGTAAAAAGGCACCTCTGCAAGCAGGTATAAGCAGGCTTCCGGTGCTTGCAAAGTCCCTCCATCTTCAGACTCCCTCGGACTTCAGTCAGTCCCACTGCAGGTGGGAGGAGAAACCTCTGGCTGTAAGCATCTCCTTTTGATCCTGTAGATTTCCATATTTTTATTTACTCGGGTTAGTCTGATGTGTTTAATAAGCATTTTCCTTTTTCTGCAGCGAAAAGCGCCGAAGAAAAAGCCACTCACTCGGCCTGTACCTTTTAATCTGTCACAGCCCAAAAGCACAAGAACGGCTGCTGAAAACCAACCTCTGGCTGTCCCAAAGCTTTGGACTCATGCAAACACAAAACCGTCTAAACATCCAACCGCTTTAAAGGGCAACAAGGACTCAACCAAAGCTGCAGGGAAGCCTCTCGGAAAGACAACAGAAGATGCTTCCCACCTATCGGGACCAACTGGGCCTTCCAGCACATTTCAGACTTCATCTTTGTCCACCGCTATGTCATCCCGTCCTGATAGTGCTGCTACTTCTGCACAGTCTGCTCCCAGTGCAGAGGTCTATTTGAATAGCATGAACCTGCTCAGTCTAAAAGACCATTCAAAAACAGCACATGCTAGTCGGACCACGCAGTGCAATTCTTCAAAAGGTGGTAAGCTTGTTTATTTATCGCATCTAAGGCACAAACTTCCACCTATATTTTGTGGATAATCACTTAAAGCTTGCAGGCCGTATTTCCCTCACTCCTTTAAAGCCATGGAAATCCATTTATTTTGTTTAGTGAAAATGAAGATATTAAGAGAGTTTCTCTTGGGCTTTTTTCTTTTGCATTATAGAAAAGGGGGAGAACTTCCAGCCTGACCATGCGGCTTTGCTTAGCATCCTCCGGAACGAAGGAGTGGGCGTCACAGGTCCGGCGCCTACGACTCCACAGTCCAAACCGTACAACTATTTGGTGAGTTGGATTCACAGCGGTGCATTCTTTATCATGCTTTTTTTTGTTTGCTTGTTTTTAATGCCTATAGTTGCAGCAGGTAAACATTTTTTTAAAGGTGTCCAATGATCATGTGTGCAGCCCCAGCGAGTGTCCGTCATGACGAGCCGACAGAAAGCTGGAGCCCCTGCAGGTCAGTGTAAGATGGAGAACACAACATGTGCTTGGCACATACATGTGAACATTGTAAAAGACTTATTTTATAGTAGATGGCCGAGCAGTCCCTTTGAAATACTATATAAATATATCTCACTATACGTGTGTGTTCTCTCGTCCTGTGTAAAATCCCCAATAAAAATGCCACAATTATGAGTCTCATTAACTGGAAGCCAATTTTATTCAAACTAAACATCAGGCAGTGTTAGTTGGGTGTTCATAATGTTCAGTATTACACTCACGTCATATTATTTAAATGATTGTTGTCTGTACTTTTCTCACAGGATCAGTGAAGTCTGTGCAGTTCTCTCCAGACCCCGCTGCGCTGCAAAGCATCCTCCAGAACGAGGGAGTGAAAGCCGGAGGGCCCGTGGGCACAACACCCCGAAGTTCAGTCTGTCCACCAAGCAGGGCGACTTCAATCTACACAGTAAATTTGTGTTCACTTCTGTACTTCCTCATACTTGTTACATTGTTGTTATTGCTTTTTTTTTGCTTTTTAAGTGCTGCCTTTGAAATAATTTCTTCTGTCTTCAGGCTCAGAGAGTGCCGGTTAGAAAAAATCGTCCAGAAGCGACTGCTGTGCCAGCAAGTAAGACGCAGCATTGCTCCACTCGTTATCTTTATAAAACCCAAAGCACTCTTATCTCGTTGTCCTTTTAATCTGATGTGACGTGGCTTTTTTCTCCTGAGCAGCAGCATCAGCAGCACTCAAAGAGACGGCGCTGAACAAATGGACCCCACAGAGAGTCCGCAACACCAGACATCAGCCCCTGTCTGCTATGGTCAGTATGTATTTATTGTATGTTGGCACTCTGTCCAGGTAGTCTGTTGTGTTGTGCACAATCACCGCGTTAACTCATAATGCTTCTGTTTGCAGAAATGGCATCAGTCGCCATACGGCACTCCTGGATTCAAGAGTTGCAAAACCAACCTTCAGCCCCAACAGGAGGTGAGATGGGAAACCCTGACTTAACCTATTATTTTATACCACTCGTGTGTGTGTGTGTGTGTGTGTGTGTGTGTGTGTGTGTGTGTGTGTGTGTGTGTGGCAGTGCCAAAAGATGTTCTTAAGTACGTAAATATTGTTTAACTAGTCACCATAAAAGGGAATCAGGAACTAATCTAAGTGAACACATAAAAAGTTTTAACCAAAAAAGCTTTTTGGTTTTAAAATATTAAGCTACAATGTCAGTATCCCAACTTTGGGAGTGATGAGCGGTGGGGAAGGAGCGAGACATCCTTCATTGCGAACAGGCCTCACTAAGCATCTCTTTATACCTTCTAGTATAACTCTGTTGAACAAATCCAGGTAGGGATGGGTATTGATAAGATTTTCACGATTCCGATTCCATTTTCGATTCTGTTTAACGATTCAATTCTTTATTGATTCTTTTTAAAAAAGGAGAACACTAAGGTCGAATAGCTTAGAACTTTGTTTTATATCTTCTCTTTGAACAAGATAGAAATTTAGGAGTAACATGGCCTCACAAACCCAGCAGTGACATCTTAAGAGATCCACAGCATACGGCTCTTCCAAGGGGTGTCACAGGGTCCCCAGGAAAAAAATTGTAAATGTAAAATAAATATTCTTCTGTAGCAATAACAAAGTTTTAACTAGAAAAAAACTGTCTAAAATTTATGCTTAAATGAAGAAAATTTGACTTATTACAAGGAAAGAGACTGAATTGTTTCTTTCTTGATTGAGTTAAATATAAGAATTAAATCTCAACTCTGAGAACAATAATTAGAAAAAAGTGCTGAGAATAAGACACCATCAAACATACATTTTGCTCTTATTTCACATTTTAATATTTTTAATGATAACATTATTAGGTTTTTAATGTCCCTTACTGCAGAATAAAGATTTCTTATGAAAGTTTTGTTTTGTTTTGGTTTTATCTTTAGCTCCATTCTAAGAAAATGACCAGCTTCAAGTGTCCTCAGTGTAGGACACATACAGGATGCCATGCTGAAATGTAAAGCACTTACAATAGAAGCCACTAGAAACAAATTATTCCAGCCTAATAGATGACATTTATGGCACTTGTTTTCTGTGCTGACTGATATGCTGCTCAGTGCTTTGCTGCCTGCTTTTAAATCAGATGTCACTCTGAACATAAACACAAGCTACATGTGATGTCTCTGATGTGTATCTGTTTCTACTCGTGCTGATGCTACCGTGACTAAAGCTAGCCAAGCAGCAGTAAATATGTGAAGCAAGGCAGAAGGATTTACTCATCAAATAAACAGGATCATAAGAATATAAGAGCACGAGCACCACAAATGTAACAGAAATATGTTGACATAAAATGGCATGTTATTTGAAATCTACATGAAACAATGACACAACTACTTTTTTTTTATTTTTCTAATTTATTCATTTATTTTTTTACCAATTGTCCAAATTAGTCTGTGATTGGCCTTAGTGTGACAGAAATCATATTTATGTACAACTAAATATGCCTCAGCAAACATGTTTTAAATGGATGATTCCTCACTTGATGACGAATGATCCTTTTCCATATTTGCTGAGTCTTAAATTTGATGTCAGTGAACTTATCAGTGGTTGGTGTTTTAAAAAAAAAAAAAAAAAAAAGCCCCCAAATCCCCTATGAGCAAGCACTTGGCGACAGTGGAGAGGAAAAACTCCCTCTTAATGGGGAGAAACCTCTGACAGAACCGGGCTCAGGAAGGAGTGGCCTTCTGTCTCGACCGAGAGGGGTTCAAATGTTCACTGACAATTTAGTTGTATATAAATATGATTTTTAGGACTTGATGTTGAGACCAATTAGGTGAAATTGGGGACGCGCACAGTTCCGCTTCTTCTTGTTCTTCTTCTTACTTGGCGGAGTCTCTGGCAGGCTCTTAACTTCAGCCTCGAGTTCAGCCACCTTGACATTGAGCATTTTCTGTTTGTCTTGTAGACTTTGCAAAGATTCTGTACAGAGAATGCAGCTGACTCTTCTTTTTCTGTCTTCTGTTGTTCTGTGGTGTCTTTTTCTTTCTGAGGCTCCTGCAGAGACATTGCAGTGGATGGCAGTGAGTCCTCTTTTTCCATCTTCTCCTGTTCTCCAGTCTCGTTTTCTTTCAGAGGCTCACATTTGTGCATTTCATTTGCAGCAGTGGAATTTTGTTCTTTGTGCTGCTGTGGGATTTTAAGTGAGGAAGCTTTGGGTTCTTTCAATCTACCTTCAAATCATGAAGGGCCTTGTTGGGGCAGAGCTGGGATTTCAGGTCACTGATTTCCAGGTTGAGTGTCTCCTGCTCCTGCCTATGTTTAACGGCCTGCTCTTCAAGCTGATTTTGAGCTGCTAGGAGCTGTTTCTGGAGCATCTCAATCTGCTCTTGCTGAATCCTACATTTGAGCTCAAATTCAGCCTCCTTAGAGGACTTCAGTCCTACAGAGTCAGTGTGTGAAGCCTCTGTGGTTGGAGTGGCAGACTCCACACACTGCTCTGTGGTAGGGTGGCTGATTTGGTCCTGCAGGGTAACCATGTTGTAAGTTGTAAGAGTAATTTCTAACAGTTTTTTTTTTTTAACATGGAATAATGACAGATGCGCTATAGATTTAAAGATAATAATAATAATAATAATTTTAAAAATTATTACTTTAAAAAAATCCTGTAACTACAATATATTTTGGGGACAAATGCACATTTTATTTTGTGTCAGTTACAGTTCCTTTAACCTTTCGCAGGAGGTGGTCCAGAGACTGTTTGATGAAGAAGAAGAAGAGCAGAGCGCAAATGTGACAGAAAAAGATTGCGAGCAGCGACCAGTTCAAGCCTCAGCTGTGAGAATTTGAAGCGACCGATCCACATTAAATTAAGTTCTTCTGATTAATGTAGTAGCTTAACAATCAGTGTATTTTTTGTTTTCTATTCATGTCTCCAGAGTAAATCTCACTGTGACAAAGAGGAGGAGAAGAGCAGGAGCAACGATGATGATGATGAGGAGGAGGAGAAGTTAGTGGGAGAACAGATGTTCTTGCAGGCCCAGCACAGAGAGTCTGTTATCTTTTTCTCGACTGGCAAAAAGTTGTTCAGAGTGCCGCGTTTAGAGAAGCTGGGGGACTCCGCTCTGCAGGACCAGCGCGCTCCAGTTTCACCAGAAGAGAGAAAGGGGCTGCCAGTGCACGGCGAGGTGCCGGCTGTGCCAGAACCGAGCTGTAAGATCACCCCTGCTGTTCAGCGCCCGCACAGAGGTAACTCTGATCGATCACACTCCCCTTAACCTCTTAAAAGCTGACTCGGAGTAACCATTGAAGCTGTTTTCTGAACCGAGTGGTTTCGTGGTGTGAAAACCACAAGTGTCGTCTTTATGGGGGAAAGGGTTAACAATGTTGTGTGCCTGTTGTGACATTTATTAAAGTGTAGACTAAAAGTGAGTGCCAGGAGAAAAAGAACCACAATATTTGATTTTAAAAGTGACAAAAATTGACACAATTTTCCTGCTATTAAATAATTAGATTCTTTAATTAATTTTTACGAAGGCTGCAGATATTTTTTTTTTTTTCCTGTCGCAGATCTCGTTGGTCAGAAGACTTGCTCTGTGAGTTCTGCAGTGTTGATGTTGCGCAAGCGTTTTCCTCCCCTGGAGGAGCTGCGTTTGGACGAGGAGGTGGCCACCTACACATCAGCGTCTGTCGGGGCTCCCCCTGGGTTTGCTCCCCTTCGACCTTCCTGTGGAAATCCTCTGGCCTCCATTTTGCACTTCGAAGAGTCCACTGTAAGTGTAGCTCTGACAATCTGCAGTGTAACAAACTTTATATCACTGCTTTATGGTTTCTTTTCTTTTTTTTTTTTTATTGAATTGAAAATACCAGCATGCTGTCGCTCTGCCTGAGTGGGTTCTCTCCAGGTTCTCTGGCTTTCTCCCACAGTCTAAAGACGTGTGTGTTAGGTTAAGTGGCAACTTTAAACTGGCCGTAGGTGTGATAGTGAGTGTGTGTGTTTCTCTATCCATGTCAGCTCTGTGATGGACTGGTCACCTGTCCAGGGTGGACCTCATGTTTTGCCCTATGACAGCTGGACTAGAGCAAAAGTGCAACCCTGAACTGGATCAAGGTTGAGTGGATGGATGGAAGTATTCAGTTCAGAGTGTGCTTCTAGAGAAAATGATAGTTGGCAGAACAACACAGGTTCAGATTTTTGATTAATTGTGACTTTTATTCAAATTATTCCATTTTGAAAAGCCAAGAAAAGGGAAACCATGATGGTACAAACATAAAAGAAATAGACCCTGCACAACACAGGTGATGTTGCAGCAGGGATCTGAAGGTGTCATAGGGGATCATCTTATTGTTAGGGTTGTCTGCAGGCTCTTTACCTCACTATCTCAGTATTATTTCAGCTTAACAGTCAGTTTAATAGACCGACAGCGCGCATGTTTTGGAAATGTGGTGGCACAGAAAAGCTCAAATGAAGACCATCTGGAACATGAATAAAAGTTTTAAAGCAATGTTAATGATCAGTTATAGAAATATATAATATTTGGCGGTTTGATTATTGGGTGTGATAATTATGCACAAATCAGTTGGAGATTTCACCCTCGGTGTACAAATAACTGTTGCAGCAGTGTATGAAGCTCAAGATATCTTAAAGAAGATCAATCCATCTTTATTTCACACTCAGTGGTCCAGGAAAAAACAAAGGTACATTAAACACGTCATTATTTTCTCACAAACAGACAGCTGTACCAGTGCGTCCATATTAAAGATGGTATCATTATTACCATTAGTTTCCAGATGAAGAGTGGCGTAAGAAGATGTTTGCTTGTGCATTTGTATCATTTTCCCGTAAACATCTTCATCATCTGTCGTTTGATCTGTAATGACGTGTCTAAGATATGCGAGCTAATTACAGACACTAAAATCAGGTAATCTGATGAGCATGTGTCCTCTGTGGTTTTACACATCATTATAAAACCCCAATTCCCAAAAAATTGGCACGCTGTATAAAATGTAAATAACAACAAAATGCACTGGTTTCCAAGCACAGGCGATGTCAAACATTTAAATTGAGATAATGTCTCTTTTTAAGAAAAATCTTTGCTCATTTTGAATTTGAAGGCAGCAAAACATCCTAAAAGTTGTGACGAGGCAACAAAAGGCTGGAAAAGTTAGTGGTGTTTAAAAGAAACAGACGTTTAGGTTAATGTGCAACAGGTCAATGACTTGATTGGGTTTAAAAATAGCATCTCAGAGAGGCAGAAGTTCAAACTGCATCGACAAATTGTGGAACAAATTCAGAAAAATGTTCATTAGCATAAAATGATGAAGACTTTGAATATCTCATCATGTACAGAACTTAATATCATTAAAGGATTCAATGAACCCAGAGAAATCGAGGCTGAAAATCTGTTATTGGATGCCTGCGATCTTCGAACCCTCGGTGCTGTCAAATTTAATAATAAGCTAATATGTTCCTTAAAATGTTGAGTTTTCTTGAGAAATGGAGAGCACCTACTTTGTTGTTCCCTCATAGAAACTTGTGTAGAAACAAATACGAGTCCAATTTATAAGCTTCAGAAGAAAGCTATGAGAATTATAAATGGATTAAGGTTATTATTCACCAATTACACATTACTATTTATTTATTAAACTACATTAATTCACACTTTCTCACCCTGCACACGTGATGTACAAAATGATCTACCTCCAAACTGTATTCACGGGTTGTTTAAACCATATTTGAAAAAAATACAGTTCAGGACGATTTACAGGTGTACGTCTGCAGTACGGACACAGCAAGACGAGGTAAATAAATATTAAACTGTCGACATTTGCTTTATTTTTATCTTGTTTGGTTTTGCTTTAAAGGTGTATAAAGTATGCTGTGTAAATGGAATAAGGTGTAATTTTCTATAGCACGAATTGAACCTTTTAGTCAGTTTGTGCTACTAATTTCAGTTCTATTTGTCTGTTGTTGTTTTTTCCTTCTGTAGCTGATGTAAGATTTAAAGCACTTAACACTGACCACAATAAGACTCTGTGTGATCCGAGTGCTGCACAGAACACTCGGACATCAGGACAGCAGCTTAAATATTCTCTGTGGTCGGATGTGTTTGATGTGCACAACACAGTCAGAATAAATATTTGTCTTGATTTTGTTTTTCAGAGATTTGTCCCAATTGGCTCCGATCTCTCGTCTGGTCCGCCTTCTCCGCTGCAGGACAGTTGACTTGCACCACAGCTGCAGTGTTTGCTTTCACTGTGAAACGCCGCTGACTTCACTTTACAAATATTTGTCGAACACTGACGCCGCCAGGTCAATGGCTGCTCCAAAAAGAAAAAGGGTATATCTAAATTATACTGTTTTTCTTTCATAACTACAGACACTTGTATGTTTTTAATAAAGTAGATTAAAAGTTATCTTTTTGGGACCTAGGTCCAATGTATGTGTTGAAAAAAATATTTTTTTAAAAGGTCAATGAAGAGATCAGTGCTGTTGGCTGTAGTGTACATGTGGATCAATGGTTAGGATCTCTGTGATGTACAGTGTTTATAATAAATAGTTGTTACTGTCTGGCCATGTGTGGTTTGTTTGTTTGTTTTAAGCACATACACAATTTAAGATTTGTTGATTTGGGAAGTAATTTCAGGATTTGACCCCATGATAAAAACGAACTTTGAATAGTGTCAGACAAATATTTGTTTCATGTCTTTACCTTCAGTTATTTCATGTTTGTGAAGATGATGCTTTAAGTTTGGTTAAGATTGACAGTTTGCTATATTTTAGAGAATTAAGTAGTGGTGCTATGGTGTAGAGGTTTGCACATTCGTTTAATGCCACAAAGATCCTTAGTTTGGTCCCGGGAGGAGACACAAATCCCTTTGAAGTTGTGTCAGGTAGAATGTAAAAGTCTCCCAAATCACACATCCGGAGCTACCTGCTGTGCTCCTGTGAATAAGAGAGCTGCTGAAATCATCATTGCCTCACTCACATGTAGCACTGAGATATGGAAAAGACACTTCAGTGATGCAAAATCTCATACCGTCTTGCATTCTGCACTTTGTTTCTTGGCCAGATATAAAGGTCAACCATTTTTCTTGAAACATGCAAAGCATCCTGTTCAGTCATGTGATGAGGTGTCCTGTTAGGAGTTATGGAGTAATATATGAGAAATGTAGCCAGCTGCTGAATCACCTCTGCTCCCATGGGCTGATTTCATCCCCGTCCAGAGGTTTGCATGAAGCAAGATTTGGTGCTTAGTGAGGTAACATCAAGATTAAAAGCGGTTTTCATGGAGGTACATCTCATGCTGAACTAGACTGCAGACCTAACCTGCACACAGGAGCAACAGGAGAAACATTATGGAGGTTATATGTACCTTGTGTAAATTATGCAAAGAAAAATCTACTTAAAGTTGTTTTGTTTTTTTACTTTTCCCCACTTTACTCTCACACCACTGAACACTGCCAGAGTTAAAGCTGAAACCACCCAGCACACATTAACTTAAATTTAATTAGTCCAATCTTTTATTGATCATGAATAAGTCTTGATTGATTCATTACTTGCCAGTTTCCTTGGTGACTTTCAGCTCTTCTGATAAATGCCTAAAGCACAAATACAGGTTCATACAGACCTAATTTGTAGGGCACCGCAAGTGCCAAAATTAAATAAATAAATACACGATTAAATAATTATTAAATTATTTATTTATTTAAATGTTAAATAAATAAATAATGTATTAAAAACATAATTAATTTCTTATATATGCCATTAAATGTGTGTAATGTGAAAGCCATAAATTATTTATTAAATACAGAATTATAATAATAACAATAAATGATGAAATTTGTCATTATTGCATAACATATAAATTCATTTTTCCTAAAAAGAACAATTGATTTATTTCACTATTTAATTATTTTATGCTTACGAAATTACTTTAACTTTCAGAGCATGTGATTGGTTAGCCAGTACAGTCAAGACAGAAAGAGCCCTGATAATGAGTCAATGCAGTGTCACAGTCAGTTGAATAGGTGGTGTGGACTCTTTGCATTTGAAATGAAATTACCAACAGCAAAGGCAGAGGAAAGCAGCCCAAACTGTAAGTAACATTGGGAAATACTGTTCCTGTTTCACCAAATACACAAGATTTTTTGGGGTAAGAGTGTAGTGGGATCATTTTTAAATATCTTGTTGATTTGTTGAGGTAAAGCTTATTTATTAAAGTGCTCCAATATTTTCCATTACTCCAGAATTAATGTTTTTAATATCGATCCAGCTTAATTCTAAACTCTAGCTGTGAGAATTATGTGTAAATGTATAATGCTTTACAGAGAAATCTACAGAACATTCTGTTGATGAAACAATATTATTTGATATACTGGTGTACCATATTTTTTAATGCCTTTTTCATAATTAGTCCAGTGTTTATGTCCTTTCCAAATCATTACACATTAATGGACCTTTTATTCTTAAACATCTTGCCAGATACATGATATATGTTTTAAAAAGACAAATAAGTAGGTCTGTTCTCTGCTAGTTTCATTTCATTCAAATATTATTAAATATTTATTCATGCGTACAGTGATTTTTGTGTATTTTGAGGGCTCACGCGCTCATGCTTCACAAGTAAAACTATTTTACAAATGTACATCCAAACCTGAAAAAATCTATGCACAATGTATTCAGTTCAGCTCATGAATCTGATCATTTCTCATTTCAAAATTCTTTCTGTGTGTACAACTGTCTAAAACCACACCTAACATCTTTCACTCAGTTACAAAGCCTTAAATATATGTGGACGAATCGCTTTATACGCACTTACAGGCACGTTGCATGACCACATGGGGTTTTGAGACAAATTTAAAGCAGTACAATCTACAAATGTAAGATGCATTCAAGTCACAGTGTAAATAATTATTTAAATAATTATTTAAAAATAATTTCAATAATTATTTAAATGAATGTTTTCTACGATGTATTTTTGTTATTTCATTTTGGCACTCTTGCCACTCCATACCAATTGAGGGTCATCGCTCCACGCAGCTAATATAATTATGCTTTTAAATCATGCTGCATAAATAAATAAGAGCATATTTGAAACGTTTTGCTAAAAGAGAACTTTTTTTTATATAAGTTAAAAATAAATAAATAAATAAATAAATAAAATCTTTGTTTACCTGAAAGCAAATTCTAACCCGTGCGCTTTTATTTGAGGTATAGACTTCTACTTCCGGGTCACGTTCCTTACATTTTTTTCTTCTTTCCATTCTTCTAAGCGAAACACAAATACCCCCAAAGCACAAATTGGTCCTTTTTGATAATTTTGATTTCTTGTTTTCGGTTTGTCGTTATTGACGACAAAGACAAAAGCCGGCCCTGAATTTTCCTTCTCGCTTTAAAACGAAAAAAAAAACTCTCTCTCTCTCTCTTTTGTTTTTTTGTTTTTTTTCATTTTTGGCTCTCAGGAAACAAAAAGCGAGCTGCGCGAACATCGGACCAAACCGCTTTTATTCTGAAACTAACTTCTCCACAGGTATTCTGATTAAAGTTTTGTCGGGTTTGGGGAAAAGTTTTTGTGCCTTTACAGTTTAGCGAGGCTTTATTTGAAGAGCTTTTCTGTTATATAGATGCTTTTGAGAAAACTGATGAGAAATGAATGATGTGCGTATTTTTTATTTATTTAGTTTTCGTTTTTTAAAGCAAAAACTAAAGTCATCAAAAATCAAGTAGTTTAATAAGCATCAGGTGCAACTAAGCATAATGTGAGATGAGATCTGTGACCATGCTGTCTCACTGTGCAGAAAAGCTGTTTGGAGAATTTGCAAGCATGAGCTACTTCTTGTGTGTGTTTCATGTCCACACTTGTATTGGACCAGTCAGAAACTCTGATTTTATTCCTAAACAGTTTCATCTCTGAGGCATTTATTCATGGGGTTGGGTCTATTGTCTCTCCCTCAACGTGGCATGTTGAATAGAAGCAGCAAAGCACCCCCACGACGGATAACCTCCACCTCCATGCATGTTTTCTTTTGGGGGATTCTGTGTTTGGTGGGGGTCGGGACCCCCCACGTCCTCCAAACACTCAAAAGTGTACTGAGTCATAAAGTCAGATAGCTGGCAGTGGTTTTCTTCTTGCTGCAGATAGTAGAGTCATAAACACTGACCTTCGCTAAGGTGAGAGAGGCCTGAGGGACCCTTTGATGGTCACTTGTTGTTGTCTTGCTTTTGGGGGAACTTTGGTAACTTTGCCTGCTGTTTGTAGACAATGGGTTGGTCTGTCTCAAATATTCCGATTTTTAGGTCATTTTCTGCTCACACACCTATGATTTGTCTTAAAATGTTTTTTTTTCTCATAAATTTGAACCTTTATAATATTTCCGTTTAAGGTTTAGCTTTGTATACATTTCAGAACTCCTTTTGTTTTTGCACGATTAAATCTGAGGTAATGTTTGAACATGAATCCTGATTCACTTTTATTATACAAATCAGTAAAAATTTCAGGCTTTCATCTTAAATGATTTTTGAGATATTTATGTTTAAACATTGAGTGATATATACATTCAAACTTTGGACCATAACGTTTTAGGCTCATCAGAGATGGGCGAGCAGGAGGCCCATGATGATCTTAGATGGAGGGGCCCTAATGCCTCTTACTGTGGGCATGTGGAGGGTCTCAGTGCCTTACAAATGTCTTTGTAACCTTTCATAGACTGATTATTTTAAATAAAGCTTCCCCCAGTCACTCAGAAATCCCTGTGATTTTTGTCACAATGTGCTTCTGGTGAGAACTTCTCACCAGAAGTTGTCTAAAGGGCGTCCTTTTGAAAAAAGTCTGTTTACTGAACAGGGCTGTTACCAGTCAGGCCTGGGTGTGTCTTCCAGCTTAGCTAGTCAAATTAAAACAGGTTGGTAGTATTTTGGATTGAGCAACTAAGTAGGTGTGTGGGTACTTTTTTATTTTTTGTAGTCAAACCGTTTCCTGCCACGTGCAGTGTTTTTCTCTCTTGCTGTTTATTGCAGGTGATCCCTGCACCCGATTATATTTAGTCGAGCTGTGTGAGTGAGCGGTGGAAGGGGGCAGGATCAGGAACAGTAGTCTATAAAACCAGTGGATTTACTCGGGCTCCCATGAGAAGACAGTGAAGGAAGAGCACTCTACTTTTCTTTCCCCCCTCTCATCAAGGCCACCTGTCTGCCCGGTCCCTCTGGAAACATGTCTGAGGACCTCCAACCAACCGTGGACCCCACAAAGATGGGGGTCGGACGATCCATCGCCGTGCTGACGTCAGGAGGAGACGCTCAGGGTAAGCAGAGGAATGAGGCTTTGCTTTATTTTGAGCATAAAATGATTCTCAGTGGAGGGTAGAAGAACGATCAGACAGCATCTTCTCCTGATGTGTCTGATCACTGAATCCCAGCAAGCTGTTGAAGTCCTAGTTTCTCTTTGTCTCGTGGATGCTAATAGAGTATCATTTTATGCTCTCACTGCACAGCATTTTAAATAAGATCAGAAGCCAGAGAATATAAAGGGCTAGCAACATTTTTTCCAGTGCTGAATGACAGCTGTCAGAGGCCGACGGAGTTTTGGCTGCAAGTGCCATTTGAAGTCCAGAACATGATAGGAGGATTACATCTTGGATTAACTCCACCATCAATGCCTAATGTTACACTGCTCGTAATGTCTCAGAGTAGAAGTGTGGTGGGGGTTAAAACTGGATGAACTCAGATTGTTTAAAGGTTCAAGTCCAAGGTGTTATTATCATTGCTTTTATTCAAGTAGAATAATGTGGACTACGTGAGGATCACAGTGAATATGAAACACTAATTAAAAACTTTTCTCTTTCTCTCTATTTTTTGTTTTGCTTCTCCTGTGAATCCTTCTGGAGCTTTATCTGCCTCTTCTTCCCCTTGTGTGTTCCCTTATTTTACATATTTGGAGCTAATCTTAGTGGCAGTGACCTTTTTCTGGTATGGACAAGAGAAACACCCCCAACCACAGCTGCTGTCTATTGAAACAAGAGCTGCAACATGCCAACAGCCACAACACAAAGTCCCACAGTGGCCTTTAGTGTGCCAAGATTATGCACAAGATGCACTTTTCCCTTATGGCTATTCTTGGCTTGACATGTGCCTGTGTGCACACTAAGTCACTTAAAGGTTAAGATAAGGCCCGACAGTGTTCGGGTGATATTTGATAGAAAGTTTGAAATGTTCAGTCATCACAGATCAGATCATTTGTGTGTTTTTAGGCATGAATGCAGCCGTGAGAGCCACAGTCAGAGTCGGCATCTACACTGGAGCCAAAGTCTACTTTGTCCATGAGGTATTTGAGCGGCATACAGGTGACATGTTGGCATCAGAATACAGCAATTAAATATAAGATGGAGACACATAGGAGAGAGTTTCCTGTTAAAGTCATGACAGAGGCCATCAGCTCAGGCCTGACGGTGTATGTTGTCATGTGTTGTAGGGCTACCAGGGCCTGGTGGATGGAGGAGAAAACATTTGTCTCGCTACATGGGAGAGTGTGTCTATGATGCTTCAGCTGGTGAGTGATATACAGCTGAATAAAGACCCGTATTTATTGTACCATGGAGAAGACTATTAAAAATGCCTTTTTTAATATATATTGTAGGCTCATTTCTATGTTAAGGATTAATATTTAAAGAGTCACCCTTGACAAAGAAATCAACAATTAACAGGCCAAAATTCATTCTGATCGGTTCATCTTTTGTCAGTTTTTAGGATCCTAAGTCCATCCATCCATCCATCTTCATCCGCTTTGTCCGGGGCTGGGTCGCGGGGGCAGCAGCCTAAGCAAAGAGGCCCAGACCTCCCTCTCCCCAGCCACCTCCTCCAGCTTATCCGGGGGAATACCAAGGCGTTCCCAGGCCAGCCGAGAGATATAATCTCTCCAGCGTGTCCTGGGTCTGCCCCGGGGCCTCCTCCCGGTGGGACATGCCTGGAACACCTCACCCAGGAGGCGCCCAGGGGGCATCCTTGTCAGATGCCCGAACCACCTCAGCTGGCTCCTTTCGATGTGGAGCAGCAGCTGCTCTACTCTGAGCCCCTCCCGGATGGCCGAACTTCTCACCCTATCTCCAAGGGAGAGGCCAGCCACCCTTCGGAGGAAGCTCATTTCTGCCGCTTGTATCCGCGATCTCGTTCTTTCGGTCACTACCCACAGCTCGTGGCCATAGGTGAGGGTAGGGACGTAGATCGACCGGTAAATTGAGAGCTTCGCTTTTACACTCAGCTCCCTCTTCACCACGACGGACCGGTGCAGCGTCCGCATTACTGCAGCTGCAGCCCCAATCCGTCTGTCGATCTCCGGCTCCCTTCTCCCATCACTCGCGAACAAGACCCCGAGATACTTGAACTCCTCCACTTGGGGCAGGAACTCATCCCCGACCCGGAGTGGGCACTCCACCCTTTTCCGGCTGAGAACCATGGCCTCAGATTTGGAGGTGCTGATCCTCATTCCCGCTGCTTCACACTCGGCTGCGAACCGTTCCAGTGCGAGCTGGAGGCCTTCACCCGATGAAGCCAACAGAACCACATCATCTGCAAAAATCAGAGATGAGATTCTGAGGCCACCAAAGCGAAAGCCCTCCGCCACTTGGCTGCACCTAGAAATCCTGTCCATAAAAATTATGAACAGAACCGGAGACAAAGGGCAGCCCTGGCGGAGCCCATCACCCACCGGGAACGAGTCCGACTTATTGCCGGCAATGCGAACCAAGCTCTTGCAACGGTTGTATAGGGATCGAATGGCCCGTAGCAATGGGCCAGACACCCCATATTCCCGCAACACCTCCCACAGGACACCCCGAGGGACACGGTCGAATGCCTTCTCCAAGTCCACAAAACACATGTAGACTGGTTGGGCAAACTCCCATGCACCCTCAAGTATCCTGGAGAGGATAAAGAGCTGGTCCAGTGTTCCGCGACCAGGACGAAAACCGCATTGTTCCTCCTGTATCCGAGGTTCGACTAACGGACGAACTCTCCTTTCCAGCACCCTGGCATAGACTTTCCCAGGGAGGCTGAGGAGTGTGATCCCCCTGTAGTTGGAACACACCCTCCGGTCCCCCTTCTTAAAGATGGGGACCACCACCCCGGTCTGCCAGTCCAGGGGTACTACCCCTGATCTCCACGCAACATTGTAGAGGCGTGTCAACCAGGACAGCCCTACAACGTCCAGAGCCTTCAGGAACTCGGGGCGGACCTCATCAACACCAGGGGCTCTGCCACCAAGGAGTTGTTTAACTGCCTCAGTGACCTCGCCCCCGGAAATTGGCGGGTCATTCCCCTCATCCCCAGACTCTGCTTCCTCCTCGGAAGACGTGTCAGTGGGATTAAGGAGGTCCTCGAAGTATTCCTTCCACCGCCTGACAATTTTCTCAGTCGACGTCAGCAGCGCTCCGCCAGCACTATACACAGTGCAGGTAGAGCACCGCTTTCCCCTCCTGAGACGTCTGACGGTTTGCCAGAATCTCTTCGAGGCAGTCCGAAAGTCTTTTTCCATGGCCTCTCCGAACTCCTCCCACACCCGAGTTTTTGCTTCAGCCACTGCCCGAGCCGCATTCCGCTTGGCCTGTCGATACCTGTCGGCTGCCTCCGGAGCCCCACAGGCTAACCAAGCCCGATAGGACTCCTTCTTCAGCCTGGTGGCTCCCTTCACCTCTGGTGTCCACCATTTGGTTCGGGGATTACCACCACGGCAGGCACCAACCACCTTGCGGCCGCAGCTCAATGCAGCAGCTTCGGCAATGGAGACGCTGAACATGGTCCATTCGGACTCAATGTCCCCAGTCTCCCTCGGAATGCTGTTGAAGCTCTGCCGGAGGTGTGCGTTGAAGATCTCGCGGACTGGGGCCTCTGCTAGACGTTCCCAGCACACCCTCACTACGCGTTTAGGTGCACCGGGTCTGTCCAGCGTCTTCCCCCGCCACCTGATCCAACTCACCACCAGGTGGTGATCAGTTGACAGCTCAGCCCCTCTCTTTACCCGAGTGTTCAGAACATATGGTCGCAGGTCTGCTGATACGATTACAAAATCGATCATCGACCTACGGCCTAGAGCGTCCTGGTGCCACGTGCACTTATGGACACTCTTATGTTCGAACAGGGTGTTCGTTATGGCCAAACTGTGATTAGCACAGAAGTCCAATAACAAAGCACCGCTCGGGTTCAGATCAGGGAGGCCGTTCCTCCCAATCACGCCCCTCCAGGTCTCGCTGTCATTACCCACGTGAGCATTGAAGTCTCCCAGCAGGACAACAGAGTCTCCAGGTGGAGCACCCTCCAGCACCCCGCCCAGGGACTCTAAGAAGGCTGGGTACTCTGAACTGCCACTTGGCGCATACGCGCAGATGACAGTCAGGACCCGTTCCCCGACCCTAAGGCGCAGGGAACAAACCCTCTCGTCCACCGGGAAAAACCCCAACGTACCAGCAGCAAGCCGAGGGGATACTAGGATACCCACCCCAGTCCGCCGCCTCTCACCAGGGGCAACTCCAGACTGAGACAGAGTCCAGCCCCTCTCCAGGAGACTGGTTCCAGAGCCCGAGCCATGTGTAGAGGTAAGCCCGACTATATCTAGCCGGTACCTCTCAACCTCACGCACTAACTCAGGCTCCTTCCCCACCAGAGAGGTGACATTCCATGTCCCTATTGCCAGTCTTGGCAGCCGGGGGTCAGTCCGCCAGGGCCTCCGCTCCTGGCCGCCACCCGGCACACAATGCACCCGACCCCTATGGCGCCTCCTGCGGGTGGTGGGCCTGCGGGAGGATGGGCCCATGTCTCCTCTTCGGGCTGTGCCCGGCCGGGCCCCATGGACTAAGGCCCGGCCACCAGACGCTCGCCCTCGGGCACCCTCCCCGGGCCTGGCTCCAGGGCAGGGCCCCGGTAACCCTATCCCGGGCAGGGTAAACTGTTCCCTTGGTGTCTTTTTCATAAGGGTCTTATGAATCGCTCTTTGTCTGGTCCCTCACCCAGGGCCAATTTGCCATGGGAGACCCTACCAGGGGGCAAAAGCCCCCAGACAACATACCCCCTGGGATCCCTGTGACACACAAACCCCTCCACCACGATAAGGTAGCGATTCCAGGAGGGGAGGATCCTAAGTTGAGTTTCTAATTACAATCAATGTTTATGCTGATAACAAAAGGAAGCAGATACATACCTAAAAAATGAAGGAGGGAGTTTGTCAGCCTCAGTCTGACTAATCTGCAAAACACTGCATCTACAAATTGTGGAAAAATGTTCCAGCAGCTACAATCCTATGTCAGACAAGAGCGGGACAACTTTCCTCTCCCAGAGGTTCCCCAGCTGGTCTCAGTTCCCAGATGTTTGCAGACTGTTGTTAAAAGAAGAGGGAATGCCACACAGTGGTAAACTTGATCCTGTCCCAACTTTTCTGACATGCTTTGCTGTCATCAAATTCAAAATGAGCTAATATTTTTCTTAAAATATAAAATTTTCCCACTTTAAACATCTGATATATTTTCTGTGTTCTATTGTGAATAAAATATGCATTTATGAGATTTTCTAATCAGTGGATTCTGTTTTTATTTACCTTTTTTTGCAGCATCGCAACTTCTATGGAAGTGGGTTTGTGGTAACAAATGGATGCTTCTGTAAATGCTTCTGATATCACAACAAGCTGAGTGATGACATTAAACAAGTGACTCTGCCCTGTGATTTAAGGATCGTGGTAATACTGAACGGCATCATTCATAGTTATTTGTCTAAATACAGCAGTCTGGCAAGGAGTGACACACTGACATTTATGAAGTGTGTGTGAATGGCAGCAGAGGCTGCGGCAGATTTCTAAGATATCGTCTTTACTCGTGATGCAACCTCACTCCATGGGAATCCAGGCCACCCTAATGAGCTGTTATAAAGCTGACCCGATGATATCTAACTGTTATGGAAAACACTGTTGGGTTAATTGTCTGTCAATGCTGCATTAACGTTTTCAAAGCCAGTTATAAAAGCTTCTCCTCTTCCTGTGTTAGGGTGGTACTGTCATCGGCAGCGCTCGCTGCAAGGACTTCAGAACCAGAGACGGTCGTATGAAGGCCGCCTGCAACCTGGTGAAGCTGGGCATCACCAACCTGTGTGTAATCGGTGGAGACGGCAGTCTGACGGGAGCCAACGAGTTCAGGACCGAGTGGAGCGGGCTGCTGGTTGATCTGGTCCGAGCAGGTAAAGAGACAAACGAGGCTGCGAGAATCGTGAATGTGTCAAATCTTTCAGCCTCGTCTTTTTGTGTCTGACTAAATCTGTCTGTCCTCGTCTCTCTTCCAAGATTAGCTTCTAATTCATCACAAAAAGACGGGGTAGGGGAAAATAATGAAAAGCATGTGCATTCACTAGGAATATACAGTGGTGTGCTTTGTTTTGACCACTAAAAACTAAATTTGGGGACGTTTCCAAAATGCTGCATAAAGTTTAAATTTATAAGTTAAAGCCTCAGTCACACAACTCATACAAGCTCCAGTAAGGGCTAAATAACTGAATTTTACATTTTTTTCCACTCACTATGTGGTTGGCAATAAGCATTTTACCCTAGCAACCAGTAGATACCAAGGGGTTGACAACCAGTCTCTAGGCCTGTGCGTCTGAGGCTGCAAGAAAGAAAGATAAGAATAAACTTTATTGTTCCACTTGGAAATTTGTCTTGGACAAACGGCGCTAAACATAGCTGCATTCGCCTAATGAAAACCATGAAAATTAAAAAGGGGGATAAAAACAAACAAACCAATGTTTGTATCATCAGATTATGTATCATGTCTGCAGGTAAGATCACTGAGGAAGAAGCTAAGAAATCGTCCCACCTCAATATTGTTGGCATGGTCGGCTCAATCGACAATGACTTCTGCGGCACTGACATGACCATCGGTACTGACTCGGCACTGCACCGCATCATTGAGGTGGTGGATGCCATCACCACGACTGCACAGAGGTCAGACCCCACTGTGCATTCAAAAAGTGAATCTGTCAACCAAATTAATAGTTTGCACATATGTACAGGTAGAAAACTCTAGAAAAAAATGGACGTATCGCCTTTCTTATGCCTGTCAGTTTATAGTGGATATACTGATTCTGCATATTCATTTTTTTCAAAATCCACAGCCACCAGAGGACATTTATCCTGGAAGTGATGGGCAGACACTGTGGGTCAGTACTCTATCTGTGTGTGTGTCATTAGACTGAGAGACTATTATATTTGCGTGACTTATTTATTCTCATTCATGTGTGCAACAAGTAGTTACAGTGCATAACATAACGAACTCTCTCCAGTTACAGTCTTCTTATTAATATGATGCTGGTGCACAAATGACCTGAATGCCTCTGTATTGTTTGTGTCAGTGGACTGGTGGGATCTTGTGACTGTCAAAGAGGTTTTGTGATTTAAAAGTACAGCCGAAAAAACATGTTCCTGTGGCTACGTCTATGAATCAGGCTGCTTAACCGTTTGTGTTTGCACACATGCGTGCAGTTACCTGGCCCTGGTGACGGCTCTCGCCTGTGGAGCTGACTGGGTGTTCATTCCCGAGATGCCGCCAGATGATGGCTGGGAGGACCACTTGTGCAGGAGGCTGTCAGACGTAAGTGTTTCTTCATTTGAAGATACCCACATCCTCTCTTTGCATGCATATTTGTACTTTTATCTCTGTTATTATTATTATTTTTTTACTTTAGCAAAGAGCCCGTGGATCTCGACTAAATGTGATCATTGTGGCCGAGGGCGCGATGTGCAAGGATGGCAAACCGATTACATCTGACCAGATCAAAAAGGTAAGCTGTATGGTTCTTACTATTGTGCGAGTATTATTGTAAGCTATGCTGACAGTATACTGAACAAAGAGCTGGATTTGTTTGTGTCCAGTTGGTAACTGACAGACTCGGCTTTGATACCCGCACCACTGTTCTTGGACACGTGCAGAGAGGAGGAACACCCTCTGCCTTCGACAGAATCCTGGTGAGTGTCCCAGTAAAACGCAGAGTAGAATCCACACAGTACACAGCTCTACTTCTGCCTCTACTGAGGCTCCTGACTCCTGAGGAGTGTACTATGAAGTAAGAATTAATGGAGTAGTAAACCATAATGAGCTAAAAGTCTGAGTTTCTTTAAAAAAGTAGCTTTTAAATGGCTAAATCACCATGGTAACTTACCTTGAACACGTAACCTGGTCTGGAGAAGGTTTAAAATCCTCTGGAAATGCAACATTTTTAATACATTTCTTTTATTTACAGCATATAAAGCAGGATATAGAGTCTCTGCTAGGAGAACCTGTTTTATATGTACAAGTTGTACAGAGGGTGCAGTCTGCAATAAAATAAACTTGAATTATTTTACTCCTCTGTGCACTAAATCACCACATTAACAGTTTTCTGCAGCATTAATTTCCTGTCTTATTTGTAACAGTGTGTTTACATTTTACTGTAATATTTTATCTTTTTATCTTTATATATTTGTAGTCACCATTTCATTATCATCATCTGATAACATCTGTGAGTGGAGTAGGTGACGCTCATAGGGATCATTTTATACAGAAGAGTCATATAATCCGCGAAGCACCTGTTTTTATTAGATGCGCATGAACGAAGCCTGAAGGGCTGAACTGGGTCAAGAAAGCTAACGGAAAGAAAGCCTAGCTGTGTTGAACTTTCTTCGTAGTACACCCTCTGGTGAACTGGCTCTGTTGGTTTACTCTAGGGCAGCAGGATGGGAGTGGAGGCGGTGATGGCATTGCTGGAGGCCACCCCAGACACTCCCGCCTGTGTGGTCACCCTGTCGGGGAATCAAGCCGTCAGATTGCCGCTCATGGAGTGCGTGCAAGTGGTACGTCAGAGTATTTTCACCCAAGGAAAAAGATGATTAGTGTGTTGCTTTGCCTGTTCTGAGGGATATCCACTAACACTACAATGACTTTACGCTTTACAGACAAAAGAAGTGACTGCTGCCATGGCTCAGGGCAGATTTGACGATGCCATCAAGCTCAGAGGAAAGTACGTGTTTCACAGAGAGTATTAGCAATAAAACATTTAAGTGATCGACTAACTTTGCATAACTATGGAGCCTGAATTGTGCAGCTTCAGGCTCTGCCAATGTCATCTGCTCTGTGGGCTGAACAAATTAGACATTATGGCACATGCAATCAATTAAAAAACTTTAAAGTAAAACTTGCAATACCGTTTAAATATTAAGTAATGCCTAATAACAAAAAGGAAAAATCATTAAAATACTGACTACAATAATTTTATATTGTTTATTCTGACTAAACACTGTAAAAGTCTAACAGCTGAGCCTTATTTTTAATCTAGCTAATAACCCACTAACCCTCCTTTATGATGTGTAGGAGTTTTGAAAACAACTGGAATACGTACAAGCTGCTGGCTCACATCAATCCTCCAGATACTAAGGTGAGCGACCTTCACCTTCTAAACCAGACTCGTCCTGACTCCCTGTTGTTACTGAATCATGTTTAAGGACCTTCAGCTGTCTCATTGTGTCCATCTGTCGCTGGCAGAGTAACATCAATGTGGCCATTATGAATATCGGCGCCCCCTGTGCTGGTATGAACGCTGCCGTGCGTGCAGCGGTGAGGATGGGCATCATCCAGGGTCACTCCATGCTGGCAGTCCATGAAGGTTTCGACGGTCTGGCTCAAGGACAGGTAATAATTTTTTTGGTAATCTGTTATCCTTTTAAACCAGAGAACCAGTGTCACACGTGCAAGAATCTTCTTCCTACTTCGGTTACGAAGACTAGAACTGCTTTTTGTTGCCTCTGGTGTTTTGTTCCCTGTCAGATCAAAAAATATGAGCATAAAACATCCATCAAACAGCGACGACAACTGTTATGTTATCACACGTGGTGGTCACAATGGCAAGATATTAAGTATGAATGGCGACATACATGCAAGACATAAAAAGGCTAACAAAGCACTGAAAACACATGTTAGAAGAAAGATCAATGTGTACTTTAATGAGCACCACCAAACTGGGAGGTGGTTCCACAGAAGAGGGCCTGAAAACTAAGGGCTCGGCCTCCCATTCTACTTTTAAATACTCCAAGAATCACAAATAAGCCCCCAGTCTGAGAATAAACTGCTCTTGTAGGATAATTATGGGGCCTGATTATGTATGTGAGGAGAAGGATTTAAAAAAATATCCCTACATTGTTGTTGTTGTTGTTAACTGCTGTTATTAACAACCAGTGTTCTTGCTTGTAGCATCAGAGAGAGAGAGAAGTTGCTGTGGTGAAGTTGTTGACTGGACTCAGTGTGCGTGTGCGTGTGTGTGTGTGCGTGTGCGTGTGCGTGCGTGTGCGTGCGTGTGCGTGTGTGTGTGTGGCATTAGTTGGTTCAGTTGTTGTTCAGTTGATTAGCTCGGAATTTATATTGGGAGCAATATAAACGCCCCTGTACCCATGAAATTGGAGCTATTCCCATTGAAGCCCTTTTTGCATCTATGTGTCACGTAAAGAAAAAACAAAACAAAAACGGGCCTTTCAAAATAAAAGACCTCTGCTTCTCTTCTGTTTTTATTGGGTGGGGTCAAATGCAGATACATGCTTTCAAATAATTCAAGTAAGTCATTGCTTTCATGTGTGAGTACTGTACTTTGTCTTCCAATAGTTATAAGTGTTTTACTTTTATTATATAAGCTCAGTTAGATCTTCCTGTTCTCTACAGATCGAGCCCATTATCTGGACTTCTGTGAGTGGCTGGACTGGAAAAGGAGGTTCAATGTTGGGCACCAAGAGGTAAAAATATGCATTTTTGTTTCTTTGATTTTATATTTGGAAAATAAACATGTATCCTGTATTCCCGAAGAACTCTTCCAGGCAAAAGGTTGGAGGAGATCAGCCAGAACATCGCCAAATTCAACATCCACGCTTTGGTGATCATTGGCGGCTTTGAGGTAAGAAGTGGCAGAAGGCTTTGTTTCTCTTCTGCTCATTCAAAGTGAGCAGAAGTTCCTGAAACTAGAAGCACAGAAAAAAAAATGAATCTGCGTCTCCTCTTTTGCTGCAGGCGTATGTTGGAGGCCTTGAGCTGGTGCAGGCTAGGGAGAAATATGAGGAAATGTGCATTCCCATTGTGGTTATCCCTGCCACCGTATCCAACAACGTCCCTGGCTCTGACTTTAGCATCGGCGCTGACACTGCCCTGAACACCATCACCTCCGTTAGTGGCTGAACAGCAAATATATATGCACATGCACAAACATAAATTAAAAAGGAAGCAGTTTATCTTTTACTTTCTGGTTTGTTTCTCTGCAGACCTGTGACAGGATCAAGCAGTCTGCAGCAGGCACCAAGCGCCGCGTGTTTATCGTTGAGACTATGGGTGGATACTGTGGCTACTTAGCCACCATGGCAGGTCTGGCTGCTGGGGCTGATGCCGCTTACATCTTTGAGGAAAAATTCGACATTAAAGATCTGGAGGTGAGCTGAAAGTCGGTAAAGAAGAGGGCATGGCCATCAAGTGTGAGTTCATTGCTTGAAGTGACTGTCTTAAGAGGGCAGTTTCTTCCTGAGGACAGAAACATAATGAATTCGTTGTGTTGCACTCTTTTGGTTTCAGTTTTCTGTCTTTAAAGTTTATGGAGTCTGAAAAGTAATTAGGTGAACTTTTGCTCACAGGCGAACGTCCAGCACATGGTGGAGAAGATGAAGACAACAGTGAAGAGAGGTCTGGTGCTCAGGTAGGTTTTGTTCTGGCAGGGAAAAGAAATGAAGTGCAACAGGAAGAAGGTAAATACCTGGTATAAAACCAGTAATCTGGTTAACTGCTACTGAGTAAATCTTCGGAATATCCAGTTGTTGTAACCCTCTAGTCATTGTGAATCACTGATTTAGCAGAGCATCAATCACAAACTCACAGCGAGTGCTTCAATTTTCTGTAGTACAAACACCAAAAACTCAGGATATTCAAAACAATAAGAACCCAGGAGACGAGTTCTTTTATACAACAGGCAATTTTAACTGAAAGCATGTCATTTCAAAATAGGAAAGTGACGGTTTAAATAATAAAACTAGTAAAGAATTTTATTTATCTGCTCTAGTTTGATTGGCTCACTGTCATAGTTGAATTCAAATGAGCCATTATTACACCTTTACAATGTCTGCTGTGAACAGGACCCATAATTCATGCTCTGAAACCAGATAAAAGTCCATTTATTTTCAGGCAACAGCAGAATAATTTACTGTTCATTGTTCAAAAGGAATGAAAGCTGCAATTCCAACTACACGACTGATTTCATCTTCAACCTGTACTCAGAGGAGGGAAAAGGCATCTTTGACTGCCGTAAGAATGTCCTTGGACACATGCAGCAGGTGTGTTCATGAGGGGAAATGTCCAAACGCAATAATTGGTTTGCTCCTCATTTTTCTGTGATTTATTCTAACTGCGTGTCCTCTACCAACTGCAGGGCGGCACTCCTACACCCTTCGACAGAAACTTTGGCACAAAGATGGGTGCCAAGGCAGTTCTGTGGCTTACTGACAAACTGAAGGAGTGCTATAAGCATGGTATGTGCACTTAAAGCCAAACTCTGTGTTATATATGATGAAATATGCCGTTGTTTAAAGTTTTGAAGTAAAGTTTCTTGAATCTGATATATTTATATGTAGAGTTAATTTCATGTTGTAAAGTCATAGCAAAGAAAAAGTACACCTTCTGTCAGTTATAAGTCTGTACATATCAAAATTAACCTTAAAATTTGGTTAATAAAACATACGATAAACAGCAACTCATGACCTGTTACATCATCTTGGGATTTATTTGACAAATGTGTGAAAAGGAAGGTAAATAGCAGCCAGTTGCTGCCAATCTTGCACTTGATTAACTGATCATCTTTAAGTGTGAGCACTTCTATAAAAGCAGAGCTTTTGGCAGTTTTCTGCTCTGCAGCATTCAAATGTGTGTTAACATGACGCCAAGGAGGAAAGACATCAGCAGAGCTGTTAGAGGAGCAACTGCTGCTGCCCATCAGTCAGATAAAGTCCATCATTCTACAGTGAGGATTGCTCTCCAGTGGAGATCACTCAGAAAAGCTCCCAGTATTTCCATGAGTGGATGTTCCAGCAAATTCACCCCAAGGTCAGACCATGCAATCCTCAGAGAAACTGCAAAAAACCCAAGTGCTACATTTCAGACTCTATAGGCCTCAGTTAGCACGTTAAATGATGACTTGGATTTGCAAAATTGCTTCTAAACAAACCACAAAACCCCTAGAACAATGTCCTTTTGAAAGACATGACCAAAGAGGGAGATATTTGGCCATAATACCCAGTGCTGTGTTTGGTCAGAAGAGACACTTCATATCAGCGGTCAAGCACGGTGGTGATTTCAGCTTGTTTTGCAGCCACAGGATCAGGGCACCTCTCTATTGAAGTATTCTACAGTTAAATGTGAGGCCATCTGTGTGACAGCTAAAGCTGGGCTGAAACTAGCTCGCACAACAGGACAATGATCTCAGTCACACCAGCTAATCTACAACACAATAGCTGGAAAAGAAAAGAATCAAGGTGGTGCAATAGTCTAGTCAAGGTCCAGAGCTGCCATAAATATGTGGACATTAGAAAGACTGATACAGTGATACATAAAACTGCTGTACAACGGGGTGAGCTTTAGTTTTTCAAACAATGCTTCTGCTTTTTAATTTAGTTTTGGTTAAATAAACAATGAAACTGTGAAATTGTTCACAGAAACTGAAAAGGGGGCTGTTTTTAAAGCTGCTGAAGACCAGATGATTGTTTTTACGTTCAATGCTCTAATATGTAAAAGCTTCCAAGTGGCCGAGCCAAACATTGACAACAATCGTGTAGCAGATCTACGTCATGTTTTGTCATTCTAAATGTACATTTTTCATACATAATCATATGTTATGAATATTCCTTTCAGTAAGTCATGTGGAATGTGAATCATGAATTAGTTAATCAGTTTGTCTTTGGGGCTTTTAGGTCGTATCTTTGCTAACACAGCAGACTCCGCTTGCGTGCTGGGAATGAGAAAAAGGGCACTCACCTTCCAACCTCTCGCTGAATTGAAGGAAGACACAGATTTTGAGTATGATATATATTTTCGAGCTCACATGTTGTAAGAATATAAGTACAATAACAAGCATCCGAGTGAATGATCCCTCCCATCTGTTGCAGGCGCCGCATCCCTAAGATACAGTGGTGGCTGAAAATCAGGCCCATCATGAAGATCTTGGCTAAATATGACATCAAACTGGACACCTCTGAACACGCCGACTTGGAGCATGTGATCAAGAAGAGTAGCTTTCTTGGGAAGTAGACGCCATCTGCTCCCTGTTAGTACGCAGTTGGACAGGGGGATTTTGTTCTTTTCCATAAACAAACTTATGTTTTCTTGTTTAACCATCTGTCTGCCTCAGTAAAAGAGCTGCTATCTTTCCTGTCCTGATTGTTTGCTTCCTCTTTGTAGCCCTCCTCATCCTGAAAAGCTTTTCCTGAATACACAGTGCAGAAGAAAACAAGCCATTAAAGATGACTGATAATCCCCCCAAAACACTGTGTTGTTGGTGATTAATGCCAATTAATGTGATCTGTCCAGAGAAACTAGCAGACTAATTTTTAATTTACACTCTATTTTGGAAATGGTGTCTGATCAAAACCCATACAGCGAACACAGTGATTAAAAGTTTACATATTTAGCAACTGCGTGACCTGATGATCATCTAGACGTCATTTAGTGTTTTTGTTTTGTTTTTCCTTGTAGCCATAGTAAATTGTACCCGTTACACCTATACGTATGAATTTTAGGTCACTGGAAGCGCTGATATAATTACACCTAATGCATCTGAAATAGTAAGCCTCAATCACAAATCTTTAGAAAACGTCCTTTACTCCAAGAGGTTCTTGCCCCCGAAAATTTTGAACCCCAATTGAAAACCATTGATGTCTGGTAAAAGCAGCCAGCTATAATAACGTGATCCATCGGTACACATTCAGCCTCCTTTTCTTTATCCTGATTTTGAACAATACTTGAGCTGGGTGCAGCTAAAGATGGACTCATAGCGATCTGTTTAAATATCCTCTGCACATATTCAAACACAGATATATTATTCTCTGAATAAGCTCTGTTTGTATGGGTTTGTCATAAAAATAAATGTATGGAGAAAAAGCCATAACAAAAAGAGATTACCTATGTTTAACGAAGAACTGTGACTACAACTGAAGCAGCCTTTGTTTTGTTTTATTTGTTTTCAATAAATTTTGGTAAATTTTCTGGTAACAAATGTTATAACATGTTAATAAAAGCTTTGTTTACTGACTTATTCTTTTGAGGCACTTACTAATTTATGGTTTTGCTGAAATTCCCATATCGCTGTGATGATACGTAGACTTGAAAAGAACAAATTTATATAGTGATTTATAGAACCCTGGCCTACTCGCTCGCCACTTTTTTAAGTACACACATTTAACTGCTTTTTAACATAAATAGCTAATCAGCCAGAGAAGCAACTTTAACCTCCTAAGACTTGAGCTCTTCCATGGCATGCATTTTTAATATTTCTTTGATATTTGGGCATATTGGGACCTCATGAATGTAAAAACAAAGAATTGCCAGATCTTTTTTTTTAACCTCATTTTTATTTCTGACAAAAATGAGATCCACATATGAGGACATTTGTTTTAAATTTTGATAGAACAGTGGCAGTAGAATGTCCTCCTAAGTGGATATCAGGCACTTGTAGAGAAATATTAGTGTTTTTAGGTCTAGACAATCCAAAATGTGATGTCCACATATGTGGACACAAGGTCCTAGGAGGTTAAATGTGATGTGGTTGTTTGTGTGGGGCTGTGTATGTCAAGAATTGCTGATCACATTTCTATGGTTTCCAGATAATGGTCTGAAAAAGAGAAAATATAAGTGAGCAGCAGTTCCCTGTGTGAAACTGCTTTGTTGATGTCAGAGGAGAATGGCCGCTTTGAGCTGATAGGAAGGCAACAGTCACTCAAATAACTATAAGTTAAAACCCAAATATGTGAAAGAGCATCTCTGAATGTATAACATGTCAAAACTTGAAGCAGATGGAGGCCACACCGAGTGCCACTCCTGCCAGCTAAGATCAGGAAACTGAGGCTAATTTGATAAAATGCAAGATTGTAAGAATCCTGATTGGTCTGATGAGTCAGAGCATTGATCCATTCTGCTTTGCACCAAGCTGTGTAGTGTGCGTCAAACTCAGGTTAAAATTCAGAAAATTCTGGGTTTTTCAGTAATGATATCTGAAAATCTTAGCAGGTCTCTGTGTCTTTTGTCAAGCACATGTTTGGGGCTGCACACAAATACCCCAAGTCCCTGAGTGCTTTGTTTTGAATGGTACATAAACACTGGAGCCATTCTCATTCACAATGTTGATAATCCAATTATGGATCCATAATTACCAGCATAATAGAATGTTACCTATCTTTGACAACCCATTTTCGGGTTAATGAAATTAATTTTAATCATCTGTTCCTGATTACATCTAGAGCAGGGTGCCAGGAAATCTGATTACGTCACAGCGCTCTCCACACAAAAGGTCCCAAATCACTCATTATTCCTGCTGGTAATCAACAAACTGCCTTTTCACAATGTAATCAGCACAGTAACTGAAACTGAAAGCCTATACTTCAGAGAATTGCAGCAGGCTGGTGGCCTGTATATAAAGCTTATGCAGTGCCCAACATAGTGCTGCATTTAAGCTGCATTTATTACAAGAAGTAATAAGAAATAATGAAAACACGCATGAAGGGTGAAATGGCCTACAGCACAAAAAAGGTATGTATCCCAGTGTGTGTCTTATTATTTATGTATTTATGTCATGGATTTCTTATGGTTTAAAGTCAGGAAAATAAGTTCAGATTCTCTGGTACCCGAAAAATAACATTATATGGATTTCACCTCTTGTATTTATTTATTCTTTTAAAAAAAAGAAAAAAAAAAGACAGCGACTGGGTCTCGATGTAAGTGCTCTTACTAAAGAAAAACTACAGTGTAAATCCGGAAAAGGAAATAGCGCCGTAGAGGTCACCGAGTTCTCGCGGTGGCAGCCGGGACTTCGGCGGACTGTGTGCCTGCGCTGAGGAAAGGTGCGTGTCCCCAGTGTCCGCTCCGGTCGCCCGGTTAGGAATGCGCCTCACGAACCCGGTGTGTGCTGTAGTATTTGACGAAACGCCAGTGGGGACCGCCGTTTAAGAAGAGTCATGGTTTGGCACTGTTTGTACCATTAGTTTCTCGGCGTGTGAGCTTGATTCATTGAGCTAGCTAGTCGTTAGCCCGCTTCGTTGATTCATACGCACGCTAGCTTCAGTCTGTAGCATACCCGCTAGCCGGTTAGCCAATCCAGAGTCGAGTAGGAGAGAACCAGACTGACTGCTGAACTCAGCCGGCGTTTCGGGGAGAAGCGGCGGCGGTGGTGGTGGCAGGAGGGGGCCGGGAGAACGCGACGGGGTAGAAGTGAGTCAGGAGCGGCTGATGAGTTCAGACCAGAGCGGAGAGCCGCCGCTGCTGCAGGAGGAGGCTGATCCCGGACCGAAGACCGGTGGGAAGGACGAGGCTCCGCTGGGGAGCGAGGGAGGGTCAGGCGGCATGGTGAGTGAGGCCTTCTTTAGCCTGTTAGCTTACTGGCTAAGCGACTGCCGCTTTCTAACAGGGAGACCTGTTAGCGCAGTACGCCCCCTCTGCGTAATTAGCTTTGTTATTTATTACACATCTAAAATTAACTCAAACAAGATCAAGAATGAAACTTTGAGCGCGTTTGTGAATGTGTGTGAGTTTTTGCGTGACTGTTTTGTGACTATGTGAGAAAGCGGGACCAGAATCAAAGACTTTCACGACTACTTACTCTACTTGCTGCCAGTACAAGCTTTACTTTTACACACTTGGTGATGGTGGCGGTGTGTGTGGGGGGGTTATAGCAGTAGCTCTACCGCAGCTCATTCAGATAGCTGCTAACTGTAGCTTAGCCGTTGTAACCAGCAAGCTCATTAAGTAGTTTGCTGAGTAATCATTAGCCCGTAAGTTAAGTTTTGACAGAGCTTTAGGATGACTGCGGTGGTATTTGAAGCGGACACGCGCCGAATCAGTTGTTTTCCGTTAGCGGGTGAACGATGCTTCAATTACTGGCCGAATGATAGTGTTCATTCACTCCGTTATCTGTGAGCTAATCGCGGTGCTAGCAGACCTAGCTAGCGCAGTGACATGCGTTGCAAATACCTGGCCTTTGCTGCGCAGCGCAGTCAGCTGACATTGCTTGGCTCGCTGTGGCCTGTAACACAGAAGCGTGCATTGTAACCATGTGTCAAGTTGCACTGCACATAAATGTCCGCGCTTGTCTGAATGGCACAGAGGCCTCTCCTATGGGTATACATCCCGTTCTTATTGTGTGATCGGGGAGGAGAAGTGCCCTGAGCCATACTACCACCGGGAGCTGCTCTTGTCAGGCCAAGTGCTTCTGCAAAAAAGAGCCAGGATCTGTTAGCAGGTGGTGAATGACAATGTGAAGTAAATCTGACAGTTTAGCAGGAAGCTGCCATCCACTTTACACAAGATTAAAAGCACAGTCCACAGTTAGCTCACATCAAGATCACATCGGTGTCTGTAGATCTTAATGTGTCAGTGTGCAATCTATTCTTGGCCACAGATCTTTGCAGGGTCAGGATTTCTTCTGCCAGACCATAGCCGGTTTGGTATGGAGAGTCACATCAGATCTGTGGATAACATACATGGGAAATAAATTTGTGCTGGTGAAGGTAACATGTAACGTGTTCGTTTGCAAATATTTTGACTACACACAGCTTTTATAGTCACCCCTCCTTGAGGTGAACAGGGTAAGGGCTGATTTTGTTGACAGGAGATCACAAGGCCTTATGGGGACATGTGTCACTGGGATGTTCCAGCCATCAGTATAAATTTAATCAATGAAAATCAGCAGACATAGCTGTAGTTGGCTATGACCCATCTACAGCTCCTCTCTTAGTCTATTATGGTGTTGTTGAAGACCATAATTTAGTTTGGCTTTGTTGTCCCCTGGTGTCAGAATCAAAATATTTTATTAATATCAGAGGGAAGTAATTTTCATTCAGATGCACACTTAAAACATAAATGGGGAAAAATACAAATGAAATATAAAATATAAACAAAACTGGATAAAACTAAGGCACTCAAACTGCCATATTAGAACAATACTATAAACATTATAGACAGTGTATTAGTTATAACAGTCTAGGTGTCATAAGGGGGAGTTATAAAGTTTTTTGGCCAATAGTAGGGGTGATTTCATGTGGTGTTTTTGTGGTGTATTGTGGTTGAATGAGTCTTTTGCTGAACATGCTCCTATGGCTGTCCAGCACAAGGTAAAAAGGGTGTGAAGGATTGTTCAATATTGACTGTAACTTGGATTGCATCCTCCTTCCTTAAACCTCTGCTGGAGTAAGGGCAAACATGCCTTGAGACGTGCAGCAGAGGTCTAAAATTTAAAACTCTGTTTCTTAAAAAGGAATAAAAAGCAACCGGGGGAAAAAAAGAAGCAAAACTCAGGTGACAGATGTGTAAATGGTCACACATTTGTTAGTCAAAAGAGCCCTTATTTGAATGCGTCTTACGTTTGAAGAACCACTAAAAGCATTAAACAGATGAAACGTTGTGTGCATTTCAGTGCTTAAATATAAACTCTTAAATTTCAACAGTAAAATTTAGATAACTGACAACTTACCTCTGCTCAAAAATAAACATCACTCTGCTTTCAGTGTTTGTCAGAACCAAATTTGATTGATCCTCCTCTTTCTGTTTTAAAGGTCACCTTCAAGGGTGCTGGTTTGAATCCTAATGCCAAGGTGTGGCAGGAGATGCCCGTGGCCCCCAGCGAGACCGTTACCAGCAACCCTCATTGGTCTCCCTCGGATCTCAATGAGGGTAAGAAATGAAAGAGAATGCTAAACTGATTTTATTGCGCTTTACAGCACGTGTTTGGAAAATAAGTTTGAAGGCTTTTTTGGGAAACTGGACATTGTGACACCCATGTCTACTCATGGGATTATTTCCCCTTTTTGAGTCAACACTCCTAACGTTGTTATTGGTGTTTTAAAATAATTTTGGGGCCTTACTACTTTAAAAAAAAAAATAAAAAAATTCTTAGATAGCATCTGTATAAGTCGCAACTTTTTTCATGTACACAAACAATAGCTAAACCATCAAAGATGTGGGTAAGTTTGAAATAGACTGCTCTTTCTGAATCAGACTCTTTACCTTGTTCACAGGTTATTCTGAGTCTCCGTCTGCTGGGTGCAAGCAGTATACCGTGGGATTCCCGGCCCTGGATAACAGCAGCTCCACAGCAACAGCTGAGATAGCAGTAAATGGAATGGACCCTCCAGAGTTGGGCTTTTCCCCCGCTGAGTCTACAACAGGGACCTCAGGTCAGTCTTGACACAAGAAGTCATCTTCACACACACAGGCTGCAGCTAAAAATTTGTGTTTTTTTTCAATACGTCTGAAAACAGGAAATTATGAACAGCTTGAATGCACTGAGGTGGCCGATTGAGTGATCTGATACCATAAAATGTATCAACAGCTTAAAATACAGGACTTTCATGCAGACGTGTTCACAAAACTCTTTGTTCCACGAGGGAAATTTGTCTGGGAGCCAGATGAAACACTGGCTAAACTGAGAGACTGCTGGGTCACACCTAACCTGTAGAGTTATTTGTATTTAATTACCACCCTGACAAAAACCCTGTCTTAATCACTTGTGTTGCTAAGCATATACTCCACTGTGGAAACTTGGAACCACTGGCCCCTGTGTTAGTTACACCTGTGCAATCTAATGCCCCCCCAAGGTCATAGATAAAGGTGTTGTTGTACACCCTGTATGTGTACAACAACACCTTTATCTGAGTTTGAATGGAGTAGAGTAAAAGTCACCTCAATCTAGCCGCTCTTCCAGTAACTCCAACTTTTCCTGTCGCGCTTATGACACGGATGAATCTGACACTGTTGGAGTCATTTCAGTCACTGCTTATAATGTGACATCAGCATATGTCTTTGAAAAGAAAAAGGTTGTGTTGGAAAAATAATGTCATTAATGCTTTTTAACAGAAAACATTTCAATTTTTTTTTTTTAACCATTGATTCTTTAATGTTTTACAGTGGATTCAAAAACGGAAGAACAGCCAATCTCTTCTGAGAATTTGCGAGAGTCTCTGAAGAAAGAACTGGAGTATTATTTCTCCAGGTAAGAAGCCAACACCTAAAGCAAATTTTTTTTATGCGCAAAATTTAGAAAATAGTTTTCTCTTGACTGTTTGCAGAAGCTAATCTACGTGAATTTATTTATTTTGATTCAGAGAGAACCTCTCAAAGGATTTGTACCTGATGTCCCAGATGGACAGCGATCAGTTTGTCCCTATTTGGACTATTGCCAGTATGGAGAGCATTAAAGTCCTCACTACAGACATGGACCTCATTCTGGATGTGTTGAGATGTAAGTGAAAAGCTGAGGATGGCTCATGTTTAAAAAGGTGTGTACTGATTGGTCTTTTGCCTCAGCTTAAATATTCTTAAACCCACTCTTCCTTCCAGCCTCTCCTATGGTACAAGTGGATGAGAAAGGGGAGAAAGTGCGTCCTAATCACAAGCGGTGCATTATCATTTTGAGAGAAGTTCCCGAAACCACACCTGTTGAGGTAAAAAAAAAACAAAAAAACGTTTGACTGACAGGCCATTAAAGCACTGAAAACATAGTTATATGCTTGAAGTGAGTATGCATTGTATTCAATTCACAGGAAGTGGAGTCATTGTTCAAAAATGACAACTGTCCAAAGGTTATAAGTGTCGAGTTTGCACACAACAACAACTGGTACATCACATTCCAATCGGACACAGATGCTCAACAGGTACTCAGCTCAACTCTTCTTCATCATGTCTAAAGTATTCAGATGAAATCCAGCATCACTAATAGTCGTTTGACTCTTTTTCTTGCCCCCCTAGGCGTACAAGTACTTGAGAGAAGAAGTAAAAACATTTCAGGGAAAACCCATTATGGTGAGTTAAATTAAAATCTGACATTTTGGAAAGGCCCTTCTGTAAACATCTTGACGTCTGTTGACACATTTTCCCCTCTGATTCATACCAACAGGCCAGAATAAAGGCCATCAACACATTTTTTGCAAAGAACGGCTACCGTAGCATGGACAGCAGCCTGTACGCTCAGCAGTCCCAGAGCCAGTCCCAGTACAGCTCTCCGCTCTACATGCAGCACGTCTACCCCCAGCAGCAGTACCCCCTCTACGGCATCGTACCTCCCACCTGGACACCTTCGCCCACACCGTACTTTGAAACGCCTCTGGTGAGATTGACTGTGCTTTTGCTGCTGTGAGACTAACTAAAACCCTCTGTCAGAGGATCTACAGTCAAAGGGGCGAATTCAGTGTAATCTTAAAAGTGTATTATTAATGTTAATTTATTATTTATAGAAGGGGTTTTTGTCACAGGACTTCAGGGACCATTGCACACCTGCCGACTAATCATCCAAGTTTATTTTGCACTAATCGAAATAACTGCATCTTTACAAATATAGCCAAATACAGTCAGGCATTAATGTCTGTTCTGTGTGATTATTAAAACCCAGAAAACAGAAAGCCACACTTCATGCACCTCAAAGGCTTTTGTCTGCGTTCATCACCAGCATTCAGCACCTAAATATAATGCAGGAAATCAACCGTGAAAAATGTGTTTCGCGCCAGCTGTGGCAGAATCCCTTGTTAGTTATTGCTTCCTTATTTATTGTGATGCTTAAATTCAGATGCTTTGCTTTCTGAAATGTCAATGACATAAATACACAATGTTGCATAAGAATTGGCTGGGATGTTTTTGTTTTTTTTTTCTTTTCTAAAGCCGCTCTACAATGAGCTTACCTATTTTCATCTCCTTGGGGAAAGCTAAACAACAGATATATGCAAAAAAGTGTTGCTTTAAGGAGGATTAGTAAATACTGACTTTTTTATTTATTTTTGCCCCCTTCCACCTCTTGAGCAGGCTCCGTTTCCCAACAGTAGCTTTGTGAATGGATTTGGCTCCGCTGGACACTACAAGACCAGCTCCAGTTCTCTTAATATCTCTCGCCCATTCAACAGAAGCCGGTAAGGATTATTGTTGTGAGCTTTTTGTTTGTTTGTTTGGGGGGGGGGGTCTCTTTTCTCAAACATATTAGAATGTTTTATCACTTGTGTTCTTGTTTGCATGAAGTTAAACAGTGAACATCGGACCATCTCTGTAATACAGTTTGTCTAAAGTTAAAGAGGGAACTGCTCATCACTCCCTGTCTTCTTTTACTTCCCCACAGTGTACCCCTCTATTCAAGAAAGAATGTAATAAATGCCTTCAGGTACCACTGTTATACTATATAATGAGCTTCATTGCTTCCCTCATTTCTTACCATACCGCAGTAGCCAAATGATTAAATACATAACAGGCCCCATGCCTTCTGCCAGGCAGATTTTTATGGCCATAATCATCCTCGTAGTTGTGATAAATGTTTGGTGCCTTTTTATGAGCGTCCTGGATTTGTCTTTCCTTTGATAAATGCTGGCTGCAATCTGATTTCGAGCAACTGGCTTTATTTATTTATTTTTCCAGTTAAGGCTATCTTGCCCTTCTTTGCATTTACATTATTACATGTGACAGCTTCTCTACATCACAACTAACTATCCATCATGTGTAGTCTTTCTTTTTATTTGTGCTGCTTTCATTCGTGACTGTCATCATATGCTGTAACAAAGAAATGCTGACAGGAGTTGAGTGTAGGTCATCTCTGCTGTCAAGCATCAATTCATACACTGCATTTTTGTGCAAAGAGATGACAACTTTTTCAAGCGTGTTCATCACGTTTGTTCAAAAGAAGCTTCACAAAGACATAAGTCAGACCCAGTGATGAGATCATGATGCGCATAGAGGGAAAGAGGGATGGAAGAACTGACTTTGGTTCTCTCTCTTTCTTCATCTTTTCTCTTTGCTCTTTCTTTCTCTCTCTCTGTTCTCCCTGTGGACTTTTAAAGTCAGGAATTTCAGTCCCAACCCAATGAGCGTTCAGATTATGAGATCTGAGGGTCAAAGACCGGTGGGAAGATAAGTTTATGTGAAATCATGCTAATCATACAACATCTAAAAGGTTTATTTGTGGCACAAATCCTGGCAGGTCTTGCAGGGGTGTTGTCAGCTCTGCTCAGTGAGTTAATGATTGGTTGCAGATAGCCAAACACAGTAATTCTGACATCTGAGTTTTAGCTGCTTCAGCCAATCATGACCTCAGTTGTAGTCCAAAACCACCTGCATGTCTACGTTTACTCTGAAGACACAGCATGTTGTCCCATTTCCCTTGCAAACTGTCAAGTTTAGTGTGGTTGCCACCAGTGTTTCCTTTGAACTGACTGAACCGTTTTAGCTTCTTTTCACTAGAAAATAGTTTATTTCCTTTGAAGACTTCAAATGAAATGATGTGTATAGGCTTCTAATTACCTCAGATTGCAGTGCATGATTTTCAGTGTTTTAACACAAGATTTACTCTTAAGTTCATACAGTGGTTTAGGGCTGTGCGATATGACCAAAATCTCATATCCCGATATAAGACATTTATCGTCCCGACAACGATATTTATCACAAAAGTTTTACATTTTCTGTAACTTCTGTGAATCTCGGGCAACTCGACTTGCACAAAGTGTTTTTCACCTGGGCGTCGTGTACCTGGAATCGAGTTTAAACTGACACAATTTTAACAATTTTTGTGAGTATTACACGGCGTGCTGCTGGGAAAAGCCTGTCTTAAGGTTTTTATTTATTTTTTTAGCACCTGACGGCTCTTTTTAGCTTCTCATCCGTGAACACTCTGCATACTATTTCATGTGATTCAGTTTATTTTGAAAAATCTCAACAGGATCTTAAGCTTTATTGTGAAAGGTTTATGTGGAAAATAAACAAGCGGTTTTACCTTTGTTGTTGCTAACGAAATGCATAAAGCAGTTGTCCGTCCGTAGTGTGGGTATTTTAAATATGAGAGAAATTCTACAGTGACTATCAAAACGATGAAAAACTATTGCTGTAAACAGTTCATTTTGCGACACCACGAAACAAACAATAGCGTAATATGAAACAATAGACGTTTTTATATCGTCATCTGAAATATATAGTTATATCGAACAGCCCTACAGTGGTTTAACATCTTATAGCCAACAAATTGGATTAATGTACTTGTAACAGCTGCTGAACTGCTTTCAAAGGCTCTGGATGTGTATTACACAGATCTGTTTCCTTGGAACACATAAGCATAATGTCTTGTGTATTTTATGACTGCAAAAATACACGACTAAAAGTTGGTAAATGTGTAAAAATATAAATCCTGAACGGAATAATTTATATTACGTGGACTTAAGTGTAAAAGCACCAAGCACCTTAACCGAAAGTTATTAAGTTCAGTAGGAAGCACTGGTTGCCAATTTGTATGCAGAGCATTTTAAATGCATAGTAACCTTGATCTTCACTTTCCCCTCACGACAACAGAAACCACGTGAAGCCCCAGGTGAGGCCAAACGACGTGACCTCAGCATCCGTAACACCGGTCCCACTGGAAAGCCTGACCGGACTGCGAAACCCGCAGCCTCCTGCTCCCAACGCTACTGCCGCCGTCTCCACTACTAACACAGTCCAGACAACCACTGACTTGACCATGGCATTCTCGCATCTACCCCCCTCTTCCTCATTGGACGCCAGCGATGACAGTGGGGTAGCTGGACGTGGAAGGTAAGCCTCATCTGTTTCAAACCTGGTCGAATGTTAGAGCTGCTGCTCGTGGGTTAGATTTGATAGGTTATGATATTTCCATCGATTTAAGCAGGTTAGAGTTGACTTGACTTTAACCAAAAGCCATATTTTGAACTAAATGCAGTTTAAATGAGTAAAAGGGTTTTTAGACCTAGACATGAGTGTCATTTCAGTGGGTAGGTACTACTCAGATTTGATTTTTTTTTTTTTTTTTTTTTGGTAAATGAAACAAACAAAACAGTCAACTTGGGAGTTCAAAATTCCACTTACAGCATTAATCATCAACTTGAAGACTAAAACTAAACTTTTTTTTTTTGCTTTTTTGGCAAGTCTCATGTACTGCTCCCTGCCAGGAGCATGCCTCACTGTGTCCCCAGTGTCAACAGCAGCATCTGTGCTTGAGCTAGTTGCACATGTTCTTTTTTTTTTTTGTCTGTTGCTTCAAACATTTTCTTTCTGATTTATATGTAAACATCAAATGATGTCATTGAAATTTGCTTATTGACTGACGCATGCTTAATGGATTTGGCATGCATATGACTTTTGACTGACTTGACTCTTTATTCACACCTTATTTATTTGTATTTCAGACGTACGACCTACAGAGGAACACGGAGGAGGCGAGAAGAAGAAAGGATTGCGGTAAACAGCAATTACCTATGGCCATAAAACTTGTATGTTGTGTTTAAAACCATGAACCATGTAATGATATTTCTGCCCGTTGGCTCTGTTTTTAATTCCTTTTCTCAGAGGCCTGTACCCTTAACAGAGGTCAAGGTTTCACCACCCAAGTTTGACCTGGCTGCTACCAACTTCCCTCCTCTTCCGGGCTGTGTGGTCAGCACACAGGGGGAGCCAGTGTTAGAAAACCGGATGTCGGATGTAGTACGTGGTTTGTACAGGGACAAGGTAAGAAAATGAGTTTGTAAATCTCTTGAACAATGATGCATAGAAAGCATTGTTGAGATGAGGACTGCACAAGTGTAACATTCATGCACTTTGCTTTTTATAGGCAGAACAAGCCAATAAAGAAGCCACTGCGAGTCCAGGTTCAGGTCAAGTCACAGAGGAAGCTGTGGCTGTCATAAGTCCTGCCCCGGCAGCAGCAAAATCTGCTACTCAACCACTTGGACCTTCAGCCTCTGGGTATGATTGTCTCTGCTCTTAATTTGAGCATGTTTTGTTCTTACAATAAAACTTAAAATGTTAGCTTTGCTAACTGAACCTCTTGTCCTGATAGTACTGTTCGTCAGGAGAAGAGAGTCGAACGGGTGGAACCTACGACTCAAAAACCAACTCCACGCACACCTGTCAAAACTCCCGGCAACCCCGCCTCCACACAGCCTGTGCCTAGCTCCAGGCCTCAGACCTCTGCTGCTTCCACACCAGCCACACCCAGCACGGCTGCCCCTGCGACAGCCGCTCTTCCCACCCCTGCACAGGTGAGAATCTGACTTTCCTGTTGTTGCTGCCGCCACATGAGCACAGTTGTCTTCCTGATGATGAGATCTTTTGCGCATAGAGGGAAAGTGAGGTAGTGAATTGACTGGCTTTGGCTCTATCCCTCATCTCTGTCACTCTTTTTTTCTTCTCTCTCTCTCTCATTTCACCCCAACCCCACCCCCCATGCTTTTGTCTCACCAAAAGTCCAGAATTTTCACTCCTACCCCAATGAGCGTCAAGATTATGAGATCTGAGGGTTTGACTGGAAGGGTGCTAAAACTCAGTAAATGAGTGTATGTTTTACCCATCTTAAAAATGTTTTTTCTGTTTTTGTTTAGGAGCCCCGTAAACTCAGCTACGCCGAAGTGTGTCAAAGGCCACCCAAGGACCCTCCCCCTGCATCCCCTGCCCCGGCCACCCCGGCCACCTCTAGCACTGCGTCGGGCCAGCCACTACGTGAATTGCGCGTGAACAAGGCCGAGGAGCCGGGCTCCAGCAGCAGTCCTGGAGACAAGCACGAGAGAAGCCACGACAGGGAGGGGGGATGGGAATGCAAGGAGAGCCGGCCACCGCGTGAACGTGACTCTCAAAGCTACCACCGCAGCAATGGTCCCAGGGGCACCGGGGGCCTCAAGTTCCGGGACCATAGGCGTCCTCCACCACCCCGACGCAGCTCCCCGCAGGGAGGATACAGGCACACTGGAAAAGAGCAGAACATCCCACCAGTATCGCCAAAATAAAAACTTGATATCAATAGAAAAAGATGTATGAATATATACATGGATATATATAATTATATAAAAATGAATAACATAAAAGCAACAACAATTATGGTAGCCACCTTCCCCACCCCCCTGGAACATGTCCAAAGAGAGGCTTTTAAAGTGGCAATGAGACTGACATCCAGGACTTATGGGCAAAATGACACCTGAAGAACTTTGACGAGTGATTGGAAAAGAAACAAAAACGTTGTTTTGGCCTTCAGAAATACGCTTAAAAGAATTTAAGTGTGACTTACCTGAAGGTTGTTGATTCGTTCATGCTCCGCTAGGGAAAGGTGGGATGCTGGGCCTCGTAAATGGCCCTCTACCTTTTTTTTTTTTTTTCTTTTTTTTTTTTTAATTAAAGAATAGATGTTGGTCTGCAAGAACAATATGCACTAAGAAAAAAGAACATGCATATATGTCATGTACATATACAAAGATATCACTAACACGCAATGAGACATCAGTTTTTGTTTTGTTTTTTCTCTTGTGTGCTTAGGTTTGCAAGTATGACTGAAGGGTTGACTGATGTCTGTGTATGCATCGATTGTTAAGCTAAATGACTGAAGTGCTGCAGGGTGCTGTCGCACTGATGTAATGATATTGAGAACATTTTGATTTTTACAGCAGAGATTCTGAATCGTCCTGAAACGGGACAATGTGGTCTTCTAATGTATATCAATGAATTGTGTTCTATGGTGGTATTTTGATCCTGGTTCATGATTGGCTTAAACGCTCTCCGTCAGATTATCAGAAGGTGTTGACATGCACCGCGGTCAGATGTGTGATTTTTCTTCAAAGCCCGGATGCTCTGTAGGGGGGGCTCACTGGGCTGTTAGCCACGGTGAACCTGCTAGCCTGGTCCAAAGTTTTTCACGTTGAGTTTTACGTGTTTTGAGTTTAACTGTTCCGATGAATTCAGAATATCGTCATGTTGATTATCAGTCAGGTTCTCTGTTTACATGTTTTGTTGTGGGTTTTGTTTTTTGGGGGGATCGTGTGTTTTCATGAGGAAAAACAAATAGGTTTTTGCTAAGATTTGACTGCTTGGTGCGCCCAGTGGTTTTAGGCAAGGTTTGGCTTTTCTACATCATCATCATCATCACGGGATATCCAGGTTAAGCTTATCTGTGAATTTGTTCTTAACAATGGCATAATGTCAAAAAAAATAGACTGAGTGCTGTTAGCTAATGATGATAGCTATTTACTATCAGGCAGCCAAGTTGTGGATATAAAGGAAATTGGAATATTTTCACGTGCTACGTGCCAGCTGGCTGCGATTATAGTGTGCTAGGATAAAGTTTAGATTTTTATTGATGAGGTCTGCTAATGTAATCTTTGGGGGAACTCTTTGGCCCAGTGAAACTGGATTTTGAAAAAGCTGTAGAGGTGTAGTAACCTATGCTATATTGTAATAACCCTTCACTAGAAACGTGTGTGGGAGAATGTAATTGTTCTAGTATTGAATTTACGGAGGGAGGCTTTTGACCAGTCAATCCACCAGATTGTTTTGTGCTTTTAGGGTGAGTTTGCTGTTTTGTTTTGTTTTCCTTTTGTTTTGTTTTTCTTCTAAGTTTTGGAAAACAAACAGGTTAACTTAGAATTTGAAGTTTGACTCACTGTATGTATTGCTTTCTTAAATTTATTTATTTTAATTCTAATGCAGCGCTTTTCTCCCAATCTTGGTAGGCTGGTTTCCCCAAAGTTGTGTGAAATCGCATTGGCAAAAATGAAAAAAATCACATATGACATTTCTGTACCGATTAAGATGTCAGCTGAGAGAAAATACTTGTTGCGTTGACTTTGGGATTAGTAATGCAGTAAACGAGTATCCAATCACTGGAGCTGTTTTTTGTTTAGTTTTTTTCATTAATAAGTATGAGCAGCTAGTGATTTAGTATAATTAAAGAAATGCACTAACTTTGTTTTTAAAAAGAATCTTACTCATGAGTAATGTGAAATCATTTTAGAAGCATATGGTTGATGTTGACAGGCTTGCAAAAATACCTACAGGATTTGCTCCCCCCCCCCCCCCCCCCAAAAAAAAAAAAAATATGTTTGGGTTATTTTCTGTTAATTTGGGTTGGGGTGGCAAATGGAAATGTAGTCATGAATCAACCAAGTGTTTGAGACACAATCTTAGAACTGTATGAAATGTCACCAAAAATAAATTATTTTGATTTGGCTTCCCAGTGTCACATTTATTACTGTTGTTTTGTTTTAAGCACCTACACGAAACATATGTTTTCTTTTAGTGTATCAAGCTGTTAATAGAACTACAGACTGAATATCCTGCATCTCTGATCATTTGTTACATTGTTTATTTTAATTTTATTGTTTTTAAAACATTTAAAGTCAAAAAGAGCAGACAACATTTTTCCAGTCTTCCACTGTGAAATTGTGTGTATTGCAGCTTCAGTCTTCTCTTCTCAGCTGACAGAAATGTGGTCTTCTGCTGCTGTAGCACATCTGCTTCAAGGTCCAATGTGTTCAGAGAGGCTCTTCCGCATACTTCTGTTGTAGCAAGTGGTTATTTGAGTGACTATTTGCTCGAAGCTGGCTGGCCAATCTGCCACCAACAAGGTATTTTGACACAGACCTGCCACATGGTGAATATCATTTTATCAGACCATTCTCAGTAAATGGCTGTAGGGGGAAATCCCAGTGGATCAGACATTTTGTTGGTCTCAGTTCCACCATCAGGCCAGGGTCTTTCTGTGTGGAGTTTGCATGTTCTTCCCGTGTTTGCGTGGGTTCTCTCCAGGTACTCCGGCTTCCTCACAAATTCCAAAGACATGCAGTTAGTGGGAATAGGTTAATTGGTAACTCTAAATTGCCCATAGGTGTGAATATGAGTGTGAATGGTTGTCTCTTTCTTAGCCCTGCAGCAAACTAGCGACCTGTCCAGAGTGTACCCTGCCTCTCGCTCTGAGACAGCTTGGATAGGCTTCAGCCCCCTCCCCAACAAGGATAAGCGGAAGAGAATGGATTCATGCATTTCAGCTGGTACAGGGTCTAGATTTTTCACTGCAATGCCACAGGTGGTGTTAATAAGTATTGTGTCACTCCATAAAATTTTTTCACTGCCTCCCCCCTGAATGACAAATTTCATTTGGCTTCATGCACTCTTATGATGATTCATAATTGCTGGAAAACAACAAAAATAAATAAAATTAGCACATATCTTGTGGGGGAGCTTTCCTCCTGCTGTAGAGCCTTGCCCCTAAGCTGCCCACCTTGTACAAACTAATTGCTTGTTTGTCTAAAAGCCTCTTATAGCCTTTATTTTCTTAGGAGATAATGATACAATAAATAATTTTTAAGTGTTTTTGTCAATAATTTCTTGATTCTGTTTACGTATAGGGGATTTTGACATATTTTTCTGAAGAGGTATGTACCACCCTGCCTAGACATTTTGCCCCCCCCCCATGTGAAATTTTCTAGATCCGCCGCTGACGTATGGCCTATATGTGGTTCGGCTACCCATTTTTAGGCGCGTATGCTGAGAGTTGATGTCGGCATGGGACTATCAGGTTCAGGATTAGGTTAAACCTTAGGGATAAAGTAAGAAGATGATAAAAACTGCTTATCCTTAGCTAGTACTCTCCTGATCATCGGAGTCCAACTCCCCACCTCCTCTGCCGCTGTTTCTGCTAGCTGAGCCCCTAACATGGACATAAACTGAAAGAATCCGTGGCACGCCGGTGGTAGCCTGCCGTGCCGTCATACATGCTTTTATTGGGATAAGTGAGTACACTTGGCGAGGACGTGGAGTTCTGCCAGGCCCCGTAAACGTCGGTGTTCAGAGAAAATGTCAGGTTATACCAAATTACTGCGGACAGTCAGCGTCCACTCTGCCCGCGTTTAAATACCGAGGTTCGAGACAGAGGGCGTGGCCCTAGTGGTGACGTTTCGTGTTTATGTGAAAGCTAGCAGCGGTCGGTCTATACAGTAACCTGCCAGACCTTCAAGCCGTGGACTGTAAACGGTATGGGTTTTCACCAGCATTGTTTAATTCTTGTTGATTCGTGCGAGCTGTGTTGGAAGGCGAGTTTACAAGTAGTTGGTAATTATGTCAGCGGTTTTTCTCCGTCTGTGAGTGTCGTTTGTTCCTGCATCTCGAAGCTAACATTACCTCACAGCTAGCTAGCCTAGCTAGCAGGATAGTGGGAAGTGTAGCCGGGTATGATTGTTTTTCTTTTGCCTATAAACTCCTCCGGTCAGCGCGAAGTAACCCTTGTGGTTTCTACGTCAACGTTAAAGCTTTTACTTGATTGTAAACCTTGTGTCATTGTTGCAGACTTTGTTTATTTTTGCAGAGTGAGCTAAGGTTAGCTGTGTGTGTCAGTCATTTGTTAAAAGCAGCGGCGATAGCTGCATATATATATATATATATATATATATATATATATATATATATATATATATATATATATATATATATATATATAGCTGACAAGTGGGTCGTATCTACTTCAGTTAGGTAGCAACAGCAAAATAAAGTTGGGTGTCATCTCCCTGATTACAGCTGAGCCTTGCACCATCTAGATTATACGACAAGACATCGTGTCCAACCCAAACAGATAATAGTCGGGAAAGATAATTTTGAATATTAATTTTGGTATTTTAACAAAGCTGTGTGAAATTTCGGTCTTTAGTTAAACAATTTCTAACACATTCTGTATGTAAACTGAAAATATTTTGTATTTATAGCAAGCATATAACTCATCAAACCAAAGCACTGGTATACTGAATAAAACAGGTCTGCGTGCATACTTAGGCACGATAATCTGTGAAATGTCTGTTTTATATTCTGTTGACTTATTTAAGATTCACTGTGTCTTAGAAGTTGTAATCAAGCAATTTTTAAAAACTGTGTTTCAGTGTGCCATAGCGTCACCCCTGCCTGGGTGCAATGCTCTTCTGTTACACATGAGCTCTACTATGTGGTACATCATGCAAAGCATTCAGAGTAAATATTCCCTGTCTGAGCGGCTCATCCGAACAATTGCAGCCATTCGCTCATTCCCGCACGACAATGTGGAGGATCTTATCCGTAAGGTAGGCTTGCTTATCTTCCAGTCAAAGTGACGTAAACAATCCCCTGTAGTGTCATGAGTGTAATGTTGATATTGTTATTTCCTGGCTGATTAAGGGTGCTGATGTGAATCGGATGCATGGCACTCTCAAACCCCTGCACTGTGCCTGTATGGTTGCTGATGCTGACTGTGTGGAGCTGCTGCTGGAGAAGGGGGCAGAGGTATGTTACAGCTGCACACGGAAGTTTTTCATATTCACTTTAGATTTATTCGGCACCTTTAAAGGTTTTGGCCTTAAGGCGGGTAAGTATGCATGCAAACACAGTCAGTGTAAGTGTGAGCAGGACAAAGGTTAAAAGCTTTCTAAATGTAAAGAAGACACCTAGCATTGTTTACACTGAAGGATTCATGTTGAGTCATGATCTGAAACCACTGGCTGTCTGGAAAGATAGGGAAATTGTATCAGTTTATTTTAGTAGTACTGTGTACATGTGGTGGGGATATGGGAGAATTTAAAGGGTTAATCGTTACAATTATTTGATGGAAACTATCCTCTGTAAAATGAGTTTTACTTTCAGGTCTCACAGCATTCACATTCATTCCCTGTTTCTTTAGATGATCACTGAGCAGTTTTCATTTGGACTATTTGGTAGACTGTCGTTCTTTTGTTTTTGATATAATTTAATGGTGCAAACAATTTCTGAATCATCTGGTTATTCCATTTCACCCTCCTTTTACATCTGTGCTGCAACACATGAGCCAAAATATCTGGCAGGCGTTGAGACGCCTACACAGTCACTTCTCAGGGCACCCTGCAGCTTTGTGCTATTTAATTAAGTCTTGTTGGCATAAGACTGCTCATTATACTGAATTTTCTCATCAGGTAAATGCTTTGGATGGCTATAATCGTACAGCACTGCACTATGCAGCAGAGAAGGATGAGAGCTGTGTGGAGCTGCTGTTGGAATATGGAGCCCAGCCAAATGCCCTGGATGGCAATAAAGACACTCCTCTTCACTGGGCCGCCTTCAAAGATAATCCTGAGTGTGTAAGGGCCCTGCTGGAGAGCGGGGCCTGTCCCAATGCCCGTGACTATAACAATGACACACCTCTTAGCTGGGCAGCAATGAAAGGCAACCTTGAAAGTGTCAAAGTGCTATTAGACTATGGAGCGCAGGTCCATGTAACTAACCTGAAGGGCCAGACCCCTATCTCCCGGCTGGTGGCCCTGTTGGCCCGAGGCCTGGGCACCGAACAAGAGGAAGAGTGTTTGGAGCTACTGTGTCGAGCAGCAGGGAGGTTTGAGATTCGACGGGCCGACGGCACCCTTCCCAGGGAGCTGAGTAAAGATCCCCAGCTGCTGGCGAGGCTGACCAACATGGTGGCTCAGGCGCCCACGCTTCGCTCTCTGGCACGCTGTGCAGTACGGCAAAGTCTCGGAGTGCAATTCCTCCCCACGGCTGTCAAAGAGCTTCCTTTACCAGAGACTATCAAAGACTATCTGCTGTTGAGAGACTGAAAATGAAGCTGTTTCTTCAGACCTCACTGGCTCATTATTAAAGAGCTCATCACACTGCATTGCACACTGCAAGGAAGTGTCTCCACGGTATTAAAGAGTTGTCCAACCTTTCTGCAATTTATTACAATATATGTGATAGGAGGAATGATGAACTTAATGTATTTTTCTTTACAAAAAATCTAAATAAGCAGTGAGTGAACTGCAGATGAATATATTTTCATTTGTAGAATCAAGTTGGCACCAGTGCATTCTCCTCATGCGTTGAGTATCTCAAAGCCTGTTTTAAGGAAATCTTTCCCACTTTCTTTGCAGAAAGAAAGTGTAACATCAGGTTTATTCAGCTCCATCATAGTAACGGTGTATGTATGTGCATCTAATCATCCAGCTGTTTTGGTTCATGAATAGTCAGAAATTAAAGTTATTATCTTGCCTGCTAAATTCACAGGAAGTATGAATGTTACTTTTTAAAATGTAAATATAATTTAAAAGAGTTTGCCACAGACAATGAGGAAAGTCATAAATTACAGAATGAGTATATGCTCGTTATACCTTTTTAGAGTGAAACAAACAGTTGATGAATGAGCACTCATGTCCTGTATTTGTAATAGAGTGTGTCGTGTGAAGGTGGTTTATATGTTGGCGTTGGAGTGGTCATCTTTCTCTCTGACACCCTGAAGAGCTCATGCTGCAGTCATTTTTGATATACCAATAGAAGTAAACACATCAGATTTAAAGAAAGCAGAGTGTGGGGGTTAACACAGCAAGAACGTCCTGGATCACTGGATGGCTGGTGCGAAGTTTTCATGTTCTCCCCATGCCTGCGTGGGTTTTCTCTGGGTTACTCCAGGTTACTCCCACGCTCTGAGAACATGCATGTTAGGTTAACTAGAGAATTGGCTGTGAGTGTTCGTTTTTCTCTGTGTTAGCTCTGTGGCAGACTGGCGGCCTGTTGGGGTTGCACCGTTCTTTTTGTCCTGTGACTGCTGGGATGGATAGCCCCACCCCACCAAAAAAAAAAAGTGAGGCTCAAAAATGGATAGAAGAAAACACTTGAGCAGATTAGAAATTATGCCAGATGGCAGCAGTTTTATTTATGTCGATGCAGCAGAAGGTTGGTAACTATTACTGGTTTCACATGATGTGCCAGGCACACTAACTTTGCCTCCATAGTCTTTGGAAGTTCTTCTGCTCTGATAGCAAGTCTGCAGTCTTGTGATTTAGTATTTATTTGGTCTATATTTTAATAAAATGAAATAAAAAGTTGCAGTTCCAGTTGCCAATAAGGAATAAAGTTGTTGTTTTTTGTTTTGTTTTTATTATCAGTGGAAGTTTTCAGTCTTAACTTGCAAAAGTTTGTGTTTCAAGGGTGCTCGCTGGTCCAACATTTTGCAGGATATTTGAAAGTGACTTTATTTTAAATTGTTACGTATTAGGACCATGATATGGCATGATGACTAAGTTTGTGTCTTTGAAGGATTCACTAACTTGCAATTTGTTAAAGCACTTGTCTACAATCTGACAATTTCTGTGCTTGATTATGTTTGCCTTTCTACAAATGTGTAAAAGTTAACCTCTAGATCATGTCTTGTGTACACCAGCAAAGGTGCTTTTTTTCTTCTTTGTAAACATACTGCAAGTAAATGCCTTTATATTCCAGCTCACTCTTTTCTCTCTGCTCTTCACAAAAATCACACATTGATAGCTCATATATATCAAGTCACAATTAATTACATCTAATAGAGAATACTTGATGTCTATACCTGTTATTGACTGCGCTGTGATTGTTTTACAATATGCATATACAACACAGGTTATATCTAATAACAAACTGTTACAGTAAGCACTGTCACTGATGACCAAACATTCACAGTGACAGCGTTTTAAAACACGAGCCATGATGTTTTTTTTAAACTTTGTTCCTGCTTCTGGCATGTCAAATATCTTTCATTAAAGAGACCATATACCAAGTGCAATTATTAAAGCTCAGTGCATGGCTACAGGCTACCATGAACTGAACATAACATAACATATGTAGCTTTGTCAAAATATACACTCATGTGTTACTTTCTTTAGATGCATCTTGCTAGTACTGGGTTGGACCCCTTTTTTACTTCCAGAGCTTCTTTAATTCTTCATAACAAGGTTCGACAGCTGGAAACATTTTTAAGAAATTTTGGGCCATATTGACATGACGACATGACATAGTTGTGCAGATTTGGGGGCCACAGGTCCACCATGTGAAGCACCCGATCCACCACATCCCAAGCGTGCTCTAGTGAACTCATTGTCATTGTACAAGAAACCAGTTTGAGATGATTTGAGCTTTGTAACATGGTGCATTTTTCAGCTGCAAGCAGCCACCAAAGATAGCTACACTGTGGTTATGAAGGGACGGACATGTTCAGCAATAACACTCAGACTGTGGCATTTAAATGATGCTTAGTTGTTACTACGTGGTCCAAAGTGTGCCAAGAAAATATCCCTTCACCATTACACCACCGGCAGACAGTTACACGGCAGGATAGATCCGTGCTTTCATGTTGTTTTTTTATTCTGACCCTATGCTCATCAGACCAGAAAGCGTTTTTCGAATCCTTTGTGCTTTGTTTTAGGCAAGCTTCACTTTCCTGTTCTCAGCTGTCAGGAGTAGCATACGGTGTGGTCTGCTGCTGCTGTAGCCCTTATGCTTTGTGGTTCCATGTTCAGAGATGCTCTTTTGCATACCTTGGTTTTAAGGAGTGGTTATTTGAGTTACTGTTCCCTTCCTATTAGGTCTAAGCAGTCCAACTATTCTCCTTTCCCATTCTCATGTGCATTTTGGACTTCATCAGGTCGTCTTCATCTCTAATTGCCAAAATGCATTGAGTTGTTGCCATGTAATTGGCTGATATTTGTGTTAATGTACAGTTGAAAAGTGTACCTAATAAAGTGACCAGTGGGTGTATAACCTAAATTCAGAAGTAATATTCATGATCTGCTGCATCTAACATATTCTCTCAAGGGCATGAATAATAAAAAATAAGAGTTTTAGTACACATGTTGGAGTGGCTCACAGCGGCTACAGCGAGCAGTTCAGAGGAAATGGATAATATATTTATACTTAGTATTTGTGAAGTAATTTCTAATTGTAGTGCAAAAAAATGGCCAGAGTATCGATGGAGTTATGATAGAAGTGCTATTTACAACAGTTAAACAAGGTTTGTATTTAATTTTACATTTTAAAATGCTAAATGCTTTTTTTCTGGGGAAAGCTCTTGACAAACATATTTAAGTCAAAGAAATGACCAATTATACCGTTACTTCAGTGTTTTGGAAAGAATTTGAAAGCTACCATTAGCACCTTCAATTCTCATATTATCCATTGGGGGTCCCTCTAGCCCTGTCTCTAAGTCACCAGCTTGTAAGACTGCCTTTGAAGTAAATGTGACACTTCTATATCGGAGGAAACATTTATTGTTAAGCAACACTGGCTGTAGATTACATCAGCCAGTTTATCTGAATACATTTTTGAATGCATTTTTCAAATGTATAAGAAGAGCTACATTTACATGATCACAAGTTCAGGCATATTCATTTGTGATTTTTTTTAACCAGCTATTTGGGGCTTGTACCTTTACAAAGGGATAAGTTGAGAGTATCAGGAAGGAAACCAAATCAAGAGGGGAACGACCCCACTGTTGACAGCTGTGACATACCATGTAACAAAACTTCAATCAGTGACTTGAAAAAATGAAGATATCATGAAACTAATAACCATATGCACCACAAGTATCATCATTTTAATGTTTTATCATGTTTTTTGAATCACACAGATGCACAGTCAGTAACTTTTTAAATTAATGACATGTTGATGATATCAGACAAATGAGACATATCTTAAAAATGTAAGTGACAGTTCAAGCTTCCAAAAAGCTTCTACATACGATGCACAGTACTTAAAAGGATGTGTTATATTCGCAAAAGTTTATTGTTCGAAAACCCATCAAATTCATACAGTTATGAGGGGAATTCTTACCCTGCAAAGCCAAATTTACCTCTTTTCACGAGTCAGTTACAATTAATATCTTAATTGCACCCACTGTATAGGTGGACTTGAAGTCAATGTTTCTCTGTTTAAGCTTTAATAAATGACACAGAAAACATAAAGACTGTTTTCCCATCTAGTCATCCTATGCTTAAAGATGTATACAAAGGCTGAGGGGGGGGGGGGGAATACAGACAGAAATAGCAGCAAGAAAAAAATGTAAGAGTAAGGGTTACAATTTCTGATGAGTCAGAAAAATATTCAAAAATTAAGTTTCGTTTCATCATTAAACTGCAGAAAATTTGGGTTGAATTTATATACACAGAACTTTCATTATGATTAAATTAAAACAAAACAAAACAAAACAAATAAATGTAGGAGCTTTCTGGTGCATTTCTTTACATGTGGCCAGGCAGAGATAGCTTGTACGAAATCTCGCGATAAGTCCGCGTCGAGGGGAGTGTCAAATTCCAAGAGAGAGGAGAGGGGAGTCAGAGAGAGGGGCGCGAGGGTGAGTTTGTAAACACTTTATTAACCTTTAAATTCACCATAGATTATTCGAGTATAGTAAATGATTACAATGTCGCGCTCGACACGACACTTTTCAGTGTTTGCTGACGTTAAAACGACACGTCTATGTAGTTGTCAAAACTGTTGTGGGAGCTACAACGTTTCATTCGGACCCACTGTGTCTCGCTTTGCACTCAAGTGTCACTCCGCCAACCAACTAAGTGCTAGCCTTTTCGGCTGTTGTTACTCTAAATACCCGAAGTGCACTTTGAAATACAGCAATTCACGTCGGATGTTATTAAATTGATTTTAATATATGTCTATTGTCATGGCAGAAAGTGGTAGCAAGTGCTGCTATCACTCACTTTTTAAGTGTGCGCTCGGCCTGTTGTTAACGCTAGCCACATTAGCTAGCCATTAGTTTTGCGTTGATAGGAAAAAAAAGTTGATTTCGAGATTTTAGCCAATCAGATTCAGCTGTCGGACGTTATTGACAGGGTTCGAACCTATGAGTGCCCTAGAAGTCGCTAACTGACGCTCTCGTGGCCAATTGCTGAACAGAATAGGCGGCATTGTTACGGGAAAAGGCTGGGCTTATGTACCCGTACGTAGCCAGAGGTAATGGAGGCTAAAAAAGACAAACCTTTTCGACACAGTTAGCGGTGTCTTCACAAAGGAACTAAAGTTTGTGGAACTTTGGGAATTCAACTTTAAAATAATCTTCGTTTATATTGCCGAATATGTGGAAAAAAGCGCGCTCGTGTAGATTTTTTGGCGGTAGGATATATTGCGAGAATTTGGGTTTGCAAGAAAACCTTAAAAAAAAAAGTACTAATGATATCCACAGTATTGCAATTTGAACTGCTCAACGCTCCACGATCCATGTCTCCATCCATGTCAACACCTTCCTGAGAAATGTAGGTCATGTTTTTGGCAGAGTTGTGCATCATTCCTTCACTAAGAGAAGTGTTAGAACTGAGAAAACTGCACTATGTCTTGTCCAACCAAATACATGCAATTACTGAAGAGTAATGCGAGATGTTTGGAAGTTGGACCCAACACAAATGTTCTTTGCAGCTTGAAAATGAAACTTTTTTTTTTAAGTGTATATTGCATGCTTTTAGGCATTTCTGTTGATTAGATTAGTTAAGTAATGATTGGCTTGAAAGTGTTGTAGAGCATGGGTAAAAGCTACTGGCTACATTTCAATGTGGTGTTCTTCTTTTTGAATTTATAGTTATAAATCTATATTTGCTTGTTAAAGTTGCAGACCACAATCAAATCTACAAAATGTCTCTGATTTAATTTTAGGAAGCTCCCTTGAGTCCATCCTGTATTGTCCTGCATCAACACTGATTTAGCTTTCAGGCCTTGTTGGTTATGCAGAAGTAGGAATAGGATTTCTTTTGTTCCATTTACTAAATCTTGTGCTCACTTTGCTTACATAAACAAAACACTTTGGTTCTTGCACACACCCAGCCATAAACCTGGATGTCCTGTCTCAAATGCTCACCTCTGATCCCATAATTATCCAAGCACATATTTGATTTGCATTTTTTTTCTTTCACGGTTTCTTTTTTTATCCCTCTCCCCTCCAGCCCCCTTTAGTTATTTTTCTCTTTGTGGGGTCTCCCTACCCTCTGGCAATTTAAGCCCCAGATTCCACAGTCATGGCTGCAGTGCAAGCTATTAATACAGTTTGTTTAGTCAGTTTCCTAGCAGGCGGCGTCAAACACTGGATGGCTGTGGCTGATTATAGCTGGGACTTGTTCCCTTACACCTGCTGAGTCGGAGAAATCCAAGTTAATGTTGGGACTTTGGCATCGACTCAATGAGAGAGACAGAAATGAGAACGCTTTGAGTGCTTCCATGTCACCTTGGATGAAAGGAGGTGAAAATACTTGATATCAAAACCTGTAATTGATATCAGTGATGTGCATCAGGACTGATGTAACGAGTTGACTGATTATCTCGCATGAAATTGGGGGTCTGCATGAAGTAGCTATTTGAGGGTATAGGAAAACGTTAGTGAGACACTTCTGACAGTCGCAACATTAATTTAACTGTATCATTTCTACCTGTAAAAAATAAACAAATAAATAAATCTAGGCGGTAATTACGGATGGCTTCTTAATGTGAAGCAAGTAAAAGATGCTGAAGAAAAGACCTTAACACATCTGTTTTAATCAGTTTAAGTAATTGGTTGGGGCAGCTATGAAAACAAATGGTGTTTTCCACCCCTGTCATCTGGAATTTATGGTGGATTTTCCACAAAATCAAATCCCACATTTCATGTTGGTGCCAGCCAGCCAAGTTAATGTCTAGCATGTCTTTAGTAAGATGTAAACTTTGAAATCTGTTCCTACTCCTGATGCCAGATGTGTCCATTTCCTCAAACAGTCCACACCCTCGGTATAACGAGCTAGATGGAGTATCTCGTTTGCAGACACGTCCACCCAAATAGACTCAGTAGATTGGAAGCACTTTGTGAGGGGCCTTGCACTGACCTGTTGCCTGCAAGAAATCAGACTTCTCTGTTTCATGGGTTCTTTGACGTGTGCAGAGAGGGGCAGCGTTTGCCTGCAAATATGATGCAGACCCCTTTTCTCATGAAGCAGCGAGACACAACCGTTAGGTTTGTTACAAGCTAAGCTTCACGGGAGAGTGTCTTATTCCAGCGCAAGGCTTCGGTAATCGCGCGCTGGCTCAAGGACTGCAGAGGGAGAGATGGAAGGAGGAAAATATACTGACTTCAACATTGGGAAAACTTTCAGACATTTATGCCTCGCCAAAAAAATGAATAATCTGTCCCACTCAATAATGTTAAATGACATGCACAACACATGTTAGAGGTACAGCCGAGGTTAATGTGGTCAGTAACTCAGAAATAGTGAAATGCTAAACATTTTTAATTTGTCTTTTCTTTCCAGTTTGTCAAAAAACTCTATGTACTAAGCAACTTTTTAATTCACAAACAAATTTTTGCTCAAAAGTAGGGCTGCCACAAACGATTATTTTGATAGTCGACTAGTCACCGATTATTTTTGCGATTAGTCGACTAATCAGATCATCATCCATTGGACGTAAAACTACAGCTTATTGCACCAGCAGCATCTGCTCTTATATAACTATCATTAGCTTACAGCTTTAAGTGTTTAAGGTCTGTGCTAACTAAAAATAAAGACAAGATGATAGTTTATTAAATTTTAATGAAATTTGCAGATTGTTTCGGTGAAGTTTAATAAACTCCTTGCTATCTAAAATATAACAGGACACTGGAGTATATTCTGGAGCATCTCACACTTCTGATAATCAGTTGTCTGCTTGACGTTTATTCAGCTGTGTAAAAACTATAACTTTAATCTCAGACAAACTGATTTACTCAGGAACAAATAAAATACTAAAAAAAAAGCCAAACAATAACATTTTAAGTTATCTAAGTGACTCATATATAGGGTTGCAAAGGGGCGGAAAATTTCCGGTAAATTTCCGAAAAGTTTCCGGTAAATTTCCATGGTAAATTAAGCTTGGGAATTTTTGAAATATTCCATATTGGAAACTGTCCATGGAAATAATGGGAATTATGGAAATTAATGGGAATTTAGGAGAACTAACTGGGAATATATTATTTCCAAGCATAAATATAAACAGAAATCATAAGAAAACCTCCATGCAAAATGTTTTCAACAGATTTATTTGTAAGTACAGTAGAATAGAACATGTTTCAATAACTTGTTTCATGGATGAATAAAAACAGAAATGTTGAGTTCAATATTACCATCCCGTAACCCCGCTCATTCAAAAATGCCCCCTGTCCAAAAATCCCCACAAAGTCCCACTCAAAAGGTTAAATGAAAAATGCCACTTATCCTCCAAAACGTCCCATTAAACATGCAAATCTTCCTTCAAGCAATCCTCTTTTCTCATTTTTGCTCAGTCAATAGACTCTTCCTGGACCTCATCATCATCCAACAACATGTCCACTTCCTCAGGATCCAACTCTGAGTCTTCCTCTTCAGTGTCACTTTCCAGCCTTGTTGAGGATGGCTCTGTGTCAGGCTCAAAGAGCCGTAGGTTTGCCCGAATGCCGACCAGCTTTTCCACTCTCACATTTGTGAGCCTGTTGCGAACCTTTGTGTGGGTGTTCGCAAACAGTGACCAGTTGCGCTCGGAGGCGGCTGATGATGGTGGGATTTGGAGGAGGATGGAGGCTACAGGTGCAAGGGCCTCAGATTCACATAGTCTCTTCCACCAGGTGGCTGCAGATATGTGCCGGCATGACTGCCATATTCCATCCCCTTTCCAAAGGCCTTGCTTTGTTCGATACTTTGCCAAACTGCCTAGAACTTTGCCTTTATCGAGACCCAGGTGGTCAGACATGGCTGTAATGACCGCATAGGCACCGTTGATCTCTTCCCCAGAAAGTATGCCCTTGTCATATTTGGGGTCCAGCATGTATGCTGCTGCATGCACTGGCTGCATGAAGCCAGTGCATGCTCCCTCTGCTGTTCCAATGACTTGACCACAGCCGTTTCCTCTGCTTTCAGTAGTAGGGAAGTGGGCAGAATTGTCTGGATTTCTTCTTTGAGTTCTGCAAAAAGGCACTGGACATCTGACAAGATGGCACCATCCCCCTCTATCTTCGCTATTGCTGCTGCAATAGGTTTGAGGATTTTCTGACTGCTAGATACTCTTTCCCAGAACACATCATCCAAGATGACCTTCTTGATGTCACTGTCGATGCCTACAGACTGGGATATGGCCATCTCTTGCAGAGACTCCTTTCCCTCCAGAAGGCTGTCAAACATGATAACAACACCACCCCATCACGTTATGCTGGGAAGCTTCAGTATAGTACTCTTGTTCTTTTCCTTTTGCTTTGACAGAAATGTAGCGGAAGTTACTTGTTTGCCTTTAACATATTTCAGAACTTGCTTCACTCTCTTATTCAGTGTCCATTGTTTTTAGTGCCATTATGTCTTTTAGGAGAAGATTTAGTGTATGGGCTGCACAGCCAATAGTAGTTATATGAGGGTAGGTCTCCTCCACATGTGCCCAGGCAACCTTCATGTTGGCTGCGTTGTCAGTGACCAGTGCAAAAACCTTATCTGGTCCAAGGTCATTGATGATCACTTTTAGCTCATCTGCAATGTATTGGCCTGTGTGTCTGTTTTCCTTTGTGTCTACACTCTTGTAGAACACAGGCTGAGGAGTGGTGAATATGTAGTTAATAATTCCTTGTCCCCTGATATTGGACCATCCATCAGAGATGACTGAAATACAGTCAGCTTGGTCAATGGTCTGTTTCACCTTTGCTTGAACTCGACTGAACTCTTCATCCAGTAGATTAGGAGACAATGCATGTCTGGTTGGGGGAATGTATGCTGGTCGGAGAACATTCAAAAATCTCTTCCAGTACACATTGGATGTCAGCATCAGGGGTGAGCCAGTTGCATAGATTGCACGAGCGAAACACTCATCTGCGTTTTTCTGGCTAGTGTCATCCATAAAATCCTCCGATGCCAGAGGGACCAGGAGCTGATGAGTGGGTATCTGACTCTGATACAGCTGAAACAGATTAATTTTCCCCTTGAGTGGAACTCCTGGCTGCTGCATGTGTTGGGCCTTGAGGAATTTTTTTGCACTTTGCAATGTGCTGCTGCATTTTTGTGGCATTCTTCACGTACGTCTTATCACAATACTTACACATATATACAGATTTCCCTTGTACATTAGCTGGTGTAAAATGTCTCCACACATCAGATAGCGCACGTGGCATTTTTCTGTAAAATAAAACAAGAGCTTGTAAAAATGCGAATGCAATGCAAGAGGTCGTAATAATACAATTGCAATATGATAATAAACAGATATAAATAGTAAGGCTAGCTAAACAACTGGAATGATCTTCAAAACAAAACAGCCAAATGAGGAAGCTAGCATCTTCTTTATGTTATACTAGCTATGGCTTATTTAGCATCTAACAGATGCTAGCATTTTATTTAGCATCTTATCAGATTGCTATCTACCAGATTAATACATTTTTTGTGATATTCACAATTTAAACATTTAATGAATATATTTTCCCATAATATCACCAAAACTTACCTCACTTGTTAAGTCCACAGGCTCAAATGTGTGCCTTTAATACTCTTTGTCCTTCAGGCTCAAAAGTGTGGTCCATGTGTACATGTGATGGAGGCATGCACAGTGCCAGTAGGTGGTCTCAATAGCCATGCAGCAAGCTTGTGCTCTGTACATGTGATTAAGGAATGGCATGGATATTCAAGTGTATTTGAATTGCATTTGTTTGTTTTTGTCAATATTATGCTAAAATATACTTTGCTCAACTATATTTAAGTTCCCTAAGAAGAGCCAACCTTCAATTTTGAAAATTCCCACTTTATTCCCATAAATTCCCGTTAATTCCCATTTATTCCCATAAATTCCCGTTAATTCCCGTTTATTCCCATGGAAAGATTCCATCTTTGAAAATTCCGGGAATTTTGCAACCCTACTCATATATATTTAACCTGAGTCGCGAAAGACGGTGGTGGGTTTGAAAACGATTTGCGGGGAGTCCGGTGTTCTCACGGCGCTAGTGAGCCTAGCCCCCGGCTCGCTAACGAGCTAGTGGGTAACAGATGTCTCCGAAAACGTCGGAGCGCTTTTGAAAATATGTGGTGTCCTGATAAACTGAGCAGATATTTGAGGTTTACACAGCTACATTCTCGCCTGAAAATATGTTAAACGTTTATTTTGTGACCCAGAAAGAATAATAAGAGTAACATTAAAACTAACTAGCTGCCGCCATTGTTGGAAACTGCGCTGGGCCGCGCTATGAATTCTGGGACACAGCTGCTTCTTCTTCTTCTTCGGGGTTTAACGGTAGCTGACATCCTTGTACATGCAATGCTGCCATCTTCTGTTTCAGTCCGTTATTACACTCTTAAATCCTGCCACTTATTCCTGCGTCTTTTGTGATCTTACAAAGCTTCAAACGACGCGTCGACTATTAAATCAGTCGTCGACGATTTTGATAATCGACGTAATCGTGACTAGTCGACAAATCGTGGCAGCCCTACTCAAAAGTAATGAGACTGCAATGTTACTACACTCAACAGATTTCTCCTCTTTGGTTTTTGACCCTACCTGTTGAAAATTTGTCTATGCTTGGCTGCAAACAAGATTCAAATCCTTATATCCCAGGTGAACGTGTTCTTTCATAACATCTCTGCCCTGTTGGGCTATTGACCGGGGACGTCTGGGAATGTCTCGTGGCTTCTCATTGGATGACTTTGGCGATGTGATCCCTTGGGCCGTATGGGTAGCTGTGTGGTGTGGTGTTTGCTCCGGTGCATCCCACAGTTGCTCAATCACCTTAGGATGTTGGAAGTTGTACTCATCAGTTTTTGCATTGTAGTGGCTGCATTGTCCTGCTGAGTGGGGAATCGGGCGAGGACGAGTGACGTTACCATTGTTGTCACACACAAAAAAACCTGCGCTTAAAATTAATATTAAATTAAGATACTCGTTTGCAAGAGTATCAATGCAAACAGTGGTGTCTTTGCATCTTCCAGCTGACACACAACTGCATGCAGCACCATTGTAGTCAGGCCCACAGCTCCTCCCCTCACTAACAGCTGAAGTAGTTACTGTCCATAATACCGAACAACACTTTAGAAGGAATTTCAGAGGTCAGTAAAGCTCTAGTTTCAACAACATTGAAATATTAAACAGTTATCTAACCAGCACACATGGTAATGATAGCTGTTTAACTATTAGTAATTGCCCCATAGCCACATTAGTAATATGTTATCATTAACAGATGATAGTCGACTGTAGTTAAACAAAAGATGAATAATTATTGCAGGGCTATTGAGCTGTAACAGACTGGATTACAGACACATGGAGAACTGGGCATTTTGCTGGCTTTTCAGAGCAGTTGGGGAAGCATAGTTGAACTGAGCAGAGAGTCCAGAGTGTGGAGAACTAATTGGAGCAAATAGAGAGTGAAATCTGGAGCAGTGCAGCAGAATTGGACGGGTTTCAGTCTTGAAGAGCAGAGCTGAGTATGTGAAGAGCTGCAGACTGAGGAGCAGTGTGAACTGTATTCAACATCTGCTGCCGGCAGATGTGGACCAGATGAGAAACCTGAGCTTTTTTTATTTTATTTTTAACAAATGTTTATCAAAATCTGTTTCTTGTTTTGTTGTTGCCAGCTGTGAGGTCAGTTTTAAAATCCAATCAAAGACCGGTTAGGTCTTTCAGTTTTTGTTCGTGAAGATAAATTTCTTTAACCTTCAAAATCTGTAATTTATGGAAAATTAGTGTAAAAAAAAAAAGTTAACTTTTTCACGATATCACTACTTTGACATTATTTAGTTGCAGGACGCAGAAAATCTTGCCTGTGGTATTGAAAAGGGTATCGAATATTTTTCTGTGTACAAGTGTCGAGTTTGAAATTCTAGTATCATGACAACTTTAGACTGCCTCAATGCTTAGTTGGTATGTGTCACAATAACATGTATAAATGCATAATACATAAATACCAGGGGCAAGGATTTTCCAGCAGAATGTTTTGTTGTAATGAAATAATGTATAATGTTATTCACTTTGCCTGCCAGTGGTTGTAAGGTAGTGCTCAACTGGTCTGGTCTTGAAAGACCTGTGATTGGCCCATCGGCTATATTTTCTAAATATATGTTTTCTAAAGCTGGAAAACTTTTGCTTTTTGAATTGCAATAAACTGAAAGATAATTATGGACTGTCAGTTGATGGTAAAAACAGAGAGTCTACCCCGTCTTCAAATCAGCATTTTTTTTTAAAGTAAAAGTTTAAGAGGTGAATCACAAAAGACATCCTAGGGCTTGTGTTAAATCACAAAAGTCTGACAACATTTTTGCTCAAGAGCTGGAGAACATTGAGTATAATATATACAGTATATTACATAAATACCAGTGAGTGGCTTTATTTTTCCTTTGTGTACATGTTGGTTGTGTCTGCGTGTGTACATAACAAAGTCCTCGATGCAGTTGGTGTATTTTCAGTGGGACAGTGTTGTGTAATAGCTGCCAGACGTCACTCTGGGCCAGCTGAGAATGCTAAAACATTCATGTCTGTTGCCTCTACCCCCTCCCCCCTCCCCTCCAATTTCCCGATTTAAATTTAATGAGTTATTTTTCTAAACTTCCCAGTTTGTCTCCACGTGCAGTGTTGTTCAGCTGTGCAGAGCAGCGCAGGGTGGGGGTGGGTTGGTGGCATTAGAGATTGAAGCAGTATGCTTGCATTTTTTTGCCACTTCAGAAGAAGAAAACAAATAAAACATGCACGTATTTAACTCTCAACAACAGCATATAATAAGAAGGTGAGAGGGGTGTTGTGTATAACTTTTATTGGAAAGCTTTTTAGGTTTTTTAGTAGATTAGAAGGGCCAACAGTGCTGCCCACATATGCCTCTATTTTTACTTACTTTACAAAATACTGTTAATACTGTGTTAATAGTACACTAAAACTAAAATCCTGGGGCACATTTATTAGAAGTTAAGAAATACAAAACGGCGTGATTATGCCGTGAAATATTTTTGAAATAATGGTTATCTTTTGATGAACTTTTTTATGTTTAATGTGTTTTTCTTGTAAGTCATGTTAACAACCAGCTAGCAAAAGGTAGCTACACTCTAACAATATATACATATTGGTTAAAAAAAAACTATACATAATTTAAAGTACTTACTAATATAACAATAAACTGTGGTTAAATGTTCATGTTTCAAAAAACTTGTTAGTTTTAGCTATGTCAAATTACCTTAAAACTCTTCATCCTGCTTCTCAGGAGCTGAACCATCCACCTTAAGATTGCAAAATTTCATAATATTTAAAATATAAGTATCAGATGTTCATTTAGAAGTAGTAAGATGACCTGGAGAACAAAACGCAGCGAGGTCAATGGGAATGTGTCCAGTGCCAGAGATCTGTTGTGTGGAAACACATGAAAACCTTCATAAAGTGAATGAGGAGGTACTTAACCTTAGATTGCATGTGCGTGCACAGAGAAACAGCTGACTCAGAGAGCGGGAAACATTGAATGAGGGGTACGAGAAGGGGAGGGGAGGCAAGGTGGCAGAGAGGTGAGGAGAGAGTAGTAATGAGAGAAGGAGGCATTGGAAGTGAGGAAAAACGAGACAGGGAAAGAGAAGGAGACCGAGATGTCTTTGTGTAAACGGTAGCTGCCGTCCTCTCGTGTAAGCAGGCTCCTCATTGGCCAGCCCGAAGCCCCCGTGTGTGTGAAAGAAGTATCACCAGGGAAACTTCTTCTCGCTGCCACTGTGCGTGTTTTCCTCCTTGCCAGGGTTATTTTTAAATACCATTCGGCTTCCTGCTCAGACTAAAGACTACAAGCCACAGCATCACTGTTTTGTTGTTTTCAGGATTTTGCCAGTACACACACCAACAAAAAAAAAAAAAAGCTGCAACAATGTTCTCTTCTTCTCCTCTACCACAGTTACATTGCAGGCTCTTTGCAAAAATGGGGGACGACCGACCTTTTGTGTGCAGTGCTCCTGGATGCGGACAGGTAAGTCCTCTCTTTTCATGTCCTGCTCTCTGTGGTAGTAATCTTTGCCTTTTGTAATTGCTTACCAAAGGTCAGTACTGCACTTCACAGTATTGTACTTCTCAAAGAAAACTATATGAAACCTAAAAATAAATAGACTTTCTTTTTGAGAACGCACTGGTTTTAATGTAGGGCTATATACAACAACCCTGAAAAGATCCGTTCTCACTGCAAGCGTAAACGGACATATTTATGCAACACTTATAATTAACATCACACCGATGACATTCATGCTAGCATGCCGTTTTGTGAGACAATGCTGTCTCCTTTTGCAATGACTCACTGGAAGCTCCAGTGAGTAATCAGCACCGTTATTGTTTCAACCTGTCACTGCTGACTTCTAAGCGCCTGCAGACACAGGTTTGAGCCAAGGCAGTGACTCAGCTGAGTGCCAGTAGTGCACTCACATGCCTGTTACGTGGTGTTTCGACGAGGCTTGGTTTGATATCATAGAATAGAAGAAGGAAGAAATTAAAAAGGAGTCTGTTCTTAGACTCATGATTATTCAACACAGGAAATCATCATGTCTGATGCTGTGTTCATTTGGGTGTGATATCCTTAGAGCTAGTAGTGAAATGGCTCCTGGGAATCTGAAGGAAGAAAGTGTTTATGGGTTTACGCAATACTTGGGATTCTTGGGACTTCTTCCATGCTCTGATCAGAAGAATGGGATTGTGGTTTGAACAGCAGTCATGTAAAGCAGTTGAACATGCATAGTCGATAAATAAGTGATGATGAGTTGTTTGGTAATTTTCTTTTCAGAACGTCGCAGACATCTAGGGACCCTTCCTTTGTCTTTCTTTACATGTTTTTGTGATGTAAATACTCTGCATATTTCATTGGTTTGATTACTAATTTATTTTACTGCTTAAGCAACAGAGACCTAAAGAGGCAAAGTGATGTGGATGACAGTGCTGGTCTGCAGCTGTGTCACTCTCAAAGCATTGTTTTAGAGCCAGACTGTTGTATAAACAGGTGTGGGGTGGCAGAGTGGTGCTAGATGTTTGGGTATGTTGTCAGTATCGCAGTGCCACCTCACTTTAGAGAACCTGTACAAGGTTATAAACAAACAGTTTTCTTTCTTTTGTTTTGGTTGAATCTATGTCAAAGGGCAGAAGAAATGCAAAACAAAAATAATGAGAAAAGAAATCACATTTGCTTAGCACCTTTTTAAGAAACACAGTCACTTTACACACACTATCTGATATCACTGTGTTGGTGTTTCTATGTCATGATAATTATGTTAGAGTAGCATTATCCAAGAATTTGGCTAATGATCATATATTTATTCTATTGTACGAAAAAATAAAGAAAACACTTGAAATTCTTACAATTCTTTCCAGAACAGAATTTTATATAAACAAAGAGGAAAACATGTCTTTTTTCCCCACATTGCAAAGCTACGATAGCACAACTACATGATCGTTCAGTTGCACTGCTGATCCTGATCTAAAGCCTGAACCATGAAATAATTGCCAGAAAATTAAAATTTTTTGGAAATTGAGTGTTTATTGAACTTTCTGATGAGATAAAAAAAAAAAAATCATTTGCACGTATTAGCTTTAATTTGTAGAAACTGTGTATCAAATATGATACCATTGGCTCTAAAGCGTTAAGATAATGCAGGAACTACACCAACACGGGGGTATCAGATGCACTTGCTTTATACACACACACACACACACACACACACACACACACACACACACATACACACAAAGTCAAAGGCATCAGTGAAATAAAAAAAAAAAAAAACAGGTGAAATTGAATAAAGTTGTCATGGTACACATGTAACAACTTCTCGCTGGTTAAGATTACAGAATTTTTTGGGGAGTCATGTTTGTGATCACTTAACTGTAATATTACTTTCTTTTAGCTTGGTTTTCATCTCTGCCTACTCCTGAGAGAAAAATGTGGCTCTGTAGTTGATAATGAATCCACTTTGTTAACAAGCTAAGTGAATTGTTTCTTCAGTTAGTGATGGAGCCACATCATCAGATTTTTGGTAACCAGGGTTGAGGTTTTTGGTTTTTTTTTCTTCTTAAACCAAAACAACAAAAGACAAAATCTGTTTAGTGCTCTGCAGGGTTCTTACCACAAGTGGTCCAGCTCACATGCCACAGCAGTTAAAACAGGAGTAATATACAAATATTGATATACACAGGCTTGGTGTTATCTTAACAAGCAAGTAATGCATGTAAATGAAAATGCAGTCTAAAATTGGCAACAATCAAATTTCCGTTATAATACTGACAAGGCATTCGATTTGATGGTTTCCACTACTCTGCGGTAGTGGTCGGTATTAAAGGCATTGAGGTTCAGTACTCTATCCTGTACATTTGCCAGCACCTTCATTATATGTTTATACATTTTCTGGCCTTTAATTGCGATTTGCTGCTAATTATTGTATCCTTTATGTCCAAATACTGTTTTAATGCTGCCCTTTTAAATGCAACAGTTCTCTACTGGGAAAGTCTGAATCATGCCCATAATAGAACAAGGATGATTGATTCCTGGCTTTGCTCAGGATTTTCCTTCTACCAAGTTAACAACAACAAAAACAACAACAGCAGCTCCCCTATTATATGATGTCCAGTATTTATTGCGTGGGGAGGAGTAATCCTAGCTGCCATTTTCTCATACATGGAGATTAGTTGGAGATAGTTTTTCTCCACAAGACCTAGCTGCCTTGTTCAGAGGAATGAGACAGATGGGACACGTATTGGTGATGCTCCTGGTCGGGCTAAAAATAAGCCCCCCGACACTTGACTGTGTTTCCACTTCACTCTCACGACTGAACTCGCAACTGCAACACGGGACCCTAAAATAGGCCTCAGTGAATGGTGAATAGGCTGGTGCCAGAGCCAAGATTATTTCTCCTACGTCTCTCGAGTGAATCACCTCACCACTTCTCAAAAGAAGTTCCATGTCTCCGAGGACGGCTGTTAATGCCGTCTGTGCGGTTGATTTGAGCTAACGCCAGGCTGCTTGTAGCTTAAGCTGCAAGCAGCCAAAATTCATTGGACATCACCAAGTTACGTGTGCAGCTATTTCTGCAGCTTTTGTGGTCAGTTCTGTCGATATTTTTTTTCTCCCTCTTCCTTTATTTTTATTTATATATACTTCTCTATCAAGTTGTTGACATTTTCACCTTTTTGTCACATACTGCGTGCTCCACAGACTGCATGTGTTGGCCACAAAAGATTATCTATCGCTGATTTTAGCAATACAAAAAACAGGATGTCTCTTCAGAACGCAGTTGCCGTTTCTTGTTGGCTAATTCATATAATGTTCTCTTTTGTCTTGTTCGCTTTTCCAGAGGTTTACCAACGAGGACCACTTGGCAGTACACAAACACAAACATGAGATGACGCTGAAATTCGGACCAGCCAGGACTGATTCGGTCATTATTGCAGGTACTCTCGTCCGTGTGAGACAGACGTTCATCTTCACTGTGTTTTTAAATGTCCTCATGCAGCATTCAGATGGACAATATTTACCCTAACGTCAGCGTGCTCCAACACTAGATATCACATGGGGTTTAACATTCAGTGTAAGTGTGAACTAACTGTGGTGTTGTTACTTTGAATAGTTATATCTGCTCATTACATTTTCCTAGACCAGACACCTACTCCCACTCGTTTCCTAAAGAACTGCGAGGAGGTTGGCCTGTTCAATGAGCTGGCCAGTTCCTTTGAACAAGATGATGATGAGAAGAGGGCCAAGAACTCTGTAAGCAACACTTGCGGTTGATGATTTTATCTTCTTTTATCTCTGCGCTTGTGCATGACCGTGTGCATTACAGTGTACAGTAACCGAAGAAATTTTCTACAGAGACTCGACATGACCAGAAAGAATTACATTTTACTTCCTTCTTTTTTATCTCAAGTATTAATTCAGTCAAAAAATTTACAAACTTGAACTTCGTGCCTTGCACACAGTCCGTGTGTCATTTACATTTCAGTTTTTGCAGCAATTTCTTTTTAAACTGTTTGGTGTTTTATTGCACTTTATATGCGTTTCAGAGCTGGGGTTGTGGCTGTTTAGTTTGTGATGAATGCCCACTTCCCTTTTTTTTTTCTTTTTTTAATATACTTTGATCTATATGTAGTGTAAGATTATTCTCTTTATCTGTAACTCATTTTCAGCTCCCTGCTTCCAACTCAGTGGCTTTGGACATGAGCCTGCAGACACCATCAGAGGTGAAGGTGAAACAGGAGGCACCTGTAGAAGTCGACTCTTCACCCCCAGACAGCCCTGACTCCACATCTGGGAAGTCGGACAGCTACAGGGAGCCTCTAGTTAAAGGAAAGGTACAAGAAAACTTGATAAGGGGGATTGCATAGGTGTGTAGAGAGGAGGGGAGTATCGCTAAGTGATGTTGCAAGTAATTCATGATACATTGTGGCTGCAGTGGTTGCAGAAATTTGTTTGGGGGTACAAATGATGTGTGACATAAAAGCCTAATTTATTTTATTTTTTGTTTTAATCTTGTAGGACACACCACCCAGGAATTCAGCCCCTACCCCGACTATTGTGCGTCCAGGTTCCCTCCCACTACATTTGGGCTTTGATGCTCTGCAGCCCACCATGCCATCACCCACTTCCGTCATCACACAGGCTCCACCCTCAAATCGTACTTTGGGGTAAGTTAAGTTCCAAATCCTTTGGTTGGTCTTTGCTAAACTCTTTAAGCTTAATCTTCAACTTAAAATAAATTCTAGCTTAAAAAACATGTTTTGCAAACAATGTGACAACATCTCATGTTCTTGCAAGTGAACCTTTAATATCAAAGATGCCATCATGTTCTTTCTTTTTTCTTTTCTTCTTTTTTTGTGGTCCCGACGGGTCAGCCACAGTCAAAAACAACCAAAAGCTGTGCTCTGACACAAAATTATGCCAGTTTTGATCTTGTGAAATAGGATGTGAAGTTTTGCGAAGTATTCATGATTAATAAGAAAGATACGCAGCTTTAAAGGGAACTATTGAATTTGTTTTTCCTGTTACAGACACTATAAAATAGGTGTTAGGATTACCAGCTGTTGCAGTTTTCCCCTGTTAACACAAGTCTTTATTTTCATATACAGATGTATGTAAAGTAACACAGCAGCAATTTAGATGTTATCTTGGGATAATGGAAAAGATGATCATGGTTCACATAAAATCTGTAACATTTCACTGAAAACAAGTACACGCTAATAAGAGAAAGTTTATAGCATATCAGTTTATTTGCATTCTAAACTCATGCATTTTATAATTGGGTATAACTTATCAAAATGTTTCTCATTTATGGACATTAATGTGTTGCATAAAAGCCCAACGATGTGTAGTACGTCAATTACTGTACGGGAAGCTACAGCTTGCAATATCCTGCACAAAACTCAGCCCATGAACCTGTAACATGATTCTTCCTTATGTCTGCAGCAATATTATATGCATAGGATTTATAACCATTATAAATAATAAAAAATGATAAATTAATGTTTATATTTGCTGTTGAATCAGTCAAGTTAAGCACGGACGCTGCACAGTGTTTCAGACAAAAGTCAACAACTTCACACATTTGTGAAAATGGCTGCAGAGTGGGTAAAAATCCCTTGCTTGTCACACTCAAGGTTTCAAAGGAAGTCATAATATAAATCTTAACTTTTTATCTTTGGACATGTAAAATGTGAAACAGCATTAAACTGGTTAAAAACTGGTATTAGAGGGAATGCATATATGTTAAATCATAATTTGGAGTGTTTGCATTCAGATATATTTATATTTGACAGAATTACATATTTAAGCTAAGATCAAACAATTTCACGTCATTAATATCAGAACTACTATAGTCTTTTTTCCCCCCATTTTGATGTTTTGTTTTTCATTCAGTTTAGTTTCAGTTTGTTTCCACTCTGGGGTTTCTTGTCTCAGTTTTGTTTCTATTGTTTGAAAATGTTTAGTTTTAGTCTAGTTTGTATTATTTTCAATTTTTTAGTAGATGGATGAATAAATATAATAACACAAAACTATACAAAGTCTCAGTAAACATGACCATCATTGCCTTATCAGGGAGGTTGTAATAGTTTTGTTTTTTGGCCAAACTAGCAAACAGTAAAATTCTGTTTTAATTTGAGCTTAGTTTAAATATTCATATTTATTTTTCAAGTGTAGTTTTCATTTTTATTTTAACTATCTAAAATGTGTTTTCCACACTGGTTTTAGTTTTTAGTTCAGTTTTTAGCAAGTCACAATAACCTTGAACAACTCAAATAAAATTGTATTTTTTACTGGATTATAATATTGTGTTACACACATCAACCCAGGTTTGTCATTTGATTGTGGCTGACCCTGAGAGGAACAAAATACAGTTTAGTTCATGAATCTATGAAATATTTTCTCATCATTAAGCAATGGACTGCATGTTCTATTTCTTAAAAAGCATAATTTAAAATTCATTAACAAACACAAGAGTGAATCTCCTCTTCTTATTTGTCGTCTGCTGTCTGTCTCTCCAGTTCACCGACGAGCCATTACCCTATGATGATGCTTCCCTCTGGTCAGGCAGTGCCTGTGCTGCCTGGTCCTGTTCAGATGCCTTCTGTCATTAATGTAAGGCAGACTAACAGTCTAAGTATGTTGTAACTTTACTTTATAACTTAGAAGTTGGTTTAGTTTTAACCCATGCATTTGTGTCTCATATTTGATCACCAGCTGGCTCGACCCATGTGCATGGTACCCAACATTCCTGGGATCCCTGGTCCTCCTCTGGGAGGCAGCAGCAGCGGCTCCAACTCCCCCTCTGGCTACAGCATCCACTCAGAGGCCAAGATGGTCAGCACTAGATTAGCTCTCTATTTTTATCTATTTATCTGTTCTTTTTGTCTCCATCTTCACCCTCCAGCCTTCCGCTGCACAGGCTTAGGTCCTTCGTCATATGATCTTTTACTGTGGTTGCTTGTTTATGTAACCCTTTCACCTGACAACACAGTTTGCACTCATTTTATGATAGTGCAATGCACACACAGAGATTCATGCACAGTTTCCACCTTGCAGCTATGTCCCAGATGAAACTGAGAGAGTGCAGTCATTGTTTATGGTATTTAAAACATATAAAGTATCCCCTTTAGCACATTCCTCTGTTTACCCTAGCCCCTCACTCCTTCAGTCGTAAGAAGATGATCATCGTTGTAATTAAAGACAAACTTTAGTTTGGGTTTTTTGTTTTTATTTGGGGTTGGGGGGGTTTCGGGCTGATCTGCAGAATCTTTTTGTTCATGGCGCTTCTAATACGATATGATCATTATCGAGGTTGCTTTATATATATATATATATATATATACACATGCATATATAACATTTGACTGCTTGTGTACCTTCAGGGCTGCAATCACTTTTTTTTAATCATCACGGCTGAATTAGTCACAACTTAAATCAAACATGATCAAAATCCGAGAACTGCTGCGGGAGCATATAAAGCCTCCAGATCTGACTGAAGGAGGTCACATGAATCTGTTGCTGAAAACAGTTCAGAGAGAGCACATCTGTAAATGTTCTCCTCGGAGAGAATCAGGCTTCTCCATGTTTTAAACAACTTTAAAACATGCCAAAAATTGGTAACTAGGGTCTTGTCCAGGTTGTTATTGCAAAGTGTGAATCAGTTAATGTAGACGCAGCACAGTGAAGTTGTAGACATGCTGTTGGCACTGATTCAGACACGCTTTGATTATGACTTTCTACAAAGTTACAATGAAGTTTTTCATGATTTTTTATTTTTTTTTAATTCCTGTGGCTGTTATTGATGTTGCTTATTTGACTGTTGTTCTGTAGCGTCTGAAGGCTGCGCTGCAAAGCCCGTCAGGACAGAGTATGGGGATCATGGCCATGGGCAGCAGCCCCATGGTACCTCAGAAGGCAGAACAGAGTCAGCTGCTGGTCCAGCAGCCAGACGCACCATCACCTGCACAACCTCAGGTACTCAATGTTAAGTATAAATTCCTGACTGTAACATGTTTTTTTTTCATCCATACAAAATATGCTTTAAACTTGGATTAAAGATGATCACATCTAAGTCATCTAAACTTTCTTTATTATATATCACATCACTTGTTTTAGTTAACAGAAAATTGGGGATATTCTTGTTGTGCCGAGATGACTCTGGTGTGTGCTGGCTAAAATGAAACTGTGACTCATACTTCCCTTTTCTCGTCTTTTTTCCACTCATCTCGTCTGTCTGTGTGTTTCCTTCTGACCTTTACCCTGCTTCTCCCTCCAGGTATCTCCAGCACAGCCTACAGGTGGGCGTCGACGGCGGACGACAGACGATGACCCCGACGAACGAAGGCAGCGTTTCCTCGAGAGGAACCGGGCGGCAGCATCCCGTTGCAGACAGAAACGCAAACTGTGGGTCAGCTCCCTAGAGAAGAAAGCCGAGGAGCTCAGCACTTTGAACGTCTCACTGTCGGTGAGTGGGCCTCCAGTGGGTGGATGCTGGTGATGGGGCTTCTAACTACTTGTAAAAGTTTGAGAGGTGGATTCCAGATAAGATAAATGAGTTTGCATTAGTATTGAGTAAATTCTTTTTGCAAATGAACATAGCTGATAGATTTGAAACAATGGAAACCACTACATCTTGTTTCATATCTTTATTTTGTCAAATGGAAATTTTAGGTAATATTTACACCTTACGCCTTGTGGGAAATGTACGCTGCTCTGCAGTGGAAGCAAAACCATTTCAACTTTTTTGTTTCTACCGGAAAATCCATTAGGGAAGAAAAATATGGGAAGTCTGTATTTTAAATTACATAACCAAGCATTACTTTTTTTCCTTATTGGTTTGGGAAGTGTAATGTAATTTCTGAAATTTAGTATTGTAGTACTAATCAGTCTGATTTTTTTTCTTTTTCTTTTTCTTTTCCATCCTCTCAGAATGAAGTGTCTCTGTTGCGTAATGAGGTGGCTCATTTAAAGCAGCTGCTGCTGGCCCACAAGGACTGTCCTGTAACCACCTTACAAAAGAAGACTGCCTACTTAGGTGAGCCCTGCACAGCTATGCCCTGTTCACACGGTTCTATTTAAAGTTAGAGGAAACTTGAGTCTGAATTGCATGTCTTAGATATGTAGAAATATAGTAGATGTATTGCGCAAAGCATAAAGAGCTAAAATGAAATTTGAACCTCAAAGTCGCTCTCACATTTTAATCGAAACACACGGCTTTGGTGTGTAGCTCTCTACTTGTGATTGCAAGAAGAAATGAGCAGGCCTGGGTTACAATATAGCCATGCTGCTGTGGCTTTAGTATCTTCATGTGAGCTGTAGTTTTCTTCAGTGCCCACAAAGTAATTGTAATTTTGTTGAAATAATTAGGGTTCAGTTTGTTATGGCAACGGCCACAGTGGATAATAATGTGTCCAAAAATTATTAATAGAGTTGGATTAAAAAAAGCAACATTTGCAATTTAGATATTGCTAAGGGCTGATGGTAACATTAAAATAATAAAACAAGAACTATAATTAAGTAGCAAAATCTTTGTTCCAGTACTTCTTGTTTTATTTATAGTATTTTTTGGGGCATTTCCTTGATTTTGGACGGGATAAAGTTACTGAATATAGCTTGATTTTCACTCGAATAAAAATTAACATAATGTCCAAAGATTTTCAGCAATGAAAACTGTGGAATGTGCTCAATATAAATGAGATAAATAGCTTTGCCTGTGTTGCCTTTTTATTTTTTTGTATAGCTGCAGACGAGAGCATGAAAGACATGTCAGAGCCTACAGGTTCCCCTGCCCCGGTGATTCAGCACAGCTCTTTGGCGCCTAGCCCTTCTACGGGGCAAAACGGCCTGAGCTCAAGGGCAGCAGCTGAGGCTATGGCCATGTCAGTGCTGGCAGGAATGGGCCAGCAGCAGAGAGCTGAGAGCGGACCCTCTCACATTATCATGGCTGCACAGTCTCAATCTGCTGCCAGATGATGAGCGATGCCACCAAGGCCCACACTTGGCTCGTCACCCAGGGTAGAAAAGACTCCCACCTCCCAGGTTCCCTCATTTTTAAATTCAGAATTTCACATCTTCTCCTCTGCCCCCCCTCCCCTCTGTGGTCTTTCTAACCCTCCTGGGGAGCCATCTTGCTGGGGCCTGGAGCTCATCAGCAGCCTTCTGGGAAAGGACTGAGACTTTTAAGAGAGCTTCCTGTTAACTTTGCCATAGACTACAGGGGCTGGACTCCAATACCCCCTCCCCCCTGTTTCCTCCTGTGCGTCCCTACTCAACTGTCCTCACCCTCAGTAATAAGGACTCTTCACTGGACTGTAGGACTGCGTCAAGTATACTGCCATAACGATCTTCCCACGTGGACACGTGCCGCACAGGTGTTTCGTAAACTTTTTTTTTTGTGTGTGTGAATTAAATCCGATATAAACGGCACACAGGGCTCTACACTTTTTCCAGCAGGGAACAGTGCCTTGTTCTCCTCGTCACTTTAGCCTTGCACGCACACCCACACATGCCATCACAGAATGCCTCCCTATACATCCTCGGCTCCAAAGATGCGATAGTTGTCTAGAATTCTCTGACTCACATCTCAATTATTCACTCAGACCTTTAGTAAATGGTTCTCAGCCACAACACAATCTCAACCTAGACCCAAAAACCTTACCTCATGTACACCCCTTTATGATAAAGTGTATTAACTGTGTGTGTGTGTGATTGTATATTTATGTACATCAGAACATAGCAGTTTGCCTACTCCTGATCTGATGCATTATTAGCTAGATTGTTAGCATGTGACTTTTCTAATAGGGTTTTTGATACAGTATGCGCAGCTATATTTCTTTTAACTAATTGGCACGTCCTCCCAGATTGACCCATGTAACCAAAATTATGTTAGATTGCGATTTAAAAATAAGTTTGTTGGAGCAGATTTTTTTTTTTTTTCCTGACCTGAAGGGAATTGAACTTTTTCCACCTTTTCATATTTCCTGAAACAGGCAGGTGGTTTATTGGTGTGTAAATGGATGCCTCTTTCCATTTTTACATGTAACTGTTCTGGTGACTGTGTTTTCTTCGTGTGTGGGCCCTGCTGGACTTACTGTAACTGTTATTTTCACACTTTTCAGGATGGTTGCACATCCTTTGCTGCTCGTTTGAAAATGCGATGAACCCCTTGTTCTGTATGCTCTCTACCAAACCGAAACTAAGCCATAATGGATCTCTCCAAAGACTATCTGGTACTTGTCCTGGGACAGAAGTGAATACCCTGACTGTTATTTTGTGATTCAGAGGTTGCAGTGGCACTATGACAGTATATCACTGCTTGTAACTTGCACTTACACACAGTCTTTCACACAGTGTTTGATCATTTTGCCTTAAGATCACATTTGTGCCTCCGATACCCCCCCTCACATAAATATATACAGATTTGCTTGTATGGGGGCAAAAAACGGCTCTAGAGAATTATATTAGTCAGTGTATATAAATTGGGAAAAAATGAACATCAATAAATATAACATTTAATTAATAAACAAAGCTTTTTGAGGCCTTTAAGTAAATAAAAAGTGTCTTTTTAGAATATTGTTAAAATATTGAAGTACTTGTCTGTCATCTGGTGGAGAGACGGAGCAAAGACATCTCCAGTGGTCAGAGCTTTAAGGGCAGAAGACGAGCTGTCTTGTGACTGTTTCTGAAAGGCTCTAGTTCTTTTACAATATCCCCCAGATGTTTTATCCAGATATCGATATATTTTTACATGAATGCTCAAAGTGGTTTGCTTTTTTTTTTTTTTCCCCCCCTGTCCCTCTTTTGCCCTCTTTCTTAATATTTTCGTGAGATATGATATTTCAAAAACAGGATATGACTTATTAACATAAGGACATTTATGCACTAAAGTAATGCAGGTTAACTATTGCTTTGTATTTCTGTTCAATTTACTTTTTTTTTTTTCAGAGATATCAGAATGTTTTTTTTGTTTTTTCTTTAATGATGGTTTTCTGTTATCTGTACTGTATACACAAATGGGAATTTGCTGAGCAACTTTAATACCTTTTCCCTTTTGACTGAACCTCTCCTCCTACAGTCTCAACGGCGACCTCGGCAATTTGTGTAAGTTGCTGGCAGTCAAATAGACGATTGTTCATTTGAAATGAAAATTCAAACTGCATTTAGCTTTTATGTTTTCTTGTATTATTTTGTTGCGTGCTGTCTTTAGCACCACACTCTTCATCATAACGCTTCTGATTGCGCTGATGAATATAGACTAATTTCTTTAACACAACGATTTGTGTTTTTGTTGGTTTGTTTTCTCAACAGAAAAATGGACTTGTGCTTTTTGTTCTTTTTTTTTTCTTTTAAAAGAAATTTTACCCCCTCTTTTTCTTCTTTTTTTTTTTAATACCTTTTAACAATTGGTCGTGTCTTTTGAGCTTCGTTGTCTAACTTATTGTTTAAATTGGTCAAATAACAATAATCTTTACAGTCTTTGGCCTGTTAACGATGGGCCAGACTTGTTCTAAACATAGCAATTTAGTGGGAAATACAGTAATGTGAAAATTACACATAGTGTATTGATGGTTTTTCACACTCCCTTTGTTGGACTGATAATTTCTAAAATTGTCCTTGTATTGTACATATCTGTACTATATGAATATATTTACTTTTCCATGCATGTCCAAGAGGAATACCATGAACACTTACAGTGCTGCAGTTTTAATTAAAGAAACTACATCATAATGAACATTTATACTGTTTTATCTGTGTTCAGTTATCATATCAAAACATGTTTTCTATTGTAATGTAATTATTAATATGAATGATTAAAGTGGAGACTTAGTTTGATTAAAAAGAGATATGAAAGGAAATGATGTATACAAAGGCATTGAATAATACTCTTTCAAGTACTTCTGCAATTTTGTCCAAAGATTTTGAGCCCCTCCTCACTTTTTAAATATTGTGCTTGGAAAATGGGAAATTGATGCATGGATTTATTGAAGCATGCAGACATATGTGGATCTTTAAGGCAAAAACAACAACAACAACAGTTTGTACAATTCTAATGAGCTTGAAAGTCAATATTTGGTATGACCACTTCTATTCTTCAGCACAGTGTGAACTCTGTGACATAAGATTCCCCGTTATTTCTTTAAATAATCTTCAGGATTAATTCTCCAGGCTTCTTGAAGGACATTCAAAGCTCTTCTTTGGCTGATAGCTGCCTTTAGATGATCCCCACACTGCTTCAATAATGTTGAGGTCTGGACTCCGAGGAGGCCAATCCATGACTGACAGTGTCTCACATTTCCCTTTCTTAAGCATGTCTTCTTGACAGCCAGCCTTCCACTGAGACTATTTTGATGAAGCTTCAGCAAACAGTTTTTTAAGTACATGAATTTCAGACACTTTCATATGTATTAGATATTTTTTAGGCCGACCGTGTCTACCGATCTACTTTTGTCCTTTACTTGTCCATACCAAATTACACTAGTGTGCAAAAGTGTTTACCCCCTTCCCAATTTCCTACTTTGTATGTTTGTCACACTTAAATGTTTCAGATCATCAAACAGATTTAAATATTAGACAAAGATAACACAATTAAACACACAATGCAGTTTCTAAATGAAGGTGTTTATTATTAAGGGGAAAATAAAATCCAAACCCGCATGGCCCTGTGTGAAAAGGTGATCGCCCCCTGAACCTAATAACTGGTTGGGTCACCCTTAGCAGCAACCAGTGTACAATCAAGAATTTGCGATAACTGGCAATGAGTTGGTTCGCTCATCTTTGCACAATTGTTGTAATTTAGCCATGTTAGAAGAATTTCAAGCATGAACCAACTTTTTAAGGTCATGCCACAGCATCTCAATCGGATTCAGGTCAGGACTTTGACTAGGCCATGTCGTTTTGCTTAAGCCATTCAGAGGTGGATTTGCTGGTGTGTTGTGGATCGCTGTCTTGCTGTAGAACCCACGTGCGCTTCAGCTTGAGGTAATGAACAGGTGGCCTGACATTCTCCTTCAGGATGTTTTGGTAGACAGCAGAATTCATAGTTCCATTTACCACAGCAAGTCTTCCAGGTCCAGAGGCAGCAAAACAGCCCCAGACCATCACACTACCACCACCCTCTTTTACTGCTGGTATGATGTTCCTTTTCTGAAACACTGCGTTAGTTTAATACGAGACCACAAAGTATTTTCCCAAAAGTCTTGGGAATCATCAAGGTGTTTTTTGGCAAATGTGAGACAAGCTTTTACGCTCTCTTTAGTCAGTAGTGGTTTCCTCCTTGAACTCTCTCATGGATGCCATTTTTGCTCAGTCTCTTTCTTATTATTGAATCATGAACTCTGACCTTAACTGACACGTGAAGAATCCGGTTCTTTAATGCCGTTCTGGTTTCTTTTGTGACCTGCTGTTGCTGTGCTCGTGGAGTAATTTTGGTTGGTGCAAAAATATGTTTTATTCGTCAGCTAGATGTAAAAGGCTGATGGAGTATTGTCCGCCTGCCAGGCTAGCAGGTGGACAGGCGGCATGGACATCCAAGTTTGTGAATGTGATAACTCAAGAACGAGGGGATGTAAGATTTTGAAATTCATATCATGGTTTAATCTGCTAAAAATCTTGGTGACCTCGATTTCAAGGTCAAGTTTTTCTCAAAATATAGTGAATGTGATAAGTCAAGAAGGAACAAACAAACAAAAATAATAAAACATTTTCTTCTGAAATGCTCAGGTACAAGGACTGGACTAAAAAAACAGTAAATGTTTAAACCATCCTGTACATTTACAGTCCATATACTTAGACATTTAACTCAAAATCCAAATGGTTAAAGAATTATAACTACCTGTGACATTACGGGTGTGTGAAGGGGTTCTTGTTGGCCTAGAAAATGCTCGCTGTGGCCCTGCTTTTAAGCTGTGTTTTGCTGTCCAGTAATCCAGTATTTTTGGAAATGCAGAGTGACAGCAGTCTGCAATTAAGTTGTTATGTTCAGTTTGCTTTGAAGCTTGTTTTCCTCGCAAGACAATGTCCATGTTTCCTAGAAGAAGAAAAAAACATTAACAGAACTTTTTGGAGAAGTCCTAAACTGCTGCGGGAGTGGCTGAAGGGAATATTTATTTTTAGCGTGGTTACAGTGAAGATGCCACACTGATGATCGTAAGTGCTCAAGGTCACTTTATGAGCTTATGCAGAGGCAGTTTTCAGCACTGCAACTGTGTGTTACATGAACTTTGCAAAGACTGACTTAAAGTCAAATTCTTCTCAACTCATGTCAGAGCCAGAGAAATGTGCTGTGGCTTTTTCAAATATCTGACTCTCTGCATTATATAGGCCTGTGTGGCACTTCCTGTTTGTTCTTTACAAGAACAGAAAAAACCCTCCAGTAATTTCTTAACAGGAAATTACTGGGCAATGTTATAAATTATTAATATTATACCTTTGCATATTTGTCACACGTACATGTTTCACCCATCTTTGTCCCTAAGCATAATAACTGGTTATTAATAATTAATAATTGGCCACCTTTGGCAGCAAGAACTGCAATCAAGCATTTCTCATAACTAGCACTGAGTCTTTCACTCTGCTATTGAGGAATTGTTTTAATTCAACCACACCGGATGGTTTTTGAGCATTAACAGCCGGTTTAAGGTCATGCCAAAACAACACATTGTGATCTAAGCATGGACTTTCACTAGACCACAACAAAACTTTCATTTCGTTATTGTTGGGTTTTTTTAGCCATTCAGAAATGTGGTTTTGTGGTAGTGAGCAGAATTCATGTGTCCATCACTCAGGGCAAGTCGTTTTGAAGCAACTAAGCATCACATTCTGACCTTAACTGAGGCAAATGAGCCCTGCAGTTCTTTAGATGCTGTTCTGTGTTCTTTTGTGATCTCCTAGATGAATCTCGAGCCTTGGAGTATTTTTGGTAGGCCGGCCACTCCCGGGAAGGTTCACCCCTGTTCCATGTTTTCTCCATAAGTGGCTAATGGCTCTCACCGTGGATCCTTAGAAAAGCCTTTTAATTCATGATTTAACAAAGGGGGTAGTTACCTTTTTATGCAGGTTTGATTGCTAAACCTAATCAATACTTAAAAAATGCATTTTGCATTTACTCAGGTTATGTTTGCCTAATATCAAAGTTTGCTTGATGATCCAAAGCATTTAAGTGTGACAAATATACACTATTTTTGGTCTCCAGCAAAGTTTCTCTCCCTGATCTCTCTGGAAATTGACTATTGTTGCACCTCTGTAGTGTAAATCGGCCATTAGGTTATCTTCTGAGTCCCAGAAAGCTGCTAACAGCAGGAATCAGATGCTGCACCAGTTTCAGTTTTTGTGGTTTAGTTTTTTTAGTAAGTCGAGTACGTTTTAATTGATTTATACATGCACAGTTAAGTAAACGATCACACAAAACATGTGCATTTCGTGCGTGAAACCTGTATTCCCCCCCCCCCCCAAAAAAAAAAACAAACCTTCAGTCATCTTTATAAAGAAGTTTTAATCTTTTCTTTTAACCCTCTTGAACTCAATGAAGGGCGGGGACTGTGTGTCCGTGTCTCCCTGTGTGTGTCTGTTCGCCACTGAAACGCCAGGGGGAGCAGCGGTGTCGGTGAGACCCTCACCTCCTTCACCTCCACCTCCTCCTCCCTTCTCGGATGCGGCGAATCAACACACGCAGGCGAGGTAAATGCAGTCACGTGACCGCCCGTTGCCGTTGGTGAGTTTCCCCCATTATGGCGGAAGGGCCAGCCGTGCGGATGGACTGTCTCTCCCACTCCGGTGCTTGTTTTGTGTCTTGAGGGAGGGGTTTTGTTTTTAATTTTTTAACGTTTCCTCGCAACAGCCCGGTTTCTTTTCAACTAGACGCCACTCGAGTTTATCGGCGAAGCCATGGCGGACCGGGGCGTGGATTTGTCCGCCCTGCCTAAAGAGGTTAGAGACCAGTTGGCTGAGTTGGATCTGGAGCTGTCTGAAGGTAAAGGAGGGGCGGGGGGCTGATGGGGGGGATGCTGTAGCAGATTGTCAGGCTAGCTGTGTATGTCTCAGCTGTCTGGGCTGACCGGCATAGGTTATACCAGAGGTTCATCCTCATCGTCTACTTTTCCTTTATGAAAAATTTGAATGAGAGCATGCTTCAGGCTCTCAGGCTCTGCCACCTAGCTTATTTTGTGCTAGTACAGGATGTGGGCATTTGAGCTAGCAGTGCATGGCAAGCAGCATTGTACATGAGGAAGAGAAAGGCTTCCATCCATTTCCCCTTGTTTCTGTTTATTTTGTTATATTCCTCTTTTTCTCGAAGCTCATTTAAAACTGAAGGTTGATTAACAAGATCAGAAGTCCTCTCGTTTGCTGTGTGAATGTGTGTCTTTAAACACCACTACGTGTGTGTGTGTGTGTGGCTTGGTTGAAAGGCGTTCAGGGCTGTACCCCTTTTCTTGTTATCCAGTTGTACTTCTTCATATTGTATTGATTCAGCTGTAACCACATGGCTCCCAGTTAGACGTAATTGAAACCTCAACTTTCATCTGGGAAAAAAATCCGGCTGATTGCTATAAAAGTGTGAGTCACTGTGAGTGGTGTTGAAATCAGATGAGCAGGCCTATAGTCATCATCCGCTCGTGGTGTCATATGAAGATACAGTCTGTCATGTATGACTGCCCGTAGTTACCACACGTAGTTTGTGACCTCAGTGATATTCACCGGAGTGATAACGTAGAGTTTACCGAGCCTTGCACACCTGTGCAGCCCTGTTATTACTGGAATCATGGGTTTACCTGCCTATGCTCCTCCTCATATACTACACTGCCCTGTGCCTGTGGTCACAGTGATGTGAGGCTTGTTGTCACGTGTGTATGCACCCCAATATTGGGACCATTCATTTATCCAAAGCAGGGCTGATATCAACCCCTCCCCCAGAGCAGCTGCTTGCCCCACTACCCCACCAATGACACACTGTCACACATCCGTGACAGTACCCCCTCCTTTTCCCCTGCTTTGTGGCCCCCATACATGCAGCTAAATCTAATCCTCCTGTGCAGTGACCCCTCTAGTTATCCACAGTGTCCATAGCATTTTGTTATTGTTTTTTCTAAATATAGCATCATATATAGCTACCCTCCTATAATTGGTTATGCATGCGTTTTGATGTAAATACATGATGATTTCATATCTGGGAGTAATAAAGGCTTAAAAAGGGGGTTATGACACTGTGTAAAAAGATACTGACTGCAATAAAAATACCAAAGTGTTCGATCAGAGTTTAATAATGATATTAGTCCATTACTCAAAGGTGTTTTCAGCTGTAGATTTAAAAAGGATTTAGTGTGCTGACCTGACCTGCTGATGAATCTCAGCAGTTGTTCTGTTTTGGTTACTGTAGCCCATTAGTGGTATATACAGTACATCCACTCCATGGAGGCAGGAGACGTTCACTGGGTGAGAGGCTGGGTACAACCTGTATGTGGAAATTTCTCATTAGTCTCGCAGTGATATGTCACATTTTTAAACAACACGCCATTAAAGGAAGTGAAGTTGTCTTCAATAGCGCGTTCAAAATTAGATGGAGGGCTGTGAGTACTACTTTCACGTTAACAGATTAAAACATCCATATACAGTAAAACGCAGTTATGTGGACTAAACATGCTGGGCCTCTGTAGGTTAGCACGAGCTCTCGTTGCACCACAGCAATGAAACGGGACTAGAGGGACTCTTGTTGGAAGGGAATCATTTTGGGCCAACACCTTTAGATGCCCCAGGGGGAGACTGAGGTCTATAAGATCGCTATGTTATATTAGATCACAGGTTATTTAAGAAAGGTTTGCCAATTATTCCTTCATCTTTATGCTCATTTTCTATAAATGGACACATGGTACAAAAATTAACACAAGCAGTTGGAGTCAGGTTTGGCGAATTACAGGCTGATTTTCATCTGCCCCTCTGGTTCCTTGGTAGCATTTATATAAACAATAAAAGTACAGATAAGAACCAGATACATCAGACAGATAAAACAAAGACATAACATATAATATTAAACAAGCGTTAAAATCTCAGGGTGTATTGTGGGTTAAATTTGTTTGTTGTTTTGCATCATAGCAATATGATATATGATAAATATAGCAAATTACACTGATATTTATGACTTACTAAGAGTAAAAATGCAAATATGTTTTGCCTGTGTTGGCCGTGCATGTTTTAGAGTTATTTCTGATTATTTACCGGAATCGGAACCTGCTTGTGGTTAATCTTTGTGGTTAACAGCATGTCACCATTATTTTTGGTCTGTTACGCACTTGCACAGTAATGCACTTCTTGCAAACAGGAACTGCTTTTAAAACTCTGCATTTCTGTTGTTGTTGACGAGCGCCCGTCAGAAACACGAGGTTCAAAAACCGGTTGGTACAAGAAGCGGGCAAATTCCCAGTATTCTGGTGTTGACACTTAGACTTCAACACATGCTCGTGTGACATCATGGCTTATGAATGCAATGCTTTTTAAATTCTAGCTGCGAGACACTGAGTGTAGTGGAAAGAGTGGATTGGGGGCGGTGGTATAAAGTCCGTTTCACGTCCATGTATGTATAAGTTTGTTAGTCCCTTTGTGACTGGATGCGTGCCTCATGGGCCGTCTTTCTTGAGTCCATAACAAGCCCTCATCTGAAGCAAGTGGAAATGCCTGTTCCTGTGTTGCTCGGATAAGAACACTGGCCTGCCAAATGGCCTCTTAGAAAACAACTCATTTCTGCGAGCCCCCTGTGACTGTGGTGGACACAATGAGGACCATTCAGCTGGTCTGAGCCGCTGTGGCCAGGAGCTTCTGCTGCCATTTAGGCCATTCAGCTGAACCCGATCTTTGTGTGTACGTTGGAATGAGCCGCCTCCATATGAAGAGAAGGGAACGGCCGCTGACTGGTCATACACACAAGAAGATGACACCCAGTGTGTATTTCCACTGGGAGTGCACGCCCTCCCATCTCTCTACTGGGCCAGAGGTAAAAGTTCATGTCTTGTTCATCCCTGTGTCCAGCCTACCTGCTTTATATCACCTTCCGTCTGTCAAGTTTGCTTGAGAGAAATCGCTGACCCAAGCAAAATTCTGCACAGATGAGTTCTGGTTTGTCGGCTAATGCTGATGCTCCGTGCCGAGGTGCTGTTTTGACATTGCAATACAAGTGGAAATGATTGGCAGTTCCTCCCAATCTGCTTCTGAGCGCTTTCTAGTGCATGGAGTGCACTTGTTGATATGTGTGTGGGGTCGCTGTCTGTTTGCATCTCTGATCAGTATGCAGAGAGTCTTCTTTTCTGGGCCAATCCTTCAGATGTAGCAGAAGTAGGCTGTGTTCATTTGTGTATGAAGGAGAGAAGGCCCTCAGCAGAGCATGTCAGCACTAATATGGACTAAGCCTTTCTTAGCTACCTGCTTTCCTGACCTTAGTCATCAGTGACAGCATGTAGGGCGAAGTCTGATGAATCGTCAAGGAGGACTCTCCTCCCACCCTTTAAACTCTTTCATTTTTACCCGCGGTCCAGCGCTCTTTGAATGACTGTAACTCCATTACCACTTTTGCTAGAGACAAAATTCAGACAGTTCCGGTAAGAGGAGAAGGCGAGCTTTACGGGGATATTTGGTGTATCACCGTAGCACAAAGCATTCACAACGTAACGCTGTCTGAACACAGACAGAAAAATCAGCTCCGCCTAGATTTTACAGTGTGGGCTTCATGTTACCTGAACTACTCGACCATTTTTGGGCTAGATGCAAAAAATCTCTAAATTCCTGAAAGATGAGAATTATTTTGTAATTTTATAGTCAAAATGAAAAAATATTTCCAGCTGTTCTGTACGATACTTAGGTCATAAAGGTTTTCACAATGTCTCTGAGCTGTTTTTATTATTTCTCAGTGTGTTAAACAGCAAACAGTTGTTTTTGTTACAGTCAAAACAGTGCTAAATTTAAGGCAGATTGGAGACATGTGATGGACACTTCCTCAAACGGAAGAACATGTGTTGCAGTGTGTGCGTTTTTAAGGTGCCTTTTGCTCTGGTGTAAAATGAGGAATAAGAGGCTCCTTACACTGACTGGAAAGATGAAATCTTTACCCAGATTTCATTTCTCAACTTCTTACTCTAACAGGCCTCTTACTACATGCTTCTTACAGATGTTCCAATGATCTCTTGCGAATAGCAGGTGGAAATGTGGTAAAATTGATATCGTAAAGCATTCGCAGCATGATGTCATCAGTATTTCAGCCCCAATACTTTGATTTTGTTTGTCTTTATTGTGTATTTGATTATCTAGATTAAACCGAGGGAGAGAGGAGGTAATGACATGCGACAAATCTCCCCATCAACTCAGCTAATGGAGTCATTTTTTTTAACTTCATTTATGGAAGTGTATGACATGTATTTAAAAGCTGTGTTTATCCCATCGAGTGAAATGGTTTAGTCTTGTTTTATTTGCGTACATGTGTAAAAATCAGAACCAGTACGGCGTTTGCTCTCACTGTATTTTACAAACGTTTGTCAGAACAGAATTGGAGGGGAGAAGGTTTTCTTTTCTTTCCTCTAACCCCCTTTTTTGTGGAATAATCTACAGAAAGAGCTGAAATTGTTAGAAGTGTGGGGGAGTTTGTCCATTTTAAAGGATCGAGAAAATGGCTCTCTTCAGTGTGAGTGTGATTTGTTTTGATGCTCTTGTTCTTGATATGTTGTTGCATATGATCCGAGTCCATGTGTTACGTCCCTCTGCAGCTTTTAATCGTCTCAGTGTTTTCAGCTGGTGCTAATTGGCCACACCTAGTCAGGTGTGGATAAAAGCATACCTGAGGCAAGCTTTCCGGCAGTGCACTAGTCTTTGCCTTGGTGGCACCAGCCATTTTAGCCAACCTGGTTTTCCATTTTAGGATGAAACCTCTTCTCACCCACACTCTGTTATTCATCTCCTTTTTTTTATGTTGCGGCTTTTGAGCCGGGTCGTAACAATGTTACTGTTTGTGTTCTGTACTGAATATCACTTGTACTCATTTCTTATATTTACATTTGATGGATCTCTCTTGAAAAAGAGATTTGTTTTCAATCTTGATGAGATTTTCCATCTGCTTTAATAAAGGGCATATTATATAGAACAGAATGGTAACATTTCTTGTATCGCTGACAGATTTTGTTTAACAGAGCCTGGACAAATTTAGCTTGTTTTGTTGTGGAAACCTCCTCTTGGACTTGCACTGCTTTCCATTAATCTGATCACATCTAAATTCACCAGTTTCCAGATGTGAAACAACACCCCTTTCAGATTTTCACACAAATTGCAAAAGCAATCTTGGCAGGTCTCTTTTAGCACCTTTCAGTCTAATTTTTGTCCATTTGCATGAGTGAGCAGGCATGCGCAGCATTACAGCTGCTCATGACATAAACAGTACATTAAAACGATGTCTGTTCACAAAGTACAATAAGCCTGAGATATTTGTCCGTCCCAATCCAGAGGAGAAAGCTGTCTCTGTGCACAGTGAATAGGGTGTAGCTTTCTCTCAGCTTCAGGATGGTGCACACACATTCAGAAGTACAACCGACAATGCTCGTTGCCACAAAGCATGACAACTCTTTTGCACATATGTAAAATATCACTGCTTTCTCTGTCACTGCTGTGTGTGCACGTTTAAACATGTCTGAATAAAGCTCTAAAAGTGTGACCGAGAAAGCGACTGTTGTCTGACAGATTTCTATCTCTTTTAAGAGATTAATGAAGCCACTAAAGTGTCTAAAAAGGACACATTGCACTCCGGTGTAATTATATTAAAGACGGATTATAAACGACAAAGATGGTTTATTTTCCAGCGCTGTTTGCGAGACTGCTTAAGTCATTCGTCTTGTATTTCTTACGGCATTTGAATTGGATTTGAGCAGTCTTGTGATTTTTCTTACCATGCTATAATTTTTGTGTTTACATATTGTAGTGGATATTGCACAAGTTTGTGCTTGTGTTTGATCTCTGTAGAGGACCCAGAAGGTCAGAATCCCAAAAGCTTTCATCTCCCCGCTTGTAGATTCAGAGCCGGGGCATTTCATCTGGTAAGGGTCTTGTTGTGTTTGTGTGTAAACAGTATATTTGCACATGTGAGTTTGACGTAATACAGCTTCTGTGAATAGTTAATGATGGCTGGAGTCCCTTTCCCTCCTCTGGGCCTATAGTTGGCTGAATTATTCAAACGGTCTCATTAAGTACCAGGACACTGAGTGGTGTGGGTGTGTGCGGTAAGTCAGCTTGACTTTTTTATGTTCCCCAGGTACATGTTGAGGCATGCCAAAAAAACACAAGATCGTATTAAAATTTATGCCAGGGGCTATATTGACATCCCACTCATCAGCTCGTAAGACCTGCAGATCTTTGGTGTGAG